>NC_050096.1:131378604-132013316 GCF_902167145.1 Zea mays | reverse complement strand
TGATTTATGAAACTCCAGTTATGTTTGTTTTACTGTGGCTGTTGCTGTTTGCCTGACAAAAATGAGCGGGTCTGTTCACTGGTGGGTTTCATCTAGTAAATGGCCGAATCGGCTCTTCCAACTATGGAAACTTTTGTAGAGGGACACAAGTTCTTACTGTCAGCAGAATTTCATAATTTTTGGTTCAGTAGTTTGGGAGATATCGAATTTTGAAGCTAACTAGGCTGCTGTCTAAAACAGATTCAGTCAGTTATCTTGTCAGATGTTTTAGAACTTATTGATGGCAGAATTTAATTATCCATTGAATACCGAAGTTGTAGAGTGTTTTGTGTAGATACTCCTAGAGTATTTTTTGATATCACCACTGTTTTAATTTTAAAGATACAAAATTAACAAATAGTGTTGCTACTGTATGGCATGTGGTTCAGGGTGGGAGTCTTTCTATTGGGTCTTGGTTTCAAGTGTAGGAGTGTTTTGTTGATCGTTGGCAAATGTTTGTGAAATATTTGTACTAAGTTTTATGCCCACTAGCAGGTGTCTACACTCCATATCATGCCTAGTATATTTTTCTTCTTCGATGAAGGCAAGTGAATGTAGCGGTGGTTGCTTCCGTTCTGACCTGTTATTTCTATTGCCTACACTCTAATATTCAGAAGTATTGGATTATTTCATAATTGGACTCTATGGTGATGTTTTACTTGCTTGCATTATACTGATGCTCAATCATATATTGATGATGATTATGATTTGAGTATGACTCATGAGATTAATTCACACCCCTGAAGGTAAATGAAGTATTATTTGAGGTTGGTATTGTATCTGAAGGTAAATGAAGTATTATTTGAGGTTGGTACTGTATCTAAAGGTAAATGAAGTATTATTTGAGGTTGTATTGTATGTGAAGGAAGTGAAGTATATTGATAAATGCAGCATGCCATATACATTGCATGATTCACTTGCATATGAAGTTGGGTCGTGACCTATGGTCCGACCGTACCGGTACAACTTAGCATCGTACGTTGCCCGAGGAGGGGTACGATGCGGCTTCATACCCTTAGAGGTATGAAGGCAGAGGACATATGCATTGCATTCATATGCATTCATTGAAGTGATATTTGCAGATGATGTGGTTTTATACCCTCAGAGGTATGAAGACAGAGTACCTACACTTTGCACTCCTATGCATACATTGAAGTGATATTTGCAGGTTTTGTTGACGCAGGAAGTGTTATAGAACCTATTGTGGTTGTTCGAGGAAATGAGATGGTATTGGTTATATTGGGACTACTGAGTTCTATATCTACAAGTATTTCTGATCTTAATTCTGATTCTTTTAAAATGTTGATTAATTCAATTTGTGGTTTAAATATCTCGTCAAAACAATTCGCTTGCTGAGATGTTTCATCTCACTCTTGCATTACTCAATGCAGGTGCTTGTTGCTCATCCAGGGAAGTGGGAAGTAGCAGCACATCCACCTTCACTCTCATAATAACGCTGCTTAGGTGCAGTCATCATTTAATTAGAAGCTTCTTGTCAAAGGATGTTTGTTTCTAACTAGTTGTGCGCAGTGGTTAATTTAGTTCATGCTGTTATGGTTGTCTTCCCATTGCTAGCAGATTATTAATGTCGATTATGTTTTCTTATCATGATATCTATTTATACTTTGTTGCTTCACCGTTTATGCAATTTTCAAAGGAGATGCTGTCGAAATTTTATATACGAATGTTAGAAGTGTAGTTTAGTAGCATTCTGGGGTGTTTGTGGATCCCGGGGTGTTACAGTTGGTATCAAAGCTTAGGCTTTAGATTCTTGGCAATTTGAAGATAAATTTGACACACTTGCACATATAGGAAGGGTATGGGTTCAAGTATCTTTGATATATATTAGTGACTTTGAAGTGCAGATGACAATAATTTCACCCCTCCCGATTCCTTTACGGTGATGTGGTAAGTTGTTTATGGCTTAATGCTTGATATAATTTATTTCTGAAATATTGATATTGTTTTATTAATGCGTTTGATATCGCTGGTCATTTGTGAGATTGAAGTTGTTACTATGCTTGTGATATACAAGTATGCCTATGTTGTTTTCACCATGTTTTTCATGGTTGAGTTTTATTACAATAATATTGTTATATATGCTTGATTGAGGATGTTTCTAAGAGGAGTGTGAATTGTGTGTTTTGAGGTACAAGGTAATCATCAATTTGAATTTAAGTTGTTGAGTGGTTGGTGGATAGCTCCAACTATCTTTGCAAAGAATGATTGTTTATGTCGAGAAACCAGTTCTGAAAGAAATGAATATTGGTTCTTTTATATGGATTTTGGGGGAAGTCTTTACATAGCCAGAATGGCTTACATGTCTTTCTTCTATCGTGTGTTTTAGTAGTCACAAAGCCTAGATGTGGTTTAAAGTGGTTGCATGTTAGTCATGCTAATTGTAGAATAAAATCTTTGATTTTCTTGATCCATTGATTATGTATTAATACGTTGAGGATCTGATGGTTCTCTCCCCGATGCATGTTTGTGGAGCCATTGTTGGACCACTTATCTATTGGTTTGAATGAAGTCATTGCCTAGCCTAGAGTTGGTTGTGTGTGGTTAGTCACCTATTCCTAAATGATGTGTTTTTACATCATCTTGAGATGTTTGCCAATTGTGTGAAGGATTACGGGGTTAGTATTGACCCTTTAGGTCTGGTACTTTGAGTGCATCATATGATAGAATGAAATGTAAGTTTCTGAACTACAATAGATGAAAACCTATATTATGTGTAGGTTAACCTTACTAGTTGGATATGTTTCTTAGTTGAGATTCTGAATGAAGTATAGTGACATGGGTTAAGCAAGTATTGTGTTGTTGTTGGGCCGTCAGTGCTCTATGTAGAGTTTTTGGCATTTCTTCGATGAACTGTGTCGCGCAAGATTTTATTGGCTTCTTGTCGGCTTTATTGCTCCATTAGTTCTGTAGATTTTCTCCCTTTTGGTGGGGTCCAAAGTATGTTAGATTACATGATTATCTTTTCATTATGGCAAGAACAAGGTTTAGGAAGATTAGGAGTTTTGTTTCAATAGAACTACTTGTTTTGTGGTGCTGTGAGGTGAGGTGTTTGATCTTCTTATACATTCATCTAGTGTGGATGTTTCACCATTGACTTAAAATGAGTTGTTGAAGTTGGTAAAGGTTGTGCTTAGTGCATATTACCCCTTCATAAAAGAGTGTCGTTTTAAGAAATTGATGCTGATGTATGGCTGCATCCAAATTCGATGTTGTGAAATCGTAGTGTTGATTGCATCTATGACTTGATTTGAGCTTCATTACATGTTGGTTCATGCTTGCTGTCAGGTTGTGTAGTTTCCTTAGACAAGTAGTCCAAGGTAGAAGTTCTTGTGTTAATTAAGAACAATAATGGACCCATGTTTCGAATGGTGGTGCTATATGGGGTACCTTGGGTGTTTTGCTTGGAGTGGTCGAATTCGAGGACGAATTCTTTTTAAGGGGGGTAGAGTGTAATATCCCAAAAAAATATTGACCAAAAGTTGATCTTCGGTGCGTGGATGAGGGAAAGAGTTGTGGGCCGTTGGATGCAAAGTCAGGAGACATCTGAGGCGTCGTTTCTTTCTCCCACAAAACCCTAGTGGTCGCCCCCTCCCTTTTTCCCTTTTCTTGGCCGCCCTCCCCCTTCCCCTTGCAGCCGCCCTCCACTGCTTCCTCCTCCCTCTAGATCTCCCCCCCACGCAGCAAGGATCGAGATGAGGAGGAGCAAGATGGATTGAAGAGGAAGAGAGGATCAAGGAGATGTTCTACCCCCATCTCTTGCAGATTTTCTTGGGGAAACCCTAGGTAAGGATGGGATCCTTGTTCCTCCCTATAATTATGTGCTTTTGGAGGTTGTGGATCATGTGGATTGAAGGATTAGAGGTTGGATTAGATGTGGGGTTAGGTTTTGATCTCGAATTTAATTTCTGCAGAATGGCAGATTCAACAGTTTCTGTTAATGCCAGTTTTCTGTGGTCTTAGTGGCCTCAAAAAAATAAAAATGTCTATATATGAGCCGTAGATAATTTGTAGATCTTTCCGTGGCCGCGAAGAACACCTCAATCGGACATCAGAACAGAAAGTTATTGCTGTTTGATTATAGCAGTTTTTTTGTCTCATAATTCTGTGCATAATCTGTTATCTTAAGAGTTAGGCAATTTTATCAACGGAATTAAAATGCGGGTTGGTAAAAGAAGTTGTAGATAATTGCATAAGCTTTCCAGATTGTTAAAGAGTGCATTCATATGATTTATGAAACTCTAGTTATGTTTGTTTTACTGTGGCTGTTGCTGTTTGCCTGACAAAAATAAGCGGGTCTGTTCACTGGTGGGTTTCAACTAGTAAATGGCCGAATTGGCTCTTCCAACTCTGGAAACTTTTGTAGAGGGATAAAAGTTCTTACTGTCAGCAGAATTTCATAATTTTTGGTTCAGTAGTCTGGGAGATATCGAATTTTGAAGCTAACTAGGCTGCTGTCTAAAACAGATTCAGTCAGTTATCTTGTCAGATGTTTTAGAACTTATTGATCGCAGAATTTAATTATCCATTGAATACCAAAGTTGTAGAGTGTTTTGTGTAGATACTCCTAGAGTATTTTTTGATATCACCACTGTTTTAATTTTAAAGATACAAAATTAACAAATAGTGTTGCTGTTGTATGGCATGTGGTTCAGGGTGGGAGTCTTTCCATTGGGTCTTGGTTTCAAGTGTAGGAGTGTTTTGTTGATCGTTGGCAAATGTTTGTGAAATATTTGTACTAAGTTTTATGCCCACTAGCAGGTGGCTACACTCCATATCATGCCTAGTATATTTTTCTTCTTCGATGAAGGCAAGTGAATGTAGCAGTGGTTGCTTCCGTTCTGACCTGTTATTTCTATTGCCTACACTCTAATATTCAGAAGTATTGGATTATTTCATAATTGGACTCTATGGTGATGCTTTACTTGCTTGCATTATACTGATGCTCAATCATATATTGATGATGATTATGATTCGAGTATGACTCATGAGATTAATTCACACCCCTGAAGGTAAATGAAGTATTATTTAAGGTTGGTATTGTATCTGAAGGTAAATGAAGTATTATTTGAGGTTGGTATTGTATCTGAAGGTAAATGAAGTATTATTTGAGGTTGTATTGTATGTGAAGGAAGTGAAGTATATTGATAAATGCAGCATGCCATATACATTGCATGATTCACTTGCATATGAAGTTGGGTCGTGACCTATGGTCCGACCGTACCGGTACAACTTAGCATCGTACGTTGCCCGAGGAGGGGTACGATGCGGCTTCATACCCTTAGAGGTATGAAGGCAGAGGACATATGCATTGCATTCATATGCATTCATTGAAGTGATATTTGCAGATGATGTGGTTTTATACCCTCAGAGGTATGAAGACAGAGTACCTACACTTTGCACTCCTATGCATACATTGAAGTGATATTTGCAGGTTTTGTTGACGCAGGGAAGTGTTATAGAACCTATTGTGGTTGTTCGAGGAAATGAGATGGTATTGGTTATATTGGGACTACTGAGTTCTATATCTACAAGTATTTCTGATCTTAATTGTGATTCTTTTAAAATGTTGATTAATTCAATTTGTGGTTTAAATATCTCGTCAAAACAATTCGCTTGCTAAGATGTTTCATCTCACTCTTGCTTTACTCAATGCAGGTGCTTGTTGCTCATCCAGGGAAGTGGGAAGTAGCAGCACATCCACCTTCACTCTCATAATAACGCTGCTTAGGCGCAGTCATGATTTAATTAGAAGCTTCTTGTCAAAGGATGTTTGTTTCTAACTAGTTGTGCGCACTGGTTAATTTAGTTCATGCTGTTATGGTTGTCTTCCCATTGCTAGCAGATTATTAATGTCGATTATGTTTTCTTATCATGATATCTATTTATACGTTGTTGCGTCCCCGTTTATGCAATTTTCAAAGGAGATGCTGTCGAAATTTTATATACGAATGTTAGAAGTGTAGTTTAGTAGCATTCTGGAGTGTTTGTGGATCCCGGGGTGTTACAGTCTCACAACGTAGCAAAGAACTACTCCCCAAAGGAAGGGTGACTAACAAAACCAAATCAAAGAACCTCTGCAACCAGCCTCGACAGAGCAAGTACTGGGACCGGACCCCATTGACGGCCCTACGACGAAGCCAACTACTCCTCTCGTTCCTCTAATTAATTAGCTAAAGGCGTCCCATTCCACCCTCATGGTTGCACTGTTATCCCGGGTTGTCACTCCCCGAACAGGTCCTTACGGAGAGGTACTCAGGAAAATGGCCCGAGTCCCCTAAAGTATCACAAGAACATCATCGAGATAACATCATCGTATCATAAGTATTCACATCATGTTCATTCATTAAAGTAAAGCAATAGCATAAAGCTAATCATGATAACCCAAAAGGTAAACAAGGATAAGGTAAATACAGACTAGTCAATCATTAGGTTTCAATAATGTAATGTGAGGCGGTGAATTATAAGTAGATAGGACATAATAGGTCAGAGGACACATGCCTTCACCAAACAGATGCTCAGGGTTTTCGATCTCGTGGAACTCGAAGAGCTATATCACCTGGTCACCAACGCTTGACCTTCGATCCCTCGAAGCTCAGAAATAGATCGCAATCTATTCGCAACGAGAAGCGAAGACAAACATGCACAAGCAAACAAACATATATATGCATAAGAACATTACACCATTCAAAGAAGAACATAATAAAACATGCAAAATGAAATAGAGCGCGTTACTACTATCACGCGAGGAAAAAGAAACACGATAGTCGAAGCAACGGTCGAGAAGTTATAACGTTTACCCTAAATATATTAACTAAAACATTTAATTCGACATTATCAAATATAATTAATATCTATCATTTAGTTCGATTAATCTGCTACGCTAACAAATGTCAGTTAAATAAGTAATTTAATTAAAACCAGAGATTCTAAGCGAGACGAATTTACGATACACGAAACAGTGTGACAGCGTACGAACGACACGCGGACACACGCGATATAGCATGCTGACGACGCACGAAAACAGTGCGCGCGAGCAGCGCGAATGACACGCGAACCAGCACGACACCACGGGCGGAACAACTTGCGCGATGGTGAGAAAGAACTAAATAGGCGACGCGTTTATACTAAACAAATACTAACTAAAAAGTAGTTAAGTTAATATTAGTCATGTCAATGTTTATTATAAAAGCGCAAGTTGAACAATACACAATTTAATCTAATTAGAATATTAATCTAATAAATATCAGCCGAGCAAACCTTAAGTTAACTATCTAAAATATATGACCTGACGAATTAACGTTACTAACATGAGTGCTTATAAGCGAAAACAATTTATTATCACGCGCAGATGCCGCGCGACACACGGGATCAACATGCGAGATTCACGTGAACGACGCGCGACGAGGCACGTGACACACGCGAACGACACGTGATGACGAGCGCGACCGCAACGTGGCACACGACCACAAGCACATCACGCGCGAACAACGCGCAGACAATGCGACGACACATGATAACCGCTAACAGATAACGAGATTATACTAAACAAGTGTTAACTGAAAGGCATTTAAGATGGTATTCATCGAATTAATATTTATTTATAAAAGCGCGAGTTAAAAACTATAAACTAGTTTTAAGTAGAGGGTCATTTTATTTAATAAGTGTCGAATGAACAACTAATTAAACCATTAAAATTTGTGACATGATAAAATATGTTAGTAATATGAAATCGGCGTAGCTACAGAGTTAAAGCGACTGAAACGAATAGAAACAGGTTTATGGCGCATTGTATATAGAATATTTAACAATTCATGGCTAATAAACACTTTTAATAAAGCGAGTGAATCAAGACTCGCGCGAACGACGACACATGAACAGCATGCACGAACGTCGCGTGGATGTAAAACGCGATACGTGTAGAACAGAGCACGCGACACTCGCGGAATGGGCGGTGACAACGTATGCGGATAGTACCAGCGGGTAGCGTGCGGACAACACGCGACATGCGTGAGCGACGCGTGACACGCGAAGCAGCACGCGGTCATGCGAGAATCACTAACTAAATGTTCTTTTTATACTAACACTAAATAGATATTAATTACAAGTTGTTAAAATCACATTACCACGTACTTACAATCACATAATTAAACTCATAATTTCGATCCGGTTGAGTAGTTAATTTAATGACAGACAACTAAGCAATTAATCGATTAATTAACCTAAACGATACGACGAGATGGTTTTACTCAAGCGCGCACCTAGCGATTCACACGAGCGACGATGCGGGAGCTGGTAGACGAGGGTAGATATGGGTGGACTGCTATGTCTAGGGGTTGTCGAGCGTCGTCGGAGTCCCGACGCGCAACGAACGACGATGCCATGGGCAGTGGAGCGCGAACATGGCAGGCATCGCACGCGCAGGACAGGCCGACTCGATCGGGGACGGGAGCCACGCATGCCGCACGGACTGCGTTGGGGCACGTTGTGCAGCGGTCGCCCTAGACTGCACCGAAGGCCCTGCCTAGTGCACGCCCGGCGCTGGCCGCGCCGTGTAGGCCGCTCTGCTGGGCACCACGTCGCGTGCTGGCCACGCCAAGCGCCACACGCTGGCCGCCACGCCACGAGCTCGCACCGGGGCCGATTATCCGCGCGCCCGCGCTGAGCTGCTGCATGCAATGGAAGGAAAGGGGGGGATGCGGCGCTTGGAAGAGACAAGAGGGAAGAGGAGGAGAAGTGGGAATGCTGTCACACCCGGATTTAAGGGACAAAGCCGGGTGCATATCTTACATGCGCCAAAAAAGATAACATATATAATAATAGAGTGTATAGAGATAAATGTCACAATCAGAGTACTTATTACATAGCGGAAGTCTTACAAAATAAAAGATAAATATAAAAGGATCTAAAATCTATCCTTGGCACCAGAAAGTCAACTGGGAGACGCCACCTAGATCGAATCGAACTCCTCGATGTGTGGCTCCACTAGAACCACCTGTTCTTCTCCTGTCGGGGGGTGTGAGACAGCAAGGGTGAGCTCACACATGATCATAGCTCAACAAGTTGTGGGGAATAATGTGGCATGAACTCACCAAAGGTGGGAGTTCATGTGATGTGTAAAGCTGATCAACAGTTGTGGGGAATAATGTGACATTGCTTTTAATAAGTTGGCCAAATTTTATTAGCAATTACTAAGTGTAAGTAAATACCAAACCATAATAAATAATAGAACAAAATTAATAAATAATCCCATGCAAATGCAAATGACAAATTGAATTTAAGTTACATAAATTAATCATGTGAGTGTCCGAGCTACTCATGACCGTGAGCATGGCTAGTATACCAGTTTTACACTTTGCAGAATGCATATGGGGAGGAAATGACTCAACGCCATGGGCTTGATTTCGACTGGATGCATTCAGACTTAGATGCCTCGGCGTTGTACCACAGTGGTGGGGGTAGAAAGCATGGCAGGTGAGGTGGTTGTCTTTGATTCGACAATTTCATTAACAAGAATGTGTCCACTTAATGGCTCAACTATGTGTATCATGCAGGTTTGCCTTTGGCATCGGCGTTGTGGAGTACAACAGGACAATAGGTCAAGGGAAGGCATCGTCTTCGGTAGGGAGTTCTCGCTCCTCCAAGTCTGCTCGAGAGGCTCAGCTGGAGGAGGAGACTCGGGCAGCACAGGAGCAGGCTCGAGCAGCACAGGAGCAGGCTCGAGCAGCGCAGGAGCAGGTCGGACAGCTGACGCAGTATATGACTTCTTATTTTCAGGTAATTCGTCTATCTCATCACGTGTCATTAAATTGAAAGTATAATGTTGCGATTCTAACGTTTCATCCATTTGCAGGAAATGACTACTCGACTCGGCCCTGATATGAACTTGCCCGCTTTTCGCCCTCCCCAGGTAACACTATCTGAACACTTCAATTCCATAGCAACTCTTTTTTTATTATCAAAAATGGCTCGCAGGCACAAGGATGGGGACAGTGGCCAGGACAAGCTCTATTGTCGCAGCCACAGTGGACCGGTGTTGGGTGGACGCAGGCACCTCCAGGCACTTGGACGCCTCCACCACCCCAAGGATCGCAGCCATTTCAAGCGTGGATGGCACCGCCACCGACGGGGTGGGTGCCACCACCTCAGGGGTGGCCAGCACAACAGTACCCGTGGATGCATGCACAGCCTCCTCATCACCATGGATCACAGGTGATGTTCCATGTTTAGTTTTATGCAAATAGTGACCAAACATAGCAAGTATAGGTATAGGGATAGCAAAACACATCCTTATTTGAATGATTGATGAATTGCAGGGTTCAGCGTCACATGCTCAGGAGGGTGTTGTCAACGTCCACCACTTCCTCGTCCATGGTTCTGGAGGGAGTGGCCACCTTCCTGGTGGTGGAGGAGGGAGTGGCCAAAACTCTCACAGCCCGCAGGAGTGAGTAGTGAGTAGTGAGTTTGTTTGAAACTATGGACTTATGGTATTGAAACTATGTATGGACTATGGACTATTTATGTATATGTGAATGTGTTTTGTGATATGTATATGTGAATGTGTTTTGTGATATGTATATGTGAATGTGTTTTGTGAATTGAGTATTTTGCTTGTGAATCTGTATATGTGGTATTGTGAATTGTGTATTTTGCTGTCAATTAAAAGGTGCAGAAAAATTTGTTTTGTGGGGAGTATCATGAATTTTCGTCGGCCTCCAATCAGGCCGACGAAAATACTGCCAGCTATTTTCGTCGGCCACCACCGGGGCCGACGGAAATCACGTTCCTATTTTCGTCGGCCACCGAGGCCGACGTAAATAGTCAGCCGACTAACTATTTTCGTTGGCCTTGGGAAAGCCGACGAAAATATGTAATTTTCGTCGGTACCGACGGAAATAGTTGATTATTTTTGTCGAACTTATTTTCGGCGGCTATTTTCGTCGGTTTAAGCTTATTTTCGTGGGTTTTGGCCCACGAAAATTTAGGTGTTTGCTGTAGTGTTTACCCACAAGTCATGTTACCCATCTGCCATGGGGTTGTGAATCCCATACACCTCTACCAAGGAAGCGAGGCAGGGTAACACTACGAGGCCTTTACAAAGTTCCACTAGCTTCAGAAAACCCGCTACAGTTTATAGGAAGCTCCAGTGCAGGAATCCCTCGCCTGACTGCCATCGCAGCAAAATCAACCCAAGGACGTCCCTACACTGACCACACCACTAGTGCCCTTGCCCCTTTCGGGTAAGGTAGTCATCCACTAGCTTTCCTAATTAGTCAGCCAAGCGCATCCCACACTACCCTTGTGGTAGCACTGTTTTACCGGGTGGTTCTCCATGTTCTCATTAACATAATGACTTATCATGAACATAAATAACATAACAGAATAATAGGAACATGGATATAATGAAATATTAACCCAAAAACCGTGTAAAGCAATAACATAACTACCCAATGATTCAGGGGTAAACAAGGTAAAAAAGATAAATAGTCTAGGGTGACCTTTTGGGTCCAATCAAAATTAAACCTATGCATGAATAAGTGATAATAAAGAACATTATTGGGTAACAAAAGTGGATCAAGGGCACAACTTGCCTGACACTTGAAATTCCAGTTACCAGGGTGATTCTTCAGATCCTCGTGACCGCACTACTAGTCGTAGCAATACAAACAGACATGGTATAGACAAAATTAACATCACACCAAACATAAGTATAAACTGAATAATAATAATCTACGCGTTGCTACAAGATCGTGGAATCGAGAAATACTGACATCAGAGTTACAATTAAAGGGTTATGATGTTATAAAAGATCTACGTGATTTAAATAATAAACTATATCATAAATTGGTTAGTATAGATTGTATGAGAGATTATTCTATATATAATTATCTCAACTTTAATCTAAGTCATTATTTGATTAAAGCCTATCCAGTTAAATTATAACCATAAAATTAGAATACTATATTAATATTAAAGAAGTTAATCCAATAGACATAGATTAACCCAATTATAAAAGTATGGGATATCATATAATAAATGTTGCTATTGTGTAGTAGATATTTATACGAAGCTAACGCAACTAGAACGAGTCAAATCAGATTTAAAACGGAGGAGTTACGAATTTCCTAAGGTTTTATGTATTCAATACAAGATTAACCAAGAGATTAATTTTAATACAATTTTCATGTCAAAACAGTGCCACTATTTGATGAACAATAATATTACAAACTTATAGGAATTGGAATGGATTAATTTGGTCTTCATATGAATTTTCTATGAATTAAACAAATTCTAGCATTTATTTTTGCATTAAAAATTATTTTCCTAATGAAATTATTTGATTTTCTAATTATCTGGACCGAGCGCATCATTACAGGTGAGTCCAGGGGCTAAACCATAAATTTTACGCAGACTCAGAATTCCTCTGCTGTGCACTGCGGGTTGAATAATAAAGATCCTAGGGGCTCTATAGCAAATGATCCCAGGCGAAGGGGTATGGGTGGATTCTGGCCGCAGGATCACAATCCAACGGTCACAATTAGATCAAATCACTTAACAAACCGGTACTAAACATGAGCCCTTGGATCTGGATCCCATGACCAGAAACCATCGACGCTGGTCACTAATCTGATCCATCGATTGACCATCCAACGAACATGATTCTTCCCTGAGCAAAACACCACCTAGTTCTAATCTCAAGCGTACACATCTCATCCAACGTCTGAAGCGTATCCCCTTACCTCCCAGTCGAGCAGGCGGCGGTGCCGTCAACGAATGCGGCCGAGCTCCACTGGGGAATCCTGATCTAGAGCCCACGATTCCCAAACTCTGACCTAATTTGTTCAAGACAGAGACCAACCCTTCCCGAATACCCTAACCATGCATATGCAGTTCGTGAGCAACCCAAAGTGCCCAACCCCGACGCGACTCAGCCCCACGGTGGCACCATGGCCATCTAACTCCCCCTTCACTACGCTCCCGGTTGATAACAGGATAAATCGATCCCGGCGACCCTACATAGAGAAAATACCAATGCGAATTCTAGGTGGTTGTCTTCTTACCTTGGGCTACCCGACGTCCGCGCAGGACTGCGACACGGCGGAGTAGCAGGTACAGTGATAAATCACCTACACACCGATCGATCTTACAGCAAGTCGACGGCACCAGAGGTTTCCACTTGAGCAGGCGTCTCGACCGGAAAGCACGCCGAGACCAAATCAACGGCTAAGCGGCATTGCCAGTGGAGGTTGTCCACGGCGGTCTGGCAGAAGAGTGTGGTCGTGGGGGTCAAGGGCGCGAGAGCGAGAGTACTGACGCCGTGGTTGCGGGAGAGTCGCCGGGTCGACGAGGAGAAGGGCCGCGGGACACACTACTTATCCCCGGAAGCCCGGGAAATCATGGAATCCGCGGCGAGGAAGATGGGAGTGTTGACCACGAGAGCGCGCCGAATTCTGTTGAGATGACAGGGCGGCCCGACCGGTAAGCCACACACGTGAGCGGCAGGGAGCACCATGGGCTTAGCGGGGGAAAGCTGAGTTGGGCCGCGCGACGCGCTTCCTTGGATGGGCTGAAAGCGGACCAGGGAGGAATTGGCCCATACGTCGAGATCTGGTGTGCCTTTCCCTTTTTTTTGTTTTTCATTTCCATTTTCTTTTCTATTCTATTTCTTTTCTTTCAAAACTCATTTCAAATTCAAATTCATGTTTGATCTTCCAAATTATCAAACACAATTCCAATATGAATAATACTACCACTGTTTTCCATAATGTTATTTTATTATTATTATTATTATTATTATTATTATTTTCCACAGTGTTTATTTTTCTTTCCTTCATTTCTCATTTATTTCCTTTTTGACTTTCAAAATTCGAATTCCAAATTCTAATAGGATATAGTTTAAGAATTCAAACTTAATACATACTCACAATCAATTATGGAGCAATATATATATTTATTTATTTATTTTAATTGATTTATTTGTTTGATATATGTTTGAAATATGAGTCACACTCATATGGTTCCTTTCTTTTTAGGAAAATGGTATTTTCATTACGGGACATGAGTTTAAAATTACTTAAAAATTAAATATTCATGAAGTGATTGCTTATGGTGCATTATTTCATGAAATGCATAATCAATTAGTTGAATAGAAAAAATTTCTATTACTCCTTTTCTAAAATAGTTCTTGGTTTTCAAGATTCTATCCTCAATTTTCAATATTCAAGTATAATTTGAGATATCTAAATTTACTATTTTTTATTTCTTCATATATTTATTTTATTATTTATATATTTTTTATACACATTTTGGGCCTTACAAATGCTCACCTTGACGATCGCGACGAGGGCAGGGTGGGGATGCAACGAGCTCCGGCGGTTTGGGCGAGTATCTGTGCGGGTGGTATAGGGAGAGAGGAGTGCGCATGCTGGTTTTTGGGGCGGCATGGGCGCAGGTGACGGCGTCATGGGTGAGGGGCGGTTGGGAGAGATGATAAATAGGGACGACAAGATCTTTGACAGGCGGGACCGGCGGCGGGGACGAGCGCATGCTTGCGCGCACACAAACAGCTGCGGGGCTAGGGAGCGCGGGCACGCTGGGTGGGCCGCTGGAGTGGGCCTCAACGGCTGGGAGCGTGTGGGGGTGGCCTGGTGGGCCGAGGAGCACGCGAGGGGGGGAGCAGGAGCACGGCTGCCGCCTGCCGGGCCAAGCGCGCCGAGATGGGCCAGGGCGAGGATAGTTTGTGGGGAGCGGGTGGGCTTTTCCCATTTCTTTCCTATTTCTATTTTCTCTTCTTCCTACTACTCCAAATGGAATTCAATATTAAGCGCATGCTTCACGAATTCACTCATCAAACAAAGTGGAAAAAAATTCTCCGGCATGATGCGACAATCAAAGCACCACTAGGGTTTTATTTTACTAGGCTTACACATAGATATAAACAAAATAATTCTTCACTCTTCAGGAAAATAAAAAGAAAAGCGAGAAAAAGAGAGGGTAACACCTGAATTTGGTGGATATTAGAAAATAAATTTTATACCCCTAAATTCAGGGTGTTACAGATCTAACCCCCTTAACACAATCTCGCCCTCGAGATTCAAGAAGAGGGTAGCAAGAAAAACAAGGCTGGTTCATCGGTTGCCCAAGGCTTTCTTAAGTTGACTTTGACTCTACAAGCTTAACCTGTGGACTGGTTGCTTTGACCTTCAGATGCTTGCACCCAATTGATATAATTCTTGTGGATCCCATGGACCTATGGGTTAGGACCCACACACGCTTCTGCTGTGCCACTTTGATCTTTTTGGCTGATGTTGATCGCATTGTCTTCATTGGGGTTAGCAGCTAACCCCCTTAACAGGAGCGTTGATATGCACCTGGTGAAGATGCTGCCAACTCTGATCTGGATCGATTAAGAGGAGTTGGAGGTTACCAACTGGACATGTGCAAGAGGAAGGAATAGCGAGAAAAGGTAAGTATAGACGGATTAGAGAGAGCAGGGGGGAGAACCCAATTACTTAACTATATGGCACTCAGCTAGTAAAATGATGTCATTACGGACCAAGGGCCACAACACATCAACACTCATCACAAAGAAACAAATCAGTCATCACACAAAGACAAACAGCACAAGCATACAACAACAAACATCTCGTTGCTATACGTTCCTTTTAATTAAATGGTGGTCTTTCTTGAAAATGGAATAACTACTCTCTAAGGTTGTTGAAGGACAAGGATGAGAACAAGACATGTAGGATAGGGACACGAGCATAATAAGGGATGGAGTTAAAGCAAGGATTGTAAGAGAATAGGAAAAGGATACGACCAAGGGCATAATGGGTATAACACTACTCTCGAGTTGAGATAGAAAAGGGGAGATTCCAAAAAGAAGACCTGAGATAAGCATCAAGGCAAGATCTAGTGATTACGAAGGTAAGGGTGATATCAAACAAAAGCTAAGACTTGCAATGCGACAAAGGAAAAGGAAACTACCAAGAGCGGGATGGGTAAGACAACACTATTCAACTTAGACGGGAGAGGACGCTCTTTAATGCAGATACGTGATAAGCATCAAGGTAAAGATCAAGGGATGACAAGGGTTAAGGCGATAAGGAAAAAACAGGCAACAAAGGATGTATTTTAGACAAAACTTGCAAGACATCGAAGAAGAGAGAGCAATCAATGGTGAATTGGGTGAGGCATTACTCTCGAATGGGGACGGAAAAGAGGAGAATTTAAAGGGTAGGTTCAAAGTTAGCATGAAGGTAAGGGCACAGATATTACGAGGGTTTAAAGGTGATAACAGACAAAGATGTAGGAGAGGAGGTAAATAGGCATAAGAACCAAGAATATAAGTACAACAAAGGATGGGGTTAAGACAGAACTTGCAAGTGGAAAAGAAGAGGATATGTCCAAGGGCCAGATATGTAAATTGCCACTCTCAAATTGAGGTGGAAGAGCGGGATTTTTTTAAAAGTAGGAGTAAAGATGAGTGTGAAGGCAAGATCGACGGACGACAAGGTGAGGGTGATAGAAAATACAAATACAGCCAGGGATGGAATTGAGAAAAAACTTGTAAGGCGACTAAGAGTGAAAAGAAATCAAGGGAGAGATAGGTAACTCACAACTCTCAAACTGGGTCGAAAGAGAAGGGGAGACTTTTAAAGGATAAGTTCAAGGTGGGCATTTAGATAGAAGACATAAATATCGCAAGGGCCAAAGGCGATAACAGACACGGGTAAAAGAGAAAAGATGAAGGCATAGAAGAGCAAGTGGTATGAGTACAACAAAGAATGGAATTAGGATAAAACTCACACCTAGCAAAGAAAGGTTCCTACCAAAGGCGGGATAAGTAAAACACTTCCCTCGAATCGAGATAGGAGAGGGAATTTTAAATAACAGACATAAGATAGTCATCAAGGTAAGATGGAGAGACAACAAAGGTAAAGGTAGTAACACACAACAAAGGGTGGAGTTAAAAACTCGCAGGTGACAAAGAAGAGGATACAACCAAGGGAAAAGTAGGTAAGTTACAACTATCAGATTGAGATGGAAGAGATGAGATTTTAAAGGGTAGGTATAAGATACACATCAAAGTAAGATATAGAGGTGATAAGGGTAAATGTGATAATGATGAAAAGCATAATCCACGGACAGAGTTAAGGCAAGACTTGCAAAGTCATGAAGTGGAGAAAACAATCAAGGATAAGATAAGTGAGGTTTCGATAGAAGAGTTGAAATAAAAATCCATTATCAAAAGAAGTTACAAGGAATTAACGAGGTCACTAAGGATGTGCAAAATAAAATGACCGCTCATGGATCGTCAAGAAACAAGGGTGGTCTAGGACAAGTAAAATAAAATATCTTAACCAAACCTTGGGATATAAAGGTGAGCATAAAAATGAGAGTGTGAGAGATTTCAAGGAGATGAGCATACCAATACCAAGAGACATGAAATTGCCGAAAGACAGCAACTTAACAACAGAAGAGGAAAGGGTCTCAAAAGACAGGAAGGTCATGGATATATAAACTGAAGTGTTTAAGTAAACAGTAGAAATTTAGAGGCAGGTATTTGAAACAAGAGCATTGAAGAATCTAGGAGTACGAGCATGTCAATACTAAGGGAATAAAGATAGTCAAAGGGTAGCAATTTAATGACAGAGGAGGGAAGAATCCCAACAGACAAAAAGGTTATTAGCCAGGGGTATCTACAAAGATGTCGCAAGCACAAGTGTGAGATCAGATCTATTAGATTGAGAAAGGTTAGACCATAATAGAATAAAATACTTTTGGCAAGGGGGTATATAGGAGCTCAACATAGAATTAGTTGAGGTGACTAATATTTTGAAACAACATCAAGGATGAGGTGAAGTAATAATCAATAAGTCCTTAAAACGGCCAGTGCTACTGTAGGATAGCGGTCTTATAGTCAGCAAGACTTTGATACCATTTATGTCACACCCGGTTTTGAAGGTAAACCGAATGTGAACCATGCACGTGCCACGATCAGAAATTCATGTACACAGCGATTACATAAATGACTCATCATAGCACAATGCTTCGAATAACAATAAAGAATTAGTAATAAGATTAAATACTAGAGTCATTTACATAATATAAATCAAAGTACACAGAATCGAAGCGTAGCCAACGTAAATAAACCCACCACAGACAACTGACTAGGGGAGGTCGCTAGCCTAATCATCGAACTCGCCGAACTCCTGGAACTCCTGGAGATCCGCCTCGACGCCTTTATTCTTTACCTAAGCATAGATTGCACCAAAGGCAACCTGGTGAAAGCAAGGGTGAGTACACATCAACGTACTCAACAAATGTCCCGTTTGGCTAAGGTGCACTAGCTTTTTGTGGAGTTAGGCTCAAGCAATTGCTTTTAGATGGTCAGGTGTTTATTATTAGTGGAAGTCAAGTTTTAGTAATAGCCAACCCGTGAACCATTTCCTCATTGAGGAAAAAACATCATCATCATCATCAAACCAAAACCATAAGTAGAATCATTGTATCTCAGATCATCTGTATCTCTAACCAAAGAGGATCCCAAGGCCGCTCATAACTGTGAGCACGGCTAATATATAGTTTCTAACCCTCTGCAGAGGTCGCACACTTTACCCACAAGTCATGATTCCCGTTCTGCCCAGAGGTCATGACTCTCCATTGATCACTACCAAGGTGACCTAGTAGGGTCTCACTATGTAGCCTTTACAAAGAATTCCCAGAGGTCATAGTCGATCGTTAGGTTTCTGTAGTTTGATAAACAAAGTACATCTCCCCAAAGGAAGGGTGACTAATAAAACCAAATCAAAGAACCTCTGCAACCAGCCTCGGCAGAGCAAGTATTGTGCCCGGACCCCATTGATGGCCCTACGGCGAAGCCAACTACTCCTTTGGTTCCTCTAATTAATCAGCTAAGGGTGTCCCATTCCACCCTCATGGTTGGACTATTATCCCAGGTTTTCACTCCCCGAACAGGTCCTTATGGAGAGGTACTAAGGAAAATGGGCTAAGTCCCCTAAAGCATCACAAGAACATCATCAGATAACATCATCGTATCATAAGTGTCCACATCATGTTCATTGATTAAAGTAAAGCAATAGCATAAAGCTAACCATGATAACCCAAAAGGTAAACAAGGATAAGGTAAATACAGACTAGCCAATCCTTATGTTTCAATAATGTAATGCGGGGCGGTGAATTATAAGTAGATAGGACATAATAGGTCAGAGGACACTTGCCTTCACCAAACAGATGCTCAGGGTCTTCTATCTCGTGGAACTCGAAGAGCTAGATCACCTGGTCGCCAACGCTTGACCTTCGATCCCTCGAAGCTCGAAAACAGATCGCAATCTATTCACAACGCGAAGTGAATACAAACAGGCACAAGCAAACAAACATATATATGCATAAGAACATTACACCATTCAAAAAAGAACATAATAAAACATGCAAAATAAAATAGAGCGCGTTACTATGGTCACACGAGGAAAAACAAACGCGATAGTCGAAGCTACGGTCGAGAAGTTATAACGTTTACGCTAAATCAATATGTAACACCCCGGGATCCACAAACACCCCAAAATGCTACTAAACTACACAACTAACATTCATATATAAAATTTCGACAGCATCTCCTTTGAAAATTTGCATAAACGTGGAAGCAACAGAGTATAAACAGATATCATGATAAGAAAACATACTAGACATTAATAATCTGCTAGCAATGGGAAGATAACCATAACGACATGAATTGAATTAACTAGTGTGCACGACTAGTTAAAAAAACAAACATCATTTGACAAGAAGTTTCTAATTAAATCATGGATGTGTCTGGGCAGCGTTATTATGAGAGTGAAGGTGGACGTGCTGCTACTTCCCTCATTCCCAACATGAATCAAGTACCTGTATTGAGTAATGCAAGAGTGAGATAAAACATCTCAGCAAGTAAATTGTTTTGACGAGATATTTAAACCAAAAAATTGGATTAATCAACATTTTAAAGGGATCACAATTGAGATCAGAAATACTTGTAGATATAGAACTCAATAGTCCCAAAATAACCAATGCCATCTCATTTCTTCGAACAACCACAATAGGTTGTATAACACTTCCCTGCGTCAACATTACTTGCAAATATCACTTTATCACTTCAATGTATGCATAGGAATGCAATGTGTAAGTCCTCTGCCTTCATACCTCTTAGAGTATAAAACCACACCATCTGCAATTATTACTTCAATGAATGCAATGGACATGTCCTCTGCCTTCATACCTCTAAGGGTATGAAGCCGCATCGTACCCCTCCTCGGACAACGTACGATGCTAAGTTGTACCGGTACGGTCGGACCATAGGTCACGACCAAACTTCAGATGCAAGTGAATCATGCAATGTATATGGCATGCTGCATTTATCAATATACTTCACTTCCTTCACATACAATACAAACTTCAAACAATACTTCGTTTACCTTCAGATACAATACAAACCTCAAATAATACTTCATTTACCTTTAGGGGTGTGAATTAATCTCGTGGGTCATACTCAAATCTTCATCATCAATATATGATTAAGCATCAATATAATACAATCAAGTAAAGCATCACCATAGGGTTCCATTATGAAAGAATTCGATGATTCTGAATATTAGAGTGTAGGCGATGAAACAACAAGTCAAAACGGTAGCAACCACCGCTACATTCACTTGCCTTCATCGAAGAAGAAAAATGTACTAGGCATGATCCGGAGTGTAGAAACCTGCTGCGGGGCATAAAACTTAGTACCAATATTTTACAAACATTTGCCAACAATCAATAAATCGCTCCTACACTTCAAACCAAGATCCGGTGGAATGACTCCCACCCTGAACCACATGCCAAATAGCAACAACGCTGTTTGTTAATTTTGTATCTTTAAAATTATAACAGTGGTGATATCAAACAAATACTCTAGAAGTATCTACACAAAATATTCTACAACTTCCGTATTCAATGGATAATTAAATTCTACCGTCTATAAGTTCTAAAACATCTGACAAGATAACTGACTAACTATGTTTCAGACAGTAGCATAGTTAACTTCAAAATTCGATATCTCCCAAACTACTCAACCAAAAATCATGAAATTTTGTTGGCAGTAAGAACTTTTATCCCTCTACAAAAGTCTCCATAGTTGGAAGAGCCAATTCGTCCATTTACTAGACGAAACCTAGCAGTGAATACACCCACTCAATTTTGTCAAGCAAACAGGAACAACCACATTAAAACAAACATAACTGGAGTTTCAAAATTTATATGAATGCATTCTTTAACAATATGGAAAGCTTATGAAATTATCTACAACTTCTTTTACCAACCTAAAGTTTAATTTTGTTGATAAAATTGACTAAATCTTAAGAGAACAGATTCTGCACAGAATTATGAGACTGAAAAACTGCTATTATCAAGCTGCAATAACTTTCTGATCTGATGTCCGATTGAGGTGTTCTTCGTGACAACGGAAAGATCTAAAAATTATGTACGACTCATATATATATACTTTTTTAGGCTACTAAGACCACCGAAAACTGGCATGAACAGAAACTGTCAAATCTGCCATTCTGCAGAAAACTAAATTCGAGATCAAAACCTAACCCCACATCAAATCCAGCCTCTAATCCTTTAATCCCCGTGATCCACAACCTTCAAAAGCACATAATTACAGGGAGGAACAAGGATCCCATCTATACCAAGGGTTTCCCCAAGAAATTCTGCAAGAAGAGATGGGGAAGAACATCTTCTTGATCCTCTCTTCCTCTTCAATTCAACGTGCTCCTCCTCTTCTCGATCCTTGCTGCGTGGGGGAGATCTAGAGAGAGGAGGAAGCCGTGGAGAGGGTAGAGGGCGGCTTCCCAAGGGGAGGAGAGGAAGAGGGAGGGGGGGCCAAATGGGTGGAAAGGGTGGGGGTGGCTCTAACAATTGGGAGGAGAGGGGGTCGGCTAGGGTTGGGGACAGGGGGGGCTCCCATCCATCGGATCGAGATCAAAGGCCCAAACAAGCTCTCCCATCTGAGCTCCTGACCCCAGCGGAAAAAAATGCCAAAAGATTTACTGTTTCCTGAGGAATGCCTCCTGAAACTTCAAACCCCAATGCCACAAAACATGAAAGAAAAGAGAAAAAGAAATTTAACTTCTTTTCAGAAAATTGGGATATCACACTCTATCCCCCTTAAAAAGAATTCGTCCTCGAATTCGACCACTCCAAGCAAAGCATCCAGGGTACCCCATATAGCACCACCATTCAAAACATGGGTCCATTATTGGTCTTAATTAACACAAGAACTTCTACCTCGGACTAATTGTCTAAGGAAACTACACAACCTGATATCCAGCATGAAACAACATGCAATGAAGCTCAAAGCAAATCATAGATGCAATCAACACTACGATTTCACACCATCGAATTTGGATGCAGCTATACATCAACATCAATGTCTTCAAACAACACTCTTTTATGAAGGGGTAATATGCACTAAGCACAACCCTTACCAGCTTCAACAATTCATTTTAATTCAATGGTGAAACATCCACACCAGATGAATGTATAAGAAGATCAGACACCTCACCTCAAAGCAAAACAATACAAGTGGTTCTATTGAAACAAAACTCCTAATCTTCCTAAAACTTGTTCTTGCCATCATGAAAAGATAATCATGTAATCTCACATTCTTTGCACCCCATAAAAGGGAGAAAGTGTACAGAACTAATGGAGCAATAAAGCCGGCAAGAAGCCAATAACATTCTGCCCGGCACAGTTCGTCGAAGAAATGCCAAAACTCCACAAAGAGCACTGACAACACAACAACAACACAATACTTGCTTAACCAATGTCACTATGCTTCATGCAAAACTCAACTAAGAAAAATATCCAAACTAGTAAGGTTAACCTACACATAATATAAGTCTTCATCTACTGTAGTTCAGAAACTTACATTTCATTCTATCATACGATGCACTCAAAGTACCAGACATACATGGTCAACAATAACCCTGTAATCCTTCACACATTGACAAACATCTCAAGCTGATGTAAAAACCACATCATTTAGGAATAGGTAACTAACCACACCCAACCCACTCTAGGCTAGGCAATGACTTCATTCAAACCAATAGATAAGTGGTCCAATAATGGCTTCACAAGCATGCATCAGGGAGATAACCATCAGATCCTCAACGTATTAATATATAATCAATGGATCAGGAAAATCAAAGATTTATTCTACAATTAGCATGACTAACATGCAACAACTTTAAACCACATCTAGGCTTTGTGGCTACTAAAACACAAGATAGAAGGGAGACATGTAAGCCACTCTGGCTAGCTATGTAAAGACTTCCCCCAAAATCCATATAAATGTACCAATATTCATTTCTTTCAGAACTGATTTCTCGGCATAAACAATCATTCTTTGCAAAGATAGTTGGAGCAATCCACCAACGGCCCAACAACTTAAATTCAAATCGATGGTTAAATTGTAACCCAAAACAAGCAATTCACACTCCTCTTAGAAACATCGTCAATCAAGCATATATAACAATATTATTGTAATAAAACTCAACCATGAAAAACATGTTTAAAACAACATAGGCATGCATGTATATCACAAACATAATAACAACTTCAATCTCACAAAAGACCCGCGATATCAATCGTATAAATAAAACAATATCAAAATTTAGAAATGAATTATAGCAGGCATTAAGTCATAAACAACTTACCACATCACCGTAAAGGAATAGGGAGGGTGAAATTATTTTAACTGCACTTCAAAGACATTAACATATATCAAAGATATTTGAACCCATGCCCTTCCTATATGTGCATGTGTGCAATTTCAGGTTCAATTTACCTAGAATCTAAAGCCTAAGCTTTGATACCAAATGTAACACCTCGGGATCCACAAACACCCTGAAATGCTACTAAACTACACAACTAACATTCATATATAAAATTTCGACAGCATCTCCTTTGAAAATTTGCATAAACGTGGAAGCAACAGAGTATAAACAAATATCATGACAAGAAAACATACTAGACATTAATAATCTACTAGCAATGGGAAGATAACTGTTGGGGCGAAGGCAAAGACGCTACCCTTCGCTCCAGGCCCTCGTCACCTCGACGCACCAACGGAAGCTAGATGACCGGCGCAGGTCACCCTTCGTCCTTCTCACTGCAAGACGAAGACCCACGATGAAGTCCCGCCATCCCACGTCCTCACCCAACCTGGAGGCCCACGTGGTATGGCAGCCCATCGTGGCAGGCCCCACACGAAGAAGCGTGTTACGGGCCCGGTTTGTAATAGCTTTTCTGTAATCACAGTCTGTAACCCTCCATTATGGGAATATTCTAGGGATAATCCAGGTGCCTGAGGGCATAAACGTCCTTACATCAGGACGTTGGGCACCCGGGCACCTATAAATACCCCTGTACAGTGCCCTTGAGAGGCTAGATTAACAGAGCAATCGCCATCTCGAGTTAAACTTTGTTTGCATTCCTTTCGCTCCCCTGTTGGATCATCTTGCCCAGGAGAGCAAGTTCCAACATTTGGCACCCACTGTTCTGCTATGAACAAACCACCCGCGATGGCACCCAAGAGAGCTAGCTCGAAGGCAGCACCATCCGTTGACGAAGCAGCGAAGGCAGCACTGCTACCCGAGAAAAAGGGCAAGACCCTTGCAGACACCACCCACCAAGAAGCCTGCGAAGACGACACACTCAGCAAGAGACAGCGCAACGACCAACCCATTCCCGAAGGCTCCCTCCGCACCTGCAGCTCCGGAGGACAGCCACAAGAACCACCCCAGGCTTCGCTCCACTAGAGGGCGAGGACGCAACAGAAGACGGCGAAATCATCGGCATCCCAGTCGAGGAACATCGACAACTGCGGGCCCTACGCATCAAGAATCGCAACCTCCAGAAACAGAAAGAGATCCTCGAGGCCAAGCGCCAACGTGTCTCTATGCAGGCCAAGGTGCGCGAGATGATACGAGATGAGGAGCAGAGGGCTCGAGAGCTCGAGCAAGAAATCACACTCATGCAACGCGAAGGCCAACATGATCCGCAACACGGCCCACCCCTCCAGCAGCGCGCGCCGGTCGGAGACCTATTCATTCCTCAGCGCGGACCCTTTGTCCCACACGCCGCAACATTCCAAGGCATCAACTACCTTAATGGGCGGAGCCCCCTGGCACCGCAACTGCAAGTGTCACCATGGCCCACCAACTTCAGGGCAGGGACCTACCCCAAGTACAACGGCAGCACCGATCCAGCATAGTACATCATGAGCTATCAAGTCGCTGTCGCATCATCCGGGGGGACGACGCCACGATGGCCAAGTCCTTCATCATCGCCCTCGAAGGTCCGGCCCTGACCTGGTACACCAGGTTGCCCCCATTGTCCATCGACTCCTGGAGAAGTCTCCGGGACAAATTTCTGCTCAACTTCCAAGGGTACCGCCCAGACACCGATGCCTTGGCCGAACTGTCACTCTGCAAGCAGCTGGATAAAGAAATCCTGCGGGAGTACTACCGCAAGTTCCTGACTCTCAAGTCACAACTGCCTTCGGTCGACCACCAAATTGCCATTCACTACCCCATCAGTGGCCTTCGGGCTGGCGTCCTTTACAGTCACTGCATTAGGGACTCACCCAAGAACCTTCAAGAGCTCTATCAGCTATTTGAAAAGTATGCCAGATCCGAAGAGCTCCACCAGCGCAAGGTCGAGTCCCAGAGAAATCCCAAGGACCCTCCGCAGTCTAGCCGAACATGGACAAGACCTTCACAGTCAGACTCCGGTCGGGACAGCCGCAGTCAGCAGCAGGTGAATAACATCGCCAACCAGCACCCCGCCGGCGAGGCCCCTTGCCATCACGATTATCCCCCCAGGGCCGCGGCAATGGCACTCGTGGTCGGGGCCGAGGACGGGCGCAGCAGCCGCGCAGATTTTACTGCCTGTTTCACGGCGAAGACTGCGCACACCCAACGAGGGACTGCCCGGAAACGAAGGCCACCAGGGATAGGATGTCTCGGGCACAACCAGCCGACAACCCAAGAGTTGTCGTGCACACATACCAACATCACCTCCCACAACCATACAACCACGGCTCCGCTCAGCATCCACCTAACCACGCATACCAACACCACCAGGAGGTGCAAATCGTACCACCCCCACTCCCGCCTCCGCACCCGCATCAGCCAAACATCCACCACCCAAATCACCCCTAAGCACCAAAACAGGAAGACTTCGCTGATCAGCCGTATCGTGGAGTCATCCATATGATCACTGGGGGGTCCAGCGTCGACATCGACACAAAGCAACAGAAGTGGGACCACTACCTAAGCATCAACCATGTCGCCGTCACCGACCCAGTCATGCAAACAAAGTGGTCCCATGTGCCACTGACCTTCGATGCCAGAGATGTCGACCTGTGCAGCGCACCCCACAATGACGCCATGGTAATATACTGCAGTGTGGCAGGCTGGGACCTGCACAAAGTCTTAGTTGACAACAGCAGCCAGGCGGACATCATCTTCCTCCACGCCTTCGATCGCATGGGCATCAGCCACAGTTTACTTAAGCCTTCGGACAATCCCCTATATGGCTTCGGCGGCAAGGGCACCTTTTCTGTGGGCAAGATAGAGCTACCCTTGTCCTTCGGTGTAGCACCCAATGCATGAAGTGAGCAGGTCACCTTCGACATCGTCGACATGGTATACCCTTACAACGCCATAATGGGTCGGGGCTCCATCAACAAGTTTGAAGCGGACATTCACGGACTTTACCTGTGCATGAAGATCCCGGGTCTGCAAGGCATGATCACAGTCTATGGCAACCAGCAGACTGCGCGCAACATTTAAAGAGACTTCGTTCTAGGGCAACGGAACGTACACTGCCTTATGACGCAGCGCGAGGTCCCCGATGCTACCCGCCCAACCGCCAACGAGCTTGAGAAGGCACAGCTGCATAGCAACGACGGAACAAAGATGGTCCCCCTTGACCCGGCAACGCCCAAGCAAACGATCATCATAGGTGAAGACCTGACTTCACAAGACGAGGAGAAATTCATCTCCTGTCTTTCCAGAAATAAGGACATATTCGCCTGGTCTGCCCTCGACCTGGTCGGAGTCAGTCGCACTATCATCGAACACAGTTTGGGCATCGACCCTTCGGTGTGGCCGAAGAAGTAGAGGCTGCGCAAAATGTCTGATGAAAAAATAGAAGCCGCCAAAGCCGAGGTACTCCCCCTGCTTGAGGCCAATTTCATCGAACCAGTCGCCTACCCTATGTGGCTCGCTAACGTAGTCATGGTACAAAAGAAAAGCGACAAGTGGCGGATGTGCATCGATTTCACAAGCCTCAATAAGGCCTGCCCCAAGGACAATTTCCCGCTGCCCCGGATCGACAGGATAGTCGATAGTGCAGCCGGATGCGAAGTCATGTCGCTCCTCGACTGTTTCTCCGGCTACCACCAAATATACATGAAGGACGAAGACAAGGCAAGTACCAGTTTCATCATGCCCTTCGGCACGTATTGCTTCATCAGAATGCCGGAGGGATTAAATAACGCTGGGTCCACCTTCTCTCGCCTCACCAAGACGGTGCTCGAGAGCCAAGTAGGCCGGAACATTTTCACGTATGTGGACAACATCGTCGTCGCCAGCAAAAACATAGAGGATCATCTGGCCGACCTCGCAGAGACATTCGCGAACATGCGGGACGCACGACTTCGTCTAAACCCCAAGAAGTGTGTCTTCGGAGTTCGCCAGGGGAAGATACTTGGCTACCTGGTGTCGCACCGTGGAATCGAGGCCAACCCGACCAAGATCCAGGCTATCATCAACATGATGCCTCCGCAGTCAGCCAGAGACGTCCAACGTCTGACAGGCAGATTGGCCGCCCTCAACAGATTCATTTCCAAGTCCACAGAGCAAAGCCTACCTTTCCTCAAGACACTACGCGGCACAAAAGACTTTGCATGGGGACTAGAGCAAGCGGAAGCCTTCGTATCTCTCAAGCAGCACCTGTCAGAGTTGACAACCCTTACAAGCCTTGACCCCTCGCTACCTCTGTTGCTCTACGTCATAGCTTCGCCATACGCAGTCAGCGCAGCGTTGGTCCAAGAGCAGGACAGAGAGGGCACAACTCGGCAGTGCCCAGTTTATTATGTCTCCGAAGTCCTCACGACTTCCAAATGCAACATGACGGAGTTGGAAAAATTGCCTACGCAGTCGTCATGGCATCGCGCAAGTTGCGCCACTACTTCGAAGCGTTCAAGGTGTGGGTCACCTCGGACAGGGGACTCGGCGAATTATTCAGAAATCCGGAGGCGTCCGTCTGTATCGCCAAATGGGCAGCCGAACTCTCCGAATACCACATCACCTTCGATCCTAGGACATCAATCAAGTCGCAGGTCCTCGCAGATTCCATCGTCGACTGGATAGGGCCGGCACGGCAGCAAGAAGAGCCCTCAGAGAAGGTGTGGACCATCCAATGTGACAGCGCATGGTGCCATGCGAGGGCAGGTGCGGCTGCAATTATCACATCACCCACCAGCGTCAAGCACAGATACGCAGCACGCCTCAGCTTCGCTCTGGAATCCGACAGGTGCACAAACAACATAGCAGAGTACGAAGCTGTTATCCTGGGCCTTCGCAAGCTGAAAGCACTCGGCGTGACCACCTGCATAATCAAGACAGACTCCAAAGTCGTTGCTGGCCAGGTCGAGAAAGACTATTCAGCAAAAGACCCCGCACTTATGCAGTATCTTACGGCTGTTCGCAGTCTTGAGAAACAATTCAAGGGTTTCACCCTGCAGCATGTGGACCGCGCAAGGAACAAAGAGACCGACGCGTTAGCCAAAGCCACAGCCAGAGGTGAAGCCCTACCCTCCGACGTGTTCTACCACGTCATCGGCACACCAGCCGTCCACAATCTAGAGGGTATGCAATTAACCACCAACGCCGAGGGCATCGCATCGTCAACCTCATCATGACCGAAGACTGGCGGGCCCCAATAACCCTGTTCTTGCAAGGATATTACCATCCAGGTGATGTCAATGAGGCCAAGCGCCTCAAACACCGAAGCCAGGATTTCACACTTATTGAGGGCCATCTGTACAAGAAAGGGATCAGTCAACCCATGCTCAAATGTGTCACAGAGACCGAAGGCCTCCAGATCCTGCGTGAAGTCCACAGCGGAACTTGCGGTTCTTACTCGGGGCCTAGGGCCCTCGCTGCCAAGGTGATCCGTCAAGGTTTCTACTGGCCCGCTATAATCTGCGCTGCGAATCGAGTCACGAGGTCGTGCAAAGCCTGCCAGAAGTTTTCCCCCCGTACGGGCAACCCTTCGCAATTCACGAAACTGATCGCCCACACATGGCCACTTCAACGCTGGGGGCTAGACATTATCGGCCCACTACTCACGGCCCAAGGGAACCTCAAGTTCACCTTCGTTGCCATCGAGTATTTTACCAAGTGGATCGAGGCTAGGGCAGTATCCACAATAACGTCTAAGATTGCCCAAATATTCTTCTAGCAAAACATTGTTTGCCAATTCAGAGTCCCGTCCGAGCTCACAGTCGACAATGGCAAACAGTTTGACAGCCAGGACTTCAGGGACTTCTGCTTCTCCATTGGCACCAAGCTTGCCTTCGCCTCAGTATATCACCCACAATCTAACGACGTCGTGGAGCGCGCCAACGACAAGATTTTCATTGCCATCAAGAAAATGCTTCTCGACGACAAGAAGGGTAAATGGGCCGACCTACTACCTGAAGCAGTCTAGGCGCTGAACACGATCGAGTGCCGGGCGACTGGATTCACTCCCTTTCGCCTGCTATACGGATCGGAGGCCATGACCCCGTAGGAAATAAAACATGGGTCACCACGGACAAGCACTTCAGCCGTCCCCGACGTAGACGAACCAACCTCCAAAGACCTCATCGACGGAGACCGCGTCTTCGCCATGCAGTCCCTCAACAGATACCAAGCTCAAACGAAGGCCTAGTGCGACCACACAGTCGTCCCAAGAGAATTCGACAAAGGGGACCTCGTACTCGTCCGAACAACCCGGACAGAGTCACAGGGCAAGTTGGAGCCAAAGTGGGAGGGTCCATTCATCGTCAAGACGAAGGCGTCCCCCAGCGCGTACAGGCTAACAACGACATCTAGCGAGGACCTAGAGCATTCCTGGAATATCGATAATCTCCGCAATTTTTTTGTTTGAATCCTCAGGGCCAACACCCCCTTGTTATTCACCAAACAGTATCATTCTGACCCGCACTCTTTTCCTCCCGAGGGGTGAGGTTTTAAATGAGGCAGAGCCATGTAATATACCTGCAAAAATCCCCCGCAAAAACTAAGACACAATATGTCGAAAAAGACTGCATCGACGGTCTTCAGCATTCGACCACACCAAAGTCACCACGAGGGGCAGCGCTAGCTACCCTCGCGTGCGACACTCCGCGCAAAAGTCGCCTAAGGGTGCAGCCGGAACAACACAACAAGTGTGCAAAATCGAAGTCTTTTCCAAAAGACTCTCCGTGCAAAAGTCACCTAAGGGTGCAGCCGGAACAGCACAACAAGTGTGCAAAATCGAAGTCTTTTCGAAAAGACTCTCCGTGCAAAAGTCGCCTAAGGGTGCAGCCGGAATAACACAATAAGTGCGCAAAACCGAAGTCTTTTCCAAAAGACTCTCCATGCAAAAGTCGCCTAAGGGTGCAGCCGGAATAGCACAATAAGTACGTAAAGATCGAAGTCTGTCACAAAAGACTCCATGAAGAAGTCGCCTACGGGTGCGGCCGGATCAACGAAGGCGCGCAGCCTTACCATACAAATTACGGTTACATACACACAGCGAGGGCATCATATATTACATTGGCTCAACCTTCGAAATGATACCCATCTCCCTGTAGTTGAACAACATTATCCTCAATTCCTCACCCTCAAAAAGATTTCGCAGCTCCCCTTCACCCACACTCGCCCCAATCGGCGAGGACAACAATTCTCGTTTACCAGTCCCGTCCACGCGAAGACGACCACTCTCCATCTCACTACGATGACGCCCACCACTTCACGACAATTCACTCACTCTCTGTTTCGCCACCGCCCTTCGCCGCCTATACCCAGTACTCGCACCCGGGAGCCCCTTGGAACCCTCCACACGCGGCGAAGGCTCCGCTACAGCCACATCTAACGCTGCAAAATAATCCAAGTCCTCATCTGACGACTCCTCCGTCCACACAATCGAACTCCCAGAATCATCAAACTCAAAACACTTAGACACAGAGCTAAATGAATCATCATCGGCAGCCATGGTTGAAGCCGCCACAAAAATAGTATTGCCAGTAGTGGTTGCGTGCGCAGGCCCCAACCTCAGAACCTGCGCAGCAACCGAGGTTCAGTATCACACAGACAAAACTTACTAACTCCTCAACACCTATTCAGCCACCTGCGAAGGCTTGGCCAAGGCCGTGGGGTCTTCGGCAGCCGGCTCGGCCACCGCCTTCAAGACGTCCTCGCCCGTCGGCGCGGGGTCTTCGCTGGCTCCGACTGGCACTGTCGGTGCAGGGACTATTGAGGGGCCCTCGCTAGCATCGGATGGTGGCGCCACCTCCACCCCCGATGTCACGGGCAACGCACTGTCCAAATCACCAAGGTCTTCGACCTCCTCGGCATGTGCCATCTACAGAAATAACAGAGTCAGCAAAACCACCACACTCACACATATAACCGCACAAAATGAGCCCTCACATGATCAATTGCCCGGTCAGACCTCTCCCAGACCTCCTCTCGGCCATGCGGACCCCACATCCTATCGAAGAGCGCCCCCGCCGACTGCTTAAGCACCGGGTCTTCAACCTGGAAGATTTATCATTCAAAGTTCTCGTCCGATTGGTCGAAGACCTCGAAATGCCCACACCCCTCGCGGGACAAAGCATTCACGGCACCCTCGCAGGTGACGAGGTAGGCAAACGACATGAGGCCCGTCACGATGGTCGGAAGCACTGCCAGCTCCTCCTATAACCACTCAAGGAAGCGGAGGCCCACCTCTTGGCTGGGCATGTCGAAGGCGGCGGCACGCGCACCCAGCTCCCGGTACGCGTCCACGAACTGCGCATGCGTCCGCGCGACCTCCGCGCGCGACGAGGCCTCGGCTTTATCCGCGCGATGGCGCAGGCTGTTGAGCCTTGCCTCCAGATCCTCGGCGCGTTGGCAGGCGAGACTGCCCTCCGCCTGTGCAAGCTTGGCATCGGCCTGCGCAGCCTGCGCATCGGCAATGGCCTTGTTCGCCTCCTGCCTCTCCTCCACCAGCTAGCGCCAGAGTTCCCCCTTCTCGACTTCCATAGCGGCCAACTTCTCTGTCAGCCTTCGGCTTTTGCTTTTCACAGCCGACTTCTCCCGGACAGCATCCGCATGCTGCGCTCGGAGACGCTCGACTTTGGTAGCAAACTCTATAGTCAGCGCACCTGACGCGACATTGTCGGTGAAGTCGGCCGCCTGACACAAAAACCATGAGACTCACAACCTCATAAAACCAACGAAACTTCGAAGTCCACCACGACTTACATGATTCAGCTGCTATGACACCCGCCTCAGCTGCTGGGACACGGAGCCCGCCATATCCTTAGCGGCGGCGTCCAACACAATCGTGCCGCTCGCGTAGAAGGCGGACCACGGGTCCTGCGAATTACCCTTCGCCCCAATCGCCGCCGTAGGTGAAGGGGCCGCCACCGGAGTCGAGACGAGAGGCAGTTGCCCCGCATTCGAGCCTGCACCATAATATTGGTTAACGACATAAAAAAACTTACCAACAAGATAATCCCACACATTTATGTCCATGTCAAAGTCGGTGACACGCGCCCCCACCTCATCAACACGTGCCAGGGAGGGCACCCTTCGCCCCTTGACGGGCTCGCCCGAGGGTGGTTTGCCCGCACCAGAAGAGGCAACCTTCGCACCCGTCGAAGACTTCTTGGGCCCAAGGGCGGCCTGCTTCGCAGTCAGCGCTGGCTTGCTGCTACCGGAGGCGGCAGACTTCGCGCCCCCCGCACCCTCTTGGCCTCACGGAAAGGATCCCCGATCCTAACGACCGCTCGACGCTTCTGCGCAGCGTCTTGACGATCCTTCTACATCACTACCGACACAACAGCCGCAACATTCCGTCTGTAAGGGAAAAACTTCAAGTCATGAGCCATACAAGATGTAAATATGTCTTCGTCAGCCGCGCGGAGGATCGGAACATTCTTTGGCCATCGACCCCCGGTAACCTTCAGCATTCACGCCGAAGACTCCCAGAGCTCGGGTGAAGACATCCTTCCCCCGGGGGCCGCGCATGTGAAAGGGAAATGTGCCCTTGGGCCATTTCTAAGTATTTTGGTGTTTTAGTGTCCAACACAAGTGCCTAAGTGTAAAATGGTGGACAAGGTACAAAAGGATAAAGGTATGTTTCTCAGACTTAGTACACTGTTTTAGAGACTAATGTATTGTGTCTAAGTGCTGGAAACAGGAAAAATCGAATTGGAATTGTCTTGGCTCGAGCAGCCAAGACTCTGCTCATTCTGGGAGCACCGGACTGTCCGGTGGTGCACCGGACAGTGTCCGGTGTGCCAGGCTGGCTCGAGCGAACTGGCCGCTCTCGGGAATTCACCGGCGACGTATGGCTATAATTCACCGGACTGTCCGGTGTGCACCGGACTGTCTAGTGAGCCAATGGTCGGCCGGGCCAACGGTCGGCCGCACGATCTGCGCGGGACACGTGGCTGAGCCAACGGCTAGAAGGGGGCACCGGACTGTCCGGTGTGCACCGGACTGTCCGGTGTGCCAGTCGACAGAAGGCAAGATCAGCCTTCCTAGAATGCTCTCAACGGCTCCTAGCTGCCTTGGGGCTATAAAAGGGACCCCTAGGCGCATGGAGGAGGACATCAAGTATACTTACAACATTCCTAAGCATCAAGACATCGATTCCGCGCATTCGTTTCTTTGTGATAGCATATAGAGCTCTAGTGGAGTTGTGAACTCATTGGGTTGTGTTGCGAGCTCTTGTTGCGACTTGTGTGCGTGTTGACACTCTGATTTTTGTGTCTTGTGTGCGTTGCTAATCCCTCCCTTGCTCCGTGCTTCTTTGTGAACTTCAAGTGTAAGGGCGAGAGGCTCCAAGTTGTGGAGATTCCTCGCAACGGGATTAAGAAAAGCAAAGCAAAACACTGTGGTATTCAAGTAGGTGTTTGGACCGCTTGAGAGGGGTTGATTGCAACCCTCGTCCGTTGGGACGCCACAACATGGAGTAGGCAAGCGTTGGTCTTGGCCGAACCATGGGATAACCACCGTGCCATCTCTGTGATTGATATCTTTGTGGTTATTGTGTTTTGTCGAAACTCCTCTCTAGCCACTTGGTGATTATTGTGCTAACATTTAACCAAGTTTTGTGGCTTAAGTCTTAAGTTTTACAGGATCACCTATTCACCCCCCCTCTAGGTGCTCTCAATTGGTATCAGAGCTGTTCTCTTCAAGAAGGGACTAATCGCCCGAAGAGATGGATCCTAAGGGAAAGGGGATGGTGGTCAACAATGAGAAGGAGTCTATCTTCAACGAGCCGAAGGATGACAAGCCTACCGACTCGGGCTCAGGCCACAAGTGCAAAGATGGGAAGAAGAAGAAGAAGACTAGGCGCATCAAGGAGATCGTCTACTACGACAGCGACAAATCTTCCTCTTCTCAAAAGGATGACGACGACTACGAGAAAAAGAAAACGGTCAATTCAAACTTTTCTTTTGATTACTCTCGTATTCCTCAAAGTACAAATGCTCATCTATTATCTATTCCATTTGGTAAACCTCCTCATTTTGATGGAGAGGACTACGGATTTTGGAGTCACAAAATGCGTAGTCACTTGTTTTCTCTCCATCCCAGTATATGGGAGATTGTAGAGAGTGGAATGCACTTTGATAGTACGGATAGTCCCATGTTCATTAATGAGCAAATTCATAAAAATGCACAAGCTACTACTGTTCTTCTAGCTTCCTTGTGCAAGGATGAATACCACAAAGTGAGCGGCTTGGATAACGCCAAGCAAATTTGGGACACCCTCAAGATCTCTCATGAGGGGAATGACGTCACAATGCTCACCAAGATGGAGTTGGTGGAGGGCGAACTCGGGAGATTCGCGATGATAAGGGGAGAAGAGCCAACCCAAACGTACAACCGGCTCAAGACCCTTGTCAACAAGATAAGAAGCTATGGAAGCACGCGATGGACGGACCACGACGTCGTCCGCCTAATGTTAAGGTCTTTTACTGTCCTTGATCCTCATCTTGTGAACAATATTCGTGAGAATCCTAGGTACACCAAGATGACGCCCGAGGAGATACTTGGAAAGTTCGTGAGCGGGCGAATGATGATCAAGGAAGCAAGATACGTGGACGACGCATTGAATGGTCCAATCAATGAGCCTCAACCTCTTGCTCTCAAGGCAACAAGAAGCAAGGAGACACTACCTAGCAAGGTGGCACAAATTGAGGCGGCCGGACTTAATAATGAAGAGATGGCTCTCATCATAAAGAGATTCAAGACGGCGCTAAAAGGTCGCAAGGGGCATCCAAGCAAGACCAAGACAAAGGGGAAGCGCTCATGCTTCAAATGTGGTAAGCTTGGTCATTTTATTGCTAACTGTCCCGACAATGATAGTGATCAGGATCAAGGGAACAAGAGGGAGAAAAAGAAGAACTATAAGAAGGCAAAGGGCGAGGCGCATCTAGGCAAGGAGTGGGATTCGGATTGCTCCTCTTCCGACTCCGACAATGAAGGACTCGCCGCCACTGCCTTCAACAAGTCATCTCTCTTCCCCAATGAGCATCACACTTGCCTTATGGCAAGGGAGAAGAAGGTATGTACTCGAAACTCTACTTATGCTTCTTCAAGTGAGGACGAATCTAGTGATGAGGATGAAATAGACTATTCATGCTTATTTAAGGGCTTAGATAGATATAAGATTGACAAGATTAATGAATTGATTGATGCTTTAAATGATAAGAATAGGCTTCTAGAAAAGCAAGAGGATCTTTTGTATGAAGAACATGATAAGTTTGTAGAGGCACAAAAATCCCTTGCATTAGAAATTAAGAGGAATGAAATGCTTGCTTGTGAGTTGTCTACATGCCATGATTCTATTTCTAGCTTAAAGAGCATAAATGATGATTTGAATGCTAAGTTAAAAATAACTAGTAAATCAACATCTTGTGTAGAAAATGATGTTATTTGCAATAGGTGTAAAGATTTTGATATTGATGCTTGTAGTGAACACATAGCCTCTATTGCAAAATTAAATGATGAAGTTGCTAGTCTTAATACCCAACTTAAGACTAGCAAAAGTGAATTTGACAAATTAAAATTTGCAAGGGATGCCTACACAATTGGTAGACACCCCTCAATTAAGGATGGTCTTGGCTTCAAGAGGGAAGTCAAGAACTTAACAAGCCATAAGGCTTCCATCTCCACAAAGGAGAAGGGGAAGGCCCCTATGGCGAGTAATGCTAAAAAGAACCATGCCTTCATGTACCATGATAGAAAATTTTCTAGAAATGTTCATGATGATAGGAGTTGTAATGCTTATAATGCTTTTGACTCTCATGCCATGTTTGCTTCTAGTTCTTCCTATATGCATGGTAGAAATGTGTTTAGAAGAAATGTTGTTCATCATATGCCTAGGAGAAATGTTGTCAATATTCCTAGGAAAGTTAATGAACCTTCTACAATTTATCATGCTTGTGATGCTTCATTTGCAATTTCTAGAAAGGATAGAAAGGTGATTGCTAGGAAATTAGGGGCAAAATGCAAGGGAGATAAAACCTGCATTTGGGTCCCTAAGACAATTGTGACTAACCTTGTAGGACCCAACAAGAGTTGGGTACCTAAGTCCCAAGCCTAAATTTGCCTTGCAGGTTTATGCATCCGGGGGTTCAAGCTGGATTATCGACAGCGGATGCACAAACCACATGACGGGGGAGAAGAAGATGTTTACCTCCTACGTCAAGAACAAGGATCCCCAAGATTCAATTATATTCGGTGATGGGAATCAAGGCAAGGTGAAAGGATTAGGCAAAATTGCAATATCGAATGAGCACTCTATATCTAATGTGTTTTTAGTTGAGTCTCTTGGATATAATTTGTTATCTGTTAGTCAATTATGCAATATGGGATATAATTGTCTATTCACTAATGTAGATGTGTCTGTCTTTAGAAGAAGTGATGGTTCACTAGCTTTTAAGGGTGTATTAGACGGCAAACTTTATTTAGTTGATTTTGCAAAAGAGGAGGCCGGTCTAGATGCATGCTTAATAGCTAAGACTAGCATGGGCTGGCTGTGGCATCGCCGCTTAGCACATGTGGGGATGAAGAACCTTCACAAGCTTTTAAAGGGAGAACATGTGATAGGTTTAACTAACGTGCAATTCGAAAAAGATAGACCTTGTGCAGCATGTCAAGCAGGTAAACAGGTGGGAGGAGCACATCACAGCAAGAATGTGATGACCACATCAAGACCCCTGGAGCTGCTACATATGGACCTCTTCGGACCCGTCGCCTATCTAAGCATAGGGGGAAGTAAGTATGGTTTAGTTATTGTGGATGACTTTTCCCGCTTCACTTGGGTATTCTTTTTGCAGGATAAGTCTGAGACCCAAGGGACCCTCAAGCGCTTCGTAAGGAGAGCTCAAAACGAGTTTGAGCTCAAGGTGAAGAAGATAAGGAGCGACAACGGGTCCGAGTTCAAGAACCTTCAAGTGGAAGAGTACCTTGAGGAGGAAGGGATCAAGCACGAGTTCTCCGCTCCCTACACACCACAACAAAATGGTGTGGTAGAGAGAAAGAACAGGACGCTTATCGATATGGCGAGGACGATGCTTGGAGAGTTCAAGACCCCCGAGTGTTTTTGGTCGGAAGCCGTGAACACGGCCTGCCACGCCATCAACAGGGTCTACCTTCACCGCCTCCTCAAGAAGACGTCGTATGAGCTACTAACCGGTAACAAACCCAATGTATCGTACTTTCATGTTTTTGGGAGTAAATGCTACATTCTAGTAAAGAAGGGTAGGAATTCCAAATTTGCTCCCAAAGCAGTAGAAGGGTTTTTGTTAGGTTATGACTCAAATACAAAGGCATATAGAGTCTTCAACAAATCATCGGGTTTGGTTGAAGTCTCTAGCGACGTTGTATTTGATGAGACTAATGGCTCTCCAAGAGAGCAAGTTGTTGATCTTGATAATGTAGATGAAGAAGATGTTCCGACGGCCGCTATACGAACCATGGCGATTGGTGATGTACGACCACAGGAACAAAAGGAGCAAGATCAACCTTCTTCCTCAACTATGTTGCATCCCCCAACTCAAGACGATGAACAGGTTCATCAACAGGAGGCGTGTGATCAAGGGGGAGCACAAGATGATCATGTGATAGAGGAAGAAGCGCAACCGGCACCTCCAACCCAAGTTCGAGCGATGATCCAAAGGGATCATCCCGTCGACCAAATTCTGGGTGATATTAGCAAGGGAGTAACTACTCGATCTCGATTAGTTAATTTTTGTGAGCATTACTCCTTTGTCTCTTCTATTGAGCCTTTCAGGGTAGAAGAGGCTTTGCTAGATCCGGACTGGGTGTTGGCCATGCAAGAGGAGCTCAATAACTTCAAGAGGAATGAAGTTTGGACGCTAGTGCCTCGTCCTAAGCAAAATGTTGTGGGAACCAAGTGGGTGTTCCGCAACAAACAAGACGAGCACAGAGTGGTGACAACGAACAAGGCTCGACTTGTGGCAAAAGGTTATGCCCAAGTCGCAGGTTTGGACTTTGAGGAGAATTTTGCTCCTGTGGCTAGGCTAGAGTCCATTCGTATTTTGCTAGCATATGCCGCTCACCATTCTTTCAGGTTGTTCCAAATGGATGTGAAGAGCGCCTTCCTCAACGGGCCAATCAAGGAGGAGGTGTACGTGGAGCAACCCCCTGGCTTCGAGGATGAACGGTACCCTGACCACGTGTGTAAGCTCTCTAAGGCACTCTATGGACTTAAGCAAGCCCCAAGAGCATGGTATGAATGCCTTAGAGATTTCTTAATTGCTAATGCTTTCAAGGTTGGGAAAGCCGATCCAACTCTTTTCACTAATACTTGTGACGGTGATCTTTTTGTGTGCCAAATTTATGTCGATGACATAATATTTGGTTCTACTAATAAAAAGTCTTGTGAAGAATTTAGCAGGGTGATGACGCAGAAATTCGAGATGTCGATGATGGGCGAGTTGAACTACTTCCTTGGGTTCCAAGTGAAGCAACTCAAGGACAGCACCTTCATCTCTCAAACGAAGTACACGCAAGACTTGCTGAAGCGGTTTGGGATGAAGGATGCCAAGCCCGCAAAGACTCCGATGGGGACCGACGGACACACTGATCTCAACAAAGGAGGTAAGTCCGTTGATCAAAAGGCATACCGGTCAATGATAGGGTCTTTACTTTACTTATGTGCTAGTAGACCGGATATTATGCTTAGCGTATGCATGTGTGCTAGATTTCAATCCGATCCTAAGGAGTGTCACTTAGTGGCAGTGAAGCAAATCCTTAGATATTTAGTTGCTACGCCTTGCTTCGGGCTCTGGTATCCAAGGGGGTCTACCTTTGACTTGATTGGATATTCAGATTCCGACTATGCTGGATGTAAGGTCGATAGGAAGAGTACATCGGGGACGTGCCAATTCTTAGGAAGGTCCCTGGTGTCATGGAATTCTAAGAAACAAACCTCCGTTGCCCTATCCACCGCTAAGGCCGAGTATGTTGCCGCAGGACAGTGTTGCGTGCAACTACTTTGGATGAGGCAAACCCTCAGGGACTTTGGCTACAATCTGAGCAAAGTCCCACTCCTATGTGATAATGAGAGTGCTATCCGCATGGTGGATAATCCTGTTGAACACAGCCGCACAAAGCACATTGACATCCGGCATCACTTTTTGAGAGACCACCAGCAAAAGGGAGATATCGAAGTGTTTCATGTTAGCACCGAGAACCAGCTAGCCGATATCTTTACCAAGCCTCTAGATGAGAAGACCTTTTGCAGGCTGCGTAGTGAGCTAAATATCTTAGATTCGCGGAACTTGGATTGATTTATAGCATACATGTGTTTATGCCTTTGATCATGTTCCTTATGCATTTTGTTGCTTAGTTATGGTGCTCAAGTTGTACAAACACTCCCTGGACCTCACAAGTCCGTTGCAAAGTGATGCACATATTTAGGGGGAGATGTGTTACAACTTGACCCTTTGAGACTAACCTTGTGCTTAAGTTTGATAATTTAGTCTCAAAGAAGGGTTGAAAGGGAAAAGGTGGACTTGGACCATGAAAGACTTCCACTGCACTCCGATGATAGGGTAACTTATTCCAAGTTCATCTCATGTACTCTTATTGCCTTTGCATTCTTACTTGAAGATTTTGGTGAGGCAATGGGGTTTAAGGGCCAAGATTAATCCCGTTTTGGTGCTTGATGCCAAAGGGGGAGAAAATAAAGGCCAAAGCGATAAATGGATCAGCTACCACTTGAGAGATTTTGAAAATAGTATAATAGAGCTTTTGGTTTGTCAAAACTCTTTTATTGACTCTCTTGTCAAAAGTTGGCTTCTTGTGGGGAGAAGTGTTGATTATGGGAAAAGGGGGAGTTTTTGAAATCTTGAATCAATTTCTCTTGGAATGACTCTCTTTTTGTCTTAACATGTGTGTTTGACTTAGAGATGGAAATTTGAGTTTGATTTGCAAAAACAAACCAAGTGGTGGCAAAGAGTGATCCATATATGTCAAATTTGAATCAAAACAATTTGAGTTCTTATTTGAATTGATTTTGTATTTGTTCTACTTACTTTATATTGTGTTGGCATAAATCACCAAAAAGGGGGAGATTGAAAGGGAAATGTGCCCTTGGGCCATTTCTAAGTATTTTGGTGTTTTAGTGTCCAACACAAGTGCCTAAGTGTAAAATGGTGGACAAGGTACAAAAGGATAAAGGTATGTTTCTCAGACTTAGTACATTGTTTTAGAGACTAATGTATTGTGTCTAAGTGCTGGAAACAGGAAAAATCGAATTGGAATTGTCTTGGCTCGAGCAGCCAAGACTCTGCTCAGTCTGGGAGCACCGGACTGTCCGGTGGTGCACCGGACAGTGTCCGGTGTGCCAGGCTGGCTCGAGCGAACTGGCCGCTCTCGGGAATTCACCGGCGACGTACGGCTATAATTCACCGGACTGTCCGGTGTGCACCGGACTGTCCGGTGAGCCAACGGTCGGTCGGGCCAACGGTCGGCCGCGCGATCTGCGCGGGACACGTGGCCGAGCCAACGGCTAGAAGGGGGCACCGGACTGTCCAGTGTGCACCGGACTGTCCGGTGCGCCAACGGCTCCCAAATCTACAACGGTCGGCTTCGCCATTTAAGGAAGGAAATCGGGCACCGGACAGTGTCCGGTGTGCACCGGACTGTCCGATGCGCCAGTCGACAGAAGGCAAGATCAGCCTTCCTAGAATGCTCTCAACGGCTCCTAGCTGCCTTGGGGCTATAAAAGGGACCCCTAGGCGCATGGAGGAGGACATCAAGTATACTTACAACATTCCTAAGCATCAAGATATCGATTCCGCGCATTTGTTTCTTTGTGATAGCATATAGAGCTCTAGTGGAGTTGTGAACTCATTGGGTTGTGTTGCGAGCTCTTGTTGCGACTTGTGTGCATGTTGACACTCTGATTTTTGTGTCTTGTGTGCGTTGCTAATCCCTCCCTTGCTCCGTGCTTCTTTGTGAACTTCAAGTGTAAGGGCGAGAGGCTCCAAGTTGTGGAGATTCCTCGCAAACGGGATTAAGAAAAGCAAAGCAAAACACTGTGGTATTCAAGTAGGTCTTTGGACCGCTTGAGAGGGGTTGATTGCAACCCTCGTCCGTTGGGACGCCACAACGTGGAGTAGGCAAGCGTTGGTCTTGGCCGAACCACGGGATAACCACCGTGCCATCTCTGTGATTGATATCTTTGTGGTTATTGTGTTTTGTCGAAACTCCTCTCTAGCCACTTGGTGATTATTGTGCTAACACTTAACCAAGTTTTGTGGCTTAAGTCTTAAGTTTTACAGGATCACCTATTCACCCCCCCTCTAGGTGCTCTCAGCATGTCCCCATCAGCTCCACAGTAAAACTATTAGAGACCCCCACTCCCCCACCGCAGTACCTATTTTTCTCTTCTTAGTGGCTGGGGGCAGCCTCCTGCGAAGGCCCTTCCTCGGTCACGTCCACCGGTTTCTTCCCGCGGCGGTCGGCAGCGTCATCCCCGGGATAGCCACTGTATGGCAAGCAGTTTAATTTGAAGACCTGATTCAATCTAACATTGGAGCCCCGGATATCCCAACTCCGCAGACCCTTTATCCTCGGCACATAGCGCCCCACAATCCTCGTAGCACTGTTCTCCACTTCACGAACGAATGCGGCTGGATCCCGGCCACGCAGATCCAACGCGAAGGCTGGACTTCGCACTCGCTGCTCGCCCAGGGAGGGCATCTCGCGAGGGCATACTTTGCCCAGCGCCCAGCCATGTGCCAAGGGCCACACCCCATAACCGATGAATTCCTCAACTAAATCGCGCCCGCTACTCATGCGGGCAGCGCACCGAAGGGCTCCTTCATTTTCATCATCCTCCGCCACCTCAAATTGCGGGTACACCACATAATAATGGGAGCACATCACGACCACGGGGAGCCCTGGGTGGTTTTCGACTTCGCTCTCGGAAACATAAAACCAGAAATCCCACCAGTTGCCCCACTTATTGCTGGCACAGGGAACTAACTCCACGACTTCCATCGAAGTCTTTCCGGTCCTTGTAGTAAACGTGCATGATCCAAACTGTGCAATTTTGTGTCCAATTTTTCCTTTTTGCCAATGCAGACAGTATTGTTTGGTGAAGACCTCCACAGAACACTGACCGCCATAAGAAGTTGCCGCCCAGACATACTTCGCCAGGGCCACCATGGCGTTAGGTGTCAGTTGGTGGACCTGGACCTCAAATCTCTGCAGGACCTATGCCACAAAGCGATGTGCAGGCAGGCGAACACCAGCGGTGAAAAACACCTCAAACACGATTAACTTGCCCTCGGGCTCGGGAATCTCCTCCGCCCCTAGAACACGACCAACTTCGCTACCAAAATACCCCAGCTGCTGCATATCCTGCACGTGGACTAAGAAAATCCTCGAAACGCCGAACTCCACCATATCACCCAGATGTAGCTCCACCGCCGCCACATTGCTCAAGGTATCCTCGGACGATGAATCGGCCAGCAGCGTGTTTGCAGCAAACGAGGAAGAAGACGGCATGGCTACGTACCGTCGGCAGCGGCGCGCGGTCTGCTTGACGCGGGCCAGATCTCTGACGAACAGGAGCAAGGAGGGCAGGCGAGCGGATGAACGGTTTCAAAAGGAGGCTAGGGTTTTGTGGCGCACAGAAAGGTAAGAGAACCTGACTCACGCTGCCAACCTTTTATACACAGGACACGACGCTTCGGGAAACCCGCAGTCCAACATTACTGCATCCGTCAACGGTCACATCAAAAACCCCCGCGGAACCACTTCGAGCGAGGGAAGCGTCTCAACCATCTAGCGATGTCTTCGGCGCCAGATGACTTAGTCGAACTGGTCCCTCGGAGGGCAAATGTTGGGGCGAAGGCAAAGACGCTACCCTTCGCTCCAGGCCCTCGTCACCTCGACGCACCAACGGAAGCTAGATGACCGGCGCAGGTCACCCTTTGTCCTTCTCACTGCAAGACGAAGACCCATGACGAAGTCTCGCCATCCCACGTCCTCACCCAACCTGGAGGCCCACGTGGTATGGCGGCCCATCGTGGCAGGCCCCGCACAGAGAAGCGTGTTACGGGCCCGGTTTGTATTGGCTTTTCTGTAATTACAGTATGTAACCCTCCATTATGGGAATATTCTAGGGATAATCCAGGTGCCTGAGGGCATAAACATCCTTACATCAGGACGTTGGGCACCCGGACACCTATAAATACCCTCGTACAGTGCCCTTGAGAGGCTAGATTAACAGAGCAATCACCATCTCGAGTTAAACTTTGTTTGCATTCCTTTCGCTCCCCTGTTGGATCATCTTGCCCAGGAGAGCAAGTTCCAACAATAACCATAACAACATGAACTGAATTAACTAGTGTGCACGACTAGTTAAAAAACAAACATCCTTTGACAAGAAGTTTCTAATTAAATCATGGTTGTGCTTGGGCAGCGTTATTATGAGAGTGAAGGTGGACGTGCTGCTACTTCCCTCATTCCCAACATGAATCAAGTACCTGCATTGAGTAATGCAAGAGTGAGATGAAACATCTCAGCAAGTAAATTGTTTTGACGAGGTATTTAAACTAAAAAAATTGGATTAATCAACATTTTAAAGGGATCACAACACCACTTGTAAACCAAACATCTCTGATCAAGTATCACTAATCAATGGAGCTCCCTTGGCCGCTCATAACCGCGAGCACGGATGATATATCAGTTTTCAAACACTCTGCAGAGTTTGCGCACTTTACCCACAAGTCGTGATTCCCTTTCTGCCCGGAGATCATGACTCTCAATTGATCACTACCAAGGTGACCCAGCAGGGTAGATTCCCCAGGGCTGTAGCCGCCCGTTAGGTTTCCTAAATGCACCGCACTCCTCCCCAAGGGGCGAACCAACCTTGGCAGAGCGAGCCGCATACACCGAGCCCCATTAACGGCACGACGGCTAAGCGAACTACACCCCGGTTCCTCTAATTATTTAGCTAAGGGCGTCCCATTCCACCCTCATGGTTGCACTGTTTTCCCGGGCGGTCATCCAACGAACAGGTCCTTACGGAGAGGCACTCGAGAAGCCGCTCGAGTCCCCTTAAATGCCACAAGTATATCATCATAAATAAGAAGGAAAACATCGTATCATAGATAAATCTCATCATGTTCATTGATTAATGTTAAGCACTAGCATGAAGCTAAACCAGAATAATCCAACCCAAATAGGTAAGCAAGGACATGGATAACAAAAGCTAGTCAATCCTTACATATAACTGTGTAAATGTGGAAAGTGAATTATAGAATGTATAGGACAAAGATAGGTCAAGGGACACTTGCCTCCACCAACCAGCTACTGCTCAGGGGCTTCTCCTGCAAGTTCTTCGGACTCCTCAACCAGACCGTTCTCTATGCGAGTGCAAACATACATTCACATCTTAAATCAGAAAAGGAACAGTACACCATATAAGGAAACAATTCAGTTAAACATGTACATGACATAACGTTCGCGCTTACGATCACGCAAAACTAGTGTTGGCGGAACAACCCGCGACGACGCGTGAGACCACACGTGCTACGTAAAGGAACATCCGGCTTGTCGACACATTCATATCTTATCAAGTTAAAACACGTGAGGGGATCTAACTACACATAAGCTAGTCTCTATCAAATTACTTATTGAATGAACAAGTAGTTACATAACTTGTGAAAGCATGCGTTGGGGCAAGTCAGGTTACTGTTGTTAACGTACAAGTGGTATTCTTACTATATATATAAAAGAGCTAAACCATTAACGTTATTCATCGGCATTCTATTCGCAAGATGAAAATTAAGTCAAGTAATTAATAATATTAATAATAGGAACAACGTCAGTCGAGCTTGTCGCATGCACCGCGCGAGCACTAGCGCGCGCAAGGCCGCATTGACACGCCGCAAACGAGCCGCGCCGGGGTCGAGCTGCGCGCACGCTGTGCTACGCGCCGCGAGGAGGGGAGGGCTGTGGTGGAACGCCGTGCTATGAGCCGGGGCCGAGCCGGACCGCGCAGGCAGCGGGGGGCCGCGTTGGGGGCCGACTGTGGTGGAACCGCCCGGATTATTCCAACTTAAGTGCCTAAGTCCCGTCTTAGAGGCTAGACCACACTTAAATGGGAATAACACGTCAGTCCCTCGGATCTAGTAAGACGAGGCCACTAACAGGATCAAGTACCACGTAGTCACTCGATGGTGAGACACAGAGCAAATACAATAAGGAGTGTTAAATGTATTACATCATCATCGGAGTTTTAGCAAAAGTATTCATCATCGTTCGGAATGCAGCGGAATAAAACTAACGATAAATAGACAGAGAGATGGGGAAGCCTGTCCCATCACTCGTCATGCTCCTCCTCAGCCGAGGTAGGGTCCCACTCGACTGTCCAACCTGGTGGCAAGATGGACGGCCAAGTCACTCCAGCAACCATGTCCTCCAGAGAACCTGTAAAATTATGCCACAAGAAAGGCTGAGTATACTAATACTCAGCTAGACTTACCCGGTGTGAGGAGTCTACTCCTCTACCTCTAGACATGCAGCTGTTTGGCTCAGGGGTTTGGTTGCCAAAAGCACTAGCTGAGTCTAAAAATCAAGTTTTAGCTTTGTCAAGTTTTAGTATGACTCTCTTAAGACTAAATGTGTACTATCTACTCATTCATGGTATTAAGCAATTTAGCAATCAACATCTTTTGCCAAATCATCATATTTCCACTTGTTACTCAATGCAGTACAATGGATCAAGCAGTCTCATTAACTGCGAGAAGCAGACGATTCGAATCGAGTTTTTATCCTTGCAAGGTAAACCTAAACACACGAGATGGCGAGGCACTCCGTCTCCAAACACATCAACTGTCCCCATTGATTCCCCGTCAGCAGATCAGGGCTCACCGCCTTGGCGTACAATGCCTCACTGACCCCGACTGCCGTCGTGTAGTGACCACACTTGTACCCACCAGAACCGGAATGGGAGACCACGTCTCAGGTCGCGTGAGGAGTAATGTCTGCTGCCAGGTTCAATCAGGTACTAGGCTTACCGATTTACCATATTTCTCGGCATGTGCTTAGTACGTTCAAATGCTTGACACATGTATCCGCACGTTAATCCTTATTCCAATTCCATCTTGTAGCCCACGCATCCACCATGGATTCGTGTCTACCGACCAACATCAGTATGATATGAAAGTAGATACAACCAAATTCCTGACCTCGCACGAGTGCTACAAAAATCACTCGACTTCTACCTAGATCCCTAATTAGCAAAGTAGCTACTCGACCTAGCATACTAGTATCCATCTCAAAGGAAATCCTGAGGTAATGCAACTAGGGTTTCAGGCAACTCCTACACTTAAGTGAACAATACAAGCCTACAATCATTAAGTGCAGTAAAATAATATATAGAACTGGTTATGCATAAACCGGGGCTTGCCTTCCAATGCTGGGGCAGGCAGATCCTCTGGGTAGGCTCTGGTGCTGGATCCGGGGCTACCTCCTGAGCAACTCCTTGCTCCGGCACGAGGATGTATTCTCCGTCAGCGAGGTTGCAATTTATCGAATGCAATGAATAAGAAATATGTATGCTATGATTATGCAGGATTTAGTAATCATTATGCTAAGTGAAGAAAACACCAAGTTAGTTAATACTTAGGGTTTCCTTGTTATAAGAGGCTCTTAGGGTTTTATGCTTATCAATTTAGGTTTGAGGTTCTTGCCTAAGCATAATGCATTAAGACATGGATTTCCCCTTAAATGTTTTAGTAGGCACTCAAGGGGTTTTGCTGGTTTGGTTAGGGTAACATTAGTCTCCACTATTAATTTCCCTTTTCATTTTCTATTTATGATTTTAGGGTGGATTTGAACTACAACAGTGATTTAACTCCTTCCAAAAATTCTGTAAAAATTACAGTGGGTTACTATTGGTTACTATAATCTGTCCTATAAGTTTGAGGTCCGGAATATTTAGAATAATCCCTGGACAAAAATAACAAAAGTTGGGGCAAAGGGGTCACTTTGCACTACAACTCTTACCTAGGGGTTGGTTCTGTACTAGGAGTAATTTTTGCTTGTATCTATAGGTAATAACATGCTTCTGTGCCAAAAATCACAGAGGGCCACTTAGTGGTTATTTAGTTGGGATTTTCTAAAGTTTAACGCTAGAAAGACACTTACAACTAACTTGTTATTAGAAAAATGTCCAACAACAAAACTCATAATTTTACTATGTTTAAAATAACAAAACATTAGTTATCTCAAGGTTTGGGGTGTTTTCTCCTCAGGGTTATTTTTCTAGGGTTTTTCTAAGTTTTCCTTGTTTTCCTAAAATAAAAGGTATCTCATTTCTTTTGTACTAAACAAAGGTCTAACAAAATTTTCTAGTGAACTATACTAAATAAGGGAGCTAACAAAAATGTGGGTGCTCCCTGGTTTTTATTCTAAACTACCTGTTATATTTTCTTTAACTTTAAGTTGAAAATGATTTAAATGGCAAACTCTACCTTAATTTGGTGTACAGAGGGGTTTATTATTTTTAAACAGGTTAGGAAGTGACTAAGTGCTTCTCTGAATTTTCTTAATCCCAGTCTAACAGTATAGCTATTTTTCCCTATTTCATTTAGCTTTTGACCAGTTAATCATTCAAATCAAAACTTTGAAGTTTTCTTCAACACTTAGGGGTTTTATATTTTCCTAAGTAGTTTACATTATTTAGGATCTGGCAAAATTGGTTTGACTCGATTTGGTTGAACAAAACTGAAGTTATGACTTTTTCAAGTTCTGCTTGTATTTAAACCAGAATATTAAAAAGATTTCACCGAAGACCCTGGGTTCTTTCTAAAACAATCCCCTCAGTTATACACCTGCGCCACTATTCCCTTGAGTCGCTGACAATGCACAAAACCCCCTGGCCTTTACTTCTTCTCCCCCGAGGTCCCTCCCCTTATTTAAACAGTAACCGCGGAAATAAACAGGGCGGCGCGGCTTACCGGCGGCGAGGGAGGTCCGGCGAGGGGTGGGGTTGGCTCCGAGAGGTTCTTGCGGTCACAGCGAGGTACGGCTCGACGGCGGTGGTGGTCGGAATCGGCCGGTCCACGTGCGTAGGCGGGTGAACTCGTCGGCGGCAAGTGCTCCAGCCTAACCATGGCGATACAGGTCAAACCAAGGTCACGGGGAGCTTCACGGGGTGTTGATGAGTCGACTCGTGCAAGGAATTGAAGAACAACTCACCGTGGAGCTCGGTCTACGTTCACCGGCGGTCGAGTGAAGTCCGACGACCGTGAACTGGCTTCTCCAGCGAGGCAAAGTTCGATTCCTCGCTCGGGGAGCTTCACCGAGGCATGCATGGTCTACTTTGAGGGTCGGACGCGGTTGGAAGAGGCTCTGCTGGCCGGTCTACGGTGGCGGGTGTTCGGGTGGCCGCGGGCACGTCGTGCGTGGGGCAATGCCAGTGATCTGGTGCTCCGGTGAGTTCGAGAGTGCGCGGGGGAGTACGGTCGAAGTCCCTAGTGGCTTTATAGGCGCGGGCGCGGGCAACAGCGCCGGCTCAGCTTGGCGCGACGCGGGGCACGCGGGGGCGGGCGTCGGGCGTGCTCTGGCGAGCTCAAAGCGCGTCGAACACGTGGCTCTTTGTTTCTATTCTTGTTCTACCCTCTGCTGAGCGGCCAAAACGTGTGAATCTTGCCCTAAGACCTGTGAGAGATCTCTTCCCTGCACCTAGGGCTACCTAGTTCATGTGAGTTCCAAGGGTAGATGTGGTCGGTTTTGAGAGATATGGGGGTGGGAAGTTGTCTTTGTCCTAGCTGTCCACCCCGAGACAAAACTTGTGCCAAGTCGTGTCAAACGACTTAGGGTTGGGTTCAAACTTTTCCAGGGTGTTCTAGAGGTCTTTAGGCGCCACTTTGTCAATTGGGTCAAGTGGTTTTGAAGTTTGAAAGAGGGTGAACATGTTTGATCTTTGGAAAAGGGTTGGTTTTGGACTTAGAAGAATTCTGATTTTTCTCTTAAGTTTCTCCCTTTGGTGAACCTTTTGGGGTTTTTCTGAAACCTTTTTGGGGTCACTTCCTTACTATTTTTAGTAGGGTATTAGGTGTACTACAATTGTTATAATTGGCCCAAGTCATGATCATGTGGTTTTCATAGCCTTTTGGTCATACTCACTTCTAGGGCTCCAATTGTCCAAAGGGGTTTGAATTAGGGTTTGGGAAGTTCTCCCCACTATATGTGCATGATAAGCCAAGGCATGACTTCTAAGATGAGTTACACTTACTTAGGATCTTGATTTCCAAGTTCAGTGTACTTTGCTCAAGTTAAACCACATGTGATGATGGGCTTGACTTGTGTAGTCTTCAGTGAAAACCCTAAGTAACACCTGGGGTGTTACAGCCCTCCCCCTTAAAGGAATCTCGTCCTGAGATTTTAGGTAGAGTCCTTTGGAGGGGTGCTATGAAGGTGTGCAGGTTTGTTGCTCCTTCCTTTATCCAAGTTTCTCTAGTTAACTGCTCTTCGAATGTCATTCTCGTTGCAACTTCAGAAGGAAGTCCTTTTTGAGTCATTTTTAAAGCTTACAATACCTTTAACCTTTAAGTTTTTCTTATATTTAGATTCAAAGGGCAGGTGGGGGTGGGGTTTTGGGTTACGTACCGACTCCTTTGGGCAAAAAGTCGGGGAAGCGAGAACGTAGAAAATCCTCAGTCTCCCACGTAGCTTCTTCTACTAAATGGTGACTCCATTGAACCTTATACATTCTGATTGACTTTGCCCGCGTTGATCTCTCCTTTTGATCCAATACCTTGATGGGGTGCTCTTGATAAGACAAGTCTGGTTCTATCTCAATTTCCAGTTTAGGTAGTACTTGAGTGGGTAAGCGGACACATTTCCGTAGCTGAGATACATGGAACACATTATGAACTGCTGACATGTGGGGTGGCAACTCCAATTGATATGCTACGGGTCCACAATTTGCTTTGATCTCATAGGGCCCAATGTAGCGAGGAGCTAACTTGCCCTTAACTCCAAATCCCTGAACACCTTTGGTGGGTGACACCTTAAGATAAACATGATCTCCCACTTCAAACTGTAGAGGCTTCCTCCTCTTGTCATGATAGCTCTTTTGCCTGGCCTGAGCAGCTTCTAGGTTTCTCTTAATAACTATGACCTTTTCCTCTGCTTCAAGTACCAAGTCTGGTCCAAATATTTCCCTCTCTCCTGCTTGAGACCAATTTAGCGGTGTCCTACACCTTCTTCCATACAAGGCCTCAAAAGGTGCCATCTGCATACTGGACTGGTAGCTGTTATTATAAGAAAATTCTGCCAAGGAAAGGCACTTATCCCAATTTTTACCATAGTGTAGCACACAGGCTCGCAACATGTCTTCGAGGATTTAGTTCGCTCTTTCTGTCTGACCATCTGTCTGCGGATGGTATGCTGAGCTTCTTATTGCACGGGTCCCAAGTGATTCTTGGAGCTACTCCCAAAAGCGTGCCACAAACAGTGCTCCCCTGTCAGACACAATGGTCTTCGGAATTCCATGCAAACGCACTATTTGATCAATATAGATTTCTGCATACTTCTCTGTCTTGTGGGTGGTATTCACTGGCAAGAAATGCGATGTTTTGGTCAACCTATCCACAATGACCCAGATGGAATCATGGTGCCAGGCGGTATTGGGCAATCCCACGATAAAATCCATGCAAATATCCTCCCATTTCCAAGATGGTATGGGAAGGGGTTGTAAAGTGCCGACTACCTTCAAATGACTGGCCTTGACTCTCTGGCAGGTGTCACATTCGGATATATACTTAGCAATTTCCCTCTTCATTCTGGTCCACCAGTATAAGGATCTGAGGTCATGATACATCTTGTTACTGCCGGGGTGCATGGAAAATTTTGAAAGGTGAGCTTCATCCAATATTTTCTTTCTGAGCTCTGGGTTCTTGGGAACAACCAATCGGTCCCCAAACCATAGGACCCTTCGCTGTCCCGATGGAAGCATTTGTATTTTTCCGCCTTCTGTCTGATCATTTCCTTAATAACTTGAACACCCTTGTCCCCAATCTGTGCCATGACAATCTGCTCATGTAAAGTGGGCTCCACTAAGATATAACTCAAGGCACCATAGGAAACAACCTCTAGGTTCATCTTGCACAACTCATCACATAGGGTGGTGATTCTTGCATCCATATTCATACAATTGCACTGGGCCTTCCTGCTTAAGGCATCTGCCACAACATTGGCTTTGCTAGGATGGTAATGAACTTCCAAATCATAGTCCTTGATTAGCTCTAACCATCTTCTCTGCCTCATATTAAGATCAGCCTGGGTGAAGATATATTTGAGACTCTTATGATCGGTGTAAATATTACAGTGAGCTCCCATCAAGTAATGTCTCCAAATCTTGAGAGCATGAACCACAGCTGCTAACTCCAGATCATGTGTGGGGTAGTTCTGCTCATGGGGTCTAAGTGCTTGGGAGGCATAAGCAATGACTCTGTTGTCTTGCATCAAGACACATCCCAATCCAGTACCGGAAGCATCACAATAAACCTCAAAAGGTTTGGTGTTATCAGGTTAAGCTAGCACTGGTGCTATTGTCAAATGCTGCCTTAGTGTATGAAAGGCATCCTCACACTTCTGGCTCCATTCATACTTGACTCCCTTCTTCAACAGTTCAGTCATTGGCTTGGCAATTCTGGAGAAATCCGGAATAAATCGTCGATAATACCCTGCCAATCCCAAAAAACTATGGATCTGCCGTACTGTGGTAGGAGGTTTCCAATCCATCACTTCTTGTACCTTCTCAGGATCAACTGATATCCCATCCTGAGAAATTGTGTGACCCAAAAATTTAATTTCCCTCAGCGAGAAATCACATTTAGACAACTTAGCATATAGACGATGATCGCGCAGTCGCTGAAGCACGATGTGCAGATGCTCAGTATGCTCGTCTTCATTCTTGGAATAGACCAGAATATCATCAATGAAAACCACCACAAATTTGTCCAGCTCTGGCATGAATACTGAGTTCATCAGTTACATGAAATAAGTCGGGGCATTGGTCAGCCCAAAAGACATCACCAAAAACTCATAAAGCCCATATCTGGTAGAGAAAGCTGTCTTGGGAATATCGCTGGCACAGATCTTGATCTGATGGTAGCCCGAGCGAAGGTCTATCTTGGAGAACACTTTGGCTCCGACCAACTGATAAAACAAAACATCAATGTGGAGCAGTGGGTACTTATTCTTGATGGTCACCGCATTGAGAGGGCGGTAATCGACACACATTCTCAAACTCTCGTCTTTCTTCTTTACGAACAAGGCTGGACATCCCCATGGTGAAGTACTCGGGTGAATAAACCCCTTGTCCAACAAATCTTGTAGTTGCTTTTTCAATTCTACCAATTCCGCTGGAGGCATCCTATAAGGTCTCTTGGATATAGGAGCAGTTCCGGGTTGCAATTCAATCGCGAACTCTATGTCTCTGTCGGGTGGCATTCCTGACAATTCGTCAGGAAAGACATCTGGGTAGTCGCAGACCACTGGGATTCTCTCAACCGGGGACTCTACCATAACGAAGGCACCGGAATGGGTACAACCCTGATCGGGCAGATATAATGTGGTCTCACCACAAGTAGGCGAGTGCACCTCAATGGCTCTTGCTGCAATATCAATTACTGCCTGATGTCTTGTTAACCAGCCAGTTCCCAATATGATTGTGACACCCTAGTGTCACCTAGGGTTCTTCCCTAAGCTAACCCCAACCTATTATCACATGTAAATTTAGTTAAGGGTTGAACATCAAAAGAAAATTTAGAGCAAAGGTTTATAATGAATCTTCTTAAACTCTCCTTAATCTTGTCATGAACCTTGAGAGAGAAAGACTCTCAAACCCTAATAAATCCTAAGTAAGCCAAGTTAAGCATAAAGGGTAATTGGGAGAAGTCATGGGGGGAAAATGCAAATTTTAGATGTGACCAAATTACAAAGTTTTAGTTCATCAAATAACTAACAAATCATAGTAAGAGAGTTTGGCCATTTGTTTTTATAAAATTCCCAAATCAGCCCTTCAACCATGAACCCTTGGAGAAATTCAGATTTCTGAATTTCTGAATTTCAGACCTCTTTCCAAGGATCAACTGCGTTCTCTGTTTTTCGAAACTCAAAACCAAGAGATCCAAATATCAAAGTTGTGCCAAATTCTCTTGAACACGCCCTAGAAAAGTTTGAACTCAAACCAAATTCATTTGACACGGTTTTGGCGTAGATTGACCTCGGGACCAAACATTCTGACACTGGCACCTTGGTGACGCTACAACTCCCTGTCCCTAGCCTAAAACCGCACGACGTCCATACACAAAAGACAAAGCAAGGTCAGGTAAACAAATCCTTCACAGCGATCTTTCCCAAATTCGCGAAGATTTTCACCCAATCAGCGCTAGAACTTGGGCAGAGGCAACGAGCACACGTGTTCGACCGTGGCTGACACCTCCGGTTCACGCCCGTTCGCGCACCCGCGCCTCCCAGTGCACGCCCGCGCGCGCTCGCCGGTCCACGGCCGCCTGTGCACCGCGCCGTGCCTATAAAGCCGCCCCAAGCCTCGGACATTCATCCCCGCGTGCTCTCAAGTCTTGCCCAAGTCGAAGATCACCGGAAATTGCCCCGAGCACGCCGCGCCACCACCCGCCAAGCTTTCAGAGCCTCGGCCGCCGTGGCCAGCTCTCTCTAGTCGCGTCCAAGTCGCGCCAGCGCTTCGGTTAGCTTCGCCATTGGCTCGTGAAGCTTTCCAAGTCCTCGGACCCGACAGAACTTCACCGGAAGCCCGAGATCACCCTCAATGGACTTAGGTCGCCCGCCACCGCGCGTGGACCGAGCTCTTCGGTAAGCCATTGTCAAATTCCTTGCAACCATGTCTTCCCTAGCACCCAGTGAAGCTCTCTGACCCATTCAATCGGTCAATTGTGCCCTAGATAGGCCGGACTCCTCGCCGCCGACGAGCTCCCCCGCCTGCGCACGTGGACCGGCCGACTCCGACCATCCCCGACGGCGACCCGCACATCGCCGTGACCCTCACGACCTCCCCTACACCCTCGACCACCTCACCGGAGTAGTCTCGCCGCCGGTAAGCCCCTCCGCCCTTTCTTCCGCCGCGGGTACTTTTTAAATTGGGGGAAGGACCTCGGGTTAGGATTAGAAGAATCTAGGGGATTTTCCGAGATGTCAGTGACTCAACTAAATAGTAGCTCAGGGACTAGTCTGTAAGGAAACTTGAAAACACCAGCCAGGGACCCAGTTGCAAAGTAATTTTCCATTTAATCATTTATGTTTAATATTTTTAATAAACAGAGAAATTAGGAAATTCATAACATAAGAAATACTTAACCAAAAATTGTCAAACCAATTTTGCTGGATTCTAAATATTATGGACTATCAATTAAAAATGCTGATGGGTTCTGTTCTAAATTGTAGAGTTTAAAATTAAATACAAAAACTGACCAAACCTTGTTTAATTAAGGAAAATTTGTTATGCTTCTGTGCTGAACTTAAGAAAATTTGTAGATGTTCAAACCCCATTTAAACACTGTTTAAAAATAATGAGAACCCCAGTATTGAAAAATTTAGTGGAGATATCTATTAAAAACCATTTTTGCTCAAACCTTAGGAAAATCAGAAAGGCCTTAGAAATTAATGACCAGTGGATGAAATTATTTTTCCTAGTTTGCTTAAGTAACAAAGAACCTAGGAAAAATAAAGGAACCTCTAGTCCAAATCAGATTCAAAGTGAAATGTTTTATTTAGCATTATTCCAACTAGAAATTAATTATTAGAATTATAAAACCAGACCCAAAATTGATAATAAAAATCCAGTGAACTTGTAACCACCAAAAGCCCACTGCAAAAATAATAAACACCCAAGCCCATCATTTTAAGTAGGGTAAATAAATATAATATGATAATGAGTCATATTCCAAATAAATCATGAGTAACCCAAAATAATGCAATAATGGGCAATTAAAATTTTGCAAGATCAGTAATGAGATAGGCCACCAGAGAAAAATACAAACCCATTGGAAAGATGCAAAATAATACCTATTGCCAATATTTTATAAAAAGGCCATTTAATCCAATTAATGCATACCACCCCTTCCCTTAAGCAAAAAGATGCCAAACTGCAGAATGATTGCACTTGCGCAAAGAAGAAGCTAGTAAAAATCAGAAATCTGTTGTTTGATATTTTTCAAATGTAGTGGTAGTAGAAAGCACCCCTTTGGCTAGAAACTTTAGAAAATCCTAGTAAAATAACTAATAGGTATTAATGGCTAGAAATTTGTACCAAGTCATCTTATAGCATCTAAATGCCAGCAAAAATAAGTCCTAGAGAATTACCTACTGTTGAATGATAGTTGTAGTTCAAATCACCCCTTCTGCCCTACAATTTGGTAATTTTGTCCAGAGAAAACTATTCACTTCTAGAACCTTAAATTTTGAGACAGAGAATGATACACCAGTAATAAGCCACTATAATTTTTTCCGAATTTTTGGAAATTTATTAAGATGACTTGTAGTTCAAACCCACCCTAAAACCATAAAGAAAATCAAGGGAAAGAGAGGAAAGATAAACCTCACTCCAATAAGTCCAACTTGAATTCTTGACAATTCTCACTAAAGAACTTAAAAAGAATTCAGTGGAACCCCAAAAATAAACCTACCACTTAACTTAGCTGAGTTTGATCCAAATTACCAAGTATACCACCAAAAATCTTTTATAAGCAAGATTTAGCTCTATCTAACTCAAGTAGATCATACACCATCAAAAGTTTAAATTACTAAAGCACATATCATATCATGCATATATCTTACGCATTGCATTCATTAGATTGTAATCTCGCCGACGGAGAGTACGTGCTCATCCCCGAGCAAGGAACTGTCCAAGAGGAGGCACAGGAACGGGTGCAACCCTGATCGTGCAGATATAATGTGGTCTCACCACAAGTAGGCGAGTGCACCTCAATGGCCCTTGCTGCAATATCAATTACTGCCTGATGTCTTGTTAACCAGCCAGTTCCCAATATGATTGTGACACCCCAGTGTCACCTAGGGTTCTTCTCTAAGCTAACTCCAACCTATTGTCACATGTAAATTTAGTAAAGGGTTGAACATCAAAAGAAAATTTAGAGCAAAGGTTTATAATGAATCTTCTTAACCTCTCCTTAATCTTGTCATGAACCTTGAGAGAGAAAGACTCTCAAACCCTAATAAATCCTAAGTAAGCCAAGTTAAGCATAAAGGGTAATTGGGAGAAGTCATGGGGGGAAAATGCAAATTTTAGATGTGACCAAATTACAAAGTTTTAGTTCATCAAATAACTAACAAATCAAAGTAAGAGAGTTTGGCCATTTGTTTTTTTAAAATTCCCAAATCAGCCCTTGAACCATGAACCCTTGGAGAAATTCAGATTTCTGAATTTCTGAATTTCAGACCTCTTTCCAAGGATCAACTGCATTCTCTATTTTTCGAAACTCAAAACCAGGAGATCCAAATATCAAAGTTGTGCCAAATTCTCTTGAACACGCCCTGGAAAAGTTTGAACTCAAACCAAATTCATTTGACATGGTTTTGGCGCAGATTGACCTCGGGACCAGACATTCTGACACTGGCACCTTGGTGACGCTACAACTCCTTGTCCCTAGCCTAAAACCGCACAACGTCCATACACAAAAGACAAAGCAAGGTAAGGTGAACAAATCCTTCATAGCGATCTTGCCCAAATTCGTGAAGATTTGCACCCAATCAGCGCTAGAACTTGGGCAGAGGCAACGAGCACACGTGTTCGACCGTGGCTGACACCTCCGGTTCACGCCCGTTCGCGCACCCGCGCCTCCCAGTGCACGCCCGCGCGTGCTTGCCGGTCCACGGCCGCCCGTGCACCGCGTCGTGCCTATAAAGTCGCCCCAAGCCTCGGCCATTCATCCCCGCGTGCTATCAAGTCTTGCCCAAGTCGAAGATCACCGGAAATTGCCCCGAGCACGCCGCGCCACTGCTCGCCAAGCTTTCAGAGCCTCGGCCGGCGTGGCCAGCTCTCTCATGTCATGTCCAAGTCACGCCAGCGCTTCGGTTAGCTTCGCCATTGGCCCGTGAAGCTTTCCAAGTCCTTGGACCCGGCAGAACTTCACCGGAAGCCCGAGATCACCCTCGCCGGACTTCGGTCGCTCGCCCCCGCGCGTGGACCGAGCTCTCCGATAAGCCATTGTCAAATTCCTTGCAACCATGTCTTCCCTAGCACCCAGTGAAGCTCTCTGACCCGTTCAATCGGTCAATTGTGCCCTAGATAGGCCGGACTCCTCGCCGCCGACGAGCTCCCCCGCCTGCGCACGCGGACCGGCCGACTCCGACCATCCCCGACGGCGACCCGCACATCGTCGTGACCCTCAGGACCTCCCCTACACCCTCGACCACCTCACTGGAGCAGTCTCGCCGCCGGTAAGCCCCTCCGCCCTTTCTTCCGCTGTGGGTACTGTTTAAATTGGGGGAAGGACCTCGAGTTAGGATTAGAAGAATCTAGGGGGTTTTCTGAGATGTCAGTGACTCAACTGAATAGTAGCCCAGGGACTAGTCTGTAAGGAAACTTGAAAACACCCGCCAGGGACCCAGTTGCAAAATAGTTTTCCATTTAATCATTTCTGTTTAATCTTTTTAATAAACAGAGAACTTAGGAAATTCATAATTTAAGAAATACTTAACCAAAAATTGTCAAACCAAATTTGCTGGATTCTAAATATTATGGACTATCAATTAAAAATACTGAACCCTATGCTTTCTGTTCTAATTTTTAGAGTTTAAAATTAAATACAGAAACTGACCAAACCTTGTTTAATTAAGGAAAATTAGTTATGCTTCTGTGCTGAACCTAAGAAAATTCGTAGATGTTCAAACCCCATTTAAACACTATTTAAAAATAATGAGAACCCCAGTATTGAAAAATTTAGTGGAGATATCTATTAAAAGCCATTTTTGACCAAACCTTATGAAATTATTTTTTTCTAGTTTGCTTAAGTAACAAAGAACCTAGGAAAAATAAAGGAACCTCTAGTCCAGATCAGATTCAAAGTGAAATATTTTATTTAGCATTATTCCAACTAGAAATCAATTATTAGAATTATAAAACTAGACCCAAAATTGATAATAAAAATCCAGTCGACTTGTAACCACCAAAACCCCAATGCAAAAATAATAAACACCCAAGCCCATCATTTTAAGTAGGGTAAATAAATATAATATGATAATGAGTCATATTCCAAATAAATCATGAGTAACCCTAAATAATGCAATAATGGGCAATTAAAATTTTGCTAGATCAATAATGAGATAGGCCACCAGATAAAAATACAAACCCATTGGAAAGATGCAAAATAATACCTTTTGCCAATATTTTATAAAAAAGAACATTTAATCCAATTAATGAATACCACCCCTTCCCTTAAGCAAAAAGATGCCAAACTTCAGAAGGATTGCTCTTGCGCAAAGAAGAAGCTAGGAAAAATCAGAAATCTGTTGTTTGATATTTTTCAAATATAGTGGTAGTAGAAAGCACCCCTTTTGCTAGAAACTTTAGAAAATCCTAGTAAAATAGCTAATAGGTATTAATGGCTAGAAATTTGTACCAAGTCATGTTATAGCATCTAAATGCCAGCAAAAATAAGTCCTAGAGAATTACCTACTGTTGAATGATAGTTGTAGTTCAAATCACCCCTTTTGCCCTACAATTTGGTAATTTTGTCCAGAGAAAACTATTCACTTCTAGAACCTTAACTTTTGAGACAGAGAATTATACACCAGTACTAAGCCACTGTAATGTTTTCAGAATTTTCGGAAATTTATTAAGATGACTTGTAGTTCAAACCCACCCTAAAACCATAAAGAAAATCAAGGGAAAGAGAGGAAAGATAAACCTCACTCCAATAAGTCCAACTTGAATTCTTGGCAATTCTCACTAAAGACCTTAAAAAGAATTCAGTGGAACCCCAAAAATAAACCTACCACTTAACTTAGCAGAGTTTGATCCAAATTACCAAGTATACCACCAAAAATCTCGTATAAGCAAGATTTAGCTCTATCTAACTCAAGTAGATCATACACCATCAAAAGTTTAAATTACTAAAGGACATATCATATCATGCATATATCTTACGCATTGCATTCATTAGATTGTAATCTCGCCGACGGAGAGTACGTGCTCATCCTCGAGCAAGGAACTGTCCAAGAGGAGGACCAGGAGCAAGCTCCCGAGGCTGCTATCGAGGATCTCCACGCAGCCCCAGCTATTGAAGGCAAGCCCCGGTTTATATGCATAACCGTATTATTATATGCTACTTTACTACACTTAATGTTTGTAGGGTTGTAATGTGCACTTAAGTATAGGAGTTGCTTGAAACCTCTAGTTGCATGAACTTAGGACTCCTTTTTGAGATGAATACTAGTATGCTAGGTCGAGTAGCTGCTTTGCTAATCAGGATCTCGGTAGAAGTCGAGTGATTTTTCTAGCACTCGTGCGAGGTCAGGAATTGATTGTATTCATCTTGATAACAGGATCTATGTTAGTCTATGGACTTGGATCCAGGGAGGATGCCTTGACCATGAGACGGGAAAAAGGAATTAAGGATTAATGTGTGGATACCTGAGTCAAGCTTTTGAACGTACTAAGCACATGTCGGGAAATATGGTAACCGGTGAACCTAGTACCTGAGTGAAGCCAGGCGCAGACTTTATCCCTCACGTGACCTGAGACTGGGTCTCCCATGCTAGCTATGGTGGGTACAAGTGCGGTCACTGCACGGCGGCAGCCGGGGTCAGTGGAGCATTGTATGCCAAGGCGGTGAGGCCTGGACGCGAACGGGGAATCGATGGGGACGGTTGACATGTATGCCAAGGCATTGTATACTCAGCCTTGCTTGTGGAATAATTTTGTAAGTACGATTCAGGATATGGTTGATGGTGTGACTTGGCCTACCACCCTGCCACCGGGTTGGACGGTCGAGTGGGATGTTGCTCCGGTAGGAGAGGAGCACGAGGAGTAGTGGGCTAGGCCTTGCCCAATTCCTCGATACCGACAACATCGGTTATCCACTGCATTTAATTTAGTGAACTCTTATTTGCTACTCGAAAAACTCCGATCTATGTAATAATTCAGTACTTAATTTGACGTTTTCTGTTTTATTGTATTTCTTCTGTGACTCACCTTCGAGTGAGATTGTGGAATTTGATCCTGGTTAAGTGGCTCTATCAGACTAGATCTGAGGGACTGACGGGTTATTCCGATTTAAGTGTGTTGTGGCCCCTGGGGCGTGACTTAGGCACTTAAGCTGGAATAATTCGGGTGGTTCTGCCACAATGATATCCAAGCTATCCAAACCCAAAATGAGGAGGTTGGTTTTGATTATCAGACTACCAAACTTTATAGGCACATTCTTGTTGATTTGATAGGTGGCAACCCTGCCTCTTGGTGTTGAAATTGTAATACCCCCATTTGTGTGATGGAAAGGTAGCTGACATTTGGCACTAAATTTTGTACTGATAAAACTATGTGATGCACCAGAATCAAAAAGAATAATTGCAAGATATTTCAAAACTGAAAAGATACCAGTCATGACGGGTGCTCCTTCCGGAATGTCAGCCATGGTGGTGAAGTTCAGCCTGCCTTGTCTCACTTGCACCTTCTACATCTTGCCTTGATTCTGGTTGGAATTTTGTCCCTGCCTCTGCTGGTTTCAGGGGCAATTCTTAGCATAATGTCCGGTGTTACCACAAGTGAAACACCTGTTGTCATTGGCCTGACGGTACTGCTGCTGCTGATTGTTCCTCTGCACTGGGGCCTGAGAGCGGTTGGGTGCCTGCTGCTGCTGTTGAGGTCGAATCACCCAACGTCTTTGCTGCTGCTAGGGTCCCCTGTTCTGAGTGTCAGATACAATCCTGAAGCGCTATGGCTGAGTTGAAGGACCTGCTACAGGGGTCTTCCTCTTCTTTTCTGCCTGGCGGGCTGTAATGCAGTCTTCCTAAGAAATGGCCATGTTGACTAACTCATTATAGCTATTGGCCCTGACTGTGTTGAGACGGTCGTAGAGCTTAGTGCTGAGCCTCCTCCTGAACCTGTCCCTCTTCTTCTCGTCGGTGTCTGCATGATATCCGGCGTACTGGCACAGGTCATTGAAGGCCTGAGCGTACTGCAACACTGTCCGGTTCCCCTGAGTGAGTGCTAGAAACTCATTGAACTTGCGGTCCATAATGCCTTCTGGTATATGATGCCCCCTAAAAGCTGCCTTGAACTCTCTCCATTCCACCTCATGGTCAACTGGCTGCATTGCAAGAAAGTGGTCCCACCATGTCCGCGCGTGTCCGCGAAGATGCTGGGTGGCGAACTTGACCTTAGTCACCTCTGAACAAACTCCATTGTGTAGTGGGAATTTGGATTCCACTACCCTAAGCCATACATCTGCATCAAGTGGATCCTCCGCCCTGGTGAACAACGGTGGCTGGGTACTGAGGAACTCCTGATAAGTGGCTGCTGCGGGGTGACGCTGATGATCACCACCACCATAATGCTGAGGTGGTGGTGGCGCTGAGCTAACTGTCGCAAGATCTCGTTCTGCTGAGCCATCAGCTCTTGCAGAGTAGGAGGCGGTGGCGGTGGTGGAGGAATGCGCTCATTCAATCCACGACGCGCTCTTCCTGCCATCTGAAAAATCATGGATATTCTCAATATCATATTTCTGAGGTTCAATGTTCAATCGTGGTGAAAGAGTCAAAGGGGGTAAAACCAATATATATTCTTGCATAATTTATAAAAGATTCCACATGACATAAACTTTTCTTCTTAAATTAAAGATGACATCATTCATCATCCATACTTCCAAAAGATTTTGGTCACGATTACATCAGTAACTCGAAAGACTCAACTCTATCTAGCCTAGTACCCCAAGGGTGAAAAAGCTAAGCTAGCCTCGAGGAGTTCTACCGCCACAGACTTCTAACTCTATCTCTGCGACCTAGTGAGCAAGCGAGGCAACGCTCGACTCGGGGGAAGGTGGTCTTCCTGAGCTAGCAGTGTCCAAGCTAGAGGCAGGCTCCTCTCCTCCCTCGATGTCGACATCCTCGTTGGCCTCCATGTCCTGGATCTCCTGGTGGTGCATATCCAGATGCTTGTTAGCCTCCGCAAGCTGCTGCTGAGTGTTGATGAGCTGATCCTCGAGAACCTCGATGGTGTTCTCCCTGGTTCCCACCAGCTCCTCAAGCTCTTGGATCTCATTTGACAATTGTTCCACTTGTAAGTCTTTTTCCACCATCTCAGTGGACAAGTCTACCACAAGTTCCTCTCTGTTATCCAAGGTGATCTTGGTAGCCTCCAACAATGCCATCAGATGGGAGATTACCTCTCCTCGCATCACTTGCAGACGATACAGGGCATTCATGCACCGCACCGTCAAGTGAGCAGTCTGACCTAGGTAGATAGCTCATATATCCTTGGCATGCTCCACTCGGTCCTTCCACATTGGGTCGTCCTCCTTCTCTGCGGGGAACAAACCAATGGGGTGAGTGGACAGCTCCAAGGGGTAGAAACCACAGAAGGTGGTCAGTCTGTGAAGAGCAATCGCCTCGATAGTATCCTCAGCCCTCAGAGTCCAGCGAACGCCAGCCTGGCTGCAAGGGATGAGGCTCTAGGGTCATCCTCACCCTACAGCGGGGCACTCGATGCTTCTCGAACAGCTGCACCTCGTACTGGGGAGGCGTCGGGTAACTAGCTCCCTGAAGTACCTCCCACAAGGTACGGGGAAAACCCTCTCGTGCAAGCCCATCCGTGTGGGACTGTGCATTCCCTTCGTCCGAGGATCCGTGAGAAGTCATCTGTGTACGGTTAAGCGTAAGTAAAAGAAAACGAACTATAAAATAAAAAGGGATCACAACTCAGCCTCTCTATAACTACGACAATGGCACTAGGTGTAGTTAATCTGTCATTATTGTATGCATGCATGCTCGCCCTAAACGACCTCATTTCAATTTAGAGGGATTAGGGAAGAACTCCCATCCCTTATGGTAGCCTGTAGGGCTTACTCAAATAGCCACCTAGCTACCCCTCTATCATCCTAAGGCTTCACGTCCTAGGTCTATCCTGATTGTCCTACGATCTATCCAACATTTGTTTCTGTCAAGTTTTACTTTGAAAAAGGATGGTATTTATAGTTTATTGATTCCTCTGTGGTGGTACGAGCTCCGATACCAGTTGTGGCGGAACCGCCCGGATTATTCCAACTTAAGTGCCTAAGTCCCGCCTTAGAGGCTAGACCACACTTAAATGGGAATAACACGTCAGTCCCTCGGATCTAGTCCGACGAGGCCACTAACAGGATCAAGTACCACGTACTCACTCGATGGTGAGGCACAGAGCAAATACAATAAAGCATAAAACCATACATTAAGGAGTGTTAAATTTATTACATCATCATCGGAGTTTTAGCAAAAGTAGTCATCATCGTTCGGAATGCAGCGGAATAAAACTAACGATAAATAGACAAAGAGATGGGGAAGCCTGTCCCATCACTCCTCATGCTCCTCCTCAGCGGAGGTTGGGTCCCACTCGACTGTCCAACCCGGTGGCAAGATGGACGACCAAGTCACTCCAGCAACCATGTCCTCTAGAGAACCTGTAAAATTATGCCACAAGCAAGGCTGAGTATACTAGTACTCAGCTAGACTTACCCGGTGTGAGGAGTCTACTCCTCTACCTCTAGACATGCAGCTGTTTGGCTGATGGGTTTGGTTGCCAAAAGCACTAGCTGAGTCTAAAAATCAAGTTTTAGCTTTGTCAAGTTTTAGTGTGACTCTCTTAAGATTAAATGTGTACTATCTACTCATTCATGGTATCAAGCAATTTAGCAGTCAACATCTTTTGCCAAATCATCATATTTCCACTTGTTACTCAATGCAGTACAATGGATCAAGCAGTCACATTAGCTGCGAGAAGCAGACGATTCGAATCGAGTTTTTATCCTTGCAAGGTAAACCTAAACACATGACATGGCGAGGCACTCCGTCCCCACACACATCAACCGTCCCCATCGATTCCCCGTCAGCAGATCAGGGCTCACCGCCTTGGCGTACAATGCCTCACTGACCCCGAGTGTCGTCGTGTAGTGACCGCACTTGTACCCACCATAACCAGAATGGGAGACCACGTCTCAGGTCGCGTGAGGAGTAAAGTATGCTGCCAGGTTCAATCAGGTACTAGGCTTACCGATTTACCATATTTCTCGGCATGTGCTTAGTACGTTCAAACGCTTGACACAGGTATCCGCACGTTAATCCTTATTCCAATTCCATCTTGTAGCCCACACATCCCCATGGATTCGTGTCTATCGACCAACATCATTATGATATGAAAGTAGATACAACCAAATTCCTGACCTCACGCGAGTGCTAGAAAATTCACTTGACTTCTACCGAGATCCCTAATTAGTAAAGCAGCTACTCGACCTAGCATACTAGTATCCATCTCAAAGGAAATCCTGAGGTAATGCAACTAGGGTTTCAGGCAACTCCAACACTTAAGTGCACAATACAAGCCTACAATCATTAAGTGCAGTAAAATAATATATAGAACTGGTTATGCATAAACCGGGGCTTGCCTTCCAAAGCTGGGGCTGGCAGATCCTCTGGGGTAGGCTCTGGTGCTGGATCCGGGGCTACCTCCTGAGCAACTCCTTGCTCCGGCACGAGGATGTATTCTCCGTCAGCGAGGTTGCAATCTATCGAATGCAATGAATAAGAAATATGTATGCTATGATTATGCAGGATTTAGTAATCATTATGCTAAGTGAAGAAAAAATCAAGTTAGTTAATACTTAGGGTTTCCTTGTTATAAGAGGCTCTTAGGGTTTTATGCTTATCAATTTAGGTTTGAGGTTCTTGCCTAAGCATAATGGATTAAGACTTGGATTGCCCCTTAAATATTTTAGTAGGCACTCAAGGCGTTTTGCTAGTTTGGTTAGGGTAACATTAGTCTCCACTATTAATTTCCCTTTTCATTTTCTATTTATGATTTTAGGGTGGGTTTGAACTACAATTGTGATTTAACTCCTTCCAAAAATTCTGTAAAAATTACAGTGGGTTACTACTGGTTACTGTAGTCTGTCCTATAAGTTTGATGTCCAGAATAATTAGAATAATCCCTAGACAAAAATAACCAAAGTTGGGGCAAAGGGGCCACTTTGCACTACAACTCTTACCTAGGGGTTGGTTCTGTACTAGGAGTCATTTTTGCTGGTAACTATAGGTAATAACAAGCTTCTGTGCCAAAAATCACAGAGGGCCACTTAGTGGTTATTTAGTTAGGATTTTCTAAAGTTTAATGCTAGAAAGACACTTACAACTAACTTGTTATTAGAAAAATGTCCAACAACAGAACTCATAATTTTTATATGTTTAAAATAACAAAGCTTTAGTTATCTCAAGGTTTGGGGTGTTTTCTCCTCAGGGTTATTTTTCTAGGGTTTTTCTAAGTTTTCCTTGTTTTCATAAAATAAAAGGTATCTCATTTCTTTTGTACTAAACAAAGGTCTAACAAAATTTTCTAGTGAACTATACTGAATAAGAGAGCTAACAAAAATGTGGGTGCTCCCTGGTTTTTATTCTAAACTACCTATTATATTTTCTTTAACTTTAAGTTCAAAATGATTTAAATGGAAAACTCTACCTTAATTTGGTGTACAAAGGGGTTTATTATTTTTAAACAGGTTAGGAAGTGATTAAGTGCTTCTCTGAATTTTCTTAATCCCAGTCTAATAGTATAGCTATTTTTCCCTATTTCATTTAGCTTTTGACCAGTTAATCATTCAAATCAAAACTTTGAAGTTTTCTGCAACACTTAGGGGTTTTATATTTTTCCTAAGTGGTTTACATTATTTAGGATCTGGCAAAATTCGTTTGACTCGATTTGGTTGAACAAAACTGAAGTTATGACTTTTTCAAGTTCTGTTTGTATTTAAATCAGAATATTAAAAAGATTTTCTGGAAATCCACTTTGCACCGAAGACCCTGGGTTCTTTCTAAAACAATCCCCTCAGTTATACCCATGCGCCACTATTCCCTTGAGTTGCTGACAATGCACAAAACCCCCTAGCCTTTACTTCTTCTCCTCCGAGGTCCCTCCCCTTATTTAAACAGTAACCGCGGAAATAAACAGGGCGGCGCGGCTTACCGGCGGCGAGGGAGGTCCGACGAGGAGCGGGGTTGGCTCCAGGAGGTTCTTGCGGTCACAGCGAGGTACGACTCGACGGCGGTGGTGGTCGGAATCGGTCGGTCCATGTGCACAGGCGGGTGAACTCATCGGCGGCGAGTGCTTCGGCCTAACCACGGCGATACAGGTCAAACCAAGGGCATAGGGAGCTTCACGGGGTGTTGATGAGTCGACTCGTGCAAGGAATTGAAGAACAACTCACCGTGGAGCTTGGTCTACGTTCACCGATGGTCGGGTGAAGTCCGGCGACTGTGAACTGGCTTCTCCGGCGAGGCAAAGTTTGATTCCTCGCTCGGGGAGCTTCACCGAGGCATGCACGGTCTACTTCGAGGGTCGGACGCGGTTAGGAGAGGCTCTGCTGGCCGGTCTACGGTGGCGGGTGTTCGGGTGGCCGCGGGCACGCCGTGCGTGGGGCAATGCCGGTGATTTGGTGCTCCAGTGAGGTCGAGCGTGCGCGGGGGAGTACGGTCAAAGTCCCTGGTGGCTTTATAGGCACGGGCGCGAGCAACGGCGCCGGCTCAGCTTGGCGCGACACGGGGCACGTGGGGGCGGGCGTCGGGCGTGCTCTGGCTAGCTCAGAGCGCGTCGAACACGTGGCTCTTTGTTTCTGTTCTTGTTCTACCCTCTGCTGAGCGGCCAAAACATGCGAATCTTGCCCTAAGACCTGTGAGAGATCTCTTCCCTGCACCTAGGGCTACCTAGTTCAGGTGAATTCCAAGGGTAGATGTGGTCGGGTTTGAGAGATATGGGGGTGGGAAGTTGTCTTTGTCCTAGCTGTCCACCCCGAGACAAAACTTGTGCCAAGTCGTGTCAAACGACTTAGGGTTGGGTTCAAACTTTTCCAGGGTGTTCTAGAGGTCTTTAGGCGCCACTTTCTCAATTGGGTCAAGTGGTTTTGAAGTTTGAAAGAGGGTGAACATGTTTGATCTTTGGAAAAGGGTTGGTTTTGGACTTAGAAGAATTCTGATTTTTCTCTTAAGTTTCTCCCTTTGGTGAACCTTTTGGGGTTTTTTTGAAACCTTTTTGGGGTCACTTCCTTACTATTTTTAGTAGGGTATTAGGTGTACTACAATTATTATAATTGGCCCAAGTCATGATCATGTGGTTTTCATAGCCTTTTGGTCATACTCACTTTTAGGGCTCCAATTGTCCAAAGGGGTTTGAATTAGGGTTTGGGCAGTTCTCCCCACTATATGTGCATGATAAGCCATGGCATGACTTCTAAGATGAGTTGCACTTACTTAGGATCTTGATTTCCATGTTTGGTGTACTTTGCTCAAGTTAAACCACATGTGATGATGGGCTTGACTTGTGTAGTCTTGAGTGGAAACCCTAAGTAACACCTGGGGTGTTACACCGACCGCGCCGCAGACGCGCACACCGCGCACGAGGGCCGCAGGCCGCGCGCCATGACCGCGCCACGCGTAGAAAACGCGTGAGAGGAGCCGCACGCCAGGGCAGCAGGGGGGCGCGCGGGCAAGGAGCTACGCCGGACGGGGTCGCTGCGAGCAGCCGCGGGCCGAGCGACACGCCAGGCCGTGCACGACCACGCAGAGGAGGTGAGGGAAAAGGGAAGGGGAAGGGAGGGGGAGGATTCACCTCGACAGCGCAGGCGAGCTCCGTGGCGAGCTCTAGCAGGGAATGTCCTCAAAGCTCGGCACCATGCGGTTTGGGGAGAAGGGTAAAACGCTTGGGACTCGAATTGGGATTGTTTCGAGCGGATTAGCACGAAACAGCGAGATCGTGGGCGATACTCCCGTCAAGGCCGCGAGAATTACGGGTGGCGGTTGAAGAAACGGCGGCCGGGACGCATGGTGGCTGCGCCGACCACGCACCCGTGCCTGGCTTCCGTGCCGCGCCGCGCGCAGGGGAAAAAGGGGCGGCTAGGCCGCGCGCTCTGCTGGGCCGCAGGGGCACCAAGCCAGCCCACGATGAGAGGGAGAGGAGAAGGGGGAAAGAGCCAGGCTAGGCCGCGCTAGGGGAGCCGGCCCAAGAGAGGGGGGTTTCTTATTTTCTTTTTAGCTCCAAACTCTGTTAATAAATAAATACCTCACGAAGACCAAGCGAATACACACAAAGGACAAGATGCGTGGCTCAGCATGATGTAACAACCAGAGGAAAAATCCACTTATATGATTTATTAATATACGACCTAGAGTTAATTCTCTTTAGAATTTTGAGAAAGAACGAGGCATGGCGAGAAGGAGAGAAAGAATAGGAGAGGTGACGCCCGAATTTGATGAGTGAAGGAGAAAGAAGAAAAAAATATTCAACTCCAAAATTCGGGGTGTTACAAACCTATCCCCCTTAAAAGAATCTCGCCCTCGAGATTCAAGGTTGGCTAGCAAAGAGTTCAGGATATTTAGCCATCAGATCATCTTCACGCTCCCACGTTGCTTCTTCTTCGGAGTGATGACCCCATCTGACTTTGCACATTCTGATAGCCTTCCTTCGGGTGACTCTTTCTGCAGTCTCAATAATTTGCGTTGGCTTCTCAATATAAGTCAAGTCTTCTTGGACTTCGAGACCCTCCACTGGCAACTGCTCTTCTGGCACGCGCCGACATTTCTTCAACTGAGACACATGAAAGACATTATGCATAGCAGACAAATCTTCTGGCAGGCTGAGATGATAGGCCACTTCTCCATGCCTTGCGAGAATCTGATACGGACCGATGTAGCGGGGTGCTAGCTTGCCTTTGACTCCGAATCTTCTGACTCCTCTGATAGGCGATACTTTCAAGTAGACATAATCTCCAACTTCGAAACTCAGCTCTCTTCTTCTGGTGTCTGCATAACTTTGCTGCCTTGATTGCGCTATCTTCAGATTCTCCCGAACCATCTTGATGTTCTCTTCAGCTTCAAACAAAATGTCCGACCCAAACACTTGCTTTTCTCTAGGCTGATCCCATTGCAACGGAGTTCTACAACTCCTTCCATAGAGCGCCTGAAATGGTGACATCTTCAAGCTGGCCTGGTAACTGTTGTTATAGGAGAACTCTGCATAAGGCAACCTCTTGTCCCATCCGGACTGATCTTGCAACGCACAGGCTCTCAACATGTCTTTGAGGATTTGATTAGTTCTTTCGGTCTGACCATCTGTCTGTGGATGATAAGCTGAACTGAAATTCAGATGTGTACCCAAGGCTTCATGCAACTGCTGCCAGAAGTGAGAGGTGAACTGCGTTCCTCTGTCTGACACTATCTTCTTTGGTACACCATGAAGACAAACGATTCGAGACGTACAACTCTGCCAATACTGCACTGCTGTAGCTGGTCTTGACAGGTATGAAGTGGGCTGATTTGGTCAAGCGGTCCACCACTACCCAAATGGAATCGTAGCCGGCTCGAGTGCGAGGCAATCCGACTATGAAATCCATACCGATTTCATCCCATTTCCACTGAGTAATTCGCAACGGTTGCAACAACCCATCGGGTCTCTGGTGTTCCGCCTTGATCCGTCGACAACTATCACACATAGCCACGTGCTCTGCGATTTCCCTCTTCATTCTGTACCACCAGAATTTCTTCTTCAGATCCTGATACATCTTCTCACTTCCAGGGTGTATAGAATAAGTTGTCTCATGAGCTTCCTTGAGGATCAACTCCCGAATAGACTAGACATTGTGAACACACAAGTGGTCCTTGAACCATATCACACCTTCTGCATCTTCCCGAAAGTCTTTACCTCTGCCTCCTAGAATCAGTTACCGGATTTCACTGATCTTCTCATCATTCTGCTGTGCTTCTTTGATTTCCTGCTCCAAGGTGGGTTCTAACTCAATTGTTACTCCTTGCATATTGTTCAGAAATCTGAGGCTCAACCTATCAAACTCTTTGGCCAACTCATAAGGCATCGGATGAGCGACCATCAGATTGACCTGACTCTTCCTGCTCAAAGCATCTGCCACTACGTTCGCTTTGCCTTGATGGTAACGAATCTCCAATTCATAGTCCTTGATCAACTCTAACCATCTTCGTTGCCTCATATTCAACTCTGACTGAGTGAATTTGTACTTCAGACTCTTGTGGTCTATGTAAACATCACATTTTTGCCCATACAGATAGTGCCTCCATGTCTTCAGTGCATGAACCACTGCTGCCAACTCTAGGTCATGGATTGGGTAATTCTTCTCATGAACCTTCAGCTGTCTGGACGAGTAGGCCACAACTCTTCCCTCTTGCATCAACACGCATCCCAGACCAGTGTAACAAGCATCGCAATACACCGAGAAGGGCTTGTGCACATCAGGCAAGACTAAGACAGGTGCTGTTGTTAACTTCTCTTTCAACGCTTCAAAGGCTTCTTGACATTTCTGGTCCACTTGAACTCCACTTTGTTGCCTAGCAAAGCTGTCATCGGTTTCGCAATCTTCAAAAACCCTTCAATGAATCACCGATAATATCCGGCCATTCCAATGAAGCTCTTGATTCCTCGGGCATCTGTTGGTGCTTTCCAGTTCAGAATATCTGCCACTTTCTTCGGATCCACAACTAATCCATCTTTGTTAATTATGTGACCCAAGAACAGGACTTCATCAATCTAGAACTCGCACTTGCTCAACTTTGCATATAGCTGGTGCTCTCGCAATCACTGCAAAACCATCCTCAAATGATTCACATGCTCTTCCTCACTTTGAGAATATATCAGAATATCATCGATAAATACCACCACAAACTTGTCAAGATAATCCATGAATACACTGTTCATCAGATTCATGAAGAAGGCTGGTGCATTTTTTAGACCAAAAGACATCACAGTGAACTCATACAACCCATACATGGTAATGAATGTCGTCTTCGGAATGTCTGAAGGTCGAATCCTGAGCTGGTGATAACCTGACCTCAGGTCTATCTTTGAAAACACGCTGGCTCCTCTCAACTGGTCGAACCGATCTTCTATTCTGGGCAAGGGGTACTTGTTCTTGATTGTGACCTCATTCAGAGCTCGATAGTCGATACACATCCTTCTAGTGCCATCTTTCTTCTGCACGAATAGGACAGGGGTGGCCCAAGGCGAGGTGCTTGGCCGGATGTAACCTTTCTCTGACAGCTCATCGATCTGCTTCTTAAGCTCAACCAACTCTGGTCCAGATACTCTGTAAGCTCTCTTAAAGATGGGGGCGGTGCCAGGAAGAAGCTCTATAGCAAACTCAACTTTTCGCTCTGGTGGCATGCCTGGTAAGTCCTTTGGGAACACATCTGGGAACTTGGACACAACCTTGATAATCTCAAGTGGATCTGCTTCACTGCTATCAACAGCCATCTGATAACAACTTCCTTTATTTGGCTCAGGAAGGACTAACTCGGTCACCACTTCCTCTCCTAATGGGGACATCAACTTGATTATCCTCTTATCACAACTGATAACTGCATGATACTTATCTAGCCAGTTCATCCCTAGGATGACATCTACTCCCTGAGTACCCATTACTATGAGGTTAGCGGGAAACGCTATCCCCCTTATTTCCACACTTACATTCAAGCAAATGCTATCGGCTCGAATTCTACCACCGGCTGAGTCAATTTGAATGGGGGTTGACATGGTAGTGATTGGAAGATTATGTGCTTCTACCCATGATGAAGTAATAAATGAATGCGTTGCTCAAGTATCAAATAACACTTCTGCAATATGGGAGTCGACTGGAAACATACCTACTATCATGCTGGGGGTTTCCTGAACTGCTTCAGCCTCCAAGTGGTTCAGTCTCCCATGGTTGTAGCGTGGCTAAGAGTGGTTGCCTGCTCTAGGCTGAGGCACATTCTGCTTTGCTGGGGCGCCAGAGCCTGACTACTACTGGGCTGCCTTCTTCAGGCATTGCATCACCCAATGGCCTTGCCCTCCACAGTGAAAACATGCTCTGCGTCCGCCTTAAACTAGTGCTGCTTGAGTGTTCTGCTGGGTGGCTGGGGCAGGAAGACGAGGTGCCTGCTGATTCTGCCTCTGGAACTGACCTCCTCCTGACTGATTGTTCTGGTGATTCTGCTGCTGATGATGAGGGTACTGCTTCTGAAACTGCTGATGCTGAGGTGGGCGCTGGTTCTGCCTGAACTGCTGAGGTGAACTGCCCGAGAAACGAGGGCGACTGCTACTCCCAGGCTGGGGCCCACTGATCTTGCGCTTGCGATCTTCCATCTCCTTGCTCTTCCTCTCTATCATGATTGCTCTGTCAATCAGGTGCTAGAATGTGGGGAAGGTATGATTCATGAGCTGATACTGCAGAGAGTCGACCAAGCCTCTCAGGAAACGATACTGCCTCTTGGAGTCGGTGTTGACATCTTCAGGAGCATAGCGAGACAGCTGCAGAAACCTGTCTCATTACTCACTAACAGACATCGACCCTTGCTTTAGTGCCAGGAACTCTTCCTTCTTCACTGTCATCAGACCTACTGGAACATGGTACTAACGGAAGCTATCTCTGAATTCTTCCCACGTGATGGCGTCGGGGTTGGCATGGGTGGTGAGATAGGACTTCCACCAAGACTGAGGTGCTCTTCTCAACAGACGGGGACCATACAGAACTTTCTCCCTGTCATCACACTGAGCGGTGTGCAATTCCCGCTCCACAGTACGCAGCCAGTCTTCAGCATCCATGGGGTCAGAAGAGTGAGTGAACACTGGGGGATGACCTCTCATGAATTCAGCACGCTTGTCCCTGGGCATCTGAGGCTAGGGTGGTGGCTGCTGTTGCTGGTGCTGCTGAATGGTGGCTAGAGTCTGATCGATGGCTTGAACTGCCTGAGTCTGCATCAAGAACATCTGCTCGATGGTCATCGGGGGCGAGGGTGGCAGCTGCTGTTGCTGGGGTGCCTCATCTTGCGGTGCTGCCTGCTCTTGCTGAGCACGCCTTCCTCCTCTGCGGCTGTTCTCTGACATCTGCAGAATGCAATCACACATCAGAACTGATCTTGCAACTTGCAGCATAAGAAAAGAGTATATAATCCTTCCACAACACTGAACAGATGAACATCTTCACTGATTTCCAACACAGACCAACACAGGTTCTCAGATAAAGAGGAAAGTGGAATAAAAAAGGCTTCCCAACTAAATAACTAACTTCATCAACATTTAACAGGTAAACCAAGGTGCAGGTGTAATACCCAAATTTGTAAAAGCATAAGAACTAAGATTATTCTCCCTATATGTGTTGCCTTTACTCATTGGTACATGTGAATAACCACATTGAAAAGTGAATAATTAACAAGTGGCACATAAACAACCTGTGCATCATGCAGGATCTTACTTTGTGTGCATTTTGTGATGATATAAAAATATGGTAAACAAAAAAATAATTATGTTAATACCCCAATGGGGAAATTAAATCCTAAAAGAAATTCTAGAGTTTGGAAAAGAAATTCTAGAAGTGAAACCAAAAAGAGAAAAGATATAAAAATAATATAAATAATAATATATCTTCAAAGTAGTTCTGTTTCTGGCGCAATATCATCTTAGAATATTTGGTCACAAGAGTTTGAATTAAAATTTGAACACAACTTGAATTTGAAAAGAGAGAGAAAAAAAAGAAAAAGAAGAAATCCTGTTTGGGCCGGCCAAACCCTATTCGGCCCACTCCACATTTCCTCTCTCGCCCAGCCCATCGCCACCGCGCCCGGACTCACTGGTGCGTGGGGCCCACTGCCCAGTCTTCGGAGCACGCGCGCGGCCAACATCGTGCCTGCGCAGGTGGAGCACTGGCGATTGGGCCCTACCTGTCGGACTCGGCGTTACGCGTGTGTCGCTGTGGGCTCGGTCCCGCCCGTCATCCCGGTCATCGCGGCACCAACAAACAGACCGCGTCGCGCGGCGGATCTCGCCCACCTTCCGCGCTAGCTGAACTCCGACTCCGCGACCCAGGGTGATAAAGGCCGATCCACCTTCCACGACCCCGTCTCCTCTTCATCTGCACCGCGCCGCCTCTGCCCTTGCGTGACCCAGCCGTACTCGTCCACTGCTCTGGGCGGGTCCGTCTTCTCCGCCGCGTGAAGCTCCGGGCGCAACAGAATCTGCCGCCAATGTAGGCATGGCCGCCGGTATAAGTACCCGATCCGCGGCCCTGGGCTCACCAATCGCCGCCATGCTCGGACAAAGCCAAGAGAGAGGGAGCAGGGGGGCTCGTCTGGAATGGTGAAGGTGCTGGGAAGATGTACAGAAATGGGCCGCCGATGTGGATCCCGCTCGCGCGCCGTCGCCTTGGCAGTAGTTTCCGCCCGCCGCGGCCTCGGGGTGCTCCTCTTCGTGGCGCTCCCCCTTTTCGCTGCGCTGATCGTCTCCGGGTACCACCTAGACACGCACCACCGCTGTAGCGCCACCATGGAAACTGCAACCCATCGTGGTCGGCCTCCTCGACGTCAATGTCGCCGGTGAGTTAGCTATTATTTTATTCGTATGCCCACCCGTGTCGTTTAGGTATATTCGGTTAAGGGAATTACACATCAGTGCCTCAGATCGCCTGGCTCCGGCAAAGCTCCGTTGTGATGCCCTGTTCACGGTGGTGTTTGGCCACCGGGGAAGGGGAGGCACACTGTGGCCATAGATTGTGCAACCAACGACTGAGATGGGATCAAGCGTCACGGTTTGGCTAGGACCGTGGGATCTTTAGGCGAGGGCTGTGATTAGATCCAGGATGGTGCAACCTTGGCCGTTGATTTCAGAGCAAGCGCTCCCGATTAAATGATGCGTACCCTTTCGTTCGTCGAGTGTGTGCCGTTGATCGCCTGATGAGTGGCCCGGATCGTATACCGATTCAGATGAGAACTAATCTAATCGGGCGCGTTGATATCTGATCGAACGGTCGTGATTCACGCGTACCCCTTAAGTTGGGCACTTTCTTTAAAGAGCCCCTACAATTTCCAGAAAACAACGCCCCGTCCCCGCTCAATGTGCTCTGTGTCTTAGGAAGTTTTGCATCAGAGCCCCTGCACTTCTCTGTATTTTAAGCCTGATCCAGAGACTTGGGAAAATAGGAAATAATCACAGAAATTGATTCTTAATGCATAAATAAATATTAGAACTTGTTTAATTTGTAGAAAATCCATATGAACTCCAAATTGGTCCATTCCAGTTCCTAAATTTTTATAATATTATTGTATAACCATTAGTGTCTCTGTTTTAGCATGAAAGATGATTTAAAATTTATCTAGCACTTAATCTTGTATTAAATGCATAAAAGCTTCAGAAATTCATATCTTAAAATCGATAACTCCAAATTTAATGATTCCAGTTCCTGTGATCTTATTTTAATGTCTAGATTATTACTGTGTATTTTATTTACATGCTTGGTGTAATGTTAATTTTGCCTATACAATGTTTGTTTGTATTGCTACGACTAGAGCGAGGACACGTGTCATCTGAAAAGCAAGTTGGTACCTGGATTCTCAAGTGCCAGGCAAGTTGTGCCCTTGATCACTTCTTTTTACCCACTCATGTTCTAATTAATCATAATGATCTGCATAGGTTAATTTTGATGGGACCCAATAGGATACCCTAGTTTGTCTATCTTTATACCTTGTTTACCACTGAACTTTCTGGGTAGTACCTGCTATTGCTTTATGTGGTTATGGGTATGGAGATACATTTTATTCATGATTATACTTTTATTATCAGTTGTTATTTACTGTTCATGATAAGATCATTATGTTAATTGGAACATGGAGAACCACCCGGGAAAACAGTGCTACCACAAGGGTTTATGGGACGCCCTTGGCTGATTAACTAGGAAAGCTAGTGGATGGCTACCTTACCCGAAAGGGGCAAGGGCAGAAGGGGAGTGGTCAGTGTAGGGAGGTCCTTGGTTGATTTTGCTGCGATGGCGGTCAGGCAAGAACCCTGCACTGGAGCTTCCTATAAACTGTAGCGGGTAGTCTGAAGCTAGTGGAACTTTGTAAAGGCCTCGTAGTGGTACCCTGCCTCGCTTCCTTGGTAGAGGTGTATGGAGTCTGATCAACTCTGTGGCAAATGGGTAACACGACTTGTGGGTAAAGATGCGCAACCTCTGTAGAGTGTAAAACGGGTATACTAGCCGTGCTCACGGTCATGAGCGGCTCGGACACTCACATGACTAAATTATGGAACTTAAACTCAATTTGTCATATGCATTGCATCGCAGGTGAGGTTGTTACTTTTGTTCTACTACTTAATTGGGTTGGTATTTACTTATACTTAGTAATTGCTAATAAAATTTTGACCAACTTTAAAAGCAATGCTCAGCTCTAACCATCCTCTTTGGTAAGCCTTACACTTCACGTGAGCTCCCACCTTTGGCGAGTTCATGCACATTATTCCCCACAACTTGTTGAGCGATGAACGTATGTGAGCTCACTCTTGCTGTCTCACCCCCCCCCCCCCCCACAGGTCAAGAACAGGTACCACAGGATGAGGCGCATGGAGGAAGCTGTGATGAGTTCGTGAGTGGTCTAGGCCGTCGTCTCCCAGTCAACTTTGGGGTTGCTGGACCGTTGTCTCCTTATAATGTAATTATTTATTTTGTACAGAACTCCTGTTATGTAGTAAAGATGTGACATTCGATCCTGTGCCATGATTCATCATATGTGTGAGACTTGGTCCCAGCACACCTGGTGATTATGTTCGCGCCCGGGTTTTGGACCCTAAAATCCGGGTGTGACATAAGTGGTATCAGAGGAATGTTGACTGTAGGACGAAACCTAGATAGAACTGGACAACCATTCTTTACTTACCCTTGCTACTCTGATTCTTTTCTAAACTTTTCTTAATCTTTTCTCATCTATTTCCGCTTTACTCTGATTATTCTTACCTTTTCATTCTAAAGACAAATGTGGATTTCACACTTTGAAATCCTGTGCCTAAAGTGACTTTAGGAATAGGAGACCTACTCTTAGGAACAAAAACAAAACTATTTTTATAGGTATTTGTATGCTTGAATGTTTGTTCTTATGATACTTGTTTGATTTGGATCTTTGATTGAGTGTGATTAGTTGTGGAGTAATGTCCACAATCACATCTGCATATACATATAGAAAAAAAATGGTTATAAAAATATCTAAATGAACTAGGTTATCCCTCATCAAAGAATCTAGCCTAGCAAAATCCATCTTATCTTGAAAAAGTCTATCCTACACTCATAGATCCATCTTATCCTAAAAAAATAGATTCTCATCTTATCTTGAAAAGATTTATCTTATCCTAATAGATCTATCTGAACTCAAAAGATTCTACCTTATCCTTATGGATTCATCTTACCCCAATAAGCATATTTATCCCACGCTAGTGTAACAACCATGATCTAGCCTAAAATAAATAAGATCTTATCTAGTCAAACTAGTCACACCAATCTAACCTAGATCTGATCTAATCTAAAGTGACTTATCAAACATGTTAGATAATACTAATGAAATAGATTAGACTCTACTCCTATAGAATGGGTCTTAACTTAGTTCACCCTGCACTAAATTAAGAATGACAGATCGACTTGCCCATATGCAACTACCTTAACCATCCAATAGTTGCATAACCCCACAATTTTAACCTAGCAAGAGATTCTAACCTACCTACACCATACAATCCATCCTACTCACATATGTCCTAGCCATATGTCCTTAACTTGGATGACAACTCCAAGAAATAAAGGCCAAAGAAGACCAACCATGTCAAAGAAGGATAAGCATCAACTCAAGACTTCAAAGATCAAGTTGAATCGCCAGCGGAATCAAGATCCATAGTTTAGGATGAAGTCTTTCCTTATTATACCCTTGCCACAACCTCTACTTGCCATAATCGTACCTGACCTAATGAATATTTAGACATACAATATTCATATCATCTACTAACTGTAAAAAAAAACTTGAACAAAACTTTGATTCCCAAAACCAAATGAGAAACTAAAATTCTAGACCAAACCTATTATATCCCTTTTCTTACAAATCTCGAGGACGAGATTATTTTTAAGGGGGGTAGGATTTGTAATACCCAAATTTGTAAAAGCATAAGAACTAAGATTATTCTCCCTATATGTGTTGCCTTTACTCATTGGTACATGTGAATAACCACATTGAAAAGTGAATAATTAACAAGTGGCACATAAACAACCTGTGCATCATGCTGGATCTTACTTTGTGTGCATTTTGTGATGATATAAAAATATGGTAAACAAAAAAAATAATTATGTTAATACCCCAATGGGGAAATTAAATCCTAAAAGAAATTCTAGAGTTTGGAAAAGAAATTCTAGAAGTGAAACCAAAAAGAGAAAAGATATAAAAATAATATAAATAATAATATATCTTCAAAGTAGTTCTGTTTCTGGCGCAATATCATCTGAGAATATTTGGTCACAAGAGTTTGAATTAAAATTTGAACACAACTTGAATTTGAAAAGAGAGAGAAAAAAAAGAAAAAGAAGAAATCCTGTTTGGGTCGGCCAAACCCTATTCGGCCCACTCCACATTTCCTCTCTCGCCCAGCCCATCGCCACCACGCCCGGACTCACTGGTGCGTGGGGCCCACTGCCCAGTCTTCGGAGCACGCACGCGGCCAACATCGCGGCTGCGCAGGTGGAGCACTGGCGATTGGGCCCTACCTGTCGGACTCGGCGTTGCGCGTGTGTCGCTGTGGGCTGGGTCCCGCCCGTCATCCCGGTCATCGCGGCACCAACAAACAGACCGCGTCGCGCGGCGGATCTCGCCCACCTTCCGCGCTAGCTGAACTCCGACTCCGCGACCCAGGGTGATAAAGGCCGATCCACCTTCCACGACCCTGTCTCCTCTTCATCTGCACTGCGCCGCCTCTGCCCTTGCGTGACCCAGCCGTACTCGTCCACTGCTCTGGGCGGGTCCGTCTTCTCCGCCGCGTGAAGCTCCGGGCGCAACAGAATCTGCCGCCAATGTAGGCATGGCCGCCGGTATAAGTACCCGATCCGCGGCCCTGGGCTCACCAATCGCCGCCATGCTCGGACAAAGCCAAGAGAGAGGGAGCAGGGGGGCTCGTCTGGAATGGTGAAGGTGCTGGGAAGATGTACAGAAATGGGCCGCCGATGTGGATCCCGCTCGCACGCCGTCGCCTTGGCAGTAGTTTCCGCCCGCCACGGCCTCGGGGTGCTCCTCTTCGTGGCGCTCCCCCTTTTCGCTGCGCTGATCGTCTCCGGGTACCACCTGGACACGCACCACCGCTGTAGCGCCACCATGGAAACTGCAACCCATCGTGGTCGGCCTCCTCGACGTCAATGTCGCCGGTGAGTTAGCTATTATTTTATTCGTATGCCCACCCGTGTCGTTTAGGTATATTCGGTTAAGGGAATTACACATCAGTGCCTCAGATCGCCTGGCTCCGGCAAAGCTCCGCCGTGATGCCCTGTTCACGGTGGTGTTTGGCCACCGGGGAAGGGGAGGCACACTGTGGCCATAGATTGTGCAACCAACGACTGAGATGGGATCAAGCGTCACGGTTTGGCTAGGACCGTGGGATCTTTAGGCGAGGGCTGTGATTAGATCCAGGATGGTGCAACCTTGGCCGTTGATTTCAGAGCAAGCGCTCCCGATTAAATGATGCGTACCCTTTCGTCCGTCGAGTGCGTGCCGTTGATCGCCTGATGAGTGGCCCGGATCGTATACCAATTCAGACGAGAACTAATCTAATCGGGCGCGTTGATATCTGATCGAACGGTCGTGATTCACGCGTACCCCTTAAGTTGGGCACTTTTCTTAAAGAGCCCCTACAATTTCCAGAAAACAACCCACCGTCCCCGCTCAATGTGCGCTGTGTCTTAGGAAGTTTTGCATCAGAGCCCCTGCACTTCTCTGTATTTTAAGCCCGATCCAGCTGTGACACCCCAGTGTCACCTAGGGTTTCTCTCAAATGCCAAACCTAGAGCCATTATTTTATTTGAACCAAAGTAAGCATGAGCATCAAAATAACTTAAGTGAGAAAGAATTCACCAAGTATATACTTAAAAGTATCATGATCAAAACAATTGAGTCTTTGAAAAGATAAGATTGTGCAACCCTAATTAAAAACCCTAAATGAGCCCCATGAACAAAATTCAAGAAAATAAGAAAAAGGGAATGAAAAGTTTAAAATTTTGAGTTGAGCCAATTATAAAAATTAAAGTATGTTTATTAAGCAACAAGAAAGATTGAGAAGGCTTAGCCAAAATAACTCAAATGAATCCCCAAATTAGCCCTTGATCTATGAACCCTTGGAGAAATTCAGATTTCTGAATTTCTGAATTTCAGACCTCTTCTCAAAGATCATCTGTGTTCTCTGTTTTTCAAAACTCAAAGCCAGAAGATCCAAATATCAAAGTTGTGCCAAATTCCTTTGAACACATTCTGGGAAAGTTTGAACTCAAACCAAATCCGTTTGGCATGGTTTTGGCGCAGCTTAACCTCGGGACCAGGCATTCTGACACTGGCACCTTGGTGACGCTACAACTCCCTGTCCCTAGCCTAAAACCGCACGTCGTCCATACACAAAAGACAAAGCTTGGTCTGGTGAACAAATCCTTCACAGCGATCTTACCCAAATTCGCGAAGATTTGCTCCCAATCGGCGCTTGAACAGGGGCAGAGGCAACGGGAACACGTGTTCGACGGTGGCTGACACCCCCGGTTCACGCCCGTTCGCGCACCGCGCCTCCCAGTGCACGCCCGCGTGCACTCGCCGGTCCACGACCGCCCGTGCACCGCGCCGTGCCTATAAAGCCTTCCCAGGCGCGCCCCACTTCGCCCCGCACTCACCCTCACCGGCCAGCCACCTTTCCTTAGCTCCGGCGAGCTCAATTCCGCCCGCCATTGCCGCCAGAGCTTCAGCCACCGTGGCCAGCCCATTCCAGCCATCCTCTGGGCAAGCCAGTGCTTCGGCTAGCTCCGCCAGTAGCCCGTGAAGCTTGCCAAGCCCTCGGACCCGGCCGGACTTCACCGGAGGCCCGAGATCGACCTCACCGGACTTCGGTCTTCCGCCGCCGCGCGTGGACCGAGCTATCCAGTGAGTCTCCGCCCAATTCCTTGCGCTCATATCTTCTCTGGCATTCCGTGGACCTCCCTGACCCATTTGATTGAACTATCTCGCCGTGACCAGGCCGGTCTCCTCGCCGCCGACGAGCATCCCCGCCTGCGCGCGTGGACCGACCGACTCCGGCCATCTCCGACGGCGTTTCGCACACCGTTGTGATCCCCGCGACCTCCCCTTCGCCCTCGACCACTTCACCGGAGCAATCTCGCCGCCGGTAAGCCCCTCCGCCCTTTCTTCCGCCGCGGCTACTGTTCAAGGTAGAAGAAGGACCTCGGGTTAGGATTTGTAGAACCCGAGGGGTTTTCTGTAACGTCAGTGACTCATGTGAATAGTAGCTTAAGGACTGATTCGCGAAGAAAACTTAGAAAACCCGCCAGGGACCCCAGTGCAAAGTGGATTTCCATTTAATCAATTCTGTTATTCTTTTTAAAATGATCAGAGAACTTAGAAAATCCATAACTTGATGAAATCTTAGTAAAAAGTTGTCAAACCAATTTTTCTAGCTCTTAAATATTATGATCTATCATTTAAAAATAGTAAACCCCATGCTTTCTGTTCAAAATCTTAGAGTTTAAATTTAAAAACAGAAACCCACTAGACCCTGTTTAATTATGGAAAATTAGTTTTTCTTCTATGTTGAACTTAAGAAAATTTGTAGATGTTCAAACCTTATTTAGACACTTTTTAAAAAAAGTAGGAACCCCAGCATTGGAAATTATGATGTAGTTATTCATTTAAAGCTATTTTGTCCAAAACTTAGAGAAAATCAGAAAGGCATTAGAAATTAATGAACAGTGATTAATAATATTTTTTCTAGTTTACTTATGCAACAGAGAACCTAGGAAAAATGCAGAGACCATTAAGTTGGACCAGTTTTAAATTAAAATGATTTATTTAGCCTTATTTAGACTGAAAATCAAATATTAGAGTAGCAAAACTATAACCAAAATGATTAATAAAAATCCAGTGGACTTACAACCACCAGAGCCCCACTACAAAAATACAGAGCACCCCAGCCCAACTTTTTAAGTAGGGAAAATAAATACAGAGTGATAATAAGGCATTTTTCCAATAAATCATGAACAACCCCTTTTAATGTGATAATGGGCAACCAAAAATTTGCTAAGCCCATGATGAGGTAAACTACCAGAGAAAAATGCAAACCCATGAAAAAGAAGTAAACCCATACCTTTTGCTAATGATTTAAGAGAAAGACCACTTAATTCAAATAATGCAAACCACCCCTTCCCTTAAGCAAAAAGAAGCCAAACTTCAGAATGATTGCTCTTGCACAAAATACTAACTATGAAAAATAAGAACTTTGTTGTTTGATATTTTTCTATAGTGGTAGTAGAAAGCACCCATTTGGCTAGAAACTTGAGAAAACCATAGAAAAATAATTAAAAGGTAGTAATGGCTAGAAATTTGTATCAAGTCATGTTGTAACACCTAAAAGCCAGCAAAAATAAGTTTTAGAGAATTACCCACTGTTAAATAGTAGTTGTAGTTCAAAGCACCCCTTCTGCCCTAGAGTTTGATAATTTTGTCCAGAGAAAACTATTCACTTTCTGATCCCCAAATTTTGAGACAGGGAAACATACACCAGTACCCAGCCACTGTAATTTTTGCAGAATTTTTAGAATTTTATAAAAGCAACTCGTAGTTCAGACCTACTCCAAAACATTAAAAGAATAAAAGAAAAAGGAAAGAAGAAATAAACCCCACCCCAATAAGTCTAACTTGAGAACTTATCATTTATCCCTAAGACTTAAAAGGAATTCAGTGGAACCCCAAAAAAATAAACCTACCCCTTACCTTAGCTAAGTATAACCCAACTTACCAAGCATACCACTAAGGGTTTTACATAAGTAAAGTTAACTTGTTTAAACTCAGAAGATCATACACCTTTAAAGTTGTAATTTCTAAAAGCACATATCATATCATGCATATATCTTACGCATTGCATTCATTAGATTGTAACCTTGTCGACGGAGAGTACGTGCTCATCCCCGAGCAAGGACCTGTCCAAGAAGAGGACCAGGAGCAGGCTTCAGAGGCTGCTATCGAGGATCTCCCCGCAGCCCCAGCAATTGAAGGCAAGCCCCGGTTTTATGCATAACCATGTTATTATATGCTACTTTACTACACTTAATGCTTGTAGAATTGCAATGTGCACTTAAGTGTAGGAGTTGATTGAAACCCTAGTTGCATGAACTTAGGATTCCTTTTTGAGATGAATACTAGTATGCTAGGTCGAGTAGCTGCTTGCTAATCAGGATCTCGGTAGAAGTCGAGTGATTTTTCTAGCACTCGCGCGAGGTCAGGAATTGATTGTATTCATCTTGATAACGGGATCTATGTTGGTCTATGGATTTGGATCCAGGGAGGATGCCTTGTCCATGAGATGGGAAAAATGAATTAAGGATTAATGTGTGGATACCTGAGTCAAGCTTTTGAACGTACTAAGCACATGCCGGGAAAAATGGTAACCGGTAAACCTAGTACCTAAGTGAAGCCGGGCGCGGACTTTATCCCTCATGCGACCTGAGACTGGGTCTCCCATTCTAGCTATGGTGGGTACAAGTGCGGTCACTGCACGGCGGCAGCCGGGGTCAGTGGAGCATTGTATGCCAAGGCGGTGAGGCCTGGACGCGAACGGGGAATCGATGGGGACGGTTGTCATGTGCGGGGTCGGAGTACCCCTGACATGCCGTGTGTTTAGGTTTACCTTGCAAGGTTAAAACTCGATTCGAATCGTCTGCTTCTCGCAGCTAATGAGACTGCTTGATTCCTTGTACTGCATCGAGTAAGAAGTGAAATGTGGTTATATGAGATAACTTGTTGATTGAACTAATTGATTGTTACCATGAATGCTTAGAAGGAGCAAATCTAGCTAAGTTAATGATGGTAGAATTTGAAAAGCTAAAAATTGATTTTATAAACAGCTAGGGCTTTTGGCAAACCAAACCCCTCAGCCAAACAGCTGCATAGTCTAGAGGTAGAGGAGTAGACTTCTCACACCGGTTAAGTCTAGCTGAGTATTAGTATACTCAGCCTTGCTTGTGGCACAATTTTTGTAGGTACCATTCAGGAAATGGTTGATGGTGTGACTTGGCCTACCACCCTGCCACCGGGTTGGACGGTCGAGTGGGATGTTGCTCCGGCAGGAGAGGAGCATGAGGAGTAGTGGGCTAGGCCTTGCCCATTTCCTCATTACCGACGACATCGATTATCCGCTGCACTTTATTTTGTGAACTTTATTTGCTACTCAAAAACTCCGATTTATGTAATAACTCAGTACTTAATTTGAGGTTTCCTGTTTTATTGTATTTCTTCTGTGACACACCTTCGAGTGGGATTGTGGAATTTGATCCTGGTTAAGTGGCTCTATCAGACTAGATCTGAGGGACTGACGGGTTATTCCGATTTAAGTGTGTTACGACCCCTGGGGCGTGACTTAGGCACTTAAGCTGGAATAATTCGGGTGGTTCTGCCACAGCTGGTATCGGAGCAAATTCCACCACAGAGAAGGACAATAAACCATGAATACCAATTTTCAAAATCTAAAACTTGCCTAAAAACTACTACAGATCGTCAGGACTAGACCGCTAGACCTAGGACGAAAGGCCTTAGGCATAGAGGGGAATATAGGTGGCTAATTAATTAGGCCCCATGGGCCAGTACTTATATTTTAAGGATGCCCTAAAAAGGCACCCTATCTTTCTCTTGAGAGGTAACGTTTCTTCCAGCATGCATGCATTATAAAACACAAAGAAGAATTAAAAAAAATTGAGCTAACCCCCTTTTCTTTGAAAGCATTCGGGCTCCCTTTTTCTTTTTCCTTCCACCATAATCTTTATCTTTGATTCCCTTCCGCAGATGAATTCACCCACCCCCGCCAGTGGAGGAGACTCTCGTTTCAGTTCTGACTTCCTTTCTCGTGATGGCTTTCCTTCCATCTTGTGGGAAGTGCTTAACTCCGCCGGTTACCCTACGCCCCCTTTGTACACGGTGCAGTTGTATGAGGAGCATCGGGTACCTCGTTGTCGGGTCTGGCTGACTTTGGAGGCTCATCCCCTTCAGCAGGGTTGGCGTTCTCTTGACTCTGAGACGATTGGACTCAGGACGGACGACACCGTTGAGGCAGCAGCCATGAAGACTCTAACGACTTTCTGTGGCTACCATCCCCTGGAGATGGTGATGCACCCCTTGGGACTCTTCCCTGCTGAGAAGAAGGATGATCCCATGTGGTGTAACCGCGTGAGCCATGTGAAGGATGTGTGGGCAATGTATCCTGACTTGGTTGGGAGGGTCACTGTTCAGTGCATGAGTGCGCTGTACCGCCTTCAGGCCCTTCAGAGCGATGCTATGGCACTTCTTGCTAACACCGCTCAGACCGCCAAGCTCACTCTCGACAGTCGGGAAGATTTTGTGGTCGACCTATCCACAGAGTTGGTGGAGAAGGATCTGCAAGTGGAAAGGCTGAGCCAGCGTATTACCACCCTGGAGCAACAAGTGGAGATCCGAGACAACACTATTGATGTCTTGGAGAACCAGCTTCACGATGTGCAGAGGGAACTCGAGGAAGCCAATGACCACTTGGACATGCACCACCTGGAGATGGAGGCCAATGAAGCAGGAAGCGATGGAGAAGAGGCTCCCAAGGAGCTAGGACCAGCCCCTGGTGCTAATGGGACTACCTCCGCGATGCCTCCTTCACCCGTATCCAGTGTCGCTTCCACCGCGCAGGGTTAAGCAGTAGCTTTGACATTTTTGGCGGATAGAAACCTATGCGAGCTTAGTAGTATCATTTTGGACTAGGCTATGGGTACTTTCCCCTGATTGATGTAACCCTGTGAACCTTTGAAATCTGTGGGATATTTATCACCATGTTATCTTCATTTCGAACCTAATATTATGATTATGGCATTTTTTCTTCCATATGAGATGATATCTTGTCGTTCGAAACTGTGAGTTGGGATAACGATGGCGACAATCTCTGTTTTCATATGGCAGCTAGGCAGCGTCGCGGGCAGAACAAGCAGGTTCCCCCGCCACCTCCCCCAGCTCCCACAGTGCAGGAGCTGATGGCCCAGCAGAATGAGATTCTGCGACAGCTCTTGCAGCGCCAGCCCCACCAACAGCAGCATGGTGGAGGCCAGCATCAGCGACCTCCGGCTATGGCAACTTACCAGGAGTTTCTGAGCACGCAGTCGCCCTTGTTCACCAAGGCAGAGGATCCGTTGGACGCCGACGTGTGGCTTCGCATCGTCGAGTCCAAGTTTCCCCTCCTCACAGGAGACTGCCCTGATGAGGCCAAGGCTCGCTTCACCGCACAGCAGCTTCGCGGCCCTGCTCGGACTTGGTGGGACCACTTCCATGCTATGCTCCCCGCTGATCGTGAGGTATCTTGGGAGGAATTCAAGACTGCCTTCAGAGGACACCACATCCCAGCTGACATTCTTGATCGGAAGTTGAATGAATTTCTGGCCCTTAATCAAGGAACCCGCACGGTACTGCAGTATGCGCAAGCCTTCAACGACCTATGCCAGTATGCAGGGTATCATGCTGATTCTGATGAAAAGAAGAGGGATCACTTCCGCAGGGGTCTCAATACCAAGCTGCGGGAACGACTCAACACTGTCCGGGACGATAGCTTCAATGAGTTGGTCAACATGGCCATCTCCCAGGAGGATTGCATTGTTGCTCACCGGGCAGAGAAGAAGAGAAAGGCACCAATGGCAGCACCATCCACTCAGGCTCAGAGGTTCCGGATTGTTTCTCACAATCAGAGCAGGGGTTTTCAGCAGCAGGCAGGCAGATGGGTGATCAGGCCACCTCAGCAGCAGCAGCAGCCGACACCCAACCGCTATCCAGCTCCCGCCCCAAGGAACAATCAGCCTCAACAGCAGCAGTAGTTCCGCCAGGGCAATGGGAACAAGTGTTTCACTTGTGGCAATGTGGGCCACTATGCCAAGAATTGTCCCAGGAACCAGCAGAGGCAGATGCCAGCACCAAATCAAGACAAGGGAAGAAAGCAGAAGGTGCAAGTCAGGCAAGGGAAGCTCAACTTCACTGCTCTGGAGGAAGTACCAGAAGGAGCTCCTATCATGACCGGTATCTTTTCAGTTTATAATCAACCTGCTTTAATTCTGTTTGATTCTGGTGCATCTCATAGTTTCATTAGCCAAAAGTTCAGTGCTAATTGCAAACTGCCATTCTCTCGCTCAAAAGGGTCATTCATGATAGTCACACCTAGAGGTAAAATTGCAACTAATCAATTAAACCAAAGTGTGCCTATTCAACTGGGAAGCCACATTATCAAAACCACTCTTCTTGTGTTGGGATTGGAAAATGTGGACATTATTCTAGGAGCAAATTGGATGACCTTGCACCAAGTTGTGCTGGATGTAGCCAGCCGTACCGTGGAAGTTAATTCTCCTTTCTGCGGGAACTTCACTTTAATTCTGCCTAGTCAGGGTTCTTCTCATTCATGTGCTTTCTCTATGACCGAGTTACCCCTGAAGAAGATCCCAGTGGTCTGTGAGTATGCAGATGTCTTCCCTGATGAATTGCCAGGAATGCCACCGGACCGGGATATTGAATTCGCCATCGAATTGCAACCGGGAACGGCCCCAATTTCCAAGAGGCCCTACCGAATGCCACCCGCTGAGTTGGCAGAGTTGAAGAAGCAGTTGCAAGAGTTGCTAGATAAGGGATTCATTCGCCCAAGCACTTCGCCTTGGGGATGTCCAGCACTATTTGTGAAGAAGAAGGATGAAAGCTTGAGGCTGTGTATAGATTACCGCCCTCTTAATGCGGTAACTATCAAGAACAAGTATCCTTTGCCTCGTATTGATGTTCTCTTTGACCAGTTGGTCGGAGCCAAGGTGTTTTCCAAGATAGACCTTCGCTCTGGCTACCATCAGATCAAGATACGAGCAAGTGATATTCCGAAGACGGCATTTTCAACCAGATATGGGCTATATGAATTCTTGGTGATGTCATTCGGGCTGACAAATGCACCAGCATATTTCATGTATCTGATGAATTCTGTTTTCATGCCGGAATTGGATAGGTTCGTGGTGGTTTTCATCGATGACATTCTGGTGTACTCAAAGAACGAAGAAGAACATGTCGGGCATTTGCATGTAGTACTTCAACGTCTGCGAGAGCACCACCTTTATGCCAAGTTATCCAAGTGTGATTTTTGGCTAAAGGAAATCAAATTCTTGGGTCACACTATCTCTCATGATGGAATAGCTGTTGATCCTGATAAAGTGCAAGAAGTGATGAACTGGAGGCCACCAACAACTGTTCGCCAGATTCGGAGTTTTCTGGGATTAGCTGGTTGTTACCGAAGATTTATTCCAGACTTCTCCCGAATTGCGAAGCCTATTACTAAGTTGCTGAAGAAAGAAGTCAAGTTTGTGTGGAGTCAGAAGTGCGAAGATGCCTTCCATGCATTAAGGCAGCATCTGACCACAGCACCAGTGTTGGCGTAACCCGACAGCAGCAAGCCTTTTGATGTATATTGCGATGCCTCTGGCACCGGGCTAGGTTGTGTCTTGATGCAAGACAACCGAGTCATTGCTTATGCCTCAAGAGCACTCAGGCCTCATGAGCAAAATTATCCCACTCATGACCTCGAGTTAGCAGCAGTGGTTCATGCATTGAAGATGTGGAGGCACTATCTAATGGGAACCCACTGCAACATCTTCACTGATCATAAGAGCCTTAAGTACATTTTTACTCAGGCTGATCTCAACATGAGGCAGAGAAGATGGCTAGAGCTGATCAAGGATTATGACCTAGAGGTACATTATCACCCAGGGAAAGCTAATGTGGTAGCAGATGCCTTGAGTCGGAAGTTGCAGTGCAACTGTATTCTGATGGATTCTCGCATTAACACCTTGTGTGATGAGTTGAGCAAGATGCAAATTGAAGTGATTCCTTCTGGTTCTTTGTCTCACATTTCTGTTGAGCCAGCTTTGCAAGACCAGATCATCATGGCCCAGCTCAGTGACAAGGGAGTGGAGATTATCAAGAAAAATCTCCATCAGAAGGTTGAGAAGTATAATTGTTTCCGCCAGGATGAGAGGGGTGTATTATGATTCAAAAGCAGATTGGTAATTCCTAAAGACCGGGATCTCAAGAGGAAAATTTTGGATGAGGCTCATCTCTCCAAATTCTCTATGCACCCGGGAAGCACCAAGATGTACCATGATCTGAAGCCTTTGTACTGGTGGACCAGAATGAAGAGGGAGATAGCCCAGTATGTATCAGAGTGTGACACCTGTCAGAGGATAAAGGCAAGCCACTTGAAGTCAGCTGGAGCTTTGCAACCACTATCCGTACCTTCGTGGAAGTGGGACGACATCAGCATGGATTTCATTGTGGGTCTGCCCAACACCTCTCGTCATCATGATTCGATTTGGGTTATTGTGGACCGATTGACGAAAGTGGCACATTTTCTTCCTGTGCACACCACTGATAAGGCTCAGAAGTATGCAGAATTGTATATTGACCGAATCGTGTGTTTGCACGAATTACCTCGAACCATTGTTTCTGATCGAGGAGCCCAATTTGTTGCCAGATTTTGGGAACAGTTGCAAGAGTCTTTGGGAACCATGCTAATTAGGAGTTCAGCTTACCACCCACAGACTGATGGTCAGACGGAAAGGGTAAACCAAATTCTGGAAGATATGCTGAGAGCTTGTGCGATCGATTGTGGCAAGAACTGGGATAAGCACCTCTCCTTGGCAGAGTTTGCTTATAACAATAGTTATCAATCCAGCCTAAAGATGGCACCTTTTGAAGCTCTCTATGGAAGAAGGTGCAGGACACCACTCAATTGGTCCCAACCTGGTGAAAGAGAAGTTTTTGGACCTAACTTAGTGACTGAAGCCGAAAGGAAGGTCAAGCTAATCAGGAAGAATCTAGAAGCTGCTCAGGCCAGGCAGAAGAGCTATCATGATAAAAGAAGGAAACCTCTCCAGTTCGAGGTGGGAAGTTTTGTATACCTCAAGGTATCACCCACCAAAGGAGTACAGAGGTTTGGGATCAAAGGCAAGCTAGCCCCTTGTTACATTGGACCTTATGAGATCATAGAAGCATGTGGACCCGTGGCATACAAGCTGAAGTTACCTTCAAAGATGTCTGCCATTCACAGTGTATTCCATGTATCTCAGCTGAAAAAGTGTGTTCGATTGCCGACTGAGATCATAGCAGAGCCAGAATTGGAGATAGAGCCAGATCTATCGTACCAAGAGTACCCCTCCAAGATTCTGGATTGCAAAGAAAGATCAACTCGGGCTAAATCGATCAAGATGTTCAAGGTCCAGTGGAGTAATCACTCAGAGGAGGAAGCTACTTGGGAAACCGAGGAATTCTTAAGATCCAACTTCCCTGATTGCCTACCTAAGGAAGCTAGTACGTAATCACCCCCAACCCCTCCTCCTGCCTTTCGAATCTAATTTTCAAAAATATGATCTCAATTCAGAATGAAGAAACTATAAAGTAAAACTTAAAAGGACTTCCTTCTGAAGTTGCAAAGAGAATGACATTCGAAGAGCAGTTTTGCCCTAATGATAACAATTATCACCCTTTTTCCTATCAGTCTCACCCTTCGCTTCACCCCGGGAGGACTCTGGCCCGAATCTCGGGACAAGATTCCTTTAAGGGGGGAAGGCTGTGACACCCCAGTGTCACCTAGGGTTTCTCTCAAATGCCAAACCTAGAGCCATTATTTTATGTGAACCAAAGTAAGCATGAGCATCAAAATAACTTAAGTGAGAAAGAATTCACCAAGTATATACTTAAAAGTATCATGATCAAAACAATTGAGTCTTTGAAAAGATAAGATTGTGCAACCCTAATTAAAAACCCTAAATGAGCCCCATGAACAAAATTCAAGAAAATAAGAAAAAGGGAATGAAAAGTTTAAAATTTTGAGTTGAGCCAATTATAAAAATTAAAGTATGTTTATTAAGCAACAAGAAAGATTGAGAAGGCTTAGCCAAAATAACTCAAATGAATCCCCAAATCAGCCCTTGATCTATGAACCCTTGGAGAAATTCAGATTTCTGAATTTCTGAATTTCAGACCTCTTCTCAAAGATCATCTGTGTTTTCTATTTTTCAAAACTCAAAGCCAGAAGATCCAAATATCAAAGTTGTGCCAAATTCCTTTGAACACATTCTGGGAAAGTTTGGACTCAAACCAAATCCGTTTGGCATGGTTTTGGCGCAGCTTAACCTCGGGACCAGGCATTCTGACACTGGCACCTTGGTGACGCTACAACTTGGTCTGGTGAACAAATCCTTCACAGCGATCTTACCCAAATTCGCGAAGATTTGCTCCCAATCGGCGCTTGAACAGGGGCAGAGGCAACGGGAACACGTGTTCGACCGTGGCTGACACCCCCGGTTCACGCCCGTTCGCGCACCGCGCCTCCCAGTGCACGCCCGCGCGCACTCGCCGGTCCACGACTGCCCGTGCACCGCGCCATGCCTATAAAGCCTTCCCAGGCGCGCCCCACTTCGCCCCGCACTCACCCTCACCGGCCAGCCACCTTTCCTTAGCTCCGGCGAGCTCAATTCCGCCCGCCATTGCCGCCAGAGCTTCGGCCACCGTGGCCAGCCCATTCCAGCCATCCTCTGGGCAAGCCAGTGCTTCGGCTAGCTCCGCTAGTAGCCCGTGAAGCTTGCCAAGCCCTCGGACCCGGCCGGACTTCACCGGAGGCCCGAGATCGACCTCACCGGACTTCGGTCTTCCGCCGCCGCGCGTGGACCGAGCTATCCAGTGAGTCTCCGCCCAATTCCTTGCGCTCATATCTTCTCTGGCATTCCGTGGACCTCCCTGACCCATTTGATTGAACTATCTCGCCGTGACCAGGCCGGTCTCCTCGCCGCCGACGAGCATCCCCGCCTGCGCGCGTGGACCGACCGACTCCGGCCATCTCCGACGGCGTTTCGCACACTGTTGTGATCCCCGCGACCTCCCCTTCGCCCTCGACCACTTCACCAGAGCAATCTCGCCGCCGGTAAGCCCCTCTGCCCTTTCTTCCGCCGCGGCTACTGTTCAAGGTAGAAGAAGGACCTCGGGTTAGGATTTGTAGAACCCGAGGGGTTTTCTGTAACGTCAGTGACTCATGTGAATAGTAGCTTAAGGACTGATTCGCGAAGAAAACTTAGAAAACCCGCCAGGGACCCCAGTGCAAAGTGGATTTCCATTTAATCAATTCTGTTATTCTTTTTAAAATGACCAGAGAACTTAGAAAATCCATAACTTGATGAAATCTTAGTAAAAAGTTGTCAAACCAATTTTGCTAGCTCTTAAATATTATGATCTATCATTTAAAAATAGTAAACCCCATGCTTTCTGTTCAAAATCTTAGAGTTTAAATTTAAAAACAGAAACCCACTAAACCTTGTTTAATTAAGGAAAATTAGTTTTTCTTCTGTGTTGAACTTAAGAAAATTTGTAGATGTTCAAACCTTAATTAGACACTGTTTAAAAATAGTAGGAACCCCAGCATTGGAAATTATGATGTAGTTATTCATTTAAAGCTATTTTGTCCAAAACTTAGAGAAAATCAGAAAGGCATTAGAAATTAATGAACAATGATTAATAATATTTTTCCTAGTTTACTTATGCAACAGAGAACCTAGGAAAAATGCAGATACCATTAATTTGGACCAGTTTTAAATTAAAATGATTTATTTAGCCTTATTTAGACTGAAAATGAAATATTAGAGTAGCAAAACTATAACCAAAATGATTAATAAAAATCCAGTGGACTTACAACCACCAGAGCCCCACTACAAAAATACAGAGCACCCCAGCCCAACTTTTTAAGTAGGGAAAATAAATACAGAGTGATAATAAGTCATTTTTCCAATAAATCATGAACAACCCCTTTTAATGTGATAATGGGCAACCAAAAATTTGCTAAGCCCATGATGAGGTAAACTACCAGAGAAAAATGCAAACCCATGAAAAAGAAGTAAACTCATACCTTTTGCTAATGATTTAAGAGAAAGACCACTTAATTCAAATAATGCAAACCACCCCTTCCCTTAAGCAAAAAGAAGCCAAACTTCAGAATGATTGCTCTTGCACAAAATACTAACTATGAAAAAAAAGAACTTTGTTGTTTGATATTTTTCAAATATAGTGGTAGTAGAAAGCACCCATTTGGCTAGAAACTTGAGAAAACCATAGAAAAATAATTAAAAGGTAGTAATGGCTAGAAATTTGTATCAAGTCATGTTGTAACACCTAAAAGCCAGCAAAAATAAGTTTTAGAGAATTACCCACTGTTAAATAGTAGTTGTAGTTCAAAGCACCCCTTCTGCCCTAGAGTTTGATAATTTTGTCCAGAGAAAACTATTCACCTTCTGATCCCCAAATTTTGAGACAGGGAAAAATACACCAGTACCCAGCCACTGTAATTTTTGCAGTATTTTTAGAATTTTATAAAAGCAACTCGTAGTTCAAACCTACTCCAAAACATTAAAAGAATAAAAGAAAAAGGAAAGAAGAAATAAACCCCACCCCAATAAGTCTAACTTGAGAACTTATCATTTATCCCTAAGACTTAAAAGGAATTCAGTGGAACCCCAAAAAAATAAACCTACCCCTTACCTTAGCTAAGTATAACCCAACTTACCAAGCATACCACTAAGGGTTTTACATAAGTAAAGTTAACTTGTTTAAACTCAGAAGATCATACACCTTTAAAGTTGTAATTTCTAAAAGCACATATCATATCATGCATATATCTTACGCATTGCATTCATTAGATTGTAACCTTGTCGACGGAGAGTACGTGCTCATCCCCGAGCAAGGACCTGTCCAAGAAGAGGACCAGGAGCAGGCTTCAGAGGCTGCTATCGAGGATCTCCCCGCAGCCCCAGCAATTGAAGGCAAGCCCCGGTTTTATGCATAACCATGTTATTATATGCTACTTTACTACACTTAATGCTTGTAGGATTGCAATGTGCACTTAAGTGTAGGAGTTGGTTGAAACCCTAGTTGCATGAACTTAGGATTCCTTTTTGAGATGAATACTAGTATGCTAGGTCGAGTAGCTGCTTGCTAATCAGGATCTCGGTAGAAGTCGAGTGATTTTTCTAGCACTCGCGCGAGGTCAGGAATTGATTGTATTCATCTTGATAACGGGATCTATGTTGGTCTATGGATTTGGATCCAGGGAGGATGCCTTGTCCATGAGATGGGAAAAATGAATTAAGGATTAATGTGTGGATACCTGAGTCAAGCTTTTGAACGTACTAAGCACATGCCGGGAAAAATGGTAACCGGTAAACCTAGTACCTAAGTGAAGCCGGGCGCGGACTTTATCCCTCATGCGACCTGAGACTGGGTCTCCCATTCTAGCTATGGTGGGTACAAGTGCGGTCACTGCACGGCGGCAGCCGGGGTCAGTGGAGCATTGTATGCCAAGGCGGTGAGGCCTGGACGCGAACGGGGAATCGATGGGGACGGTTGTCATGTGCGGGGTCGGAGTACCCCTGACATGCCGTGTGTTTAGGTTTACCTTGCAAGGTTAAAACTCGATTCGAATCGTCTGCTTCTCGCAGCTAATGAGACTGCTTGATTCCTTGTACTGCATCGAGTAAGAAGTGAAATGTGGTTATATGAGATAACTTGTTGATTGAACTAATTGATTGTTACCATGAATGCTTAGAAGGAGCAAATCTAGCTAAGTTAATGATGGTAGAATTTGAAAAGCTAAAAATTGATTTTATAAACAGCTAATGCTTTTGGCAAACCAAACCCCTCAGCCATACAGCTGAATAGTCTAGAGGTAGAGGAGTAGACTTCTCACACCGGTTAAGTCTAGCTGAGTATTAGTATACTCAGCCTTGCTTGTGGCACAATTTTTGCAGGTACCATTCAGGAAATGGTTGATGGTGTGACTTGGCCTACCACCCTGCCACCGGGTTGGACGGTCGAGTGGGATGTTGCTCCGGCAGGAGAGGAGCATGAGGAGTAGTGGGCTAGGCCTTGCCCATTTCCTCATTACCGACGACATCGATTATCCGCTGCACTTTATTTTGTGAACTTTATTTGCTACTCAAAAACTCCGATTTATGTAATAACTCAGTACTTAATTTGAGGTTTCCTGTTTTATTGTATTTCTTCTGTGACTCACCTTCGAGTGGGATTGTGGAATTTGATCCTGGTTAAGTGGCTCTATCAGACTAGATCTGAGGGACTGACGGGTTATTCCGATTTAAGTGTGTTACGACCCCTGGGGCGTGACTTAGGCACTTAAGCTGGAATAATTCGGGTGGTTCTGCCACACCAGAGACTTGGGAAAATAGGAAATAATCACAGAAATTGATTCTTAATGCATAAATAAATATTAGAACTTGTTTAATTTGTAGAAAATCCATATGAACTCCAAATTGGTCCATTCCAGTTCCTAAATTTTTATAATATTATTGTATAACCATTAGTGTCTCTGTTTTAGCATGAAAGATGATTTAAAATTTATCTAGCACTTAATCTTGTATTAAATGCATAAAAGCTTCAGAAATTCATATCTTAAAATCGATAACTCCAAATTTAATGATTCCAGTTCCTGTGATCTTATTTTAATGTCTAGATTATTACTGTGTATTTTATTTACATGCTTGGTGTAATGTTAATTTTGCCTATACAATGTTTGTTTGTATTGCTACGACTAGAGCGAGGACACGTGTCATCTGAAAAGCAAGTTGGTACCTGGATTCTCAAGTGCCAGGCAAGTTGTGCCCTTGATCACTTCTTTTTACCCACTCATGTTCTAATTAATCATAATGATCTGCATAGGTTAATTTTGATGGGACCCAATAGGATACCCTAGTTTGTCTATCTTTATACCTTGTTTACCACTGAACTTTCTGGGTAGTACCTGCTATTGCTTTATGTGGTTATGGGTATGGAGATACATTTTATTCATGATTATACTTTTATTATCAGTTGTTATTTACTGTTCATGATAAGATCATTATGTTAATTGGAACATGGAGAACCACCCGGGAAAACAGTGCTACCACAAGGGTTTATGGGACGCCCTTGGCTGATTAACTAGGAAAGCTAGTGGATGGCTACCTTACCCGAAAGGGGCAAGGGCAGTAGGGGAGTGGTCAGTGTAGGGAGGTCCTTGGTTGATTTTGCTGCGATGGCGGTCAGGCAAGAACCTTGCACTGGAGCTTCCTATAAACTGTAGCGGGTAGTCTGAAGCTAGTGGAACTTTGTAAAGGCCTCGTAGTGGTACCCTGCCTCGCTTCCTTGGTAGAGGTGTATGGAGTCTGATCAACTCTGTGGCAAATGGGTAACACGACTTGTGGGTAAAGATGCGCAACCTCTGCAGAGTGTAAAACTGGTATACTAGCCGTGCTCACGGTCATGAGCGGCTCGGACACTCACATGATTAAATTATGGAACTTAAACTCAATTTGTCATATGCATTGCATCGCAGGTGAGGTTGTTACTTTTGTTCTACTACTTAATTGGGTTGGTATTTACTTATACTTAGTAATTGCTAATAAAATTTTGACCAACTTTAAAAGCAATGCTCAGCTCTAACCATCCTCTTTGGTAAGCCTTACACTTCACGTGAGCTCCCACCTTTGGCGAGTTCATGCACATTATTCCCCACAACTTGTTGAGCGATGAATGTATGTGAGCTCACTCTTGCTGTCTCACACCCCCCCCACACAGGTCAAGAACTGGTACCACAGGATGAGGCGCATGGAGGAAGCTGTGATGAGTTCGTGAGTGGTCTAGGACGTCGTCTCCCAGTCAACTTTGGGGTTGCTGGACCGTTGTCTCCTTATAATGTAATTATTTATTTTGTACAGAACTCCTGTTATGTAGTAAAGATGTGACATTCGATCCTGTGCCATGATTCATCATATGTGTGAGACTTGGTCCCAGCACACCTGGTGATTATGTTCGCGCCCGGGTTTAGGACCCTAAAATCCGGGTGTGACAGCAGGGGATGCCCACACTCTGGCGACAGTCATTACAAAGATCCAAATCCAATATAGTTCATCATGACAAACATAAAGGCACATGATAAGCAAACTACCCTGTCTAACTAAGACTAACTAAGAGTAAGACTGAGACTAAGACTAAGACTAAAACTTCTATATTAAGCATTTATTACAGGACCCAACACTGACGATCTATGGTTCTAAATCTATCTTGGTCTTGCATTCGGGGTTGCCATAAGCCTAGTGTCCACGCCGAGGTGAGAGGTACGGGTGCTGAGTCCCGACGGGAGCGGGGGAGCCATCCTCTAGGTGACGACGCTCCGCGAGCTCAGCCCGCAGCTGGGCGATCTTAGCACGAGCCCTACTCAGCTCGTCTAATGCATGGTCCAGCTTCGTGTTTAGCACGACGGCTAGGTTGACAGTGCTGCTCAACCTAGGATTGTCCTCACCCATAGGTGAGACAATCTCACCTCCTGTGCTGCCAGATGGACGGTGGGGGTAATACTTTAGGTTCAGACCATCGGCTACCCCGTCGAGCACTGAGCAGTAGTGCGAAAGCGCACGCCGTGCAGCGTCTTGCATGGCCGCCTCAGCTGAGTCCCGCTCAGAGATGGAATAGTGCTCTCAGCAGATCTCCGCACCCCGGAGACTGTTCTCCGGACGGCGCACCAAGCAGGTCACCTCCCAACGGTCCGAGTAAACCTCGCGACTGTGCTGGAAGACCACACAGCGATACTCGATGGACCAAGTACGTCGGTCGAGTGCCTAGCGTAGCAGGGTGTCGAGCGTGTCGGGGAAGTGACACCAGCGAGCGGTGTCGCGAGTGATGGGTCGAGCAACCCATCCTTCCGGCTCCTGGTCGGTTGAAAGGTTGGTGCTGAAGCTCGAGTTGTCGTCGCCACCTCCGTCGTCTGGGTCTCCTCCAGCAGCTACTCCAGCGGCTGGGGCGCTTAGTGGTGGTACAGGGGGCACCTCCAGCAGAAGCACGGGGGAGGAGGTCCTCAGAGACTCTATCTCTTGCTGGAGCGAGAAAGAAGAGCCCTGCTTCTCCTGCTCCTGTCGTCGACGCTCCTGCTCCTCGTGCAGGCGGTGGTGCAGCCTCTCCAAGTGGCTAGACTGACCAGTCACTGGACGACGAAGCGGACACTCAGCGAGACGAGAGGGCAAGAAGGGGATGACGGACTTCCGTGCAGTGTGTCTAAGACGAGCTATCTACAAAAGACATCGTAAGCATAAGAGTGAGAACAAAACTAATATGACCAGCAAGTAATAAACCATAAATAAAATGAGGAATTAGAATAAACAAAAAGATTTTTAGCAAGGTATAATATATAGTAGAACATAGGTTTGGTCGATATGACCAACTTTTGAAGGGATATCAAAGTCAAGGTGATAATAGGGGTCTATAATCCTTAGAACGACCATTCTACTCTAGGTTAGCGGTCCTACAGTCAACATGGCTTTGATACCACCTATGTCACACCCGGTTTTAGAAGGCAAACCGAATGCGAACCATGTACGTGCCAGGATCAGCAATTCACGTACACAGCAGTTACATAATTGGACATCATCACACAGTGCTCAAATAATAACATAAAAGGGTAATAATATTCGATTACATCATATGTTTGAGACATCCACATAGTCTTTACAATAATCAAAGTGCGGAAAAGAAACCTAGATACACGCGGCCTTCACATGCAGCCGACTGGGGGTTGCTGCTAACCCACGCCTAGAACTCGTCGTAATCTTGGAACTCCTGGAAGTCTCCTTCCACGGCTTCATCTTCTCCGGAGTAGTGGTTGCAATGCGGACAACCTGGGGAAGGGGGGGGGGTTTGGTGTAGAGCAAGGGTGAATACACATCAACATACTCAGCAAGTGTCATGTTTGGCTGTAGTGGACTAGCTTTATGTGGAGATAAGTCAATCAGTTGCTTTTAGTTGGTCAGATTATTATTACTAGTAGGGAGAGCCAGATTTTAGTATTAACCCAAAAGTACCCTTTCCAAAGGGAAAGACTACCACTTACCATTACCATAGTCATAAACATCATCCTCGCCACCACCTGTAAACCGAACACCTCTGATCAAGTATCACTAATCAATGGAGCTCCCTTGGCCTCTCATAACCGCGAGCACGACTGATATATCAGTTTTCAAACACTCTGCAGAGGTTGCGCACTTTACCCACAAGTCGTGATTCCCTTTCTGCATGGAGATCATGACTCTCCATTCATCGCTACCAAGGTGACCCAGCAGGGTATCACTACGTGGCCTTTACAAAGATTCCCAGGGTTGTAACCGCCCGTTAGGTTTCCTAAATGCACCGCACTCCTCCCCAAGGGGCGAACCAACCTTGGCAGAGCGAGTCGCATACACCGAGCCCCATTAATGGCACGACGGCTAAGCGAACTACACCCCAGTTCCTCTAATTATTCAGCTAAGGGCGTCCCATTCCACCCTCATGGTTGCACTGTTTTCTCGGGTGGTCATCCAACGAACGGCTCCTTACGGAGAGACACTCGAGAAACCGCTCGAGTCCCCTTAAATGCCACAAGTATATCATCATAAATAAGAAGGAAAATAGTGTATCATAGATAAATCTCATCATGTTCATTGATTAATGTTAAGCACTACCATGAAGCTAAACCAGAATAATCCAACCCAAATATGTAAGCAAGGACATGGATAACAAAAGCTAGTCAATCCTTAGGTATAACTGTGTAAATGCGAAAGTGAATTATAGAATGTATAGGACAAAGATAGGTCAAGGGACACTTGCCTCCACCAACCAGCTACTGCTTAGGGGCTTCTCCTGCGAGTTCTTCGGACTCCTCAACCAGACTATTCTCTATGCGAGTGCAAACATACATTCACATCTTAAATCAGAAAAGGAACAATACACCATATAAGGAAACAATTCAGTTAAACACGCACATGACATAATGTTCGTGCTTACGGTCACGCAAAACTAGTGTTGGCGGAACGACCCGCGACAACGCGTGAGACCACACGTGCTATGTAAAGGAACTTCCGGCTTGATGACACATTCATGTCTTATCAAGTTAAAACACGTGAGGGGATCTAACTACACATAAGCTAGTCTCTATCAAATTACTTATGAATGAACAAGTAGTTACATAACTTGTGAAAGCATGCGTTGGGGCAAGTCAGGTTACTGTTGTTAACGTACAAGTGGTATTCTTACTATATATATAAAAGAGCTAAACCATTAACGTGATTCATCGACATTCTATTCGCAAGACGAAAATTAAGTCAAGTAAATAATAATATTAATAATAGGAACAACGTCAGTCGAGCTAGCCGCGTGCACCGCGCGAGCACTAGCGTGCGCAAGGCCGCATTGACGCACCGCGTACGAGTCGTGCCAGGGTCGAGCTGCACGCACACCGCGCTGCGTGCCTCGAGCAGGGGAGAGGTCACGCCGTGCGCAGGGGCACCACGCCGTGGGCAGGCCATGTCGGGCACGCCGCGCGCAGGCAGCAGGGCGGCGCCAGGGGCTGACCATGCCGCGCCGGGGACGAGCCGGACCGAGCAGGTTGCGGGGGGCCGCGCCACGCCGGGGCCCGACCGCACAGGGGGCCGACCGTGCCGCGGACACGCACACCGCGCACGAGGGCCACAGGCTACGCGCCATGGCCGCGCCGTGCGCAGCAAACACGCGAGAGGAGTCGTGCGCCAGGGCAGCAGGGTGGCCGTGTGGGCAGGGAGCTACACCGGACGGGGCCGCTGTGAGCAGCAGCGTCGGGCGCGCGCCGCGAGCAGCCGCGGGCCGAGCGACATGCCAGGCTGCGCGCGACCACGCAGAGGAGGTGAGGGAAAAGGGAAGGGAAGGGGAAGGGAGGGGAGGATTCACCTCGACGGCGCAGGCGAGCTCCGCGGTAAGCTCTGGCAGGGAACGTCCTCAAAGCTCGGCACCGTGCGGTTTGGAGAGAAGGGTAAAACTCTTGGGACTCGAATTGGGATTGTTTCAGGTGGATTAGCACGGCACATCAATATCGTGGGCGATACTCCCGTCGAGGGCGCGAGAATCGCGGGTGGCAGTTGAAGAAACGGCGGCCAGGAAGCATGGCAGCTGCGCCGACCACGCGCCCGCGCCTGGCATCCGTACCGCACCGCGCCTGGGAGGCGGCTGGGCCGCACGCAGGGGAAAAAGGGGCGGCTGGGCTGCGCTCTGCTGGGTCGCGGGGGTGCCAAGCCGGCCCACGACAAGAGGGAGAGGAGAAGGGGGGGAAAAGAGCCAGGCTGTACCGTGCCAGGGGAGCCGACCCAAGAGAGGGGGGGGTTTCTTATTTTCTTTTTAGCTCCAAACTCTCTTAATAAATAAATACCACACGAAGACCAAGCGAATACACACAAAGGAAAAGATGCGTGGCTCGGCATGATGCAACAACCAGAGGAAAAATCCACTTCTATGATTTATTAATATACGACCTAGAGTTAATTCTCTTTAGAATTTTGAGAAAGAACGAGGCATGGTGAGAAGGAGAGAAAGAATAGGAGAGGTGACGCCCGAATTTGATGAGTGAAGGAGAAAGAAGAAAAAAATATTCAACTCCAAAATTCGAGGCGTTACAAGTTCGAAGGTTGGAGGCTTCTTTCGAAGGTTTTTTCGTCAAGAATATTCCAAGAGGAGAAAATGAGCATGCATATATGTTTGCCAAATCAGCGGCAAAGGGGCTTCCTCTACCATCTGAAGTATTTTTTGAGACAATAAAAGCACCTTCGGTTGAACTTATGGAGAGAGCAGTGCTAACAATTTCCCCCGTACATAGTGAAGATTGGAGGACTGAAATTATATCTTTCCTCGAAGATAATTGTCTTTCGGATGAAAAAGCTTATAATAGGAAAGGAAGCAAGGACAAGACCGTATGTGATAATAGAAGGGGAATTATAAAAACATGGAGTCTGTTCTCCACTCCTCAAGTGTTTATCCAGAATCGAAGGTATAGAATTAATGAAGGAGATACCTGCAGGTCTGTGTGGATCTCATATTAGATCTAGGCCCTTGCTGGGAAAAGTGTTTAGACAAGGATTTTATTGGCTGAAGGCAGTTTCGGATGCAGCAGAGTTAGTTCAAAAGTGCGAGAATTGTCAAAAATGTGCAAGAGATCAGAAGCAACCTTCGTCTCTCACGCAGCTGATACAACCTACTTGGCCATTACAAAGATGGGGCCTAGATTTGTTAGGTCCACTTCCACCGACACAAGGTAATTTGAAGTATGTTGTGGTGGCTGTAGAATATTTTTTCTAAGTAGATTGAAGCAAAGCCTTTGGCTACAATAACTTCGGCCACAGTCCAAAAAATCTTCTGGCAGAATATTGTTTGTCACTTCGGCGTGCCAAAGGCCATAACTGTGGACAATGGAACACAGTTTGATGCCGAAACGTTCAAATATTTCGGTGACCAAATTGGCACGAAGATTCATTTTGCTTCAGTAAGGCACCCAGAATCAAACAGACTGGTAGAAAGAGAAAGTGGCATTATAATGACAGGAATAATGAAGCTAATCTTCAATCAACCTAGAGGAAAATGGCCAGATGAGTTGATCAAAGTTATATGGAGTCATAACACAACTATTTGGTGACGAAGCAATAACTCCAGAAGAAGCGAAGGCAGGGTCAATAAGAACAATAGCTTCGGCAGAAGACTAAGCTGATTGTCAAATAGCAAAAGAAACTATAGAAGGGACCAGACTTCAGGCTATAGAGCACATCAATAAATATCAGGCCGAAACAATAAAATGGCGTGACAGAAAAGTTCGATTGAAAAATATCAAGCCAGGACATTTGGTACTTCGGAGAGTAGTCAATCCAGACACAGTGGGAAAATTACAGCTGAAGTGGGAAGGTCCTTTTCTAGTTGTATCCTCGTCAAGACCCGGTTCTTACAGGTTGAAGGATATGGACGGCAACGACTTACCCAGATCTTGGAATGCGGATGAGCTTGGGCGATACTATGTATAATATTGAAGTTATCTTTTTTTCATTTTTTCTATGGTACCCTTTTCCTTTCAAGAGGGGAGAAAGGTTTTTAATGGGGCCATAGCTTGTAATTTTTCATTCTTATTTAGCCCCATGAGGGACAAATCCCCCAAAAGATGTAAATCTGAGCACGCACCATCGAGTGCAAAAAGAAAAACATGGAGAAGCTCAAAAGACGTCCCCAAGGGGATGCAGAGCATGACGAAGCTACAAAAAGTCGTTCCTCAGGGAGCGCAGCGTAAGTTTTCTGCTCAAAAGTCGTTCCTATGGGAATGTAGAGCCAAATATCGCTGAAATAGAAGGCGAAGAAGTTCAAAAGTCGTTCCTAAGGAGATGCATAACTTATATCGCCGGAATAGAAGGCGAAGAAGTTCAAAAGACGTTCCTAAGGGGATGCAGAACTTATACCACCGAAATAGAAGGTGAAGAAGCTCAAAAGACGTTCCTAAGGGGATGCAGAGCTTAAGACTCAAAAGACGTTCCTAAGGGTATGCAGAGTCTGGGTGTGGCTTCGTGTTTGTGTTTGGACATTCATTTGCACGTTACATTACATCATTCATTGCATTCATACACATTCATGTAGACATCCATAGGATCATCATCATCATCATAACATAAAACACATACAACTACTTCAGCTTTGATGACAATGCTTCGGTCAGCATAAAGAAGCAAAGATACGCTTCGTTGTGTACAAAAAGAAGGGAAGGTGTTTTTCGCCTTCAGCTCAAAAGATAGAAGTTTCGTCCACATCAAAGCAATTCACACACGGATGGAAAGGTAAAAATATATTACAAGGTATGGACAAATTTACAGAGTAATGTTTGATTCCTAAATTACAATATCTTTTACAAAGATAATTCAAATGTCTCTAAAGCTTTGTGCAGCAGCTTCATCAATCTTCGTTGAGCTTTGGATTATTGACCTTTGGCATCGTCATCCTGTACACAACAAAGTAGTATAAGGTAAAAAGTAATTTCAAGATAACGTAAGAAACAGGTACAAGTTTTATACCGGCTTAAGATGACTTCGTGCCTCGTCACCAGCTAAGTTCCGCCCACCCTTCGTCCAAATTTGTGTTATAAATCTATTCCCAATACTTCGGGCTAGGCCGGGGATATCAGCTAGGTCCGCTAGAGATAGACTGAAGTTCGGTCTGTTTACTATCTTTCCGTGCGTGCATCCAGCCTTCATAAAAGCTACAGCTATGCCACGAGAAGCCAGCAGGGAACAGAAGTCGCCATGCCCAGCTATTAATTTGTCAAGCGCCTCAACTTCGCTTTCAATATGCTCGAAGGTGCTTGGCAAGTCTTCAACCGAAGGTTCAAATTTTTCAGAGCTGGCTCCCACTGAGTTAAAGACCTGTCTTAGCCATTGCACGTAGCGGTTGCTGAAGTTCAAGCATATATTCTGAAGCTCTTTTAAGGATTTTTGCAGATTTGAACTTTTCTCAACTTCGGCTTCAAGCTTCACATCAAAACTCTTCCTTTCTTGTTCTAAGCTTTCTGATTTGCGGAGGAGTTCATCGTTTAATCTACCAATTTCGATTTGGGCTTCTGCCAATGAACCCTCCATTATCTGAAGAAGGAACTCCTTTTTCTCCAGAGAAGCTTCGTGATCTTTGATTTTCTTTTCAAAGCCCTCGATTATAATCTCAATCTTTTTATCCTCAAGATCTTGTTGCATCCTCAGTGCTTTGCTTAGTAGCATACTCTGTACAAAGTAGTCTTCATCAGAAATTTTTTTGCTTCATCACAAAAATTAAAAAGATGAGGAAAAAAGTTTTACCTTAAAGTTGGAATAGAATATGCCAACAATATGCTATCGCTGGTAACTGCTAATGACAACTTCAAGCTTCGGAAAACCAACACTCTTCGATAGAGTGCTGATAATCTTCGCCCCAGTGCGGTCTCGAATGGATCCTAAGGCTTCTTCATTGATTCCACCAAAGAGCATGGCTCCTAGTTGGTAGCCACAGGATATAGCATACTCCTGCAGCTCCTCCTTCTCGGCCTTGGATAATTCATGACCAACTAGATTCTGAAAGCTGAAGCCTTTTTCTTCTGAAGTGTCTTCAGCAATTTCTTTCCCTTTCTCAGGCACTGCGGCCATGAATTCTTCTATAGCCGCAGCAATCTCCTATGTGGCTATATCCAAGAGAACTTTATCAATAGCAGATAACGTACTCTCCAGATTGGTAGCTTCGGCGGCCGCAGCTTCGGCAGAAGTAACTGCTTCAGCAACTGGTGTCATCTTTGATGCTGAGGCTGGCGGTGGCGTTTCCTCAATGGCTTGCATAACAGTAATTATTCTTTGCTTTTTAGGCCCAACCGCCTTTTTCGTTGCCGAAGGCTCGTCCTTCTTCTGTAAAAGCTCCGTCAGATGCGGTCCCAGAGGACTTAGCAGCTTGATAGGTAAGGATTCAGTCATTACCTTTAAAATTTCTTCTACTTCGGTAGCAGAAGAAGTTGAAGGAGTTTCCTCTTTCACCTCAGTCACCTTCGGCTCTAGAGTTGAAGCTTTTCTCTTCTTCAAAGTCGCCGCTTTCGGCTCGAGACTTGACATTCTCTTCTTTAGAGATTTCTCGTCCTCTTTCAGCATCCAAGCAGCTTGTCTGCCCAAAATGCTAACAACTCTCTTTCTTTTTGCCCCTTTGGCACCTTTGTTGAGCCGCTTGTAATCAGGGTATTCAAAATATAAAGCATCCATTACCCGATTCAACCTTCGTTTTGGTTGGGTGCCGAAGGCCGCAGTCATTAGTTGATCTTCTTTTTTGGTATAATTGCCTAAAATTTCATTGCACATAGTCTCAATCATCTCCAGCCATTCTTGGCAAGGCTCTTTGAACTGTTTCTCAAACCTAAAGCGATAAGGCAATCGAACAAGTTCATTCTTCTGCTTTGTTCCCTTTAGCTTTGGCATGCTCCAGTCACTTAACGTTGGAGATATCCTGTTGGCCAGGTATTCTTGCACTAAACCCCTGTTGCTGATTTGTACAACCACCACTCTAAATTCTGCTATGGCCAGCTGACATGCTGATCCTAACTTTATGTTGCACAAGGGTCTGGTCATCCCGAAGATTAAAGCCAGCGTGTTCATGACCATCGTCTTCAGTTTCTCCCTCTTCTTCTCATCAACCTTGATATAAAACCACTCACTCTTCCAGCCGGTTGGCCACTTGATGCGATAGCTGAGGACCGGAGCCTTCGTATCCTTGTGATACGCGAAATTATAGCAGCCAAAATTTTCGTGCAGCCCATCTGCTCTAGCCTTCGTTTGATAGTGCAACTCATGCACTCAGTAAAATGCTTCAGCATTTGGGTCCATCCCTTGGCTTCGAAGGGCCCAGATGAAGATGCTGAGCCAAACGATAGCATTAGGGGTCAGCTAATGAAGATAGATTACATAATTAACCAAAACTTCTCCAATCATCTCGTTCAGTGGAAACCGTAATCCTGCTCTGAAAAAACTTTTGAAAACTACTACTTCATCATCTTTCAGCGTCGGAGTGGTTTCTTCCCCGTCAACACGAATAAGCTTGTTTTCAGCTTCTCCGAAGTAGCCCAGTTTCATCATCATGGGCACGTCGGCTTCAGACACAGAAGATTTCGCAAAATCCAGGTCGCTGGGTTTTGATGGGATCAAAATGTTATAATCTTCTTCTTCATTATCAGCATTTTCTTCTTCAATATCAGCCTGCTCAGCTTTGGCACCAGAATTACCTTCGTCAACGGTTCCCTCTGTCACAACTAAGCCCGATTGTCTCATGACTTTGGAAATCGGAGCTGTCTCGGTGGCCTCAGTCTCCTCTCCTTCGCGAGTCACCCTCGCAGTCGAGCGTACTCTGGCCATCTGATGAATCTTTTGCGGTTTTTACGAAGCTGATGTTTTTTTTACAGTTTTGACGAAGCTCTCTCTTTTGACGAAGCTAATTCAAAATGATGGTTCGCTTGAGAATGAAGTGAAAAAGCTTCGGCTATGGTTAAATTTTTCAACAGCACAACAGTGCAATGGCAATGCTGTGGTAACTACACACATACCTGTCTGTTTATATAGTGCTGCAGGAGGGAAGGTGAATCGTCAAGTCGCCCGCACCCGTTGAACAGTCGCCCGCACTCGCTGAATGGTGGACCACTCGGCGCCTGGGAAGTAAATCGTTGGATCGTTCGTACCCACGGCTTGGTGGGCCACCTCGCGCTCGAAATATTTTAATCGTTTCTCGGCAACAAGCTCAGGGAAGGTGTTTTTCGGACCTTCGGCATTCCGAAGCCTTGGAGATTTTTCACGGATCAAGCTCGTTACGAAAAACGATCTAGCACCGCGAAGGGGCTACTGTTGGGGGCCTGCTTCGTCGCCGAAGGTCCTCTAAGCAGAAACACCTTCGAAAGATCGGCATATAAGCAAACACAGCCCGAAGGTACATGCCGAAGCTACGATCCAGGGAGCTTCGGCATTGAGACATGTCTTGAGACGAAGGACTGCACCGACTTAAAGAGGAAAAGACTAATCAGTCCATGATAATTTGTGTCATAATTGTAACTAGTCATCAAGGACATAAATGTAATTTTGACCGGGTTACGTCCCGTGCCTATAAATAGGTGAACAGTACCCCCGTACTGTTCACGCTAACTTGTATTCACTTGCACTTCACATTTGGATCTTTGCCTTCTGTCAAGCCGAAGGTATAAATGTAATTCAATATTGTTTATATTCATTTATGATGAAATATTAATGATGTCATATGATTATTCATGATGTTTCTCATGTTCCATATGCTTCTGTTTCCATTATTATACATTGAGTTGAGGAAGGAGCGTCCTTCATGACCTTCGTCTGAAGATCATTAGATCCTAAGGGAAATAATGCTTTGAAGGACGAAGGTCTTTAACCATTAACATTTTTGTGTTGCCTTATTCTTAACTCATAGCATTTGAGAACAAGTCCTCAACACTACTTAATATGCATCAAACAAGTTATATATCACTAACTCAGTGATACATCGACCATAAATCATGAATTTTGATCGTCACTAAGCATCACATAGAGGGACTACTGTAACAATTTCAATCCATTTGGAGCAATAGAGCTATAGATCCAAAAATAACAAGCAAAACCATCATCTTTTTCCTATTTAACATGTTTTAATTAACACTAAGAAAACAGTGAACAACATATAAGTTTTATATTTTTATTAGCTAGAGTATGACAACATCTAACTAGCAAAACAAGTTTCATCATTTTTGGATTTTGATAATTAAAACTATGGAGAGAAGCAAGTTCATTTATTTTATAAACCAATTTCTAAATACGAAGTTCTACAGAAAAAACTTTTCCACTAAAACATACCACAATATAGATCCACTGCAAAGAAAATTTTGCAAGGATTCCAAAATGTTCTCATTTACCTTTTTATGATTTTTATATAGTTTTCTACGAATTTTCAAAGTTAAGTATAAAATCTGGAATTTGTGCACTCTTCAAGTCACTCGAGGGCCCACCTGTCATGGTCTCATGGAGCCTTCTTCGTCCTCACGAACAGCAGGGAGGCTGGTCTATTTTTTTGCCATGGCGGAGAGGGAAAGGTGAGTTTGCTTTGGAACAGAGGTGAGGGAGAGCTGGGCACCGAGCTTACCAGAGTGGAGGGCCGCGCAGGGCATGGCCCCTGGCAGCAGCCACGGGGGCGTCGGCCACTAGTGGCTCGCCGGCCATGAAGTGCTAGGCGAGGAAGGCTCTCGATGGTTCCTGCTGCTGAGCGCTAGGGAGGACAGGGAGGGGCGTTGGTCTGCTGCTAAGCCAGGGATGGCTGCTCTTTGCGTTGAACACAGTGGAGGGAGGAGAGGTGGCGTGGGTGGGGGAGAAGGGAGAGGGCAGGTGCTGCCATTAATAGAGCAGGAGGTCTAGACATGTCAGACAGCTCCAGCAGGTGGCATGTGGAAAAGTGTCGACAATGGGCGGCCATTTTTGGCATTTTCCCCTAGGATTTGGATCTCAGTCTCTGTAGAAGATAATTTTCTTGATCTATACTCTATGTGGCAGAACCGCCCGAATTGTTCCAGCTTAAGTGCCCAAGTCACGCCTCAGGGGTCGTAACACACTTAAATCGGAATAACCCGTCAGTCCCTCAGATCTAGTCTGATAAAGCCACTTAACTAAGATCAAATACCACAATCTCACTCGAAGGTGAGTCACAGAAGAAATACAATAAAACATGAAGACCTCAAATTAAAGTACTGAGTTATTACATAGATCGGAGTTTTTCAAGTAGCGGATATTAAGTTCATAAAATAAGATGCAGTGGATAATCAATATCGTCGGTAGCGAGGAATTGGGAAGGCCTAGCCTACTACTCCTCTTGCTCCTCTCTTGCCGGAGCAGCATCCCACTCGACCGTCCAACCCGGTGGCAGGGTGGTAGGCCAAGTCACACCATCAACCATATCCTGAAGCGTACTTGGAAAAATTATGCCACAAGCAAGGCTGAGTATACTAATACTCAGCTAGACTTACCCAGTGTGAGGAAACTACTCCTCTACCTCTAGACCATGCAGCTGTTTGGCTGAGGGGTTTGGTTTGCCAAAAGCACTAGCTGAGTCTAAAATCAAATTTTAGCTTTTCAATTTCTAGCATCATTATCTTAGCTAATTTTGTTCCTTCTAAGCATACATGGTAACAAGCATTTAGTACAAACAACAAGTTATCTCATGTAAACCTCATTTCACTTCTTACTCAATGTATAACAAGGGGTTAAGCAGTCTCATTAGCTGCGAGAAGCAGACGTTTCGAATCGAGTTTTAACCTTGCAAGGTAAACCTAAACACACGACATGTAAGGGCACTCCGTCCCCACACATGTCAACCGTCCCCATTGATTCCCCGTTCGTGGCCAGGGCTCACCGCCTTGGCATACAATGCTCCACTGATCCCGGCTGCCGCCGTGCAGTGATCGCACTTGTACCCACCATAGCTAGCATGGGAGACCCAGTCTCAGGACAAGTGAGGGGAAAGTCCGTGCCCGGCTTCAATCAGGTACTAGGTTTACCGGTTACCATATTTCCTGACATGTGTTTACTACGTTCAAACGCTTTACTCAGGTATCCACACATTAATCCTTATTTCCTTTTCCCGTCTCATGGACGTGGCATCCTCCCTGGATCCAAGTCCGTAGATCATCATAAATCCCGTTATCAAGATGAATACAATCAATTCCTGACCTCGCGCGAGTGCTAAAAAAATCACTCGACTTCTACCGAGATCCTAGTTAGCATAGCAGCTACTCGACCTAGCATACTAGTATCCATCTCAAAAAGGAATCCTGAGTTCATGCAACTAAAGGTTTCAAGAAACTCCTACACTTAAGTGCACATTACAAGCCTAGAAACATTAAGTGTAGTAAAGTAGCACATATAAACGGTTATGCATAAACCGGGGCTTGCCTTCAATAGCTGGGGCTGCGGGGAGATCCTCGATGGCAGTCTCGGGAGCTTGCTCCTGGTCTTCCTCGTGGACAGCTCCTTGCTCGGGGATGAGCACGTACTCTCCGTCAGCGAGATTGCAATCTAATGAATGCAATGAGTAAGATACATGCATGATATGGTATGCAATTTAGCAATTAAACTTTGATGGTGAATGATACACTTAATAAGGTAGAGCTTAATCTTGCTACTGAAGATTCTTGTGGTACACTTAGCAAATTAGGGTCAAGCTTGGTTAAGCTAAGTGGTAAGTTTATTTTGGTGTTCCACTGATTTCTTTTTGATGTCTTGGTGAGAGTTTATTAAGGTTTCTAGCTGAATCATTAGAGTGAGAGTTATTATTCCCTCTCTTCCTTCTTATTTTTTTATGCTTTTAAGGTGGGTCTGAACTTCAAGATAGCTTAATAAATTTTCAAAAATTCTGCAAAAATTAAAGTGGCTCCTTACTGGTGTATAAGTCTCCGTCACAAAATTTGTGGTTTAAAAAGTGAGTGGTGCTCTCTGTATAAAATTATCAAATATTAGGGCAGAGGGGGTGTTTTGAACTACAACCTTCTTTTTACAGTGAGTTATTAGGGCATCTAGCTGTTATAACATGACTTTGTACAAAATTTCAGCCACTAATACTTATTAGTTATTTTATTATGATTCTCCAAAGTTTCTAGCCAAAGGGGTGCTTTCTACTACCACTATATTTGAAAAATATCAAACAACATATTTCCAATTTTTCCTATCTTCTTCTTTGTACAAGAGCAATCATTCTGAAGTTTGGTAACTTTTTGCTTAAGGGAAAGGTGGTAGGAATTATGTGGATTAAATGGCCTTTTCCATGAAGTATTGGCAATGCGTATTATTTGTAGCTTTTAATTGGGTTTTGCATTTTTCTCTGGTGATGTACTTCATTACTAATCTGGTAAAAATTTATTTGCTCACTATTGCCCACTTTTTGGCTTGCTTATGATTTAATTGAAATATGGCTTAATATGAATTTCTATTTGTTTACCCTACTTAAAATGACGGGCTAGGGTGTTTATCCTTTTTGTAGTGGTATTTTAGTGGTTACAAGTCCACTGGATTTTTATTAACAATGTTGAGATTATTTTTATAATTCTAATAATTGTCTTTCTAGTTTGATTAGTGCTTAATAAAATATTTCACCTAGAATCTTCTCTTCACTAGGGGTCCCTTTATTTTTCCTAAGTTCTCTATTACTTAAGTAGACTAGGAAAAATAATTGCATTCACTATTCATTATTTTTTAATACCTTTCTGATAGTCTTAAGTTTTAGGCAAAAATAGATTTTAATACATAACCCTACTTAAATCTTCAATACTGGGGTGTTTAGTATTTTTAAACAGTGGCTAAATGGGGTTTGAACATCTATAAATTTTCTTAAGTTCAGCACAGAAGCATAACTAATTTTTCTTATTTTAATAAGGTTTGGTCAGTTTCTGTAATTAATTTCAAACTCTAAAATTTAAAACAGAAAGCATAGGGTTCAGTATTTTTAATTGATAGTCCATAACATTTTGAATCTAGCAAAGTTGGTTTGGCTAAATTTGGTTGAATATAACTCAAGATATAAATTTTCTAAGTTCTCTGCTGAATTTAAAAAGATTAATTAGAAATGGTTAAAGGAAAAACAGTTTTGCGCTGGGGTCCCTGGCGAAAGGTTTTGAATGAATTACAGACAGGTCCTCGGTGCACTATTCACTTGAGTCTACGGCTCTGCAGAAAACCCCCTAGGGTTTTGCAAAATCGAACCCGCGGTCCTTCCCTAACGGAACAGTGCCCGCGGAGGAAGAAAGGGGCGGAGGGGCTTACCGGTGGCGAGACTGCTCCGGTGAGGTGGCCGAGGATGTAGGGGAGGTCCTGAGGGTCACGGCGATGTGTGGGTCGCCGTCGGGAATGGTTGGAGTCGACCGGTCCACGTGCGTAGGCGGAGATGCTCGTCGGCGGCGAGGAATCCGGCCAGCTCACGGCGCGATTGTCCAAGTGAACCGGTCAGAGAGCTTCGCCAGAGGTCAAGAAGGACAGTGGTGCAAGGAATTAGAGAATGGCTCACCGGATTTCTCTGCCCATGCGCGGCGGCGGGCGACCGAAGTCCAGCGAGGGTGAATCCGCCTCTCCGGTGAGGCAATGTCTCGGCTCAAGCTTGGAGAAGCTTCACGGCTTCACGAGGAAGCGGTCCAGGGGCTGGGGCGAGGCGGGGGTCAACAGAAGGGGCTGGCCGCAACGGCCGTGCTCGAGCAGAGATGGCGGGCGGTGGTGCTTGCTTTCCACGGTGAACTTCGGTGATCTCTGGCTCGGGCGGGGCTCTGGGTGCGCGAGTGCAAACGGCTAAGGCCTCTGGAGGCATTTATAGGCGAGGGCGAGGTGCTGACGCGCGGTGCGGGGCGACCACGCGCGGGGCGCGCGCTGCCTCGACCAGTCCGCGCTCGGCCGGCCTAACACGACGTCGAGCACATGGGTCTTTGCTTCTGCCCGAGTTCAAACGCCCATAGGTTGGAGATCTTCGCATATTTGGGCATGATCACTGCACAAGATTTGCTCTCCCGACAGAGCTTTGTCGTTTATGTGTGGAAGTCGAGCGGTTTGGGGCTGTGTACAGGGAGTTGTCGCGTCGCTAAGGTGGCAGTGTCACAAGGTCGAGTCCCGAGGTAAATCCATGTCAAGATCGTGTCAAACGGTGGAGAGAGGTTTCCAAACTTTGTCATGGTGTGTTCCAAGGAATTTGGCACCACTTTGCTATTTGGACTTGTTTGATTTAAGTTTTTGAAAAACAGAGAACACGGTTGATCTTTGGAAAGGGGCTGAAATTCAGATTTCTGAATTTCTGAATTTTTCCTAAGTGCATTAGTTCAGGGGCTGATTTAGGGATTTTGAAAAATTCAAATGGCAAAACTTTCTTACTATACTTTGTTGGTTAATCAGTGAACTAAAACTTTGTTATTTGGTTTTTACCAAAATTTGTATTTTTCTCCCAAGTATTTTCCCAAATGCCCTTTATGTGCTTAAATGGTCCACTTAAGATTAATTAGGGTTTGAGAGTTCTTCTTACCTTGAGGTTAATGACATGATTAAGGAGAGTTTCTTAAGATGAAAAAGACTCACTTTAAACCTTTGTTATTCATTTTTGATGTTCATCCCTTCATTTGGTTTACATGTGATAATGGTTTGGGTTAGCTTAAGGAAGAAACCCTAGGTGACACTGGGGTGTCACAACCTTCCCCCCTTAAAGAAATCTCATCCCGAGATTCGGGTCGGAGTCCTCCCGGGGTGAAGCGAAGGGTGAGACTTACTTGAAGTGGATGCTTTATTTATTAAGGCAACTCCTCTTCGAATGTCATTCTCTTTGCAACTTCAGAAGGAAGTCCTTTTATTTCTTGTCTTATAAGTAACTCTCTTTATATTAAGATTATTTTTCTGAAATTTAGATTCGAAGGGCAGAGGAGGGATTGCACATGATTACGTACCAATTTCCTTAGGTAGGCAATCGGGGAAGTTGGAACCCAGGAATTCCTCGGTCTCCCAAGTAGCCTCTTCCTCTAAGTGATTACTCCACTAGACCTTATACATCTTGATCGATTTAGCCCGAGTTGATCTTTCTTTGCCATCCAGAACCTTGGAAGGGTACTCTTGGAATGATAGATTTGGCTCTATCTCCAATTATGGTTCTGCTATGATCTCGGTCAGCAATCGAACACACTTCTTCAGTTGGGATACATGGAATACATTGTGGATAGCAGACATTTTTGGAGGTAACTTCAATTTGTATTCCATGAGTCCACATGCTTCTATGATCTCATAAGGTCCGATGTAATGAGGGGATAACTTGCCTTTGATTCCAAACCTCTGCACTCCTTTGGTGGGTGATACCTTCAAATACACGAAATCTCCCACCTCGAACTGGAGAGGTTTCCTTCTCTTATCATGTTGACTCTTCTGCCTAGCCTGAGCAGCTTCTAGATTTTTCCTGATTAGTTTGACCTTCCTTTCGGCATCAGTCACTATGTCAGGTCCGAAAACTTCTCTTTCTCCAGGCTGAGACCAATTGAGGGGTGTTCTACACCTTCTTCCATAGAGAGCTTCGAAGGGTGCCATCCTTAGGCTGGATTGATAACTGTTGTTATAAGAAAACTCCGCCAAGGAGAGGTGTTGATCCCAGTTCTTGCCACAATCGATCGCACAAGCTCTTAGCATATCTTCAAGAATTTGATTTACCCTCTCGGTCTGACCATCAGTCTGTGGGTGGTAAGCTGAACTTCTGATTAGCTTGGTTCCCAAAGCTCTTGCAGTTGTTCCCAAAATCTGGCAACAAATGGGGCTTTTAGGTCAGATACAATGGTCCGGGGCAATCTATGCAAACACACGTTTCAGTCAATGTACAACTCTGCATACTTTTGAGCCTTATAGGTGGTGTGCACTGGGAGAAAATGTGCCCCTTTCGTTAGTCGGTCCACAATAACCCAAATTGAATCATGATGACGAGAGGTGTTGGGCAGACCCACAATGAAATCCATGCTGGTGTCATCCCATTTCCACGAAGGTATAGATAGGGTTGCAAAGCTCCAGCTGATTTCAAGTGGCTTGCCTTTATCCTCTGACATGTGTCACATTCTGATACATATTGGGCTATCTCCCTCTTCATTCTGGCCCACCAATACATGGGCTTCATATCATGGTACATTTTGGTGCTCCCTGGATGCATGGAGAATTTGGAGAGATGGGCCTGATCCAAGATTTTCTTCTTGAGATCCTTATTTTTAGGAACCACCAATCTGCTTTCAAACCACAATATACCCTTTCCATCCTGGTGGAAACATTTATACTTCTCGGTCTTCTGATGGAGGTTCTCCTTAATAATTTGCACTCCCTTGTCACTGAGTTGGGCCATGATGATTTGGTCTTGCAAAGCTGGCTCAACGGAAATGTGAGACAAAGCACCAGAAGGAATCACTTCAATCTTCATTTTGCTCAACTCATCACACAAGGTGTCAATGCGAGAATCCATCATAACACAGTTGCTTTGAAATTTCCGACTCAAGGCATCTGCTACCACATTGGCTTTTCTTGGGTGATAATGTACCTCGAGGTCATAATCCTTGATCAGCTCTAGCCATCTTCTCTGCCTCATGTTGAGATCAGCCTGAGTAAAGATATACTTTAGGCTCTTATGATCAGTGAAGATGTTGCAGTGGGTTCCCATCAAGTAGTGTCTCCACATTTTTAATGCATGAACCACGGCTGCCAACTCCAGGTCATGAGTGGGATAATTTTGCTCATGAGGCCTGAGTGCTCTCGATGCATAAGCAATGACTCGGTTGTCTTGCATCAAGACACAACCTAGTCCAGTGCCAGAGCCATCACAATACACATCAAATGGCTTGCTGTTGTCGGGTTGCGCTAACACCGGTGCTGTGGTCAGATGTTGCCTCAACGCATGGAAGGCATCTTCGCACTTCTGACCCCAAACAAACATGGCTTCTTTCTTCAACAATTTAGTTATGGGCTTCGCAATTCAAGAGAAATCCGGAATGAATCTTCGGTAATAACCAGCTAATCCCAGAAAACTCTGAATCTGACGGACAGTCGTTGGTGGCTTCCAGTTCATCACCTCTTACACCTTATCAGGATCAACAGCTATGCCTGCCTGAGAGATAGTGTGACCCAAGAATTTGATTTCCTTTAGCCAAAAATCACATTTTGACAGTTTGGCATAAAGACGGTGCTCTCGCAGACGTTGAAGCACTACATGCAAATGCCCGGCATGCTCTTCTTCGTTCTTTGAGTACACCAAGATATCATCGATGAAAACCACTATGAATTTGTCCAATTCAGGCATGAAAACAGAATTCATCAGATACATGAAATATGCTGGTGCATTGGTCAGTCCAAATGACATCCCCAAGAATTAATACAACCCATATCTGGTTGAGAAAGCGGTCTTCGAAATATCACTAGCCCGTATCTTGATCTGATGATAGCCGGAGTGAAGGTCTATCTTAGAAAACTCTTTGGCTCCGACCAACTGATCGAAAAGAACATCAATACGAGGCAAAGGATATTTATTCTTGATGGTTACCACATTAAGGGGGCGGTAATCTATGCACAGCCTCAAGCTTTCATCCTTCTTCTTTACAAACAAGGCTAGACATCCCCAAGGCGAAGTACTTGGGCGAATAAAGCCTTTGTCCAGCAATTCTTACAATTGTTTCTTCAATTCTGCCAACTCAACGGGTGGCATCTGCTAAGGCCTCTTGGAAATAGGTGATGTTCCCGGTTGCAACTCGATGGCGAATTCGATGTCCCGATCTGGTGGCATTCCTGGCAATCCATCAGGAAAAACATCAACATACTCACAGACCACTGGAATCTTCTTCACAGGTGACTCCATAATAGCAAAAGCACATGATTGAGTAGGATCTTGGCTGGGTAGATACAACACGAGGTATTCGGAGGTAGGGGAACGAATCTCCAGAGCTCTGGCAGCTACATCTAATACTACTCGATAATGAGTCATCCAATCGGCTCCCAGAATGATGTCCATACCCTCTAATCCCAAAATTAGGAGTGTGGTTTTGAAGATTTTACTTCCCATTGAGGTAGGCACACTTCAGATTAATTAGTTGGTTGCAATTTTACCCCCAGGTGTGGCTATCATGAATGACCCTTTTGTATGACAGATAGGCAACTGACATTTAGCACTGAACTTCTAGCTAATGAAACTATGAGATGCACCAGAATCAAACAAAATTAAAGCAGGTTGATTAAAAACTAAAAAGATACCAGTCATGATGGGGGCTCCCTCAGGTAACTCCTCTAGAGTAGTGAAGTTGAGCTTCCCTTGCCTGACTTGCACCTTCTGCTTTCTTCCCTTTTCTTGATTTGGTGCTGGCATCTGCCTCTTCTGATTTCTTAGGCAATTACTGGCATAGTGGCCCACATTGCCACAAGTGAAGCACTTGTTCCCATTGCCCTAGCGGAACTGCTGCTGCTGTGGAGGATGATTGTTCCATGGAGCGGGAGCTGGAAAACGAGTGGGTGTCGGCTGCTGCTGCTGAGGTGGCCTGAACACCCATCTGCCTGCCTGCTGCTGAAATCCCTTGCTCTGATTGTGAGAAACAATCCTGAACCTCTGAGCCTGAGCGGATGGTGCTGCCATTGGTGCCTTTCTCTTCTTCTCTGCCCGGTGAGCTACAATACAGTCCTCCTGGGAGATGGCCAGGTTGACCAACTCATTGAAACTATCAGCTTAGACAGTGTTGAGACGTTCCCGTAGCTTGGTATTGAGACCTCTGCGGAAGCGGTCTCTCTTCTTCTCGTCGGAATCAACATGATAACTTGTGTACTGGCACAGGTCGTTGAAGGCCTGAGCGTACTGCAATACCGTGCGGGTTCCCTGATTGAGTGCCAGAAACTCATTCAGCTTGCGATCAAAAATTCCAGCTGGGATGTGGTGCCCTCTGAAAGCAGTCTTGAATTCCTCCGAAGACACTTCATGACCAGTAGGTAGCATAGCACGAAAGTGGTCCCACCAAGTCCGAGAAGGGCCGCGAAGCTGCTTCGCGATGAAGCGAGCCTTGGTATCATCAGGGCAATCTCCCGTGAGGAGGGGAAACTTGGATTCCACGACGCGTAGCCACACGTCGGCATCCAACGGATCCTCTACCTTGGTGAACAAGGGCGGCTGCGTACTCAGGAACTCTTGGAAGGTTGCCGCTGCCGTAGGGCGCTATGGCTGGCCTCCACCATGCTGCTGAGGGTGGGGCTGGCGCTGCAAGAGCTGTCGCAGAATCTCGTTCTGCTGGGCCATTAGCTCCTGCACTGTGGCAGCTGGAGGAGGTGGCGGGGGGAACTTGCTCGTTTTGCCCGCGACGCTGCCTAGCTGCCATCTGAAAACAGAGATTGTCGCCAATGTTATCTCAATCCACAAGTTCGAACAACATGCTATTATATCATATGGAAAGAAGTTGCCATAATCATAACATTAAGTTCGAATGAAGATAACATGGTTACAAACATCCCACAGATCTCAAAAGTTTTTAAGGGTTACATCAATTAGGGGAAAGTACCTGTAAGCCTAGTCTAAAATCTGCCATCACTAAGATCGCGTAGGTTTCTATCCGCCTAAAGCGTCAAAGCGACTGATCAACCCTGAGCGGTGGAAGCGACATTGGATGTGGGTGAAGGGGCAATCGCGGAGGTAGTCCCATTGGCACCAGGGGCTGGTCCTAACTCTTCAGGAGCCTCTTCTCCCTCGCTTCCGGCTTCATTGGCCTCCATCTCTAAGTGGTGCATGTCCAGGTGGTCATTAGCTTCTTCAAGTTCCCGCTGCACATCATGGAGCTAGTTTTCCAAGACATCAATAGTGTTGTCCCAGATCTCCACCTGCTACTCCAATGTGGTGATGCGCTGGTTCAGCCTTTCCACCCGTAGATCCTTCTCCACCAACTCGGAGGACAAGTCGACCACAAAGTCTTCTCGGTTATCAAGGGTGAGCTTGGTGGTTTGAGCGAGGTTAGCAAGATGTGCCATAGCGTCGCTCTGCAGAGCCTGAAGGCTGTACAACGCACTCATGCACTGAACAGTGACCCTCCCAACCAAGTCGGGATACATCGCCCACACATCCTTCACATGGCTCACACGGTTGCACCACATGGGTTCATCCTTCTTCTCAGCAGGGAAGAGTCCCAAAGGGTGCATCACCATCTCCAGGGGATGGTAGCCACAAAAAGTCGTCAGAGTCTTCATGGTTGCTGCTTCAGTGGTGTCGTCCGTCCTGAATCCAATCGTCTCGGAGTCAAGAGAACACCAACCTGGTTGAAGGGGATGAGCCTCCAAAGTCAGCCAGACTCGGCAACGTGGTACCCGATGCTCCTCGTACAACTGCACCGTGTACAAAGAGGGCATAGGGTAACCGACGGAGTTAAGCACTTCCCACAAGGTGGAAGGAAAGCCATCGCGAGAAAGGAAGTCAGAGCTGAAACGAGTGTCTCCACCACTGGCGGGGGTGGGTGAATTCATCTGCGGAAGGGTATTAGATGTAAATATTATGGTGGAAGGAAGAAAATAAAAGAGCCTGGATGGTTTGAAAGGAAGCGGGTTAGCTCAATTTTTTACTTATTTAGTGTCTAATCTCTTTTAGTTTTTATAATGCATGCATGCTGAAAATAACGTCTCCTCTCTGAAATAAAGGGTGCTCCTAGGACATATTCTTTAAAAAGCTAAGGACTGGCCCACAGGGCCTACTTACTTAGCCACCTATTTCTCCCTCTACTCCTAAGGACTTTCGTCCTAGGTCTAGCGGTCTAGTCCTGACGAGTCATACTAGTTTCTAAGCAAGTTTTAGATTTTCGAAAATTGGTATTCATGGTTTATTGTGCTTCTCTGTGTTGGTATTTGCTCCGATACCAGCTGTGGCAGAACCGCCCAAATTATTCCAGCTTAAGTGCCCAAGTCACGCCTCAGGGGCCGTAACACAATTAAATCGGAATAACCCGTCAGTCCCTCAGATCTAGTCTGATAAAGCCACTTAACTAGGATCAAATACCACAATCTCACTCAAAGGTGAGTCACAGAAGAAATACAATAAAATAGGAAGACCTCAAATTAAAGTACTGAATTATTACATAGATCAAAGTTTTTGAAATAGCAGATATTAAGTTCATAAAATAAGATGCAGCGGATAATCGATATCGTCGGTAGCGAGGAATTGGGCAAGGCTTAGCCCACTACTCCTCTTGCTCCTCTCCTACCGGAGCAGTATCCCACTCGACCTTCCAACCCGGTGGCAGGGTGGTAGGCCAAGTCACGCCATCAACCATATCCTGAAGCGTACCTGCAAAAATTATGCCACAAGCAAGGCTAAGTATACTAATACTCAGCTAGACTTACCCGGTGTGAGGAAACTACTCCTCTACCTCTAGACCATGCAGCTATTTGGCTGAGGGGTTTGGTTTGCCAAAAGCACTAGCTGAGTCTAAAATCAAATGTTAGCTTTTCAATTTCTAGCATCATTATCTTAGCTAAGTTTGTTCCTTCTAAGCATACATGGTAACAAGCATTTAGTACAAACAATAACTTATCTCATGTAAACCTCATTTCACTTCTTACTCAATGTAGTACAAGGGGTCAAGCAGTCTCATTAGCTGCGAGAAGCAGACGATTCGAATCGAGTTTTAACCTTGCAAGGTAAACCTAAACACACGACATGTAAGGGCACTCCGTCCCCACACATGTCAACCGTCCCCATCGATTCCCCATTGGCGGCCAGGGCTCACCGCCTTGGCACACAATGCTCCACTAACCCCGGCTGCCGCCGTGCAGTGACCACACTTGTACCCACCATAGCTAGCATTGGAGACCCAGTCTCAGGACAAGTGAGGGAAAAGCCCACGCCCGACTTCACTCAGTTACTAGGTTTACCCGTTACCATATTTTCCGACATGTGTTTAGTACGTTCAAACGCTTGACCTAGGTATCCACACATTAATCCTTAATTCCTTTTCCCGTCTCATGGACATGGCATCCTCCCTTGATCCAAGTCCATAGACCATCATAAATATCGTTATCAAGATGAATACAATCAATTCCCGACCTCGCGCAAGTGCTAGAAACATCACTTGACTTCTACCGAGATCCTAGTTAGCATAGCAACTACTCGACCTAGCATACTAGTATCCATCTCAAAAAGGAATCCTGAGTTCATGCAACTAAAGGTTTCAAGCAACTCCTACACTTAAGTGCACATTACAAGCCTACAAACATTAAGTGTAGTAAAGTAGCATATATAAACGGTTATGCATAAACCGGGGCTTGCCTTCAATGGCTGGGGCTACGGGGAGATCATCGATGGCAGTCTCGAGAGCTTGCTCCTGGTCTTCCTCGTGGACAGCTCCTTGCTCGGGGATGAGCACGTACTCTCCGTCAGCGAGATTGCAATCTAATGAATGCAATGAGTAAGATACATGCATGATATGATATACAATTTAGCAATTAAACTTTGATGGTGAATGATCCACTTAATAAGGTAGAGCTTAATCTTGCTACTGAAGATTCTTGTGGTACACTTAGCAAATTAGGGTCAAGCTTGGTTAAGCTAAGTGGTAAGTTTATTTTGGTATTCCACTGATTTCTTTTTGATGTCTTGGTGAGAGTTTATTAAGGTTTCTAGCTGAATCATTAGAGTGAGTGTTATTATTCCCTCTCTTCCTTCTTATTTCTTTTATGCTTTTAAGGTGGGTCCGAACTACAAGATAGCCTAATAAATTTCAAAAAATTCTGCAAAAATTACAGTGGCTCCTTACTGGTGTATAAGTCTCTGTCTGAAAATTTGGGGTTTAAAAAGTGAGTGGTTCTCTCTATATATTAGGGAAGAGGGGGTGTTTTGAACTACAACCTTCTTTTTACAGTGAGTTATTCTCTAAGACTTATTTTTGTTGGCATCTAGCTGTTATAATATGAATTTGTACAAAATTTCAGCCACTAATACTTATTAGTTATTTTATTATGATTTTCCAAAGTTTCTAGCCAAAGGGGTGCTTTCTACTACCACTATATTTGAAAAATATCAAACAACAGATTTCCAATTTTTCCTATCTTCTTCTTTGTGCAAGAGCAATCATTCTAAAGTTTGGTAACTTTTTGTTTAAGGGAAAGGTGGAAGGAATTATGTGGATTAAATGGCCTTTTCCATGACATATTGGCAATGGGTATTATTTGTAGTTTTTAATTGGGTTTTACATTTTTCTCTGGTGATCTACTTCATTACTAATCTGGTTAAAATTTATTTGCTCACTGTTGCCCACTTTTTGGCTTGCTTATGATTTAATTGAAATATGGCTTAATATTAAGTTCTATTTGTTTACCCTACTTAAAATGATGGGCTGAGGTGTTTATCATTTTTGTAGTGGTATTTTATTGGTGACAAGTCAGGATTTTTATTAACTATTTTGAAATTGTTTTTATAATTCTAATAATTGTTTTTCTAGTTTGATTAGCGTTTAAAAAAATATGTCACCTAGAATCTACTCTAGACTAGGGGACCCTTTATTTTTCCTAGGTTCTCTATTACTTAAGTAGACTAGGAAAAATAATTGCATTCACTGTTCATTATTTTCTAATACCTTTATGATTTTCTTAAGTTTTGGGCAAAAATGGCTTTTAATAGACTTAAATCTTCAATACTGGGGTGTTTAGTATTTTTAAACAGTGTCTAAATGGGGTTTGAACATCTAAAAATTTTCTTAAGTTCAGCACAGAAGCATAGGGTTCATTATTTTTAATAAGGTTTGGTCAGTTTATGTAATTAATTTCAAACTCTAAAATTTAAAACAGAAAGCATAGGGTTCAGTATTTTTAATTGATAGTCCATAACATTTTCAATCTAGCAAAATTGGTTTGGCTAAATTTGGTTGAATATAACTCAAGATATAAATTTTCTAAGTTCTCTGCTGAATTTAAAAAGATTATTAGAAATGGTTAAAGGAAAAACAGTTTTGCGCTGGGGTCCCTAGCGAAAGGTTTTGAATGAATTACAGACAGGTCCTCGGTGCACTATTCACTTGAGTCTACGGCTCTGCATAAAACCCCCTAGGGTTTTGCAAAATCGAACCCGCGGTCCTTCCCTAACGGAATAGTGGCCACGGAGGAAGAAAGGGGCGGAGGGGCTTACCGGCGGCGAGACTGCTCCGATGAGGTGGTCGAGGATGTAGGGGAGGTCTTGAGGGTCAAAGCGATGTGCGGGTCGCCGTCGAGAATGGTCGGAGTCGGCTGGTCCACGTGCGCAGGCGGAGATGCTCGTCGGCGGCGAGGAATCCGGCGTTCTCACGGCGCGATTGTCCAAGTGAACTGGTCAGAGAGCTTTGCTAGAGGTCAAGAAGGACATGGTGCAAGGAATTAGAGAATGGCTCACCGGATTTCTTTGCCCACGCGCGGTGGCAGGCGACCGATGTCCGGCGAGGGTGAATCCGCCTCTCCGGTGAGGCAATGCCTCGGCTCAAGCTTGGAGAAGCTTCACGGCTTCACGGGGAAGCGGTCCAGGTGCTGGGGTGAGGCGGGGGTCAACAGAAGGGGCTGGCCACAACGGCCGTGCTCGGGCAGAGATGGCGGGCGGTGGTGCTTGCTTTCCACGGCGAACTCCGGTGATCTCTGGCTCGGGCGGGGCTCTAGGTGCGCTAGTGCAAACGGCTAAGGCTGCTGGAAACATTTATAGGCGAGGGCGAGGTGCTGACGCGTGGGGCACGCGCTACCGCGGCCAATCCACGCTCGGCCGGCCTAACACGGCGTCGAGCACGTGGCTCTTTGCTTCTGCCCGAGTTCAAACGCCCATAGGTTGGAGATCTTCGCGTATTTTGGCATGATCACTGCACAAGATTTGCTCTCCCGATAGAGCTTTGTCGTTTATGTGTGGAAGTCGAGCAGTTTGGGGCTGTGTACAGGGAGTTGTCGCGTCGCTAAGGTGGCAGTGTCACAAGGTCGAGTCCCGAGGTAAATCCATGTCAAGATCGTGTCAAACGGTGGAGAGAGGTTTCCAAACTCTGTCATGGTGTGTTCCAGGGAATTTGGCGCCACTTTGCTATTTGGACATGTCTGGTTTAAGTTTTTGAAAAACAGAGAACGCGGTTGATCTTTAGAAAGGGGCTAAAATTCAGATTTCTGAATTTCTGAATTTTTCCCAAGTGCATTAGTTTAGGGGCTGATTTAGGGATTTTGAAAAATTCAAATGGCAAAACTTTCTTACTATACTTTGTTGGTTAATTAGTGAACTAAAACTTTGTTATTTGGTTTTTACCAAAATTTGTATTTTTCTCCCAAGTCTTTTCCCAAATGCCCTTTATGTGCTTAAATGGTCCACTTAAGATTAATTAGGGTTTGAGAGTTCTTCTTACCTTGAGGTTCATGACATGATTAAGGAGAGTTTCTTAAGATGAAAAAGACTCACTTTAAACCTTTGTTATTAATTTTTGATGTTCATCCCTTCATTTGGTTTACATGTGATAATGGTTTGGGTTAGCTTAAGGAAGAAACCCTAGGTGACACTGGGGTGTCACACTCTACAAATTTTGTACAGAACTTGAGGTGATTCGAGCATTGGTTAGAGAGATAAAGACCCACGAAAATTGGTTTATGAGTGGCTTAGAAAACAATGGAAACTTGCGAAAACTGGGTGTCAAAGCATGTTAAACGAAATCAGATGAATGCCATCTTTTAACATATTGTGCCTCTATTAGTTATTAACAACTTTTATATTTGGAGAAACTCGAGTTGTACATTAAAATTTTGGGAACGTGAGACGTCAACCTGAACGACACTGATTTCAGACTTAGAAGGATTCGAATCCTGAAATCAGTTTTTTATTCTGTCTTGAGGGCACTGTTTGAGATACTTAGATATTGAATCAAGGCTAGGTGTAATTATAAAATTTGTTGTATAATACAGGTTCTACAGCTTTTATTAAAGCTCAAACCTTGTATCTTGAATATAAATCGAAGTTTCACTTTGGTCAAAGTAGTATCATTATAAAGCTTCAAATTATATTTTTAAGGCAATTGGGGTATTTTCTCGACATTTGCTTGGCATGGACCCTTAATAACTTTTGTTGTAGACTTCATATAGAGTTGTTTGAGCAAGATGGCAAGGCTTGGTTGAATTTCAGAATTTGCATTTGTTCAAACGAGCAGTTCCAAGCAAGCATATGATTTAAGTATTTGGTTCAACCTTTGAGAAAATATTTAGAGTACACTTGATAGATAGAGATGGATGATGACATAGAGATAACTAGTTGATTTGAATAAGAATTAATTAGAGGTTGACACAACAAAGATTCCGCTGGAGAATGCGGATTCAGATCATGTATTTGGACATAGACTGAATATCAAGAAATCGGATTCAGATACAGATCGGATAACAACTGTTGAGAGTTTGAATAAATGAACTTTAGACGAGATTGGCAAGACGAGATTGACGTTCGAATTTACATTCATTTCAAGAAACAAAAGTTTTAATAGGCTCCAAATTTGGCATTTCTCGAGATCGAATAACTCCAAATTTGGTGAAACATTCATGAGTAACTTGATAAATGGAGGTAGACGTGATCAAGAGATAGAAATTTTCACTAAGCGTCTGAGCTTAGGACAAATCTCCCGACATAGCATGAAATAGACACTTGGGGTGTCACAACCTTCCCCCCTTAAAAGAATCTCATCCCGAGATTCGAATGAAGTATCTTAAGGGTGGAGAAGCATGTAACTCATAGGGTGATGGTAGATGCCAATCCACAAGATGTCATCTGACAGATACGGAAGATAGATTTGGATAGAATATCACGACATATTGAGACAAAATGCAGTGACCACTTTGAGAGAATGTCCACAAAAGATAGCACATCAGTATAGTCTCGAAAAGGATCACGACTATTAACCATGATTCCAGTGCGCGCCCATAGGAGGCTCTCAGTTTTGTCGTAGCACCATCAGTCGTTAGCCATAATACCATTACCAAATGCAACCAACGATAAATCCGCGTGGCACAAATAGATTGAGCCCTTGAGAGTATGGCTCTAAAAATAAGATCATGACAGGAGTTGAAACATAATTTTTTGGCAAAAAGAGCAACACATGAGAATCTTCTTCAACTCCATATACTCTTTTATGATCATCCAGAGATTATTAAGTCAAAGATTGATACAATATTTGATATGAGGAGGAACCAACCATAAGATCAAGATTGATGAGCTTTTAGAGACATGAGAGAACCACAAGATAACAACAAAATCCCTTGATCCAAATGGCTATGCCATTTAGAGATAAGGTGGATAAAACTACGTCATGATCCTCGGAGAAGGGGGGTATGAGAATGACTAGAATTGAGAGATTTTAGGTAGATAATCATCCGATACTTGAGAACGGGTTATAGTAGATAACTAGATAATAGGGCAGAATCATTAAAGGATCCGGAGATTCGGATGATAAAGCCACAACATGATTCACAAAGGTAAAGGTTTACTAGATCAGGCGAAAAGAGAGGTCATCAACCCCGATGGCTTTGAGGCTGAGGGAAAATTTAATGAGGATTTTGGACAAGGTTTCAAAAAAGAATTGAGGCTCGATATGGTTTGCACAACTAGACACCAAACTGTTTTTACATAAACACGTGCACAGAGAAGCTTAGGTCCATCTAGCGGTCAAGCTATGGAGATCTACAAGTTGTGCAGGTGTATAATAGGTGGCGCAACACAAAAGGGCTAGAAAATACCAACACAAGCAAGAATTTTTTTAAGAGGTTTCACCTACTAAACTCAAGGTTGTTTGGAGGGGGCGGGTCTTTTCATGAGCAGAGGAGACAACATTTTAGCAAAAAGGGTTGAACAATTACAATACCACCTAGATAGCAAGGCAAGAGGAACACATAAAACAACCTAATCAAAACTATCATAACAACACATGACAAGGCATTTCTTATAGTTCATAAAATGGAAATACATCACATTATTCACAATTTCTTGTTATTGGAGTGAAGGTAAGAGAAGAATGTTGATGCACAAGAGACAATGATGCGACAATCATGATGCGTGCTCATTCTAGTTGTCTTCTCAGACCTAACTAATTTTTCGGATGCTTCGACAACATCCTTATTAATAGTAGTAGTAGCCTTTATGGCCTATATAAATAGCCACCTAGCCACCCATCTATTTCCTAAGGCTTCACGTCCTAGGTCTATCCTTATCGTCCTGATGATCTATCCAACCTTGGTTTCTAAGCAAGTTTTACTTCTAAAAGTTGGTATCTATGGCTTATTGACTTCTCTGAAGTGGTAACCGCTCTGATACCAGCTGTGGCGGAACCGCCCAGATTATTCCAGCTTAAGTGCCCTAGTCCCGCCTTAAAGGTGACGACACACTTAAATCGGAATAAACTGTCGATCCCTCGGATCTAGTCCGATAAAGCCACTTACCAAGGATCGGATACCACTAGTTCACTCGAAGGTGAGGCATAGAGAAATACAGTAAAGCATATTACCACAAATTTAATAAGTATCAGTAGTGATTTCATTATCGGAGTTTCAGAAACAATAACCATAATTTTTAATGCAGCGGAAATAACTAACGGAGAAAACCGAGTAACATGGCGAAGCCTGGCCACGCAACTCCTCCAGGTCCTCTCCTGCGGAAGCAGCAACCCACTCGACCTTCTATCCTGGTGGTAGGGATGGAGGCCAAGTCACACCATCGACCAAATCAAGGAGGTACCTGTAAAAATTATGCCACAAGCAAGGTTGAGTATACTAATACTCAGCTAGATTTACCCGGTGTGAGGAGTATACTCCTCTACCTCTAGACCATGAAGCTGTTTGGCTGAGGGGTTTGGTTTGCCAAAAGCACTAGCCGAGTCTAAAATCAAGTTTTAGATTTTCAAGTTCTAGAATAATAATTTTAGACTAGATGAGTGTTGGGGGCCTTCCTCTTCCGAAGGTCCTCAAAAAACTTAACTAACATGTTTTTCAGTATGACATAGACCGTTACAGGAGGCTTCGACTTTCAGATGAAGGTGTGCATGCTATGAAGATGCAGTCTGAACGAAGGACGAACTAGCTCTGAAGCTGTGGCTGAAGGAGCTTTGGCGTAGCGTGACAAAGATGATAAAAGGAGAAACCGACCTAAAGGAGAAAAGACTGTTTAGTCCTTGTCAGCTTGCTTTATGGTCAACAGTAAATGTCAGGGACATGAATGTAATTTTGTTCAGGCTGTGTCCTGTGCCTATAAATAGATGAACAATAACACCGTACTGTTTATGCTGACTTGTAATCACTCCTGCGTCACTTCCGCTCTTTTACCTTCTATCAAGCTGAAGGTACAAATGTAATATGATTACTATTGATGTTTATTCATGTTTATGAAATAAAGAGATGAATAATCTAATGATTTGGAATGATTGTTTATATTCTTTTTGTGTTTCGTATGTCTTTATTCGTATCTTTTCTCACTAAAATGATGAAGGTATGTCCTTCACGACCTTCGTCTAGAGATCATTATATCTTAAGGGAGATAATGCTTTGAAGGTTGAAGGTCACTAATCAATAACAATTGTGTTGCTTTTTTCTTGGTGTATAGCATCTGAGAACAAGGACCAACATTGGCGCCCACCTCCGGTGAACTCATTCGACCACCTTCGGCAAGCATCGACCTTCGTCATGCCGCCGAAGAAGACAGTCGGGCCAGGGGCTGCACTGTAGCCGCTGGATGTTAATCAAGAGACGCTACGCGAAGCTAGAAGCCAGAAGAGCAAGGCTACTAGCCCAACACCTCAGGAGGAGGAACTGGACCAAGAGATCAGGGACCTCGAAGCCATCCATCAATAGGTTCAAAAGAAGAGAGAGAGAAAATGCTTCGGCTCGTTGATCTCCAGAGAAACATTGATGAGGCCGCTGAAGAAATGCGCCATCTCACCGAGGAAGACCAAGATCGAAGGCCCCATCACAGGGAGCTTCGGCAAGAGAATTCATACAATGATGATGAATGATATGGTGATTTTCATCATGGCAATTTTGCTTTCGATGATGCTTCTCCTTTGGCAGCAGAATTGCAGGCTACCCCATGGCCCCCATCACATACAAGCCACCTAAGCTTCTTATGTATGATGGGCACTCAGACCCGAAGCAGTTCCTAATGAGCTATGAGGCAACCATATCTTCATATGGGGGCAATACTGCAGTCATGGCGAAATCCTTCGTCATGGCAGTCAAAAGCGTAGCACAAACTTGGTACTCGTCTCACCGGCCAGGGACAATCACATCATGGCAGAAGCTCAAGGATATGCTAATCACTAGCTCCAAGGCTTTCAGACGAACCTAGTCACTGCTCAGGCTTTGTTTCAGTGCACACAAGACCATGAGGAGTACCTTCAGGCGTATGTCTGAAAATTCATGCGTCTAATAGCACAAGGGCCTACAGTGCCCAATGAAATTGTCATTGAGGCCATGATCAAGGAGCTTCGGCCAGGACCTACGGCTCAATATTTTGCCAGGAAGCCCCCACAAACCTTAGAGAACTTCTTCAAAAGATGGATGAGTATATCGGGGCCGACAATGATTTCTGCAAAAGAAGGGAAGAAGCATACTGGTTTTCTGAGATGGTCAGGGGCTTCGGAGGAAGAATTCACCCCAGGCACGTCAGGTCGATCCATAATTCCAACCCAAGTGATGATAGAGGAAGTCAACCTCAAAGGCAGCAACACAACTCCCAGTCTTCACAGCCATAACAAAGCTCCTTCAGGCCGCCAACCCCAAGAGGCAGAGGCGGTAGAGGCTTCGGAGGAAGATACAGAGATCATCCTAGAAGATTGTTTTGCTTGTTCTGCGGCGAAGATAAAGGCCACACCACAAGAACATGCCAAGTAATAATTTAGAAACAAAAAGAGATTGCCGAAGCTGAGGCACGATAGAATCAGCCGAAGCAGGTCCTACATACTGCTTTGTGCTATTCTCCCTATGAACTAGAATATGTAGGTAATCAACAACCTACGACTTCTGTTGCTTCGGCAAGCCACTCTCAAGCTTCCTGGGCCCAGCGCCCACAACCACCACCGCTACCACCTACTCTGGCCCAAAGCCAGCAGCCAGAAGGGCACCAACACGCTCAGCAGCAGCGCGATTTTTGGGAGGAGTCCAAAGCTCACAGAGTCAATAGTACTGTGCCTGAATCCAAGCACATCTACTGAAGAATATCCTATCTTTTCTGCCGTTTTATTCCTCTTGTATGAAAACAAGTCACGAAGGACTAATTTTTTATTTCATGTAATAATAGTGTTTCTATCATTAAGTGAAATGCTTCCTCTTAACAAAATTCCGGAGCTACAAAAGTCGTTCCTAAGGGAGCACAGAATAAGTTTCGAAGCTACAAAAGTCGTTCTTAAAGGAGCGCAGAGTAAGTTTCGGAGCTACAAAAGTCGTTCCTAAGGGAGCGGAGTAAGTTTTGAAGCTGCAAAAGTCGTTCCTAAGGGAGCGCAGAGTAAGTTCTGAAGCTCAAAAATCGTTCCTAAGGGAATGCAGAGCCAAAATACCACCGAAATATAAGGTGAATAAGCTCCAAAGTCGTTCCTAAGGGGATGCAGAGCTTAAATACCACCGAAATAGAAGGTGAAGAAGCTCCAAAGTCGTTCCTAAGGGGATGCCGAGCTTAAATACCACTGAAATATAAGGTGAAGAAGCTCCAAAGTCGTTCCCAAGGGGATGCAGAGCTTAAAGACTGCAAAGACGTCCCCAAGGGGATGCAGAGTCTTGAGTGTTTCAGTGTGGGCGTGTGTATTCGGCATAAACATCATGTTGCATCATATCATTGCATCATTCCTCATAGCATTACATCATACATCATACCTCATCGATAGCAAAGATTGAGCACGAAGCAAACCTTCGGCAATAACTTGATGAATGAAAGTGTACTGAGGCACGAAGCAAACCTTCGGCTAACACAATCTTACCTGGAAAGCCTGTTGACAACAGTGTCACACAATAGCTTTGCTATAAAAGGGGTTTTCTTTACGAAGCATGAAAAGAACGGAAGAGGTTTTTTCGCCGAAGGCTCAAAGATGGTATGTGCATAAATTTCATGCATCGCAAAGAAATATATTACATTAACATACACAAATGTTACATTGTTTGATAATTGTTTCATACAAAAATGTTACATTGTTTGATAATTGTTTCATACACAAATGTTACATTGTATCATCACAACAAAAGCCTAGTCTTCTTTGAGAATTTTCTCGGCGGCCTCATTTAGTAGTCTATCGACGACTTCGTCGACGATAGAATTGGCAACACTCATCACATCCAGCGCCTCTTTCATAACAGGATCGACCTGGGGGTCGTATGGCTCGGGCAGCAGAGAGAGTTCAGCTGTAGTAAACAAATCGTTAGTCCGAAGCCAGAAAACAAACACCGAAGCTAAAATTCAATAATAATACCTAAACGCCTTGCGCGCTCGGAAACTTCTTCGGCCCGCTTAGCTTCTTCTCTAGCATCATGGGATTCTTCGGCCACCATTCACCCAGACATTAGAATAAAATTTCCCGCCCACCAAAGTGGCTTTGACCGACGGGTCCTTCGTTTCGTCTGTAGAGATGACGACTTCGGTCTGGGCTGCAGCTTTAACAGAGCCATTGGCAATTTTGCCATTATCATTTATGGGCTTCGCCAGTATGCCATCGGACCCACAAATCATAGACACAGACGGTCCCACCAGTCATAGACACGGGATGGCATAATAACAGGCAGCCAAAATTGAGAGTGGCAAAATAGCAAATTTCTCAGCTTTAACATGGTCATAACTAGCCTTCTCTAGAATTGCCGCAACCCCTCGAGCGCCGGCGAAGGCACAAATATCCCCACGATCATTAAGGATCTCTTCAAAGGCTTCGGCTTTTTCACTTATCCAATCAATGACTCCCTCGGGGTCACCTCGAATGAACTTTTCTTCTGAAGAATATGCACCCACCTTGGCAAAGCTGGTTTTTAGTTTTCTTACGCAATCCAAGGATTTCTCAAAGCATCTCTCCTTGGATTAACGAAGCTCCTCAACATCCTTTTCCACCCTAGCATTCGACCATTCACTTATTTCTTGCTTTACTTTTGCAACTTCAAAATTTTCATTAGCCTCGGCAAGTTTTTTCTGAAGGTTCTCAACTTCGGCTTTATGGGCTTCGGATTGAGCATTAAATTTTGCCTCGTCTTTCTTCACTTTGTCCACTAAGGAAAGCAGAATTTTGTCTTTCTCTGTAGCTTCGTTCCTCAGTCTGATAACCTCTGATCGAAGGTTGCCAAGGGCTATCTGGCAGCTTTCATCTTCAACATTCTTCTATGCTCGCAAAGTGTTGCTAAGAATTAAGCCCTGCAAAAAGAAGGGAGACAAAGGATCAGCACAAGAATAAAGGACACAAGAAATAATCTGTCTATAAGTCTATAGCTTCCGTACCTTCAGGCTATTGTACGCAAGGATTTCTGCGAGGTCATCCTTCGACATGGCAGAGAGGCCAACTTCAAGCTTCGGAAATCCCATATTTTTGGCCATCTCCCGGCAAACGGATATTTCCTTGTTGTCTGGGAGACAATATAGGAAATCATATTTGTCGGTGCCATTGTACACCAAGGCCCTCTTTGGGTACTTCAGTTCCCGGGTGTAGTGTTTGGCTTCCGCAATTTCTTCTTCAGACAACCTTTTACCCGAAGCATGTCGTATAATAAAGTCAAGATCTTCGGAGGGTGCTTCGGGGGTAGGAGATTTAACTATTTCGGGCACGTCTTTTTTCTTCAGAGTCAAACCAATGTCTGAAGGTCCTTTGGTTGTTTCTCAGTTCCAGTAGGCTCTGCCTCAGTGGGCACTGAGGGCCCAACTTCGGTTTCAGCGCGAGTTGTAGCAGCTTCGGCAACCTTCTTCGCAGGGGCAGGAGATAATGCCCTTGTCGTCTCCATGACAGCGTCCAGCACGCTTGCCATCCTCCTCCTCTTGGGAGTTATTGCAGGAGCTTTTAACACCTTCGGCAATTCTGGCTCCGGTGGTCCTGCCGTTTTCTCTCGGTCTGGCTTCTCGGCTGCCTTTCCTTTAGCTTCGGTAGTATGTTTCGGCGCTTCGGCCGACCCGGTTGCAGCAACCTTTGGCACTACAGCCGATTCTTTGGCGCTTAGGCCGATAGGGGCAGACTGTCCTGGCTCCGCGATGGAAGATGTCCATTCACCAAGCTTTGGCACCGTGGCTGTTTCAATATACCTAGGTCGGTGCATTAAAACCTTAATCTTTTTGCCTTTCAGCACAAGAGAGATAGCCGAAGCGGCAACTTTCCTTTTCTTCCCTTGCTTTCGCGAGGGGTAAGTGTAGTCCGGGTACATGAAGCCGATAATGTCAAAAACTCTGTTCAACCTTTTCTTGCCTCGCCCTCCGAAGGCTAAGGTCATGGCATCATCTTCGGCTCTCGTGTACGCCCCAAGCAACTCACTGCTAGTCGCCTCAACACAGGTCAGCCAGTCATCATTCGGCTCGTCAAACTAGTCTCTATATCTGAAGGTGTATTTCAAGTAAACCAAACCACCTTGACTGGACCCGGCAGCAGTCTCCTTCGGCCTCTCCCAGTCATTCACAAGAGGCCACACTCTGTAGGCTATGTGCTCCTGAACTAGGTCTCTTGTGCCAACAAAGGCGCAAACATTATTGAAAGCCTTCTGGCAGGCTTCGATATCGTTCCCAAGCGCAGTAGCCGGCCTTCTGATGCCGAAGCGAGACCAGATAGGGCGTTGGATAATCCCCTTTATGTTTTCCCTTTCAATCAGATTATTCTTTACATAAAACCATTCCTCCATCCAGGCCCCGGGCCACCTTTTTCGAAATGTTGGAATTGGATAACATATATCAGAACGAGGAACAAAGCCATAGCAACTGAAATTGTTGTGATATTGCTCCTTGCTAGTGGCCTTCGTCTCGTACAGTAGCTCATGCATGTTACAGAAGCACTTTGCGCTTGGTTCTAGCCCTTGGCTCCTCATCGCCCAAACAAAAACCCCCATCCTGATAATGGCCTCAGGGGAAATCTGATGAAGGCAAATTTCGAAGGTCTTCAGCACTTCAACCAGGAATTTGCTTAACGGGAACCGAAGCCCTGTCTTCATGAAGCTCCTGTAAACAACCACTTCATCTTCTTCGGGAGCAGGGGCAGCACTATCCCCTCCAACTCTCACAATGGACATATCTCGGAAATATCTTCCCTTCATGGCATCAATCTGACTCTATTTGATGGACGACTTTCCGAAGATAGTATGACTTGGCCGCCAGGGCCGATCTTCGGCATCTTCGTTCCCACTTTCCACATCAAAGTTCTCGCTGTCATCAGAATCCTCAGACAACCCAGCTAATATTTCATTCATAATCTTTTCTGTGTTTGTCTTTTCCATAGCTTCGTAAAACCCAGCTAGAATAGGGTCCACAACCTTTTTCTCCTCAGACATCTTCTCTTCAGGTGTCTAACGAGCACTTGTGTAAATGACGAAGCTCACAGGTCAAGCGAAATCTGACAGCAACAAATTTCAAGCTTGAAATAATAGCACAAACAAGTGAAAGATGCAACAATTGCTATCGCTGCAGGTTCCTATTTATATGCCCAGCGTATTGCAACTTGGCGGGCCCTACATGTCATTGACTTTCGCTATTCTAGCGAAGGGAAGGTGTTTTTTTGGACCTTCGGCTAAAGGCCTTCGTTCACGTCGCAGTCAGAATTTGTTAAATGCAAAAACTAATTAATACTGCCAGGGGCTACTGTTGGGGGCCTTCCTCTTCCGAAGGTCCTCAAAAAACTTAACTAACATGTTTTTCAGTATGACATAGACCGTTATAGGAGGCTTCGACTTTGAGATGAAGGTGTGCGTGGTATAAAGATGCAGTCTGAACGAAGGACTAACTAGCTCCGAAGCTGTGGTTGAAGGAGCTTCGGCTTAGCGCGACAACGATGATAAAAGAAGAAACTGACCTAAAGGAGAAAAGATTGTTTAGTCCTCGACAGCTTGCCTTATGGTCAACAGTAAACGTGGCAGAACCTGCCAAGTTATTGGGCCCACATGCACCTGCCCCTGTCTCAAAGACCTCAGATCGCTATGCATGTGCACTAGATAAATTAACATGATCCGTTCGAGTGTCACAAGGACCCCGGATAAACCACTTACAACCAAGATCGCAAGACTAAGTAAACACAAATCACACACCAACATTTTGCAGCGGAATTTCTTTATTGCAAAAAGTTACAAGTTACAACAATTTAAATTATATTTATCGGAGTGATAACAAAAGTGATTCAAAGAAATAAACTTTGAAATGTTATAAATTATTTATAAGTTTGAAATATATGCTAGCTCAATGACAATCCTCAATAAGAAGTATAGAAGGGTTACTTTAACCTATAAGAAGGTCGTGCCCACTAGCGCTTAACACCATCCACAACAGCACAAATCTAATACCTGCAACAACATGGGTTTGAAAACCCCGAGTACGGAGTGTACTTTCGCAAGTCTTACCCGACTAAGGAAAAAGACTCTCAAGGATATGCTGGATTTGGGAATCAAGGAAAGGCTTTTAGCAAGAATCAACTTTAATAGTTTGCAGAAAGCTTACTAAAATGAGTCCTTACTTTCAACATTTTAATGCTAGATTAAGTATTAATAGACCTTGTTTGCATCTAGCCTAATTTCATCTTCACATTAATCGATACAACATGATTTTTGCTCATTATGGTTCCATCCATGACTTAGATTGCAGGGCAGTGACCAAGTCTTCATATCCAAGAAGTAACAGTGATCCGAATCGATTAATACCCAGCTGGGGATCTCCAACCACACGACATATGTAGCACTTAACCCTTGCATATGTCAACTCGCCACCGGGTTTCTCAAGACCAGACCGGGTTCACGCCAACTGAGAGCACAGATACACCACCGTCCAGCCTCTTGCCACGGAGGGTACACGCTACTCTCGCCATCTCTCCACTCCCATTGTGTGTTGGCCTTTCTAGTATTCTTCCGACCGAGGCAAAGCTTACCCATGACGAGGCATGTGGCTAGTTAAAAGGTCCTCGATTAACAAGCCTACATTCACTATAATCCTTAATCAACCTGGGTAGAACATCACCTGTTCCTAACCCAAGTCTCGATTTAAGTATTTCCATCCTTAGGATTGTTTTCTGTTCCTTAGGATGAAAAGAGCATTATAGGGAACTTTGCAGTAAGATCCCATCACGCTCCCAATGAAAATATTCTTGCAGGTAGAACCCATCCTTCCTCAGGATAAACCTGAGCTAGGCATTAGTGTAAAGGACAAACTCTGTCTGCAAGATTTACCTCTAGGCAGGGCTAAGCAATTTTGTAAATCATATTTGATACTTCACAAGAAGTATCTATAAAAGGAATTGTTGGGGACTTGTTCTCAAATGCTATGAGTTAAGAACAAGGCAATACAAAATGTTAATGGTTAAAAACCTTCGTCCTTCGAAGCATTATCTCCGTTAGGATATAATGATCTTCAGACGAAGGTTATGAAGGACATACCTTCATCATCTCAGTATATCATAATTGTGGTGGAACCGCTCGAATTATTCCAACTTAAGTGTCTAAGTCCCACCTTAGAGGCTAGACCACACTTAAATAATAATAAAACGTCAGTCCCTCGGATCTAGTCCGATGAGGCCACTAACAGGATCAAGTACCACATACTCACTCGATGGTGAGGCACAGAGCAAATACAATAAAACATAAAACCAAACATTAAGGAGTAATTAATTTATTACAACATCATCGGAGTGTTAACAAAAGCAGTGATCATTGTTCGAAATGCAGCGGAATAAAACTAACGATAAAAAACAAAGAGATGGGGAAGCCTATCCCATCACTCCTCATGCTCCTCCTCTGCTGAGGTAGGGTCTCACTCGACTGTCCAACCAGGTGGCAAGATGGACGGCCAAGTCACTCCAGCAACCATGTCCTCCAGAGAACCTGTAAAATTATGCCACAAGCAAGACTGAGTATACTAATACTCAGCTAGACTTACCCGGTGTGAGGAGTCTACTCCTCTACCTCTAGACATGCAGCTGTTTGGCTGAGGGGTTTGGTTTGCCAAAAGCACTAGCTGAGTCTAAAATCAAGTTTTATCTTTTTCAAGTTTTAGTGTGACTCTCTTAAGACTAAATGTGTACTTATCTAATCATACATGGTATCAAGCATTTAGCAATCAACAACTTTTGCCAAGTCATTAGCTGCGAGAAGCAGACGATTCGAATCGAGTTTCAACCTTGCAAGGTAAACCTAAACACACGAGGTGGCGAGGCACTCCGTTCCCACACACATCAACCGTCCCCATCGATCCCCTGGCAACAGAAAGGGGCTCACCGCCTTGGCGTACAATGCCTCACTGACCCCGACTGCCGTTGTGCAGTGACCACACTTGTACCCACCATAACCGGAATGGGAGACCACGTCTCAGGTCGCGTGAGGAGGGCAATCTGAAGGCAGGTTCACTCAGGTACTAGGATTACCGATTTACCATATTTCTTGGCATATGTTTAGTACGTTCAAACGCTTGACACACGGTACCACACCTTAATCATTATTCCAATTTTTTCCGTCTCGTAGACAACCAATCCCCATGGATTGTTGTCCACAGATGAACATCATTATGATATAATAATGGATACAACCAATTCGTGACCTCGCGCGAGTGCTAGAAAAATCACTCGACTTCTACCGAGATCCCTAATTAGTAAAGCAGCTACTCGACCTAGCATACTAATATCCATCTCAAAGGGAATCCTGAGTCATGCAACTAAAGTTCCAAACAACTCCTACACTTAAGTGCACATTCAAACCTACAAACAATAAGTGTAGTAAAATAGCACAATAAGTAGGTTATGCATAAAACCCGGGCTTGCCTTCCAAAGCTGGGGCAGGCAGATCCTCGATGGTAGGCTCTGGTGCTGGATCCTGGGCTACCTCCTGAGCAACTCATTGCTCCGGCACGAGGATGTACTCTCTGTCAGCGAGATTACAGTCTATCGAATGCAATGAATAAGATATATGCTTATTAATGACACGATAAATTGTAAAGGTTATGCAGGGTAAAATAGTACTAAGTTGAGTGAGATTGTAGGGTTTCTTTTGGGTATACTTAAGGGTTTTAGACTTTCATCTTTGAGATTTTGAAGGAAGTCACACTTCTTAATTATATTTTTATGCTCCATGAGCCCCTTGGGAGGTTTGGTTGTACATTTTCCATTTCTCACAAAATTTCATGTTTCTTTCTATTATGCTTCTACTTAAGCATTTTTAAACTATCATGGTCAGTTAACATTTTCCAAAAATGTTATAAAAATTATAGTTGGTAAAATTTACTATTGTTGGTTATTCTAGGAGTTTGACGCTGAAATTAATTCAGACACTACTTGTGTAAAATTATCAAAAGTAAGGGGAAAAAGGCACTTTATACTATAGCTCTATTTTACGTGAAGTCTCTGCACTAATTTTTATTTTTGTCAAGATTCATATGTGATATTAGGCCTCTGTGTTAAAAATCACAGAAAAAGACCTATTGAATATTTAGTTGTGATTTTCTAAAGTTTAATGCCAAAAAGGTACTTATAACTAACTTGTTATTTGAAAAATGTCAAACAACAGAACTCATATTTTTCCTATATTCATAATAACAAAATATTAGTTATCCCAAGGCTGGGGTGGTTTCTCCTCAGGATTATTTTTCTAAGATTTTTCCTAAGTTTTCATTGTTTTCATAAAATAAAAGGAAATGCATTTCTTTTGCACTAATAGAGGGTCTAATAAAATTTTTCTAGTGAACTATACTAAATAAGTGAGCTAGCAAAAATGTGGTTGCCCCCTGGTTCTTATTTTAAACTACCTTTTCTATTTTCTTTAATTTTGAGCTAAAATGATTTTAAATGGTAAACCCTACCTTAATTTGGTGTACTGGGAGGTTTTTTATTTTTAAACAGATTAGGGAGTGATTAAGTACTTCTCTGATTTTTCTTAACCCTAGTCTAACAGTGTAACTATTTTCCCTCTTTTATTTAGCTTTTGGCCAGAACACTATTTAATTCAGAACTTTAAATTCTTCTGCAACACTTAGGGGGTTTTGTATTTTTCCTAAGTAGTTCACATTATTCAAAACCTACCAAAATTGGTTTGACTCAATTTGGTTGAATAAAACTGATGTTATGAATTTTACAAGTTCTGTTTGTATTTAAATGAGAAATGTTTAAAAGGTTTTCTGGAAAACCAGTTTACACCGAGGACCCTGGGCTTTTCCTAAAACAATCCTTTAACTTATACCCCTGCGCAACTATTCATCTGAGTCTCTGACAATTCAAAAAAACCCCTGACTTCTATTCCTTCTTCCCCGAGGTCCCTCCCCCCTTTTGAACAGTACCCGCGGAAGTAAATAGGGCGACGCGGCTTACCGGCGGCGAGGGAGGTCCGGCGAAGGACAGGGTTGGCTTCGGGAAGTCCTTGCGGTCACGACGAGGTACGACTCGACGACGGTGATGGCCGGAATCGGCAGGTCCACGTGCGCAGGCGGTCGAGCTCATCGGCGGTGTGTGCTCCGGCCTGCTCACGGTGGTAGGGTTCAATCCAAGGGCACGGGAAGCTTCACGGGGTGCTAAGGAGTCTACTCGTGCAAGGAATTGAAGAAAGGCTCACCGTGGATGTGGCAGAACCTCCAAGTTATTGGGCCCACATGCACCTGTCCTTGTCCCAAAGACCTCAGACGGCCATGCATGTGCACCAGATAACTCAACAGGATCTGTCCGATTGCCCCAAGGACATCGGATAAACCACTTTCAACCAGAACCGCGGGATTAAGTAACACAAATCACACACACAACATTTTTGCAGCGGAAATCTTATTACCAAATTTTATAGGTTATAAAAAAATTTACATTATTTTATCGGAGTGATTACAAAAGTATAAGTTTGAAATATATGCTAGCTCAAATGATCATCCTCACTAAGAAGTATAGAGGGGTTACTAAGACTTATAAGAAGGCCGAGCCCACCGGCACTTAACACCATCACAGCAGCACAAAGTTAGAACCTGAAAAACAACAGGGAATAAAACCCTGAGTATGGAATTACTCAGCAAGTCTTACCCGACTAAGGAAAAGACTCTCAAGGGTATGCTGGATAAATAGGAGTCAAGGAGAGGCTTTAGCAAAAATCAACTTATTCTTTTGCAGAAGTAGCTTACTAAAGTGAGTCCTTACTTTCAATCTTTTAGCGCCATATTAAGTATTAATAGACTCTATTTGCATCTAGTCTAATTTCAACATCTCATCACTACAACATCATTTTTATCCATAGTGTTCATATCCTGACTTAGGTTGTAGAAAAGTGACCAAGTCTTCATAACCGCGAAGGTACGGCGATCCGAATCGATTATACTCAGCTGAGGATCTCCAATCACACGACATATGTAGCACTTAACCCTTGCATATGTCAACCCGCCACTGGGGTTCTTAAGACCAGATCAGGTTCACGCAAACCGAGAGCACAGATACACCACCGTCTAGCCTCTTGCCATGGAGGGTACACGCTACTCTCGCCACCGCTCCACGCCCATTTCGTGTTATCTTATTCTGGCCTTAGTCTGCCCGAGGCAAGGCTTACCCATGACGAGGCATGTGACCAGTTAAAGGGTCCTCGGTCAGCACGCCTACATACGCATTAATCCTTAACCAACCTGGGTAGAACATCACCTGTTCCTAACCCAAGTCTCAATTTAAGTATTTCCATCCTCAGGATTGTGTCTGTTCCTTAGGATGAAAGAGCATCACAGGGAACTTTGCAGTAAGATCCCACTATTGCTCCAAATGAAAATATTCTTGCAGGTAGAAGCCATCCTCTCCTGGGTTAGACTGAGGACAACCTCTATCCACAAGATCTAAGCAAGGCTAAGCATTTTTGTAAATCATATTTTTGATACTTCACGGAAGTATCTATAAAGGTATGGATATCAAGGAAAGCAATGCATCAAAGGGTTCCAAGCAACTCCTATGAACCTAATGCACATTTCACTAGACTTAAAGTGTGCGAAAAGTATTTAAAAACACAAGGAAGGGGTTGCATGCACCGGGGCTTGCCTGAGTAACACTAGGTTAGTGTTTGTTAGGTGGCGACCACTTGGCGATCATCTTTTAACTTGGCACTCGTTCAGATCATCCATCCTTACGTTCGTCCTTCAGCTTCACCATGCGGAGTAGCCCACGCTTGGGGCCGACTTGGACCGTCTTCCACATCACGCGATTATTTATCGTACCTCATGAGATGCATGATGCACATGTATGAGCACATGTATAACGAGTATAATATAGATAATCTACGCTAAAAAGGATGAAACACTTAAAACCAAGCATTAAACACCATAGATATCACAGCAGGACATCAACTACATCCATTAACCAAATTGATATAATAACACTAGAAAATCTATTTTTATTCCTAGCTTTTTATTAACTCTTTAAATTGTGTATATTATATATTAATAAAACTTCCCATTTTTAACACCTACAGTCCCGCAACACTGAGACCTATTGAGACCTCTTTTATCCTACGACATCGACCAATTTACTAAAATGACTCAGGCAATCTAATAAATATTAGACCTAGTCAGATCATTTATTAATCCACTCGCACGAATAACAAATCTGCTTACCCTGACTAATTTGACGAGATAGTCAGAAGCACGGCTACGGGTTTCGGTTGACGTCACGAGGGGCCTTCTTTTCTTCGGTAATCAACTGCTGAAGATCTTTTCCTCGTCTGAATAATTTTGACGAATCGAACTTGAGTCGCGCAGGATGTCCGAGCTTTTTGTCGCGCAGTCGGTGAATATTACTCGGTTAGCTTCGTCTTCACTTGACTCTTGGAATTTCTTGATGACACGTAGGACGACAACGAGATTAAACATGAAGCGAGCTGGCGAGGACACGAATCTAGTGAGGGCTCTGGCGATGACGAAGTTACGAGCAAGTGAGGACGGGTTCAACAGCTTGACGAACACGACCACGGTTGTTTGTTGATGACTGACGAGCTCACGACAGAAACGATAACGACGTGGAATGACATACTGAAATAGGGACGCTGCAACATGGGACGTTTTGGCGAGCAGCAAGCACGACGAGGACACACAGGCTTGCGACCCAGGCAAACTCGGCACGGAAACTTAACGCGCGCAGAGAAACAGCATGGCACAGTGGAGCACGGACCAAGCGCCAGCGAGCAAGGAAATTTCGCGCGCGCAGGGAGGAAACACCAGAGAGACGTGGCTGCTGGCACGCACAGAAAAGATCGCGCGCGACGTAGGGACGACACAAGAGGACGCACGCGCAGGGGCGAGCTCAAGGGAGACAAGCTGGGTGCGGCCATGGATGTGACGGGGAATACGCAGGGCACCGGCACGAGGAAGCTTGAGCTCCAAGCGAGCAGAGGAGCTGGGGGTCGTGAGCTGCAGCAGGAAGGGGCCGGGGCGAGCTCGGCCGGGCAGAGGGAAATCCCACAGCGAGGGAGCACGGCTTGCAATGGCGAGTAGAGGATGGAAGCCGCGGGGAAGAGAGAAGCAGGGAGGGCAGCTGGGAGTAGGGAATGCACGGCGGCTGGAGATTGAGGATAAGGAAACTGCGCGCGGGGAAGGGGATAAAGAAGACACGTCGGCTGCATTTTTTTTTCACCTGTGCTTGAGCGGCTATGGATAGGAACGTAGACAAGATTTTTTTTCTTTTTCTGGATTATCTTTTCTTTTTTTTAATGGCAATCGAAGATATTTTTGAATCACGATTTTAAGCGATGAACATAATTGGTCAACACGTTATACGGGTACCCATTTCAGTCTAATGATTTAGCGAACTAAATCATTCACCAATTACTTGTTATCAATACTAATTACAGTGGTCTAGTTTGTTCCGGACAGGTTGTAAATGGACCGAGTTAAACAGATTCCGGCTTCGTTATTAGATGAATTTGCATCCGTTATTTACATCCAAAGTTTTGGATCGGAATGAGACATCGTCAGAACAAATCCGAACGGTGTGAACAACAGTATTTCAGACTGTGTTCAATTTGATTTGGAATCAAATAGTTTCATCCACGGTCGACACCCGATTCCACGTCAACAGATAATTTACATGGGGAATCGAATTGTTTCATAATTGTTTATGTCTGAAGATTTGGATCCTAACCTCACGCACGATTTCTCTTGGACGATGCGCGATTCAAATTATTTTGCCCCGAACATTTTAGTTGTCGAGTTCAATTTAATTTATCCGGGATAAAACCATCCGAGTGAGTTCGGACTTCCGAATTCGTATTCGCGCGGGCGATGAGTTTTAAATAATCACCGGACGCACCGATTTTCGGAACAACTATGTTCCGAAGAACACAAAAATTTTGGAAGAGCCCGGATAGATAAAAATAAAAATGATGTCGCGCTCGCGATAGACGACACCGATGCGATATTAAAATCGCGATAAGCGAAGATGATTAAAATTAACAATCCGTTTTATCCACTGATTACGTGCTTAATTCCATACTCGTTGTCGAGCGGAATATAAACACCAGGGGTGTTACAACCCTCCCCCCTTAAAAGAATCTCGTCCCGAGATTCAGAACGAAAGACTTCTAAGGGTAGAGAAGTATGTAACACATGTTCATACCAGCGATAATCGTGAGACATTTCCACTTAAGGCGAGTGTCTCAGGATGTTGTTTCTCTAGTGGACATAACATGTATTGCCTTAGGCTAATCGAGAAATGTCCACCAATAGAGACGACGTCTGCCAAAAGAACACATAAGGTTCTATGTGTGCAGTTTGCTTTTTCTGATGACACTGTACTACCTGAGTCTATTGGGCGAGCGGTAAATACGCGATTTTACCCAAACAGAATCAGATGCACCATCTTGGGCATAACACACAGAAAGATGTTTACCAACAAGTGGTCACAGTGAGTTCGTAGCACACGAGACGGATGTGGATGTCGAATATTGTCGTGGTTAACATGTGGTTAACCCGAGAATTCAAGTCCACGAAAGATGGTATAGATTCTAGAGAATCACCAGCGGGGGGACCTATAGATGCGGACTTTGCAACCAGTCCATTTTATCGAGCATTAGGCATGGCTCGACTGATCACTCATGCTGGAAAAGCACACGTGAGGCAATCGAGGCATGACTAGAACGATGACTAGGTGGTTACTAGTCGAATTAACTTGGTTTTTGTAAGTACTTTCTCAGGATGGTTTGTGCCAAAGTGAATTTAGATAACTCGACAAATCGATCTCTAAACTCAACCTTTGTTCATGGGGCAGTTACAAGTTAGTAAAACCAACTTGTTGAACTACCATTGACATTGAGTAGGTCCTCTCAGTACCATCGGTAAGCCAAGGGTTGAGAGTTCACATTTGCTAGCAAAAGGTCATGCATTTGGGTAGAAATCCATTTGGTCATGTTGTTCATCCGTTTCTTCATGCGAGATGAACGGACAGGGTTCGGAAATACATGGATTAAATAGGGGAGCAAATGAACAACTCCTGCATCTCAGCAGCAGGGGAAAGTTAATCTCCAATTTGAGAGCTAATTAGTTGTTTTCCAACACTAAAAGCTCCAAGGTTTCACCTTTACACAAAAGACGTAAAGGGAACTTGTATGAGTAGTCTCTACCAAGATCAAAAGAAATAAGGCCACACATGAAAGTGGTATGCCCTTTTGATCCAACGGAGATGACAGATGTTGCTTGATCACTTCACAAACAATATAAAAATTATTTGAAGGGAAGGTCCACGGAAGATAACCATCAGGGTAGTTCCACAATGGATCATGACCAGAGACCTTGATACCAGCATCCGACGAGTAGCACAGTCCTGTGTGCGCATTCACAGGAGGCTCTCAGTTTCGCTGCGGCACCATAAGTCATTAACCATGACACCATTACCGAACTGGCACCAATAACAATCTCACGTAGCAAAAATAGATTGTGCCAAGATAACGTATTGACATAGTCTCATAGTGGATTACAACTACTAACTGTGATACCAGCGCGTGCCGAGCAGCACAACCATGTGTGCGCACACACAGAAGGCCCTCGGTTTCGTCGCGGCATCATCAGTTTTAGTCATAACGCCATTACCAGACGTAACCAATAAGAAATCTCGCACGACACCAATGGATTGGGCAAGGGTGACAATATACAAGGAGATACCCTACCTGTAAGAATGGTTACAAGTAGAGAGCCAAATAGATTATGACCCAATGAAATGAACAAAACACGGCCATAATCTAAACTTGATGAAAGGAGTACGATGGGAGACTATGGTTGTAGAAGGAGACATGACTTGAGATCCTCGTTTTAAGCTTAGGTACATTTTATGTCCAATAAGGAAATTGTCTACGCATTTATTTGTATAAGTTTGGGTCAAGGAGGGGTAACGAAAAAAATCAACTTTGGTCATGGTTCACCAACTAAGAACATGGCCTAGATTTGGGTTTAGGCAAACAAGTCACTAACCTTCTATCGACACATTAAGCACAAGAGCAAACACCATATAAGACCTTAATAGGTTACCTAAAGAATGGGGGACACCTATTTCATCGAAGTTCATAATTCAGCATTACACCACATTATCTACAATCAATGGTTACTGGAATAAGGATGAGAGAAGCATTTTGGGTGTATAGGTGACAAACATGATGCAACAATCAGGATGCATGCTCGTCCTATGCGTCCTCACGAGTTTTGCCAACATACTGTGGCAATAACGTTCTATATCGGTGGCATACTTACGACTCTCACGGTATTTTGCTAGTCGTCAGCTACACATACGTTTTCGAGGTTAGTGTACCTGCAGAAAATCCATCACAGCCCAATTTCTCAATGATGCAGTTCACACATGACAGTTTATCACAGTTTATACTCCATATATTGCTATATGGAGGCCAACTCATCATTAAGCGCCGAGCCACGCATAGGCGCCGTTGCCACACTTTAACCATAGGGCAACCCATTATGGTAACTCACCTTCTTACCTGAGCGTAGGTGCGTCGTTACAAGTACATTACACTTCTCAGTATTCCCATGTCTGTATACCCATACACATCCATGGGGTACTGAATTCCCAGAAAAGTAAATACTCCACATCGCAGCCTTCATATATACATATGTAGAACATGTATATAATCAAGCGCTATTTATACTCTTCCCTAGACCGACGTTTGTTCAGTCATGCTCTCACATCTCACCTTACCTTGGGCATCGATCCATTCAAAACTGAATGGTTTTCAAAAATAACAATACACATGTATGCAATAACCACCCGGTTGTGGGTTAGTGGTTTTCAACTAAGCCACCTAATAGTCCTTAGTTTAGGGCTTAACAGAGGATGTCGCTAGCATTATAGTTTTTCAAAACTATTTTTCAAAACCAAACAATGTGTTTAGTTGAAAATAGGTTTTTCAAAACCAAAACTTTTGTTTTAAAAATACGTATGTGACTGTAGATACTTAATCCAGCTCCGATACCAGCTGTGGCAGAACCTCCAAGTTATTGGGCCCACATGCACCTGTCCTTGTCCCAAAGACCTCAGACGGCCATGCATGTGCACCAGATAACTCAACAGGATCTGTCCGATTGCCCCAAGGACATCGGATAAACCACTTTCAACCAGAACCGCGGGATTAAGTAACACAAATCACACACACAACATTTTTGCAGCGGAAATCTTATTACCAAATTTTATAGGTTATAAAAAAATTTACATTATTTTATCGGAGTGATTACAAAAGTATAAGTTTGAAATATATGCTAGCTCAAATGATCATCCTCACTAAGAAGTATAGAGGGGTTACTTAGACTTATAAGAAGGCCGAGCCCACCGGCACTTAACACCATCACAGCAGCACAAAGTTAGAACCTGAAAAACAACAGGGAATAAAACCCTGAGTATGGAATTACTCAGCAAGTCTTACCCGACTAAGGAAAAGACTCTCAAGGGTATGCTGGATAAATAGGAGTCAAGGAGAGGCTTTAGCAAAAATCAACTTATTCTTTTGCAGAAGTAGCTTACTAAAGTGAGTCCTTACTTTCAATCTTTTAACGCCATATTAAGTATTAATAGACTCTATTTGCATCTAGTCTAATTTCAACATCTCATCACTACAACATCATTTTTATCCATAGTGTTCATATCCTGACTTAGGTTGTAGAAAAGTGACCAAGTCTTCATAACCGCGAAGGTACGGCGATCCGAATCGATTATACTCAGCTGAGGATCTCCAATCACACGACATATGTAGCACTTAACCCTTGCATATGTCAACCCGCCACTGGGGTTCTTAAGACCAGATCAGGTTCACGCAAACCGAGAGCACAGATACACCACCGTCCAGCCTCTTGCCATGGAGGGTACACGCTACTCTCGCCACCGCTCCACGCCCATTTCGTGTTATCTTATTCTGGCCTTAGTCTGCCCGAGGCAAGGCTTACCCATGACGAGGCATGTGACCAGTTAAAGGGTCCTCGGTCAGCACGCCTACATACGCATTAATCCTTAACCAACCTGGGTAGAACATCACCTGTTCCTAACCCAAGTCTCAATTTAAGTATTTTCATCCTCAGGATTGTGTCTGTTCCTTAGGATGAAAGAGCATCACAGGGAACTTTGCAGTAAGATCCCACTATTGCTCCAAATGAAAATATTCTTGCAGGTAGAAGCCATCCTCTCCTGGGTTAGACTGAGGACAACCTCTATCCACAAGATCTAAGCAAGGCTAAGCATTTTTGTAAATCATATTTTTGATACTTCACGGAAGTATCTATAAAGGTATGGATATCAAGGAAAGCAATGCATCAAAGGGTTCCAAGCAACTCCTATGAACCTAATGCACATTTCACTAGACTTAAAGTGTGCGAAAAGTATTTAAAAACACAAGGAAGGGGTTGCATGCACCGGGGCTTGCCTGAGTAACACTAGGTTAGTGTTTGTTAGGTGGCGACCACTTGGCGATCATCTTTTAACTTGGCACTCGTTCCGATCATCCATCCTTACGTTCGTCCTTCAGCTTCACCATGCGGAGTAGCCCACGCTTGGGGCCGACTTGGACCGTCTTCCACATCACGCGATTATTTATCGTACCTCATGAGATGCATGATGCACATGTATGAGCACATGTATAACGTGTATAATATATATAATCTACGCTAAAAAGGATGAAACACTTAAAACCAAGCATTAAACACCATAGATATCACAGCAGGACATCAACTACATCCATTAACCAAATTGATATAATAACACTAGAAAATCTATTTTTATTCCTAGCTTTTTATTAACTCTTTAAATTGTGTATCTTATATATTAATAAAACTTCCCATTTTTAACACCTACAGTCCCGCAACACTAAGACCTATTGAGACCTCTTTTATCCTACGGCATCGACCAATTTACTAAAACGACTCAGGCAATCTAATAAATATTAGACCTAGTCAGATCATTTATTTATCCACTCGCACGAATAACAAATCTGCTTACCCTGACTAATTTGACGAGATAGTCAGAAGCATGGCTACGGGTTTCGGTTGACGTCACCAGGGGCCTTTTTTTCTTCGGTAATCAACTGCTGAAGATCTTTTCCTCGTCTGAATAATTTTGACGAATCGAACTTGAGTCGCGCAGGATGTCCGAGCTTTTTGTCGCGCAGTCGGTGAATATTACTCGGTTAGCTTCGTCTTCACTTGACTCTTGGAATTTCTTGATGACACGTAGGACGATGACGAGATTAAACATGAAGCGAGCTGGCGAGGACACGAATCTAGTGAGGGCTCTGGCGATGACGAAGTTACGAGCAAGTGAGGACGGGTTCAACAGCTCGACGAACACGACCACGGTTGTTTGTTGATGACTGACGAGCTCACGACAGAAACGATAACGACGTGGAATGACATACTGAAATAGGGACGCTGCAACATGGGACGTTTTGGTGAGCAGCAAGCACGACGAGGACACACAGGCTTGCGACCCAGGCGAACTCGGCACGGAAACTTAACGCGCGCAGAGAAACAGCATGGCACAGTGGAGCACGGACCAAGCGCCAGCGAGCAAGGAAATTTCGCGCGCGCAGGGAGGAAACACCAGAGAGACGTGGCTGCTGGCACGCACAGAAAAGATCGCGCGCGACGTAGGGACGACACAAGAGGACGCACGCGCAGGGGCGAGCTCAAGGGAGACAAGCTGGGTGCGGCCATGGACGTGACGGGGAATACGCAGGGCACCGGCGCGAGGAAGCTTGAGCTCCAAGCGAGCAGAGGAGCTGGGGGTCGTGAGCTGCAGCAGGAAGGGTCCGGGGCGAGCTCGGCCGGGCAGAGGGAAATCCCACAGCGAGGGAGCACGGCTTGCAATGGCGAGTAGAGGATGGAAGCCGCGGGGAAGAGAGAAGCAGGGAGGGCAGCTGGGAGTAGGGAATGCACGGCGGCTGGAGATTGAGGATAAGGAAACTGCGCGCGGGGAAGGGGATAAAGAAGACACGTCGGCTGCATTTTTTTCACCTGTGCTTGAGCGGCTATGGATAGGAACGTAGACAAGATTTTTTTCTTTTTCTGGATTATCTTTTCTTTTTTTAATGGCAATCGAAGATATTTTTGAATCACGATTTAAACGATGAACATAATTGGTCAACACGTTATACGGGTACCCATTTCAGTCTAATGATTTAGCGAACTAAATCATTCACCAATTACTTGTTATCAATACTAATTACAGTGGTCTAGTTTGTTCCGGACAGGTTGTAAATGGACCGAGTTAAACAGATTCCGGCTTCGTTATTAGATGAATTTGCATCCGTTATTTACATCCAAAGTTTTGGATCGGAATGAGACGTCGTCAGAAAAAATCCGAACGGTGTGAACAACAGTATTTCAGACTGTGTTCAATTTGATTTGGAATCAAATAGTTTCATCCACGGTCGACACCCGATTCCACGTCAACAGATAATTTACGTGGGGAATCGAATTGTTTCATAATTGTTTATGTTTGAAGATTTGGATCCTAACCTCACGCACGATTTCTCTTGGACGATGCGCGATTCAAATTATTTTGCCCCGAACATTTTAGTTGTCGAGTTCAATTTAATTTATCCGGGATAAAACCATCCGAGTGAGTTCGGACTTCCGAATTCGTATTCGCGCGGGCGATGAGTTTTAAATAATCACCGGACGCACCGATTTTCGGAACAACTATGTTCCGAAGAACACGAAAATTTTGGAAGAGCCCGGATAGATAAAAATAAAAATGATGTCGCGCTCGCGATAGACGACACCGATGCGATATTAAAATCGCGATAAGCGAAGATGATTAAAATTAACAATCCGTTTTATCCACTGATTACGTGCTTAATTCCATACTCGTTGTCGAGCGGAATATAAACACCAGGGGTGTTACAGTGGAGCTCGATCAATGCTCGCCGGCGGTCGGGCAAAGTCCGGTGACCTTGATCTAGTGTCTCCGGCAAGGCAGAGCTCGATTCCTCGCTCTGGGAGCTTCACTGAGGCACGCAGAGTCTCTCTCGAGGGTCGGACGGGGCTGGGGATGGCTCGGTTGGCCGGTCTACGGTGGTGGGTGCTCGAGCGGCCGCTGGCATGTTGTGCGCTTGGCAAACGCCGGTGATCTTGCGCTCTGGCAAGGTCGAGAGCGAGCGGGGGCGTACGGTTGAAGCCTTGGCTGGCTTTATAGGCGCGGACAATGGCACGAGCTCGGCTTGGCGCGACGCGGGGCACGCGGGGTTGGGCGCTGGGCGTGCTCTGGCGAGTTCAGGGCGCATCGAACACGTGGAGGTGTGTTTCTGCCCTTGTTCAAAAGCTTGCTGAGATCGCAAACGTGCGAATCTTGGCAAAAATCTGGCGCTGACCTCTTCCTGGCACCTAGGGCTATCTCTTGTATGTGAGTTCCAATGGCAGATATGCCCTAGGTAGGGATATTTGCGGACGCCAATTCTGGGGTGTCTCACTGTTCACCCCGAGACAAAAGTGCTGTCAAATCGTGTCAAACGAATTTGGCTCGGGTTCAAACTTTTCCAGTGGGTTCCTTAGGTAGTTTGGCTCCTTTTTGGTATTCAGACCAAGTGGTTTTGGCGCCATTTACTAAGTGAACACGCCTGATCTTTAGATTAGGGTTTATTTTTTACTTAGAGAGGATTAGAGAGTTCTAGTGTGCTTTCCACTTAAAGAATGGAGTTGGGGTCTTTAAGGGGCCTTTTTGTAATGTTTCCCATATGCATTTTGTAGATTATAATGTTACTTAAACTTTGGTTAAGGGTTAACTCATTATTTGCACATTTGCTTAACCTTTCCCTTAAACCATGGTTTTGGGAGCTAAGGGCTCAAGAAGGGTCTAGGGTTTAATCCTCTCTTGCCCAAGGTGATAATTGCATAAATGCTTGGGTAATGCTTTTGTCATTAACATTCTTAGTTAATACATGGTTTCCAAGGTTTTTGGGGCTCCCTCTCTTCCACTTAACCACAGGAGATAACATGTCATGAGTGCAAGTAGGGAGTCAGGGCCTTAGTAACACCTGGGGTGTTACAATAATGAAAAATAAGAGCATATGAAACACGAGAAGCATTATGAATGATCATATGACATCTTTAATATATTGTCATGAATGAATATAAACAATATTGAAATACATTTATACCTTCGGCTTGACAGAAGGCAAAGATCCAAGTGTGACGTCCAAGTGAATACAAGTCAGTGTGAATAGTACGGGGTTACTGTTCATCTATTTATAGGCACGTGACGCAGCCCGGTCGAAATTACATTCATGCCCTCAACAAATAAGTATAAATATGACACAAACTATCATGGACTGATCGGTCTTTTCCTCTTTAGGTCGGTTCCATTTTCTGATGCTGAGTCGAAGCTTCCATGCGCGTAGCTTCGGAACTGGTTCAACCTTCGTCCCGACCACGCTTTTCATGTTGTGTATAGCTTCACTCCGAGTCTGAAGGTTCCTATACATATATTATACTTGGGAAACATTGTTAACCATGTTTTTGAGGACCTTCGGAAGACGAAGGCCCCCAACAGTAGCCCCTCACAGTATTAATTTGTTATAACAACGAATTCAGACTGTGAATTGAACAAAGGTCTTAAGCCAAAGGTCCGAAAAAACACCATCCCTTTTCTAGAATAGCAACAAATAATGACAAACGGGGCCCGCCAAGTTGCAAAGCGCGAGGCATATAAATAGGAACCCACACCGACAACATTTGGTACGCCACTTCTGCCATTTGTGTTATTTTCTCAACTTTTAGCTCTTGTTCACTAGCTCTCTCCTGATTTTCACACTTTTTGAGCTTCGGTTTAAAGATGTGTTTTCGCCATGTCTGAGGAGAAGAATATGACTGAGCAGACGAAGATAACTGAGGACACGAAGCTGTTTGAAGAGAAAAAGGTTGCGGATCCTTTCATCGCTGGTTTTTTCGAATCCATGGCAAAAACGAACACAGAAAAAATTACAAGAGAAATACTGGCGGATCTGTCTGAAGACTCCGACGACAGTGATGAGTATGATGCAGAAAGTGGAGACGAAGATTCTGATGATCGGTCGTGGCGACCAAGCCATACCATCTTCAGAAAATTGACTATCAAACAAAGTCACGTTGATGCTATGAGAGGAAGATACTTCCGCGACATGACTATTGTGAGGGTTGGAGGAGACAATGCTGCTCCTACTCCTGAAGTAAATGAGATGGTTATTTATCGAAGCTTTTTGAAGGCAGGGCTTCGGTTCCCGTTGAGCAGATTCTTGGTTGAAGTATTGAAGACGTTTTAGATCTTTCTTCATCAACTTACCCCTGAAGCTATAATCAGGATGGGTTTGTTTATTTGGGCTGTGAGAAGCCAAGAATTGGAACCAAGCGCAAGGTGTTTTTGCAGCATGCATGAACTTTTGTGCGAGACGAAGGCTACCGGCAAGGAATAGTATCACAACAACTTCGGTTGTTACGGGTTCATTGCTCGATCCAATTCAAGTCATCCAGTTCCTACATTCCGGAAAAGATGGCCTGGGGCCTGGATGGAAGAATGGTTTTATGTCAAGAATGATCTGATTGAAAGAGAGGACATTAAGGAAATCATCCAACGCCCCATCTAGTCTCGATTCGGCCTTCGAAGGCCGAAGGTGACAATCGATCAGAATGACGAAGCATGCCAAAAGGCTTTTAGCAACATCTGTGCGTTTATTGGCACAAGGGATATAGTTCAAGAGCACATAGCGTATAGAATATGGCCACTTGTAGAAAACTGGGATATGCTGAGGGATATTATTGCCGAGTCAACTAAAAGTGGGTTGGTCCGATTGAAGTATACCTTCAGATTCAGAGACCGGTTTGATGAGCCAAATGATGATTGGCTAAAAAGTATTGTGGCTATCAGTGACGAGCTACTTGGAGCATATAGCAAAACCGGAGATGATGTCTTGTCCGTAGCCTTTGAGGGCCGAGGGAATAAAAGATTAAACAGAGTATTTGATGCCATTGGCTTCGTATACCCTAATTATCACTACCCGCTGCAAAGGCAAGGGAAGAAAAGAAAAACTATTGCTTCGGCCATTACTGCTGTGCCGAAGCGCAAGAAGATGAAGGTCCTGACCCATTGGCCGCAATACATTGAACCGGCCGTGGAGCCTGAATTTGGCGAGGGAACTTCTTCTACTGCCGAAGTAAAACAAGCTGCTCCAAATGTGCAGAGCACCGAAGAGGCCATTGTAGTGCCAAAGGTGCCTACAGTCGGGCCAGCCGAAGCTGAGAATGATAAGGCCGAAGAGCCATAGGTGGAAAAAATAGTGAAAATGCCAGAAATTTTAATTCCTCCAGCAGAGGCAAAATTGTCAGAAGTGCAGAAAGCTCCTGCTACAACTCCCAAGAGGAGAAGGATGGCCAATGTGCTAGACGCTGTCTTGGAGACCGCAAAGGCCTTGAGCCCTGGTCCTATTAAGAAAATTGCTGAAGCTGCTAAAATCCAAGCCGAGGCCGAAGCTGAGCCTGTAGCGCCTATTGAGACGAAGGCCATCGCGCCTGAAGATAAGACTGATCAACAGGCTTCAGATGCTGGCATGGCAGAAGGGCAAGACGCGGCAAAAAGGGCAAAATCTCCAGCCCCCGAAGCCGCTGTCGAGGATGCTGATTATATTTATCGTCATGCTTCGGGGAAGAACATGTCTGAAGAAGAAGTTTTGGAAGCCAGACACTATGAGCGAAAATTGAAATATTCGAAGGGAGCTTTAGTGTTTAACGGCACTAACGATGACGACTTCCTATACTGTCTCCCGGGCAACAAAGAAATATCCGTTTTCCGGGAGATAGCTAAGAGTATGGGATTTCCGAAACTTGAAGACGGTCTTTCAGTTCTGTCGAAAGATGAACTTGCTGATAGCCTGGCGTACATGTTGGGGCGAAGGCGAAGACGCTACCCTTCGCGCGAAGCCCTTGCTGCCTCGCTACACCGATGAAGGCAAGATGGTCGGCGCAGTCGCCCTTCGTGTTCTCCATCGCAAGACGAAGGCCAGACTCCGACGAAGCCTGCTAGTCTGGCGTCCTCATCTAGTCCATACGCCCACGTGGAAATCGGCCCACTGTAACGGGCCCCGTGTGGTTAAGCATGTTATGGGCCTCATCTGTAATAGCTTTTCTGTAATGACAGTCTGTAACCTCCTGTTGGGGGCCTTCGTCTTCCGAAGGTCCTCAAAAAACATGATTTAACAATGTTTCCGGAGTGTAATACATGAACAGGTACCTTCAGACTCGGATCAGAACCATAGTGTGAGAAGCACGAACAATACGAAGGTTGACGCAGCGCCGAAGCTACGCGCAAGGGAGCTTCGGCATGACAGCAGGAAAGGGAACCGACTTAAAGGGAAAAAGGCTATTTAGACCTCGATGGATTACCTTAGGGTCAGTAGCAAATGTAAAGGGCATGGATGTAATTTCACATGGGCTGCGTCCCATGCCTATAAATAGATGAACAGTGCCCTGTACTGTTCATGCTGACTTGGCATTTGCTTTTGCGTCACGTTCGTACCTTTGTTTTCTGTCAAGCCGAAGGTACCAAATGTAATTCAATATTGTCCTTATATTAATTTACGATTATATACTGAGAAATATATATGATAATGTTATTGTTCACATTGTTTCTTATGCTTTACATGCTTCATTCGTTGTTAATATTTATACTTATATGTATGTTGAAATGATGAAGGTATGTCCTTCATGACCTTCGTCCGAAGATCATTATATCCTTGGGGAAATAATGCTTCGAAGGACGAAGGGCATTAACAAGTAACTTGTTTTGGTGTTGCCTTGTTCTCAATTTATAGCATTTGAGAGCAAGTCCCAAACATTGGCACCCACCTCTGGTGAACCCTTTTCGACCACCTTCGGCAAGCACTGACCTTCGTCATGCCACCGAAGAAAGCTTCAGCGACAGGGGCTGCCGCTCTGTAACACCCCAGGTGTTACTTAGGGTTTTCACTCAAGACTACACAAGTAAGCCCATCATCACATGTGACTTAAGTTGGGAAAGTACACCAAATTTGGAACTCAAGATCCTAAGTAAGTGCAACCCATCTTGGAAGTAATACCTTGGCTTGTCATGCACACATAATGGGGAGAGTTTCCCAAACCCTAATGCAAAACCCTTTGGACAATTGGAGCACTAGAAGTAAGTATGACCAAAAGGCTATGAACACCACATGATCATGACTTGGGCCAATTATAAAAGATGTAGTACACTTAATACCATACAAATGATAGTAAGGAAGTGACCCCAAAAAGGTTTCAGAAAAACCCCAAAAGGTTCACCAAAGGGTTGAGCATAAGAGAAAAATCAGAATTCTTCTAAGTCCAAAACCACCCCTTTTCCAAAGATCAAACATGTTCACCCTCTTTCAAACTTCAAAACCACTTGGCCCAATTGACAAAGTGGCGCCAAAATACCCCTAGAACACCCTGGAAAAGTTTGAACCCAACCCTAAGTCGTTTGACACGACTTGGCACAAGATTTGTCTCGGTTTGGACAGCTAGGACAAAGACAACTTCCCACCCTCATATCTCTCTAACCTGACCACATCTCCCCTTGGAACTCACATGAACTAGGTAGCCCTAGGTGCAGGGAAGAGATCTCTCACAGGTCTTAGGGCAAGATTCGCACGTTTTGGCCGCTCAGCAGATGGTAGAACAAGAACAGAAACAAAGAGCCACGTGTTCGATGCGCTCTGAGCTCGCTAGAGCACGCCCGACGCCTGCCCCCGCGTGCCCCGCGTCGCACCAAAGCCGAGCCGGCGCCGTTGCCCGGGCGCCTATAAAGCCCCCATGGACTTCGACCGTACTCCCCCGCGCGCGCTCGACCTCACCGGAGCACCAGATCACCGGCGTTGCCCAGCGCACGGCGCGCCCGCGGCCACCCGAACACCCGCCACCATAGACCGGCCAGCAGAGCCTCTCCTAGCCGCGTCCGACCCTCGGAGTAGACCGTGCATGCCTCGGTGAAGCTCCCCGGGCAAGGAATCGAACTTTGCCTCGCCGGAGAAGCCAATCCACGGTCGCCGGACTTCACCCGACCGGCGGTGAACGTAGACCAAGCTCCACGGTGAGTTGTTCTTCAATTCCTTGCACGTGTCGACTCATCAAAACCCTGTGAAGCTCCCCGTGCACTTGGATTGACCTATGTCGCCGTGGTTAGGCCGGAGCACTCGCTGCCGACGAGTTCACCCGCCTGCGCACGTGGACCGGCTGATTCCGGCCACCATCGCCGTCGAGCCGTACCTCGTTGTGACCGCCAGAACCTCCCGGAGCCAACCCCGCCCCTCGCCGGACCTCCCTCGCCGCCGGTAAGCCGCGCCGCCCTTTTTACTCCCGCGGGTACTATTTAAATAAGGGAAGGGACCTCGGGGGAAAAGAAGTAAAGGCCAGGGGGTTTTGTGCATTGTCATCGACTCAAGGGAATAGTGGCGCAGGGGTATAACTAAGGGGATTAGTTTAGAAAGAACCCAGGGTCTTCGGTGCAAAGTGGATTTCCAGAAAACCTTTTTATTATTTCTGATTTAAATACAAACATAACTTGAAAAATTCATAACTTCAGTTTTGTTTACCCAAATAAAGTCAAACCAATTTTGCCAGATCCTAAATAATGTAAACTACTGAGGAAAAATATAAAACCCCTAAGTGTTGCAGAAAATTTCAAAGTTTTGATTTAAATGATTAACTGGTTAAAAGCTAAATGAAATAGGGAAAAAAGCTACACTATTAGACTGGGGTTAAGAAAATTCAGAGAAGTACTTAATCACTTCCTAACCTGTTTAAAAATAATAAACCCTCTATACCCCAAATTAAGATAGAGTTTGCCATTTACATTATTTTCAGCTTATAGTTAAAGAAAATATAATAGGTACTTGAAAATAAGAACCAGGGAGCACCCACATTTTTCTTAGCTTCCTTATTCAGTGTAGTTCACTAGAAAATTTTATTATACCCTTGTTTTGTACAAAAGAAATGAAATACCTTTTGTTTTAAGAAAACAAGAAAAACTTAGAAAAACCCTAGAAAAATAATCCTGAAGAGAAAACACCCCAAACCTTGGGATAACTAATGTGTTGTTACTATAAACATAGAAACATTATGAGTTCTGTTGTTTGACATTTTTCAAATAACAAGTTAGTTGTAAGTGTCTTTTTAGCATTAAACTTTAGAAAAGTGTAACTAAATAACCACTAAGTAACCTTCTATGATTTCTGGCACAGAAGCATGTTATTACCTATAGATACCAGAAAAAATGACTCTTAGTACAGAACCCACCCCTAGATAAGAGTTGCAGTGCAAGTGACCCCTTTTGCCCCAACTTTTGTTATTTTTGTCCAGGTATTATTTTAATTATTCTGGACCCCAAACTTATAGGACAGACTACAGTGACCAATAGTAAACCACTGTAATTTTTACAGAATTTTTAAAAAATTTAAATCACTGTTATAGTTCAAACCCACCCTAAAATCATAAATAGAAAAAGAAAAGGGGAATTAATAGTGGAGACTAATGTTATCCTAACCAAACCATCAAAACCCATTGAGTGCCTACTGAAACATTTAAGAGGCAATCCAAGTCTTAATCCATTATGTTTAGGCAAAATCTCAAACCTAAATTGGTAAGCATAAACCACTAAGGGCCTCTTATAACCAGGAAACCCTAAGTTATTCACTAACTTAGTTTTCTTCACTTAGCATAATGATTTCTAAATTCTACATAATCATAGCATTCATGTTTCTTACTCATTGCATTCGATAGATTGCAACCTCGCTCACAGAGAATACATCCTCGTGCCGGAGCAAGGAGTTGCTCAGGAGGTAGCCCCAGATCCAGCACCAGAGCCTGCCCTAGAGGATCTGCCTGCCCGAGCTTTAGAAGGCAAGCCCCGGTTTTATGCATAACCAGTTCTATATATTATTTTACTACACTTAATGTTTGTAGGCTTGTATTGTGCACTTAAGTGTAGGAGTTGTCTGAAACCCTAGTTGCATTAACTCAGGATTCCTATTGAGATGGATACTAGTACGCTAGGTCGAGTAGCGACTTTATTAATTAGGGATCTCAGTAGAAGTCGAGTGATTTTTCTAGCACTCACGCGAGGTCAGGAATTGGTTGTATCCATTTTGATATCGTAATAATGGTGGTCTGTGGACAACAGTCCATGGGGATGCGTTGTCTACGAGACGGAAATTGGAATAAGGATTAAGGTGTGGTACCGTGTGTCAAGCGTTTGAACATACTAAACACATGTCGAGAAATATGTTAAATCGGTAAGCCTAGTACCTGATTGAACTTGGCAGTAGACTTTGCCCCTCACGCGACCTGAGACGTGGTCTCCCATTCCGGTTATGGTGGGTACAAGTGCGGTCACTGCACGACGGCAGTCGGGGTCAGTGAGGCATTGTACGCCAAGGCGGTGAGCCCTGATCTGCTGACGGGGAGTCGATGGGGATGGTTGATATGTGTGGGGAGAGAGTGTCTCGCCACGTCGTGTGTTTAGGTTTACCTTGCAAGGTTTAAAAACTCGATTCGAATCATCTGCTTCTCGCAGCTAATGAGACTGCTTGATCCATGCTGCTACATTGAGTAACAAGTGGAAATGTGATTACTTGGCAAAAGTTGTTGATTGCTAAATGTTTGATACCATGTATGATTAGATAGGTATACATTTAGTCTTAAGAGAGTCACACTAAAACTTGACAAAGCTAAAACTTGATTTATAGACTCAGCTAGTGCTTTTGGCAACCAAACCCCCTCAGCCAAACAGCTGCATGTCTAGAGGTAGAGGAGTAGACTCCTCACATCGGGTAAGTCTAGCTGAGTATTAGTATACTCAGCCTTGCCTATGGCATAATTTTACAGGTTCTCTGGAGGACATGGTTGCTGGAGTGACTTGGCCGTCCATCTTGCCACCGGGCTGGACAGTCGAGTGGGACCCTACCTCGGCTGAGGAGGAGCATGAGGAGTGATGGGACAGGCTTCCCCATCTCTCTGTTTATTTATCGTTAGTTTTATTCCACTGCATTCCGAACAATGATGACTACTTTTGCTAAAACTCCGATGATGATGTAATAAATTTAATACTCCTTAATACATGGTTTTTATGCTTTATTGTATTTGCTCTGTGCCTCACCATCGAGTGAGTACGTGGTACTTGATCCTGTTAGTGGCCTCGTCGGACTAGAACCGAGGGACTAACGTGTTATTCCCATTTAAGTGTTGTCTAGCCTCTAAAGCGGGACTTAGGCACTTAAGTTGGAATAATTCGGGCAATTCCGCCACACGCTCTACAGCCACTGGACCCAAATTAGGAGACCCTTTCTCTTCGAGAGGCCCAAAGCCAGAAGAGGAAGGCCACTAGACCAACACTCCAAGAAGAAGAGTTGGACCAAGAAATCAGAAACATGGAGATAATCCATCAGCAAGGGCAAAGGAAGAAGGAGAAGATGGCCCGACGGGTTGATCTTCAAAGGCAAATCGACGAAGCCACTGAAGAAGTACGCCATCTTGCTCAAGACGAGCAAGATCGAAGGCCCCAACACTAAGAGCTTCATCAAGAGGGCTTGTTCAACGACGATGGATGGTATGATGATTTTAATCATGATACCTTTACTTTTGATGATGCTTCTCCCTTGGCAGCAAAACTGCAGGCTATCCCATGGCCCCCATCATACAAGCCACCTCAGCTCCCCATGTATGATGGACATTCAGACCCGAAGCAGTTTTTGATGAGTTATGAAGCAACTATATCTTCATACGGAGGCAATGCAGCTGTCATGACCAAGTCCTTCGTCATGGCAGTTCGGAATGTGTCCCAAACGTGGTATTCTTCTCTTCGGCCAGGAACTATTACTTCATGGCAGAAGCTCAAGGATATGTTAGTGACAAGTTTTCAGGGTTTTCAGACAAAGCCAGTCACGGCTCAAGCTCTGTTTCAATGCACGCAAGATCATGAGGAGTATCTCTAGGCATACGTCCGAAGGTTCTTGCGTCTGAGAGCACAAGCGCCTATAGTGCCCAATGAAATTGTCATTGAGGCCATGATCAAGGGGCTTCGTCCAGGACCTACTGCCCAGTATTTTGCTAGAAAGCCTCCATAGACTTTGGAGAAGCTGCTCCAGAAGATGGATGAGTACATCCGCGCTGACAATGACTTCCGCCAAAGAAGGGAGGAAGCATACATGTTCTCTAAAATGACCAGGGGCTTCGGAGGAAGAATCCACTCGAGGCACGTCAGGTCAATTCACAACTCTACTGAGAGTGATGACAGAGGAAGTCAACAACAGAGGCCACAGCATTCCTCGCAAGCTTGGGGGCAGCAACAAAGCTCTTTCCGGCCACCAGCTCCAAGAGGCAGAGGCGCCAGGGGCTTCGGAGGAAGGTTTGGGGATTAGCCTAGAAAAATTTATTGCTTATTCTGTGGTCAGGACAAGGGCCATACTACAAGGATGTGCCATGTCACCATTCAGAAACAAAAGGAAATAGCAGAAGCCGCAACTCAGCAGAACGAGCCGAAGCAGGTCATGCACACTTCTTCGTATCACTCACCCTACATACCAGAGTATGAGGGTAACCATCCTGCAGCTTCTGTTGCTTCGGCTAGCCAACCACAAGCATCTTGCCCACAGCCTCCACCTCCGCCAACACTACAACCTGCATATTCATGAGGCCAGCAGCCAGAAGGGAGCCAACAGACCCATCACCAGCGAGATTTCAGAGAGGAGTCCGAAGCTCGCACAGTCAACAGTACTGTGCCAGAATCGAAACATATCTATTGAGAGATATCCTACCCCTGAAACAGTTTTTACATTCATTGCCATTTTCTTTTTTCATAAGGAACAATTATTGTAAACCTAGTTTTCTTGCCATTTTCAATTTCTTGTAATAGCTTCGTTCTTGCCACAGTGAAATATATCTTCTCCACAGACTCACGAAGTCCAAAAATTGCTGAAGCTCAAAAGTCGTTCCTAAGGGAATGCGGGGCTAAAAATCACATTGCAAGTATCACCGAAGCTACAAAAAGTCGTTCCTAAGGAACGCAACGTAAGTTTGCCAAAGCTACAAAAAGTCGTTCCTAGGGGAGCGTAGTGTAAGTTTTCTGCTCAAAAGTCGTTCCAAAGGGAATGCAGAGCCAAATACCACCGAAATATAAGGCGTAGCGCAAAAAGTCAACGAGAATACCGCCGAAATAGAAGGCGAAGAAGTTCAAAAGACGTTCCTTAGGGAATGCAGAACTTACAGCGAAAAGTCAGCGCTGATACACCGAAAAATAAGCGGTGAAGCCGAAAAATAAGAGGCAAAGAGATTGTGTATTCCACTATGGGGGTGTGAGTGTGTGTCTTCGGCATAAACATCATTTTGCATAACATAACATCATCACATCATTTCGCATAACATAACATCATACATCATATTGCATCAATGGCACAAGAAGGGGATACAATGTTGATCTTCGGAGAATGCTTCGACAAAGTGAAATTGTGGTAAGTTTTGAAGAAGTACAACTTCATCAGCTCTGATGTGGAGGAAGAAGGGATTTCTTGTTCACGAAGCATTGATGTTTTACAAAATATGGAGGATTTTTTACGAAGCATAAAAGCTCTTGTTTACGAAGCATGAAAAGAAGGGAAGGTGTTTTTTCGCCGAAGGCTCAAAAACGGTATGTACAAAAAGTTTCATGCATCGCAAAGAAATGAATTACAAAACACTCATATATTACATTCAAATAAGCACTGAATATTACAAATATAGTTCAGCAAATGTTACATCAACACTCTAGAAAATGTTTTTACAATAACTATTCTTCCTTCAGAATTTTTTCTGTAGCTTCGGTCAGCAGCTTAGTAACAACTTCATCTACAATAGCTTCGACCATATTAATAATTTCTATTGTCCTTTTTGTCTCTGGGTCGACCAGGGGGTCGAATGGCTCTGGGGGAGGAGATAGTTCAGCTGCGGTAGAAGACATAAATTAGTTCGAAGTCGCAAAAATAAACAATAAAGTGAAAAGCCATTAAGTAATACATATCCGTCTTTCAAGTTCCGCAGCTTTTTCAGTCGCTTTTGTTGCTTCTCGAGCGTCATGAATATCTTTTTCGCTCTTCTTCATTATTTCATGGGCCATCCCTCGGCCGCCATTTTCCCATATATCAGTAAAAAAATTTCCGCCTATTAAGCTTGCTTCGGCCGAGGCGTCTTTCGTATTGTCAATAGAGAAGGCAGCTTCGGACTGGGCCAAAGTGTTAACATGTTCGAACCCTGCCTTCTCCAAAATAGTTGCAACTCCCCTTGCGCCAGAAAGGCACTGACGTCCCCGCGGTCACTCAAAATCTCTTCAAAGGCCTCGGCCTCACCGCTGATCCACTCGATTACGCCTTCAGGGTCGCCCCGTATGAAGTTATCTTCGCTTGAGTACGCGCCCACGTTGGCGAAGCTAGTTTTTATCTTTTCAATGCATTCCACAGATTTCTCAAAGCATCTTTCTTTTGATGCGCGAAGTTCTGCAACTATTTTTTCAAAATAATTTTTCTAGTACTCACTGGCATCTCGATCAGCTTCGGCAACAACGCATTTTAATTTGGCCTCGGCTAGCTGTTTCCGAAGGTCTTCAATTTCATTTTTCTGGGCCTCAGCTTGTGCTTTGGAACTAGCCTCGTCTTCTTTTATTTTGTTCACCAATGAAATTAATATTTTTATCTTTTTCAAGACCTTCGTTCCTTAGTTCAATTACTTCTGAACGAAGGTTGTTCAGGGCTATTGTGCATCCTTCGTCTTCAATATTTTTCTGTGCCCTGAGGGCATTGCTAAGGATCAAGCCCTAAAAAAGGATCATAGTATTAGGTACAAAAAAATGAACAAATTCATTTTTCTTAAGTACAAAAATTGATTTACACACTTTTATGTTGTTATATGCTAAGCTGTCGGCCAATTCATCCTTCGACAGTACTGAAAGCCCATCTTCTAATGTTGGGAATCTGAAGCTTCGGCTCATCTCCCGGCAGACAAATATCTCCTTGCTGTCTGGGAGACAGTACAAGAAATCCTCTTCTTCGTTGCCGTTGAACACTAATGCCCCTTTTGGATATTTCAGTCTCTAGGCATAGTGTTAAGCCTCTCGTTCTTCTTCTTTAGGGAGTTTCTTCCCCGAAGCATGACGGATGATATATTCAATATTTTCCTTTAAAACTTCGGGAGTAGGAGTGACAGTTTTCTCAGGCAAACTCTGCTCTGTAGCCTCTTCCTCTGCTGCCTTTTTCTCAATTTCCGAAGGTTGTTTATCAATAGGCTCTGAAGGCCCGGCTTCGGCACTAGCTTGGCTCACTGCACCTTCAACTTCGGTCGGTCTTGTTTCAGCTTCGACTTGTATTTTTGAAGCCTCGGCAATTTTCCCTGAAGGAATAGAACTTGAAGCCTTTACCGTCTCCAGCACATCTAGCACACTGGCCATCCTTTTTCTCTTGGGGTAGCCGCAAGACCTTTTTGTGCCTTCGGCATTGTCACTTCTGCCGAAGGGCTTAAAACTTCTAATGTTTTTGTCCCTTCGACTCTTGTCTCCTCAATATTATCAATCTTCGGCTCAGCTAATTTGGCCGAGGGTGCCTTCGGCATTACAGCCGGCTCTTCAATCTTCTGCGTGGGAGGAGCAGGTTCTTTCGCTTCAGTAACCGAAGAGGTTTCCCCGCCAAACTCAGGCACTATGGCCAGTTCAATGTAGCACAATCGGTGGGTAAGGACCTTCAACTTTTTCCTCTTTGGTGCAGGCTCGCTTGAAGCAGCCGAAGCAGCAACCTTTCCAGAAGTTGCACCCTTTCTTTTCTGCCCCTGTGGCTGGTAGCGATAGTCAGGGTACACAAATCCAATAGCATCAAAAACCCTATTTAATCTTTTATTTTTTCGACTCCTGAAGGCCGCGGATAGTGCATTATCTTCGGACTTGGATTATGCTCTAAGTAGCTCATCGCTAGTGTTTTCAACGCACTTCAGCCAGTCGTCATCTGGTTCGACAAACTGGTCTCCAAATCTGAAGGTGTATTTCAATCGAACCAGGCCGCTTTCGCTAGGGTTGGTAATAGTTTCTTTCGGCATTTCCTAGCTGTCTATTAGTGGCCATATCCTGTAGGCTACATGCTCTTGAATTAAGTCTCTTGTTCCAATAAAAGAGCAAACTGTGCTGAAGGCCCTTCGATATGCTTCGGCTGCCTCATCAATTTCTACCTTCGGCTTCCGGAGGCCGAAGCGAGACCAGATGGGGCGCATGATGATTTGTTTAATATCTTCTCTCGCCTTCAAATCATTTTTCACATAAAACCACTCTTCCATCCAGGCCCCGGGCCACCTCTTCCGAAACGTTGGCACCGGGTAGCTTGTGCCAGAGCGAGCAACAAAGCTATAGCACCCAAAATTGTTATGATATTGTTCTTTACCCTAGGGCTTCGTCTCATACGAAAGTTCGTGCATGCTGCAAAAACATTTTGCACTTGGCTCTAGACCTTGACTCCTCACAGCCCAGATGAATATCCCCATTCTAATAACTGCCTCGGGAGTGATCTGATGAAGGAAAATCTGGTACATCTTCAAAACTTCAACCACAAATCTGCTCAACAGGAACCGAAGTCCAGCTTTGAAGAAGCTTTGGTAGATTACAACTTCGTTTTCTTCGGGAGTAGGAACGGCTCTGTCTACGTCAGCCCTCACAATAGACATATCTTGAAAAAATACCTTCCTCTCATATTATCAAGATGACTCTGTTTGATAGTTGATTTCTCGAAGACGACATGACTTGGTCGCCAGGGCCGATCTTCATAGTCTTCGCCCCCACTCTCCACATCATAGCTATCACTATCATCAGTATCTTCAGACAAGCCTTCTAGAATTTCTTTAGTAATCTTCTCTGTATTCGTTTTCGCTATTAACTCAACAAATCCAGCAGTCTGCTCCTCAAGAAGCTTCTCCTCTTCGGTTAGCTTCGTCTCAGCAACTTTCTTCTTGTCTTGAGACATCTTATCTTCGGAAATGACGAAAACATGCCCTTCAAACCAAAGCTAAAAAGCTTAAGAGCTATCAAGCGCTAGTAAGCACAAGTTAACAAATTGAGAAAATAAGGCAAATGGCGCAAGCAGTGTATCAAATGCAGGCGGTTTGACATCCTATTTATACGCCCAGCACGCTCCAAGTTGGAGGGCCCCGTCTGTCATTGACTGTTGATATTCTAGCAAAGGGAAGGTGTTTTTCGGACCTTCACCTTAGGGCCTTCGTCCATGTCGCAATCTGAATTCGTTATTCTAACAAATTAATATTGTGAGGGGCTACTGTTGGGGGCCTTCGTCTTCCGAAGGTCCTCAAAAAACATGATTTAACAATGTTTTCCAGAGTGTAATACATGAACAGGTACCTTGGACTCGGATCAAAACCACAGTGTGAGAAGCACGAACAATACGAAGGTTGACGCAGCGCCGAAGCTACGCGCAAGGGAGCTTCGACATGACAGCAGGAAAGGGAACCGACTTAAAGGGGAAAAGGCTATTTAGACCTCGATGGATTACCTTAGGGTCATTAGCAAATGTAAAGGGCATGAATGTAATTTCACATGGGTTGCGTCCCGTGCCTATAAATAGATGAACAGTGCACATGTACTGTTCACGCTGACTTAACATTTGCTTTTGCGTCACGCTCGTACCTTTGTTTTCTGCCAAGCCGAAGGTACCAAATGTAATTCATTATTGTCCTTATATTAATTTACAATTATATACTGAGAAATATATATGATAATGTTATTGTTCACATTGTTTCTTATGCTTTACATGCTTCATTCGTTGTTAATATTTATACTTATATGTATGTTGAAATGATGAAGGTATGTCCTTCATGACCTTCGTCCGAAGGTCATTATATCCTTGGGGAAATAATGCTTCGAAGGCTGAAGGGCATTAACAAGTAACCTGTTTTGGTGTTGCCTTGTTCTCAATTTATAGCATTTGAGAGCAAGTCCCCAACACCTCCCTTTATAGGAATATTCTGAGGATAGTCCGGGTACCCGAGGGCATAAACGTCTTTGCCTTGGGACGTTAGATGCTCGGGTACCTATAAATACCCCCGTACAGTGCCCTTGAGAGGCCAGATTAACAGAGCAATTGCCATCCCACATCAAACTTTGTTTGCACTCTTTCCATTTCCCCGTTGGATCTACTTGCCCAGGAGAGCAAGTTCTAACATTTGGCGCCCACCGTTCGTGCTACGAACAAACCACCCACGATGGCACCCAAGCGAGCTAGTTCAAAGGCAGCCCCATCCATCGACGAAGCAGCGAAGGCAGCGTTGCTAGCCGAGAAAAAAGGCAAGGCCCTCACAGACAACACCCCCCAAGAAGCCTGCGAAGATGAAGCTCTCAGCAAGAGACAGCGCCACGAACAACCCACTCCCGAAGGCACTCTACGCACCTGCAGCTCCGGAGGACAACCACAAGCACCACCCCCAGGCTTCGCTCCCCCAGAGGGCGAAGACGCAACAGAGGACGGCGAAGTCATCGGCGTCTCAGCCGAAGAATAGCTACAACTATGGGCCCTGCGCATCAAGAACCACAACCTCCAAAAACAGAAAGACATCCTTGAGGCCAAGAACCGACGTGTCACCGTGCAAGCCAAGGTGCACCAGATGATACAAGACGAGGAACAGAGAGCCCGGGAACTCGAGCAAGAGATTGCGCTCATGCAGAACGAAGGCCAGCACGATTTGCAGCACGGCACGCCCCTCCAACAACGCGCGGCAGCTGGAGACTTATTCATACCCCAGCGTGGGCCCTTCATCCCGCACGCCACAACTTTCCAAGGCATCAACTACCTTGATGAGCGAAGTCCCCTGGCTCCGCAACTCCAAGTGTCACTGTGGCCCGCCAACTTCAGGGTACGGACCTACCCCAAGTACAACGGCAGCACCGACCCTACACAATACATCATGAGCTACCAAGTCACCGTCGCATCATCCAGAGGGGACGCCAAGTCTTTCATCATCGCCCTCGAGGGTCCGGCCTTGACCTGGTACACTAGGTTGCCCCCATTGTCCATCGACTCCTGGAAAGGACTCCGAGACAAGTTTCTGCTCAACTTCCAAGGATACCGACCCGACACCGATGCTTTGGCCGAGCTATCACTCTGCAAACAGCAAGAGAAGGAAACCCTACAGGAGTATTACCACAAGTTCCTGACTCTCAAGTCACAATTGCCTTCGGTCGACGACCACATTGCCATACACTACACCATCAGTGGCCTTCGGGCTGGCGTTCTATACAGTCACTACATCAGGGACCCACCCAAAAATCTCCAAGAGCTCTATCAGCTGTTCGAGAAATACGCCAGATCTGAAGAGCTCCATCAGCGCAAGATCGAGTCTTAGAGAAAGCCCAAGGACCCTCCACAGTCCAGCCGAAGCTGGACAAGGCCTTCACAGTCAGACTCCGAACGGGACAGCCACAGTCAGCAGCAGGTGCACAACATAGCCAACCAGCACCCCGCCGGCGAGTCCACTCGTCGTCTGGAATACCCCCCTAGGGCTGCGGCAATGGCACGCGAGGCCGAGGCTGGGGACGGGCGCAGCAACCGCGCAGATATTAATGCATGTTCCATGGCGAGGATTGCGCACACCCAACAAGGGATTGCCCGGAAACAAGGGCCACCAGGGACAGGATGTCTCGAGCGCAACCAACCGACAACCAGCGGGTTGTCGTGCACACATATCACCACCACCACCCACAACCATACAACGGCGGCCACGCCCAACATCCACCCAACCACGCATATCAGCACCATCATGAGGTACAAGTTGTACCACCCCCGCACCCGCCTCCGCATCAACCAAATCCACATCACCAAAATCACCCCCAAGCACCAAAACAAGAAGACTTCGCGGAGTCATCCACATGATCACTGGAGGGTCCAGCGTCGACTTCGAGACGAAGCAGCAAAAGAGGGATCATTACCAAAGTATCAACCACATCGCCCTCACCGGCCCAGTTGTACAAACGAGGTGGTCGCATGTGCCACTAACCTTCGATGCCAGGGATGTTGATCTGCGCAGCGCACCCCACGTCGACGCTATGGTGATCAACTGCAGCGTGGTAGGCTGGGACCTTCACCAGTCCTAGTCGACAACGGCAGCCAAGCGGACATCATCTTCCTGCACGCCTTCGACCGCATGGGCATCAATCACAGTTTAGTCAAGCCTTCGGACAACCCCCTATATGGCTTCGGCGGCAACGACACTTTCTCCGTGGGCAAGATAGAGCTACCCCTGTCATTCGGCGTTGCACCCAATGCGTGAAGCGAATAGGTCACCTTCGACATCGTCGACATGGTCTATCCTTACAACTCTATAATGGGTCGAGGCTCCATCAATAAATTTGAAGCGGCCATTCACGGACTGTACCTCTGCATGAAAATTCTGGGCCCACAAGGCGTGATAACGGTTTACGGTAACTAGCAGACCGCGCGCAACATTGAGAGAGACTTTGTTCCAGGTCAACGGAACGTACACTGCCTTACCACACAGTGCGAAGTCTCCAAGGCGACCCGCCCAACCACCGACGAGAAAGTGAAGGCACAGCTGCAGAGCAACGATGGAACGAAGATAGTTCCCCTCGACCCGGCGACACCCAAGCAAACGGTCGTAATAAGCGAAGACCTGACTTCGCAAGACGAGGAGAAACTCATCTCCTGTCTTTCCAGAAACAAGGACGTCTTTGCCTGGTCCACCCTCGACCTGGTCGGAGTCAGCCGCACCATCATCGAGCATAGTTTGGGCATCGACCCTTCAGTGCGCCCAAAAAAGCAGCGGCTGCGCAAAATGTCCGATGAAAAGACGGAAGCCGCCAAAGCCGAAGTGCACCGCCTGCTGGAGGCCAATTTCATCAAACCCATCGCCTACCCTATGTGGCTCGCCAACGTAGTCATGGTACAAAAGAAAAGCAGCAAGTGGCGCATGTGCATCGACTTCACGAGCCTCAATAAGGCATGTCCCAAGGACAATTTCCCGCTACCACGGATCGACAAGATAGTCGATAGCGCAGCCGGATGCGAAGTCATGTCACTTCTCGACTGCTTCTCCGGCTACCACCAGATATACATGAAGGAGGAAGACAAGGCCAGCACCAGCTTCATCACCCCCTTCGGCACGTACTACTTCATCAGGATGCCAAAGGGACTCAAGAACGCTGGATCAACCTTCTCTCGCCTCACCAAGACGGTGCTCGAGAGCCAAGTGGGACGCAACATTTTCACGTACGTCGACGACATTGTTGTCGTAAGAAAAAATAAAGAAGATCACCTGGCTGACCTTGCAGAGACGTTCGCAAACATGAGGGACACACGACTTCGCCTCAACCCCGAGAAGTGCGTCTTCGGAGTTCGCCAGGGGCAAATACTGGGCTACCTGGTGTCGCACCGCGGGATCGAGGCCAACCCAACCAAGATCCAAGCGATCATCAACATGACACCCCCGCAGTCAACCAGGGATGTCCAGTGTCTGACCGGTAGATTGGCCGCCCTCAACAGATTTATCTCCAACTCTGCAGAGTGGAGTCTACCCTTCCTCAAGACACTACGTGGTGCGAAAGACTTCGCATGGGGACCAGAACAGGCGGCAGCCTTCGCATCATTAAAGCAACACCTGTCAGACTTGGCAATTCTCACTAGTCCCGACCCCTCGCTGCCTCTGCTACTATACATCGCAGCCTCGCCATATGCAGTCAGCGCAGTGCTAGTCCAAGAGCAAGACAAAGAGGGCACGACCCGACAGTGTCCAGTCTACTACGTCTCTGAAGTCCTCACGACCTCCAAATGCAACATGACTGAATTGGGAAAAACACTTATGCAGTCATCATGGCATCGCACAAGCTGCGCCACTACTTCGAGGCATTCAAGGTGCGGGTCACCTCGGACAGGGGACTGGTAGAACTGTTCAGAAACCCGGAGGCGTCCGTTCGAATCGCCAAATGGGCAGTCGAACTCTCCGGGTACCACATCACCTTTAAACCCAGGACAACAATCAAGTCGCAGGTCCTGGCAGACTTCATCGTCGACTGGACAGGCCCAACACAGCAGCAAGAAGAGCCTCAAGAAAAAGATGTGGACCATCCACTGCGACGACACATGGTGCCATGCGGGGGCAGGCGCAGCTGCAATTATCACATCACCCACAGGCATCAAGCACAGATATGCAGCACGCCTTAGCTTCGCTTTGGAGTCCGACAGATGCACCAACAACATAGCAGAATACGAAGCTATCATCTTGGGCCTTCGCAAGCTGAAAGCGCTCGGCGTCACCACCTGCATAATCAAGACAGATTCCAAAGTAGTTGCTGGCCAGGTCGAAAAAGAATATTCAGCAAAAGACTCCGCACTCTTGCAGTATCTTACAGCTGTTCGTAGTCTCGAGAGACAGTTCAAAGGCATCACCCTACATCATGTGGACCGCGCCAGGAACGAAGAGGCCGACGTGTTAGCCAAGGCAGCGGCCAGAGGCGAGACCTTGCCCTCCGACGTGTTCTATCACGTCGTCGGCACACCAGCCGTCCGCAACCCAGAGGGCTTACAAGTAACCAACGACGCCGAAGGCCATCGCATCATCAACCTCATCATGACCAAAGATTGGCGGGTCCCAATAACCCTGTTTCTGAAGGATATTACCACCCAACTGACGTCAATGAGGCCAAACTCCTCAAGCACCGAAGCCGGGATTTCGTACTAGTCGGGGGCCAACTATACAAGAAGGGGATCAGTCAGCCCATGCTAAAATGCGTGACCCAAACCGAAGGCATTCAAATCCTTCGTGAAGTCCATAGCGGAATTTGTGGCTCCCATTTAGGGCCCAGGGCCCTCGCTGCCAAGGTGAACCTTCAAGGATTTTACTGGCCCGCGATAATCTGCGCCGCAAATCGAGTCACGAGGTCTTGCCAAGCATGCTAGAAGTTTTTCCCCCGCTCGGGCAACCCTTCTCAGTTCACCAAGCTGATCGCCCACACATGGCCACTTCAACGCTGGGGTTGGATATCGTCGGACCACTACCTATGGCTCAAGGCAACCTAAAATTCGCCTTCGTCGCCGTCGTGTACTTCACCAAGTGGATCGAGGCCAGGGCAGTATCCACAATAACATCGAAGACCGCCCAAAAGTTCTTCTGGCAAAACATTGTTTGTCGATTCGGAGTCCCGTCTGAGCTCACAGTCGATAATGGCACACAGTTTGATAGCCAGGACTTCAGGGACTTCTGCCTCTCCATCGGCACCAAGCCTGCCTTCGCCTCGGTGTATCACCCGCAATCCAACAGCGTCGTCGAGCGCGCCAACGGCAAGATCTTCACTACCATCAAGAAAAGAATTCTCAATGACAAGAAGGGTAAATGGGTCGACCAACTACCTGAAGTGGTCTGCGCCCTAAATACAACCGAATGTCGGGCAACCGGATTCACACCCTTTCGTCTATTATATGGATCGGAGGCCATGATGCCACAGGAGATAAATCACGAGTCGCCCCGAACAAGCACATCAGCGGTCCCCGACGTCGACGAACCAACCTCCAAAGACCTCATCGACGGAGACCGCGTCCTCGCCCTGTAGGCCCTCAACAAATACCAAGCCCAAACTAAGGCCTGGGCGTGACAACATGGTCGTCCCAAGAGAGTTCAACAAAGGAGACCTCATACTCGTCTGGACCACCCGGACAGAATCACGGGGCAAGCTGGAGCCGAAATGGGAGGGTCCATTTATCGTCAAGACGAAGGCATCCCCCAGCGCGTACAGGCTAGCAATGCCCTCCGGCGAAGACTTAGAGCACTCCTGGAACATTGACAACCTCCGCAAATTTTTTGTCTAACCCTCGGGGCCCACGCGCCCTTGTAATCCATCAAACAATATTATTCTGGCCCGCACTCTTTTCCTCACAGTGGGTGAGGTTTTTAACGAGGCGGAGCCATGTAATGTACCAGCAAAGCCCCCACAAAAACGAACTCAGACGCAACGTGTTGAAAAAGACCGCATCGACGGTCTTCGGCATTCAACCACCCGAAGTCACCGCGACAGGTAGCGTAGACTACCCCTGTGTGCGACACTCCGCGCAAAAGTCACCTAAGGGTGTAGCAGGAATAGCACAACAAGTGCGTTAATCGAAGTCTTTTACCAAAAAGACACTCCGCGCAAAAGCCGCCTAAGGGTGCAGCCGGAACAGCACAGAAAGTGCGTTAATCAAAGTCTTTTACCAAAAAGACACTCCGCGCAAAAGTCGCCTAAGGGTGCAGCCGGAATAGCACAACAAGTGCGTCAATCAAAGTCCTTTACGAAACAGACAATGCATGCAAAAAGTCGCCTGAGGGTGCAGCCGGAGCAGCACAACAAGTGTGTCAATCGAAGTCCCTTGCTAAAAACGCTCCGTGCGAAAAACGCCCAAGGGTGCAGCCGGACAGGCACAATAAAATACGCCAACAAGACACATTACAATACAAGTTACAGTTACATACACACGGCGAGGGCACCATATACTACATCGGCTCAAACTTCGGGATGATACCCATCTCCCTATAATTGAACAGCATTATCCTCAACTCCTCACCCTCAAAAAGATTTCACAGATCCCCCTCACCTATGCTCGCCCCAGTTGACGAGGATAACAATTCTCGTTTACCAATCCGGTCCACTCGAAGACGGCCACGCTACATCCCCATACGACGGCGCCTACCACTTCGCGAAAACACACCCACACTGTGTTTCGACACCACCCTTCGAAGCCTGTGCTCAGCCCTCGCACTAGGAGGATCAACAGCCTCACCAACCTCCACACGCGGTGAAGACTCCGCTGCGGCCACATCTAACGCAGCAAAATAATCCAATCCTTCATCCGAGGACTCCTCCGTCCAGAAAAACGAACTCCCAGACTCACCATCAGACCCAAAACACTCAGATCCAGAGCCAAATAAATTATTATCGGCAGGCACAACGGTTGCGGCCGCCACAAAATCAGTGTATCCAGCAGCGGTTGCTTGCGCAGGCCCAAACATCGGAACCTGCGCAACAACCGAGGTTCAGTATCACAAAAACAAAAGTTTACACCGAAAGCCCTAGCCCCTATTCCGCCACCTGCGACGGCCCGGCCGACGCCGCTAGGTCTTCGGCAGTTGGTTCGCCCACCACCTTCGAAGCACCCTCACCCATCGGTGCCGCGGCCGGCACGGGACCTTCGCCAGCTCCAGTCGGCATGGGGGTCGCCAAGGGGCCCTCGCTTGCATCGGATGGGAGCACCGAATCCACCCCCGACGCCTCTTGCAGTGTGCTGTCCAGATCACCGAGGTCCTCGACCTCTTAATCGTGTGCCATCTAGAGCAATAGCACATTCATTCAACAACCACACAAATACACACACACATATAATCACACAGATGCACCTTTACCTGATCCAGCGCCCGGTCAGACCTCTCCCAGACAGTCTCTCGGCCGTGAGGGCCCCACATCCTATCGAAAAGTGCCCCAACCGACCGCTTCAGAACCGGGTCCTCAACCTGGAAGATTTCACGCTCGAAGCCTTCGTCCGACTAGTTGAAGACCTTGAAATGCCCACATCCCTCGCGGGACAAGGCATTCATGGCCCCCTCACAGGTGATGAGGGAGGCGAAGGACATGAGGCCCATCACAATTGTCGGGAGCACCTCCAGCTCCTCCTGTAGCCACCCAAGGAAGCGGAGGCCCACATCCGGACCAGACGCTTCGAAGGGTCCCGGCCGCGCACCTAGCTCCCGGTACGCGTCCACGAGCTGCGAATGCGTCCGCTCGACCTCCATGTTCGTCGAGGCCTCCATTTTGTCCAGGCGGTCGCGCAGGCCACCGAGCCGCGCCTCCAGCTCCTCGGCATGTTAGCAGGCGAGACTGCCCTCTGCCCGCACAAGTTTGGCCTCGGCTTGCGCAGCCTGCGCCTCAGCATAGGCTCTGTTTGCGTCCCTCCTCTCCTCCGCCAGCTGGTGCCTGAGATCCACCTTCTCGGCCTCCACAGCCGCCATCCTCTCCGACAACTTGTGGCTTCTGTTTTCCACAGCTGGCTTTTCCCAAGCAGCTTCCGCATGCTGCGCTCGGAGGCGCTAGATCCTGCCCTCGAGTCATTGCCTCTCGGCAGCAAACTCCGAAGTTAGGGCGCCCGACGCAACATGGTCGGTGAAGGCGGCCGCCTGCCACGAAAAAACCATCAGATTCGCAACCACATAAAAAACAACGAACCAACAAATTCCAAGACGACTTACATGCTTCAGCTGCTCGGACGCATGCCTCCGCGGCTGGGACACAGAGCCCGCCATGTCTTTAGCGGCGGTGGCCGACGAAATCTCGCCGTCGACGCAGAATTTGGACCATTGGTCCGGCGAAGTACCCTTCGCCCCAACTGCCGCCGTAGGCAAAGTGGTCGCCACCGAACCCGGGACAACAGCCAGCTGCCCCGCATCCGACCCTGCATCATAACCTCGTCCATCATTGCCATTGCAAAAAAAAACTCACCAACGAGGTAATAATCCACGCTGATGTCCGTGTCAAAGTCGGCACCACCTGCTGCCGCTTCGTTAGTGCGCACCGGTGACGGCGGCCTTCGCTCCTTCGTCGACTCAGCAGAGGGCGGCTTGCCCTTGCTGGAGGCAACATCCCTCGCACCCGCCGAAGACTTGCTGGGCGCGGGAACGGCCGGCTTCGCAGCCGGCGGTGGTTTGCCGCTGCCAGGGGCGGTGGACTTCGCGCCTCCCCGCGCCCTCTTCACCTTGCGGCTAGGGTCCCCAACCCTAGCGAACGCACGACGCTTTCATGCCGCATCTTGACTGTCCTTGTCCATCACTTCCGATACAACAGCAGCAATATTCTGTCCATAAGGAAAAATCTTCATCTCACAGGCCAAACAAGATGCGGGGCATCGGAACGTTCCTTGACCATCGACCCCCGGTAACCTTCATCATTCGCGCTGAAGACTCCCGGAGCTCGGGCGAAGACATCCTTCCCCCGAGGGCCGCACAAGTACCCATCAACTCCACAGCAAAACAATCAGAGACCCCCAACCACCCAATGGCAGTACCTATTTTTCTCTTCTTAACGGCCGGGGAAGCCTCCCACGAAGGGCCTTCCTCAGCCACGACCACTGGCTTTTCCCACGGCGGTCAACAGCTGCAGCAGTGTCGTCTCCAGGGTAACCACCGTATGGCAAACAGTTTAACTCGAAGACCCGATTCAAGCGAACATTGGATCCACGAATATCCCAACTCCGCAGATTCTCTGTCCTTGGCGCATACCGCCCTACAATCCTCACAGCTCCATCCTCCACTTCGCGGATGAACGCGGCTGGGTCCCGGCCGCACAGATCCAAGACGAAGGCCGGACTTCGCACCAGCTGCTGGCCGAAAGTAGGCATCTGGCGAGGGCATACTTCGCCAAGCACCCAGCCATGCGCCAGGGGCCACACTCCATAACTAATGAATTCCTCAACTAAATCACGCTCGCTACTCATGCGGGCGGCGCACCGGATGGCTCCTTCATCCTCATCATCCTCAGCCACCTCAAATGGTGGGAATGCCACATAGTAGTGGGAGCACATTACGGCCGCGGGGAGCCCTGGGAGTTCTTCAACTTCGTCTCCCAAAACATAAAACCAATAATCCCACCAATTTCCCCACTTGTTGCGAGCACAGGGAACTAATTCCACGACTTCCGCCGAAGTCTTTCCAGTCCTCGGTGTGAAGGTGCACGATCCAAACTGTGCAATTTTACTTCCAATCTTTCTCTTTTGCCAATGCATATAGTAATTCTTGGCGAAGACCTCTACAGAGGGCTGACCGCCATACGAAGTCACCGCCCAGACATACTTCGCCAGGGCCACCACGACGTTAGGTGTTAGCTGGTGGACCTGAACCTCAAACCTCTACAGGACCTCCGCCATGAAGCGATGCGTAGGAAGGCGAAGGCCGGCAATGAAGAACACCTCAAACACGACTAACTCACCCTCAGCTCGAGAATCTCTTCTGCCCCCAGGACACGCCCAACACCATTCCCAAAATACCCCAACTGTTGCATATCCTGCTCACGAACCGAGGAAATCCTCGAAACGCCGAACTCCACCGTGTGGCCCGGCTGTAACTCCACCGCCGCCGAACCGCTCAAGGTATCTTTGGACAATGAATCGGCCAGCGACGCATTTGCAGCAGATGAGGAAGAAGACGACATCGCTACGTACCATCGGCGGCAGCGTGCGGTTTGCTTGACGCGGGCCAGAACTCCGATGCAGAGGAACAAGGAGAGCAGGCGAGCGAGCGAGCGGTTTCAAAAGTTTAGGGTTTTCCGAAGCACGAAAGGGTAAGAGACAGCCCGAGCCACGCCACCCATTTTATACACACGGTGCGGCGCTTCGGGAAACCCGCAGTCCAACAGTGCCACGTCCATCAAACGTCACCTCAAAAACCCCCGCGGGACCACTTCGAGCGAGGGCATCGTCTCCACCATCTTGCGACGTCTTCGGCACCAGATGACTCAGTCGAACTGGTCCCTCGAAGGGCAAATGTTGGGGCGAAGGCGAAGACGCTACCATTCGCGCGAAGCCCTTGCCGCCTCGCTACACCGACGAAGGCAAGATGGTCGGCGCAGTCGCCCTTAGTCTTCTCCATCGCAAGACGAAGGCCAGACTCCGACGAAGCCTGCTAGTCCCGCGTCCTCATCTAGTCCATAGGCCCACGTGGAAATTGGCCCACTGTAACGGGCCCCGCGTGGACAAGCATGTTACGGGCTTCATCTGTAATAGCTTTTCTGTAATGACGGCCTGTAACCTCCCTTTATAGGAATATTCTGGGGATAGTTCGGGTACCCGAGGGCATAAACGTCTTTGCCTTGGCACGTTAGACGCTCGGGTACCTATAAATACCCCCATACAGTGCCCTTGAGAGGCCAGATTAACAGAGCAATTGCCATCCCACATCAAACTTTGTTTGCACTCTTTCCATTTCCCCGTTGGATCTACTTGCACAGGAGAGCAAGTTCCAACAGTACAATAGCATAAAGGTTTAAAAGTTAACTTTGAAGTTAGAAACGAAGTATTTTATTGTCATACTCTATTCTTTCTTCTTCTTTTCAAGGCTTGATTCTTAGTAATGCCTTGAGGGCACAAAAGAATGCTGAAGACGAGAGTTGTACTATAGCACTCAACAACCTTCGTTCAGAAGTGATTGAGTTAAGAAACGAAGGCTTGGAAAAAGATAAAATTTTGATTTCATTGGTAGATAACGTGGAAAAAGATGAAACTAACTACCATGCTCAGATCGAAGCTCAAAAAATTGAGAATGAAGATCTTCGAAGGCAATTGGCTGAAGCTAATAAAAATGCGCGCTTGCACAGGCCAACCAAGAGATTAGTGAATACTGGAAAAATAAGCTAGAGAAAAATGTTGAAGAACTTCGTGAGTCCAAGGAAAAGTGTTTTGAAAAATCCTTGGATTGCATTAAGAAATTAAAAACTAGCTTCTCCAAAGTGGGCACCTACTCTTCTGAAGAAAATTTTATCCGAGGCGACCCCGAAGGTGTTATTGAATGGATAAGTGTAGAAGCTGAGGCTTTCGAAGAAATACTGAATGACCGCGGGGACATATGCGCCTTCTCCGACGCTTGAGGAATTGCAGCTATCCTGGGGAAGGCTGGCTGTGATCATGTTAAGACTATAACTTAGGCCGAAGCTGCCTTCTCTATTGACGCCATGAAGGACCCTTCAGCCGAAGCAACTTTAGTGGGCGGAAAATTCTACTCTGATGTCTGGGAGATGGTGGCCGAGAGCTGGCCCACGAAATTATAAAAAGAATGAGAAAGACACCCATGACGCCCGGGAAAAAGCAAAGCGAGCTGAGAGGCTGCCGAGCGTGAAAGGCGCATAGGTATTGCTTTTGATTTTTTAGTTTCAGTACTTGCTTCAAGGCTTCGTATTAACAATTTTCCTACTACATCTGAACTATCCCCGCCACCGGAGCCGTACGATCCCCTAGCTGATCTAGAGATGAAGGAATCATTGGACATCATAAGCATGGCTGAATCCATTATTGACGAAGTCGTCAATAAATTGCTGAACGAAGTTGCAGAGAAAGTCCTTAGAGAGGAATAGGTTTTATTGTAATTTTTTTTTTGAAAAGCTTGATGTATAGAACAAATGAAAGAAGATTAGGCCTCTTTTGTAACAAAACTATGTAATATTTGAAGTATGTAATATTGAATCAAATATGTAGACTGTTGTAATTTATTTCTTTGCGATGCATGAAACATACTCACATACCTCTTTTTGAGCCTTCGGCGAAAAAACACCTTCCTTCTTTTCATGCTTCGTTAAGAAAGTAACCCCTTCTAGGGCAAATCTGATTATTACCCGAAGCTTGCTGCGTGCCTTGGCACATTTTTATTCAATCGAAGTATTTCTGAAGATTTGCTTCGTATTCAATCTCTTCTGTTGACGCGATATGATGTATGATGTGATGCTATGCTAAATGATGCGATGATATGATGCAATATGATGATGCTTTAACACCCACACTTACGCCCACACTGATACACGAAGGACTCTGCATCCCCTTGGGACCGTCTTTTTGAGTCTAAGCTCTACATCCCCTTGGGAAAGTCTTTTGAGCTTCTTCACCTTCTCTTTCGGTGATATAAGTTATGCATCCCCTTAGGAACGTCTTTTGAATTTCTTTGCCTTATATTTCGGCGGTATAAGTTCTGCATCCCCTTAGGAACGTCTTTTGAACTTCTTCGCCTTATATTTCGACGGTATTTGGCTCTGCATTCCCTTTGGAACGACTTTTGAGTAGCAAACTTACACTGCGCTCCTTTAGGAATGACTTTTTGTAGCTTCGTCAATTTTGGCTCTGCATTCCCTTAGGAACGACTTTTGAGCACAAAACTTCTGCGCACCCTTAGGAACGACTTTTGTAGCTTCGTCAATTTTGGCTCTGCATTCTTTTAGGAACAACTTTTGAGCTTCGAATTTTAAGAGTCTTCTTTCAAGCTTCGTAAATCCATAAAAAAGATATATTTCATTCTGGTGTAAGCAAAAAAAATTTATTACAAGAAATTGAGACTGAGTTTTTCATTACTTATTTCTTACACAAAAAGTAAAAATGGCATAAAAGATAACAGTGCTTCAGAGGTAGGATATCTCTCAGTAAATGTACTTCAATTCTGGTACAGTGTTGTTGACTATACGAGCTTCGGACTCTTCCCTGAAGTCACGTTGTTGTTGAGGGTGTTGGCACCCTTCTGGCTGCTGGCTTTGAGTATGAGCAGGTGGCAAAGGTGGTGTTAGTGGAAGCTAAGGCCACGAAGCTTGTGAATGGCTTGCCGAAGCAACAGAAGCTGCAGGTTGGTTGCCCACATATTCTGGTATGTAAGGAGAGTAGCACGAAACAGTATGTAAAACCTGCTTCGGCTGGTTCTGCCGAGTTTCTGCTTCAACAATCTCTTTTTGCTTCTGAATAGTAATTTGGCACGTTCTTGTAGTGTGACCTTGTCTTCACCACAGAACAAACAATAGATTTTCCTGGGCTGATCCCCATATCTTCCTCTGAAGCTCCTGCCACCTCTGCCCCTTGGAGCTGGCGGTCTGAAAGAGCTCTGCTGCTGCCCTGAAGATTGTGAGCTTTGTTGTTGCCTCTATAGCTGACTTCCTCTATCATCATTCTGACTAGAGCTATGAATAGATCTGACATGCCTAGGGTGAATCCTTCCTCCGAAGCCCCTAGTCACCTCAGAAAACCTAAAAGCTTCCTCCCTTCATTGCGGAAATCATTGTCGGCCCGGATGTACTCGTCCATTTTCTGAAGCAGCTTCTCTAGAGTGTGGGGGGGTTTCCTGGCAAAATATTGAGCCATAGGCCCTGGTCGAAGGCCCTTGATCATGGCCTCAATGACGATTTCATTAGGCATTGTGGGCGCTTGTGCTCTGAGACGTAAGAACCTTCGGACATACGCCTGAAGGTACTCCTCATGGTCTTGTGTACACTGGAACAAGACCTGAGCAGTGACTGGCTTCGTCTGAAACCCTTGAAAACTAGTGACCAGCATGTCCTTAAGCTTCTGCCATGACGTGATTGTCCCTGGCCGAAGAGAAGAGTACCATGTCTGGGCCACACTTCGGACTGCCATGACGAAGGACTTTGCCATGACAGCGGTGTTGCCTCCATATGAGGATATTGTTGCCTCATAGCTCATTAAGAATTGCTTTGGGTCCGAGTGCCCATTATATATGGGTAACTGGGGTGGATTGTAGGATTGTGGCCGTGGAATAGCCTGCAATTCTGCTGCCAAGGGAGAATCATCATCAAAAGTAAAGCTACCATGATGAAAATCATCGTACCATTCATCTTCGTTGAATGAGCCCTCTTGGCGAAGCTCCCTGTGTTGAGGCCTTTGGTCATGATCATCTTGGGTAAGATGACGCATTTCTTCAGCAACTTCATCTATCTTCTTCTGAAGGTCGGCCAGCCGGGCCATCTTCTCCTTTTTCCTTTGCACCTGCTGATGTATGACTTCTAGGTTCCTGATCTCCTGGTCCAGCTCCTCCTCTTGAAGTGTTGGGCTAGTGGCCTTTCTCTTTTGGCTTCTGGGTTCTTGGAGAGAGAGCATCTCCTGATTTGTGTCCAGTGGCTGCAGTGCAGCCCCTGGCGCTGTTGTTTTCTTCGGCGGCATGACGAAGGTTGATGCTTTGCCGAAGATTGTGGAAGTGAGTACACCGGAGGTGGGCGCCAATGTTGGGGACTTGTTCTCAAATGTTATGAGTTAAGAACAAGGCAACACAAAATGTTAATGGTTAAAAACCTTTGTCCTTCGAAGCATTATCTCCCTTAGGATATAATGATCTTCAGATGAAGGTTATGAAGGACATACCTTCATCATCTCAGTATATCATAATGAAAAATAAGAGCATATGAAACACGAGAAGCATTATGAATAATCATATGACATCATTAATATATTGTCATGAATGAATATAAACAATATTGAATTACATTTATACCTTCGGCTTGACAGAAGGCAAAGATCCATGTGTGACGTGCAAGTGAATACAAGTCAGCGTGAACAGTACGGGGTTACTGTTCATCTATTTATAGGCACGAGATGCAGCCCGGTCGAAATTACATTCATGCCCTCAACAAATAACTATAAACATGACACAAACTATAAAGGACTGATCGGTCTTTTCCTCTTTAGGTCGGTTCCGTTTTCTGCTCCTGAGCCGAAGCTTCCCTGCGAGTAGCTTCGGAACTGGTTCAACCTTCGTCCCGACCACGCTTTTCATATTGTGTATAGCTTCACTACGAGTCCGAAGGTTCCTGTACATATATTATACTTGGGAAACATTGTTAATCGTGTTTTTGAGGACCTTCGGAAGACGAAGGCTCCCAACATGAATGGATTTCAAGGTAGCCAATGCATCAAAAGGTTTCCAAGCAACTCCTATAAACCTAATGCACATTTCGCTAGACATAAAGGGTGTAAAAATCATTTAAAACACGAGGGAGGGGTTGCATGCACTGGGTCTTGCCTGAAATAAAACTAGGTTAGTGTTTGTTAGACGAGACTTGCTTGCTAATCATCTCTTAGCCGAGCACTTACTTGATTTATCCATCTTCAGGTTGATCCACCAACATTATCTTGTGGAGTAGCCCACCCGATACATCATCTTGGGGTCGACTTGGCTCGTCTTCTGCATCACGTGAGCAATTAGCGTACCTAATGAGATACATGGTGCACATGAATGAATATGAGCAGGATTAGCATAAGCCTAATTAATGCTACAAGATAGCGAATTAAAAACTTAGCGGCGAGGCACATAATAACACTTAAAAGCAAATACTAGTTGTCGAGATATTACTAAGTACAACGTCCACGCTATTTTAACTTAAATGAGTCCAATTCGAACAACAAGCGATAATAAACTAAGAATAAGTCCTATATCCTCCAGTTTTTACAGAAATAGAGTTATCAAGGTTCCTCGCTTCCTAATTATTTTGGGTAACCATAACCAAGGTAAAAATAAACATTTAGTCATGACTACTAATCTTGCTAATCAATATCTGATTATGACATTTACCGATCAGAGACATAGACCGATTATACTAACTATTAACGTAGAATATCGACTCCATCAAATAATTAAAATATGGTTCTAGCCAACATAAAACGCCACCATGGATTAAATTGAGAATTGGGTCCATGGACTTCATAAAATTCAAAACTAGTGTAACAATTTAAATGTTTTTAAGTTATTTATTTCACTAAAGGAAAAGTATTTCTAATTACGCGAAAATTTGTTGACTAACATAACACACTCTAAATTAAATCGAACTATTCCTCAAACTACTGTAAGTCTATATAATACTTAACTCGAGTCGAGATCTGCAAATACGATGACGATTCCGAGTTGGGCAATACACCGAATATCTAGCGATCGACGCATGAAACTTCACTCTCCACCATCCAATTTAAACAGTATGTGAATCGACGAGATCCGGTTAAAGAGAGAACGACGAAGATTATTGGTTTTAAATTGAACAAATATTTGATTAAGGCATTTTAGCAAACATTTAATATAACCACAACACAGGTGCAACTAACTAAAGAATTGTCGCGACCAATATACTCATTTAATTCGTTAATCAAATCAAATAGCTAGAGTAATATATGAGCTTACCGCGACTAAGCTAGTCTTGGATTTCGCAAGGACGATGACTACCACCAGTTTTATTTCACCGGCCGATGCACTGGAGCTTTCTTTTCCTCAAAATCCTGGTGCTTGATCCGAACACAAGACGTGCACGACGCGCAGGAGCTGACGAGGTAGTAGCCGAGAAACGACAAGGAAAATTGGCGAGAATGAGTATAGCGAACGATGATATTGTAGCACACATGACATAGCGTGCTGCAGCGATTGAGTGTCAAGGCGAGGTCAAAGAAACGGCGTTGACATCCATCGAGGCCTGAGCTGCAAACTGGGCGAGGAAGAAGGAGCTCGCAGGGCGCCGAGGCGAGGGAGCAGCACGCCGGTGAACTGAAGGTGGCGACCATAGAGAAGTCATGATAGCGAGGGCTGGAGCTCGAGCAGACAGCCTGAACGGGATGAGATCGGCGACGAGGATGAAGTCGGACAGGGAGCCGATGGCGCGTCAAGGCTGCACAGATCGACGACGAGGGACGAACAGAGGACTGGAGCCAGGAGGGGCAGCTGCTGGAGCTGGAGATGAAAGCTGGGCTTGCCGCACGGAGAGCTATAGGAGGGAGCTAAGCGTCGTCAACGTCGAAAGGACGCAAAGCATGGGGTCTAAGCCGAGTCCAACGACCAGTGATAAGGACACGCCACGGGGAACGAACACATGATGAAGCTGGCGAGGTGGGTGGCCTCAGCCATGGCCATCGGCTGGACGGATGGCTAGGGAACGTGCTGGAGGAGGGACAAGGACTGCGGGCTGGTGCAGGCTGCTCGACATTTGGGCGAAGGCAGCTAAGCAGCTGGGAGATGGAGATAACGGAGGAAATGGGGATGAGTACACCGGCTGGATGGGCTAAGGGAATGACGTGAAGAGACATTGGAGAGATAGAGCGGTGAGTGGATGAGGCCAAGGGAAACTATCTAGAGCCGTGCGAGGGAGATCTTAGTACGTGGAATAGAAAAGGCTTCAGAGAGAAATGGATTTTCTTTTCCCAAAGCCGAATGCTTGCAGCAAGGAAAAATGATTTTCTTCTTTTTATTAGCACAATTAAATATGTATTTTAGGATTAGAGTTTAAAATAGACACAAATAAATTGGATCGGGGCAAAAAATACATGGATCAAACCAAACGAGATCATCTTCGATATATCAAGACTGTACTTTATTTGATTTGATTCGAAACCTGATAATTTTATCCGCGGTTTGAACAGGGAAACAGATTAATTATGAATACTCAATATCAGCCTTAATTATCTTGGATTTTAAATACGAAATCGAATAGGCTAGCAATTGTTCCGGTTTCGGTTTATCTCAACAGCCTACCCCAAGTAGTGCACTTACCGAATTTATAGAGATTGCTCGAACCGAGCGAAATACTTAGGTGACAATTTCAGTCCGTCTTAATCGATTAATTTTAAATTGGCACTAGGCTCGACACTTTAGAAATACATAAATTTTAAACTGTGTGAGCCGAATGTGGTATCGCAATCGGAATCCCCCCGGAGACGATGTCAGCATCGTCACTGGAGCGAGATGTAGACGGATTTAAACCAGACGAGATCAGATTCGATATTTTAGTCGACGTTTGATTTAGTTGAACCTAAACGAATTTCACCGTTATCCGATAAATTTGAATAGCACCGGACTCAGCATTTTTGAACGTCAATAAAGTCCGAGCTTCCGAATTCGTATTCTCTAATATATGAATTTTAATTGGGCACAAGACTTGACATATCGCGAAATAAATACGCGAGATCAATGCGGCATCGAAAGGGTGATTCTTTCAGAAGCGACGACATGCATCGTTTACGTGGGCAAGAGGTTGTGCGCTGTCCAGACACCGGTTAGCGCTCGCCACACGTCACAATGCCAGGCCGCAGATGGACGCGCGCAACCCAGGCACGAGGGAATTCAAGATGGATTTTACGGAACCAAATTCGATTTCAAGGATCAGAGTTTGGGCAAGACGTCGATGGCTCAACCCAAACGATACTGGATTCGATGTTCCGAAAATTACCAAAGTCTGAATTTTGCAAAATAAATTAGGACAATTTAGACAGATGGAGACAGACACGATACCAAAAATCGTGATAAATAAGGATGATTAAAATTTAATGTCCATTTTATCCACCTCTATCACGTGTTAAAGTCCGCACTCATGGTCGAGCAGACGATAAACACCTGGGGTGTTACAGCCCTCCCCCTTAAAAGAATCTCGTCCCAAGATTCGGAACGAAAGACTTCTAAGAGTAGAGAAGCATGTAACCCTTGTCCATATCAGCGATAATCATAAGACAGTTCCAGGCAAAGATGAGTGTCTCAGGATGTTGTTTCTCTAGTGGACATATCATGTATCGCCTTAGGCTAATTTAGAGATGTCCAATAATAGATACGATGTCTGCTAGAAGAACACATAAGGTTCCATGTGTGCAGTTTGCTTTTTCTGATGATACTGTACTATCTGAGTCTGTTGGGCGAGCGGTAGATATGCGACTTTAACCAAACAAAATTAGTTGCAACCTCTTGGGTAAAACACACAAAAGAGGTTTACTAACAAGTGGTCACGGTAAGTTCATAGTACACAAGACGAGTATAGATGTCGAATAACATCACCACTAACTCGTAGTAGCCAGAAAATCCAAGTTCAAGAAAAGTGATAGAGACTCTAGAAAATATCAATGAAGATATCCGTTGATGTTGACTTCGCAACCAATCCATTTTATCAGGCACTGAGCATGACTCGACCTGATCACTCATGCTGGAAAAGCACACGTGAGGCAATCGTGGCACGACTAGAGCCATGGTTAGGCTGTTAACAGTTAGCTGAGGATGGCAAAGTACCTCGACCGACAATGTAAAGTTAAGATGCATATGCTCATAATCTAATCCAATATGGCACAAGATCTGCGCATATGTTCATAACCTTCACTTGACCTTCACAAGGTTTTCTTCAGGATAGGGTCAACTAAAGTAAATTTAGACAACTCGATAAAACGATCTCTAAACTCAATCTTTGTTCACAAAGCAGTTACAAGTTAGTAAAACCAACTTGTTGAACTATCTTTGACATTAAGCAGGTCCTCTCAGTACAATCGGTAAGCCAAGGGTTGAGAGTTCACATTTGCTAGCAAAAGATCATGCATTTCGGTAGAAGTCCATTTGGTCAGGTTGTTCATCCGTTTCTTCATGCGAGATGAACTGACTTGGTTAGGGAATACATGGATTAAATAAGAGAGCGAATGAACAAACTCTTGCAAACAGCAGCAGGAAAAGCTAGTCTCCCTTTTGAGAGCTAATCAGCTGTCTTCCAACACGAAAAAGTTCCAATACTTCACCTTTACAACAAAGAATGTAAAGGAAACTTGTATGTGTGAAGTCACCACCAAAGCCAGGAGAGAAGAGACCACACATAGGAAGATGAATTCACCAGAAAAGTTCCAATACTTCACCAGAGACCTTGATACCAGCATGCGACGAGTAGCACAACCGTGTGTGCGCATTCACAGGAGGCTCTCAGTTTCGCTGTGGCACCAAAAGTCATTAGTCGTGACACCATTAGCGAACAACACCAATAATGGATCTCACATAGTAAAACTAGAGTATGCAGAGATGACATATCGATATGGTCTAATAATGGATTACATCTAATAACTGTGGTACCAGCGTGTGCCGAGCAGCACAACCGTGTGTGCGCACACACAGAAGGCCCCCGGTTTCGTCGTGGCACTGTCAGTTTTAGTCATAACGCCATTACCAAACATGACCAATAAGAAATCTCACGCGACACAAATAGACTAAGCCAGGATGACAATATACAAAAGAGACTCCACCTATAAGAATGGTTACAAGTAGAGAACCAAATAGATCATGGCCCGATGAAACAAGCAAGACATGGCCATAATTAACTTGATGAAAGGAGCACGATGGGAGACTGTTATTTCAGCCCAAGCATATTTCTATGGCCATCGTAGAGATCACAAAGTCAAGGATTATTATCTAATTAGATATGGGGGAAAACAATCATAAGATTAAGTTGGTAAGCCTTCGATAGATATGAAGAAACCAAAGGCATCAAACTCAAGAAAATGATGCGACATGTCTTTCCTAGGTTAGGTTGATAAAGCAACATGGCGATCCTTAAGAACAAGCAAACTGGATAAGGGACATCAGCTTGTGTCAATCGAACAGGGGCATGATCTAGGATGGAAATATGACAACTAAAATGTTACAGATTAAATAGCAAGAACACGGACTCGAGATCATAGCTTTAAGCCCATGCACATCTTGTGTTGGATAAAGAAATTATCCAAACATTCATTTGCATGAGTCTGGTCATGGAGGGATAACGGAAAATTCAAATTTGGGTCATGGTTACCTAAATAAGAGCATGACCTAGTTTTGGGGTTTAGGAAAACAAGTCACAAATAGTGTATCGTCACATCAAGCATAAGAGCAAACACGTATAACGCCTAAACATATTACCTAAAGAATGGAGGACAACTATTTCCTTAGGGTTCATAATACAACATTACACCACATTATCTACAATCACTGGTTGCTGGAATAAGGGTGAGAGAAGCATTTTGGTGCATAGGTCACAAACATGATGCAACAATCAGGATTCATGCTCGTCTTATTCGTCCTCACTGATTTTGCCAACATAATGTGGCAATAGCGTTCTATATCGGTGGCATACTTACGACTCTCTCAATATTTTGCTAGTCGTCCGCTACACATACGTTTTTGAGGTTAGTGTACCTGCACAAAATTCCATCACATCCCATTTCCCATGATGCAAGATCCACACATGATAGTTTATCACAGTTTATACTCCATATATTGCTATATGGTGGCTAGCTCATCATTAAGCGCCGAGCCACGCATAGGCGCCGCTGCCACACTTTAATCATAGGGCAGCCCATTATGGTAACTCACCTTCTTACCTGAGCGTAGGTGCGTCGTTACAAGTACATTACACTTCTCAGTATTCCCATGTCTGTATACCCATACATATCCATGGGGTACTGAATCCCCAGAAAAGTAAATACTCCACATCGCATGTTGGGGCAAAGGCGAAGACGCTACCCTTCGCTCGATGCCTTCGTTGCCTCGCTACACCAACGAAGACCATGCCCGAGCGAGCCGAGGGCGCCGATCTAATGAGGACCGACGTGGTTGCCCTTCGTCCTCTCCGTTGCAAGACGAAGGCCCCGTCGAAGTCTGCTAGTCCCACGTCCTCAGCGCGTCGGGAGGCCCAAGTGGGATTCGGCCCACTATAACGGGCCTCGCACGGATAAGCTTATTATGGGTCACGTCTGTAATATGCCTTTTCTGTAATGACGGTCTGTAACCTGCTCTTGTGAGAATATTCTAGGGATAGTCCGGGATACTTGAGGGCATAAACGTCCTTGCCAAAGGACGGTGGTCACTCGGGTGACTATAAATACCCCCGTACAGGTACAGTGCCCTTGAGAGGCCAGATTAAAAGAGCTATTGCCATTCCCCGTTGAACTTTGCAATCACTCTCTCCACTTTCCCGTTGGATCTACATGCCCAGGAAAGCAAGTGCCAACATTTGGCGCCCACCGTTCGTGCTACGAACAAACAACCCACGATGGCACCCAAGCGAGCTAGTTCGAAGGCAGACCCATCCATCGACGAACCAACGAAGGCAGCGCTGCTGGCTGAGAAAAAAGGCAAGGCTTTCGCGGACAACACCCCCCAAGAGGACTTCGAAGACGAAGCTGTCATCAAAAGACAGCGCCAAGAGCAACCCACCCCCAAAGGCACCCTACGCACCTGTAGCTCCGGAGGACTACCGCAACCACCACCTCCAGGATTCGCTCCACCAGAGGGCGAAGACGCAATAGAGGACGGTGAAGTCATCGACATCTCAGCCGAGGAACAGCTACAGCTGCGGGCCCTGCGCATCAAGAACCACAACCTCCAAAAGCAGAAAGACATCCTCGAAGCCAAGCGCCAACGTGTCACCGCGCAGACCAAGGTGCACCAAATGATATGCGACGAGGAGCAGAGAGCTCGGGAGCTCGAGCAAGAAATCACGCTCATGCAGAGCGAAGGCTAGTATGATTTGCAGCACGGACCGCCCCTCTAGCAGCGCGTCCCAACTGGAGACATATTCATACCACAGCGTGGGCCCTTCATACCGCACATCACAGCTTTTCAAGGGATCAACTACCTCGATGAGCGAAGCCCCTTGGCTCCGCAGCTCCAAGCATCACCTTGGCCCACCAACTTTAGGGCAGGCACCTACCCCAAGTACAACGGCAGCACCGACCCAACACAATACATCATGAGCTACCAAGTCACCGTCGCATCGTCCGGAGGGGATGACGCCACAATGGCCAAATCTTTCATCATCGCGCTCGAGGGTCTGGCCTTGACCTGGTACACCAGGTTGCCGCCACTATCCATCGACTCCTGGAAAGGACTCCGGGACAAGTTCCTGCTCAACTTTCAAGGGCATCGACCCAATACTGACGCCTTGGCCAAGCTATCACTCTTCAAGCAGCAAAAGAAGGAAACCCTTCGGGAGTACTACAGAAAGTTCCTGACTCTCAATTCACAACTGCCATCGGTCGACGACCACATCGCGATCCATTACACCATCAGTGGCCTTCAGGCTGGCGTCCTGTACAGCCACTGCATTAGTGATCCACCTAAAACTCTCCAAGAGCTATACCATCTATTCGAGAAGTACGCCAGGTTCGAAGGGCTACATCAACGAAAGGTGGAATCTCATAGGAAGCCAAAGGACCCTCCGCAGTCCAGCAGAACCTGGACTAGGCCTTCGCAGCCAGACTTCGGTCGGGACAGTCGAAGCCAACAACAGGTGCACAACATAGCCAATCAGCACCCAGCCGGAGAAACCGTCCGCCATCAAGAATACCCCCCAAGGCCGTGGCAACGACACCAGAGGGAGGCACCAGAGGGAGAAGCCGAGGACGGGCGCAACAGCCACGCAGATTCTACTGCCTATTCCATGGCGAGGACTTCGCACACCCAACAAGAGATTGCCCAGAAACGAAGGACACCAGGGACAGAATGTCCAGGGCACAGCCAGCCGACAACCAGAGAGTTGTCGCGCACACATACCACCACCAACAACAACAACCACTTCCAACAACCACCCAACCACGCGTACCAACACCGCTAGGAAGTGCAAGTCCTTCCGAACCCGCCTCCACCTCCGCATCACCCGAATCCACCCCACCATAATCACCCCCAAGCACCAAAGCAAGAAGACTTCGCCGAACAACCATATCGCTGAGTCATCCATATGATCACCGGAGGGTCTAGCGTGGACTTCGAAACGAAGTGCCAGAAGAGGGATCATTACCGAAGTGTTAACCACGTCGCCCTCACCGGCCCAGTGGTACAAACAAGGTGGTCACATGTGCCACTCACCTTCGACGCCAGAGACGTTGATCTGCGCATCGCACCTCACGTCGACGCCATGGTGATCAACTGTCGAGCAGGCTGGGACCCACCCAGCTGCCGACGAAAAAGTAAAGGCACAGCTGCAAAGCAACGACGGAATGAAGGCGGTACCCCTCGACCCAGCCACCCCAAAGCAGACGATCATAATTAGCAAAGACCTGACCTCGCAAGACGAGGAAAAACTCGTCTCCCACCTCTCCCCCAACAAGGACGTCTTCGCTTGGTCCGCCCACGACTTGGTCGGAGTCAGCCGCACCATCATAGAGCATAGCCTGGGCATTGTCCCCTCGGTGCGCCCAAGAAAGCAACGACTGCGCAAAATGTCCGACGAGAATACCGAAGCCACCAAAGTCGAGGTGCACCGCCTGTTGGAAGCCAACTTCATTGATCCAATTGCTTACCCTACATGGCTTGTCAACGTGGTCATGGTGCAAAAGAAAAGCGGCAAGTGGTGCATGTGTATCCACTTCACTAGTCTCAATAAGGCCTGCCCCAAGGACAATTTCCCCCTGCCACGGATCGACAAAATCATCGATAGCGGAGCAGGATGCGAAGTCATGTCCCTCCTCGATTGCTTCTCCGGTTACCACCAGATCTACATGAAAGAGGAAGACAAGGCCATCACAAGCTTTATCACACCCTTCGGCACATACTGCTTCATCAGAATGCCGGAAGGACTCAAACATGCCAGGTCAACCTTCTCCCGCCTCACAAAAAGGGTCCTCGACAGTCAAGTAGGCCGCAACATTTTCACCTATGTGGACGACATTGTCGTCGTGAGCAAAAACAAAGAGGGTCACCTGGCCGACCTCGCCGAAACCTTCGCTAATATGCGAGATGCACGACTTCGACTCAACCCTAAAAAGTGTGTCTTCGGAGTCCGTCGGGGGAAGATACTCGGCTACCTAGTGTCGCACAAAGGGATCGAGGCCAACCCGACAAAAATCCAAGCAATCATCAACATGACACCTCCGCAATCTGCCTGGGACGTCCAACGACTGACAGGCAAATTGGCTGCCTTGAACAGGTTCATTTCAAAATACACAGAGTGCAGTCTACCTTTCCTCAAGACACTGCGTGGTGCAAAAGACTTCGCTTGGGGACCAGAGCAGGCGACAACCTTCGAGTCGCTCAAGCAACACTTATCCGATCTGGCGACCCTCGCTAGTCCCGACCCTTTGCTTCCCTTACTTCTATACATAGCGGCCTCACCATATGTAGTCAGCGCAGCGTTGGTCCAAGAGCAAGACAGAGAGGGCACGACCCGACAGTGCCCAGTGTACTATGTCTCTGAAGTCCTCACGGCTTCTAAGTGCAACATGACCGAGCTAGAAAAAAATTCATACGCAGATATCATGGCATCTCGCAAGTTGCACCACTCCTTCGAAGCATTCAAAGTACGGGTCACTTCTGACAGAGGTCTGGGCGTGCTATTCTGGAGCCCAGAGGCATCCGTCTGAATCGCCAAGTGGGCAGCGGAACTTTCTAGGTACCACATCACCTTTGAACCCAGAACAGCGATCAATCATAGGTCCTGGAGACTTCATCGTTGACTGACGAGACCAACACGACAGCAAGAAGAGTCCCCAGAGAAAGTAAGGACCATTCACTACGATGGCGCGTGGTGCCATGCGGGGGCAGGCGCTGTGGCAATAATCACTTCGCCCACAGGCGTCAAATACAGATACGCCGCCCGCCTAAGCTTCGCCTTGGAGTCCGACAGATGCACCAACAACATAGCAGAGTATGAAGACGTCATCTAGGGACTCCGCAAATTACGAGCACTCGGGGTCACCACCTACATAATCAGAACAGACTCCAAAGTAGTCGCCGGCCATGTAGAGAAAGAATATTTAGCCAAAGACCCGACGCTCATACAATACCTCATAGTCGTCCGCAGCCTCGAGAAGCAATTCAAGGGTTTCAGGCTGTAGCACGTCGATCGTGCCAAGAACGAAGAGGCTGATGCATTGGCCAAAGCAGCAGCCAAGGGCGAGGCCCTACCCTCCGATGTGTTCTACCACGTCATCGGCACACCAGCTGTCCACAACCCCGAAGGCCTATAAATAACGTAGGACGCAGAGGGCCACCGCATTGTCAATCTAATCATGGCTGAAGACTGGCGGGCCCCAATAACCCTGTACCTGCAAGGTCACTATCATCTCAACGACCGTAACGAGGCCAAGTGACTGAAGCACAGAAGCCGGGACTTCGCACTGGTCGAAGGACAGCTATACAAGAAGGGGATCAGCCAGCCCATGCTAAAGTGCATAACTGAAACCGAATGCATAGAAATCCTCCGCGAAGTCCACAACGGAACTTGTGGCTCCCACTCAAGACCTTGGGCCCTCGCTGCCAAGGTGATTCGACAGGGATTCTACTGGCCCGCAATAATCTGCACTGCCAATCGAGTCACAAGGTCATGCAAGGCATGCCAAAAATTCTCCCCTCGCTCGGGTAGCCCCTCGCAATTCACCAAACTAATCAAGTCACACATGGCCACTTCAGCGCTGGGGGCTGGACATTGTCGGACCACTGCCTACAGCTCAAGGGAACCTTAAGTTTGCCTTTGTCGCTGTTGAATATTTCACAAAATGGATCAAGGCCAGGGCAGTATTCACCATAACGTCGAAGACCGCACAAAAATTCTTCTGGCAAAACATTATTTGCCGCTTCGGAGTCCCGTCTGAACTCACAGTCGACAATGGCAAACAATTCAACAACCAAGACTTCAGGGATTTCTTTTTTTCCATCGGCACCAAGCCCGTCTTCGCCTCGGTATGCCGCCCACAGTCCAATGGCGTCGTTGAGCGTGCCAATGGCAAGATTTTTACCGCTTTCAAGAAAAGACTTCTCGATGACAAAAAGTGCAAATGGGCTGACCTACTACCTGAAGTGGTATGTGCCCTAAACACTACAGAATGCTGGGCAACCGGGTTCACACCTTTTCGCCTATTATATGGATCCGAAGCCATGACGCCGCAGGAAATAAAGCATGGGTCGCCCAGGACAAACGCATCAGCAGTCCCCAACGTCGACGAACCAACTTCCAAAGACCTCATCGACAAACCAAGGCCTGGCGCGACAACACAGTCGTCCCAAGGGAATTCAACAAAGGAGACCTCGTACTCGTCCGGACAACCCGGACAGAGTCACAGGGCAAGCTGGAGCCAAAATGGGAAGGTCCATTCATTGTCAAGACGAAGGCATCCCCCAGCGCGTACAGGCTGGTAACACCTTCTTGCAAAGACTTAGAGCACTTCTGGAACATTGATAATCTCCGGAAATTTTTTGTTTAACTCTCAGGGCCCACGCACCCTTGTAATTCAGCAAAACAATGTTGTTCCGGCCCGCACTCTTTTCCTCCCGGGGGGTGAGGTTTTTAACGAGGCGGAGCCATGTAATATACTAGTAAAAGCCCCCGCAAAAACAAAAGCTCAAGTGCAACCATGTCGAAAAAGACCGCTTCAGCGGTCTTCAGCATTCGACAAATTCGAAGTCACCATGACAGGTAGCGCAGACTACCCTCGCGTGCGACACTCCACACAAAAGTCGCCTAAGGGTGCAGCCGGACTAGCACAACAAGTGTGTCATACGAAGTCTTACTAAAAGACACTCCGTGCAAAAGTCGCCTGAGTGTGCAGCCGAACTAGCACAACAAGTGCGTCATACGAAGTCTTACTAAATGACACTCCGTGTAAAAGTCACCTAAGGGTGCAGCCGGACTAGCACAACAAGTGCGTCATATGAAGTCTTACTAAAAGACACTCCGTGCAAAAGTCGCCTTAGGGTGCAGCCGGATAAGCACAACAAGTGCGCGATACGAAGTCTTTTACTAAAAGACACTCCGTGCAAAAGTCGCCTAAGGGTGCAGTCGGATAAGCACAACAAGTGTGCGATATGAAGTCTTTTACTAAAAGACACTCCGCGTAAAAGTCGCCTAAAGGTGCAGCCGGAAAGCACAATAAGTGTGCCATACGAAGTCTTTTACTAAAAGACACTCCGCGCAAAAGCCGCCTAAGATTGCAGCCGTACAAGCACAGTAACGCACAACGCAAAGTCTACCCTATGAGACAACCCCCGTTCAAGGAATCGACAAGGGTGTCGTCGGACGCTTACACCATCACACTACTAAGCGAAGATCAACATGCCACATCACAATACAAGTTGTAGATTACATACACTCAGTGAAGGGTCACCCAACCCACCGCGCAAATAAATACAATTGCGACCCCTACTACCATAGGACAACATGAGGGCACCACATACTACATCGGCTCATCCTTCAGGATGATGCCCGCCTCCCTATAATTGAAAAACATTATTTTCAATTCCTCACCCTCAAAAAGATTCCACAGATCCCCCTCACCAATGCTCGTCCCAATCGGCGAAGACAGTAGCTCTCGTTTACCAAACCAATCTACTCGAACGCGGTCCCGCTCCATCCCCATCCGACGACGCCTACCACTTCGCGAAACCTCGCCAACGCTATGCTTCGACACCACCCTTCATCGCCGGTGCTCGGTCCTCGCACTGGGAAGATCAGACACCTCGCCAACATCCACCTGCGGCTAGGATTCGGCCGCGGCCACATCTAACGCATCAAAATAATCCAAGTCTTCATCCGCAGACTCTTCGGTCCAGGAAAACGAACTCCCAAACTCACCATCAGACGAAAAAGACCCAGATTCAGAGCCAGATAAATTGTCATTGGCAGACACTGCGATTGTGGCCGCCACAAAATTAGTATCGTCAGCAACGGTTGCTTGCGCAGGCTCACACGTCGGAACCTGCGCAGCAACCGAGTTTCAGTATCACAAAAACAAAATCCTACATCCGATAGCCCTATCCCCTACCTCGCCACCTGCGAAGGGCCGACCAATGCTGCAGGGTCTTCGGCAGTTGGTCCGATCGCCTCCACCGAAGTGTCCTCACCAGCCGGCGCAGCGGTCGACATAGGGTCCTCACCAGCACAGATCGGCGTGGGGGTCATCACGGGTCCTTCGCCAGCATCGGACGGCGGCGCCAGCTGCCCCCCAATCCCTTCCTTCACATCCGATGACGCGGGCAGCATGCTCTCCAGGTCCCCGAGGTCTTCGACCTCCTCATCATGCGTCATCTACAGAAATAGCATACTCATTCAACAAAAACCACATATAAAAATATATATATATACCCATATGTACAATCACAAAACAAGTCCATACCTGCTCCATCGCCCAGTTGGACCTTTCTCGGACAGTATCACTACCGTGAGGGCCCCACATCCTATCATAAAGTGCCCCGGCAGATCGCTTCATCACCGGGTCTTCGACCTGGAAGATTTCGCGTTTGAAGTCTTCGTCTGATTGGTCAAAGACTTCGAAGTGCCTGCATCCCTTGCGGGACAAGGCATTCACGACCCCTTCACATGTGATGAGCAAGGCGAAGGACTTGAGGCCCATCACAATCGTCGCGAGCACCCCCAGCTCCTCCTGCAGCCATCCGAGGAAGCGGAGGCCCACCTCCTTACCGGACGCATCAAAGGGAGCGGTCAGCGCACCAAGCTGCCTGTACGCGTCCACGAGCTGTGCATGCGTCCGGTCGACCTCTGCGTGAGTAGAGGCCTCTTCTTTGTCCAGGCAGCCGCACAAGCTAATGTGGCTCGCTTTCGTCTCCTCAGCACGTTGGCGAGCGAGATTGGCCTCAAACACGCAAGTTTGGCCACGGCACGTGCGACCTGCGCCTCAGCATAGGCCCTGTCTGCATCCTTCTTTTCTGCCGCCAGCCGACGGCTGAGGTCCTCTTTCTAAGCCTTCGCATCCGACAACTTCTCCATCAGCCTGTGGCTCTTGTTTTCCGCAGCTGACTTGTCCCGCGCAGCTTCTGTGTGCTGCGTCCGGACGTGCTCAATGCTCCCCTCGAGTCATCGCCTCTCGGCAGCGAACTTCGAGGTCAGAGCGCCTGACGCAACATGATTGGCGAAGGCAGCTGCCTTGAGAGCACCTAGAGGGGGGTGAATAGGTGATCGTGTAAAATTCAACAACTAATAGCCACAAAACTTGGTTATAAAGATGTTAGTACTCAAAAGAACCAAGTGGCTATAGAGGAGCTCTTGTAAATCACAAAGAGAGACAACACAAGAGACACAGTGATTTATCCCATGGTTCGGCCAAGTATAACACTTGCCTACTTCCACGTTGTGGCGTCCCAATGGACGAGGGTTGCACTCAACCCCTTTCAAGTTATCCAAAAATCAACTTGAATACCACAACTTTTCTTTGCTTATATCTTTTCCCGTTTGCGAGGAATCTCCAAAATTTGGAGCTCGCCCTTACAACAAAGATCACAATGAAAACACAAGAGTAAGGTTGGGAGCAACACACACAAATCCGTAGCACAACGCACGCACACAAGCCAAGACTTGAGCTCAAATGAAGCACAGAGAGTTCACAGCTAGAACAGAGCTCAAATCACTTGGTTTGTTTTTGCAAATCAACTTCATTTTCCTATCTCTTAGTCAAACACACTTGTTTGGGCACAAAAAAGTATAATCCAAGAGTAAAAATGATTGAGAGCCAAAAACTCCCCCTTTTCCCATAATCAAACATTGTCCCCACAAGAGACCAAATTTTGACAGTAAGAGTATTTTGACAAATCAAAAGTTCTACTCTACTCTTTTTAAAATTTCACAAGTGGTAGCTGATCCATTTGCTTTGGCCTTATTTTCTCCCCCTTTGGCATTAAGCACCAAAACGGGATCAGTATTGGCCCTTTAACCCCATTGCCTCACCGAAAATGTCAATTAAGAGCAAAAAGACAATAAGAGTATAAGAATGAACTTGGAGTTAATACCGGAGTGTAGTGGAAGTCTTTGCATGGTCCAAGTTCACTTTTCCCTTTCAATCCACCTTTGAGACTACATCAAGTAAACTCAAGAACAAACGTTAGTCTCAAAGGGTCAAGTTGTAGCACTTCTCCCCCTAGATATGTGCATCATTCACACATGGACTTGTGAGGTCCGGGGATCCCTGTAACATCCCAAAATCCTAACTTTGGAATTTCAAACAAAAAACAGTTTGTCCAAAATATTTGAGTTAAAGATTGGAACTAGGATTCAACTTGAAACGAGAAAACAAACGAATAAGAACTTTATTAGGTTAGTAAATATTTCTTGGAAATAAGTAAGTGGCAGTATTATATATATATTTTTATTATTATTTTATCAAAGATAAATTGGAGTCTCAAAACTAAAAGTCAAAGTTGAAAATCTTTTAATAAACGCAAAGATTTCTAATTTCGGATGAGTTAATTATTCTTTTCTCTCTCTCATGAATTATGCATCGATATTATTCAAATAATAAAATAAATAATAAAATAATTATCACATCATACTGGGATTATTTTGTTTGTTAAAACTTAGAATTGAATTAATTTGAAGTTCAAATTCAAAAGAATAAAGAATAGGAAAGAAAACAGGAAATAATAAAGAAAAAAGGAAACAAGACCTATTTGAGCCGAATCTACCGTGGCCCATCTACATCTGGACGACCTCCACGCGCGCACTATCCACTCCCTCTAGCGCTGGTGCCTCCGCGTGGTGGGGCCGCCTGTGTCAGCTTCTTCCTCAACAGAACACCGCGAAGACTGCCGCGCGCTCACCCGCGATTGTCGACGAGTTCGGCTGGCCGAGTTCTTTCTTCCCCCTGCTCGGACTTTCCCCCACCTTAGCCCTTAAATCGCGCGACCTGATCCTCTCCGCGGTTCTTGCGGGGATCCTGATTTGGGCTGCTCACTTGAACAGATGCGGCGAAATCCGCGGCGAGCTGCCCGGCCAAAACTTTCCCCGTCCTCGGGTGCCCTGCGCCCATATAAATCGGCGGCCTTACTCATACCGAGCCCCGAAACCACCAAGCAGCGCTTCGGCAATCGACAGGGAGACCCGGCGCTACCCCCCTGCCGTAGATGCTACCGCCGCCGCGGGAGCTCGCCTGGGTAGCCGTTCGGGCCTTGGATCTGGGCCAGGGAGCTTCGCCATACCGCGCGTAACTCGACCGTGGCCTTCTCGTGCGAAGCCGTGATCCGGACTGCCGGAATTGCTTGTCGTGGCTGGTGCGCCGCCGCGGAGCCACAGACCATCGTCGACCGGGTCCTCTGCGATGACGCTGTCAGTAAGATCTCATCCCTCGCATTCGCCATCCTTGCCTCTTCGTGTAGCATAGGTTGGAGAAAGGGCTGGTGCACTTGGCTACGAGAATGGTGTTCCCGGCGAGGTCTCCGCTGTGAGGGCACTGCGCCGCCGCACAGCTTCGTCACCGCCGTGCTCGGCTGCTGGGATTGGGGAAGAAAAGAGCGATCGTCAATTGGCTGATGAGCGGCTACGATTAGATGTAGATACCGATTCGTGGAGAATCCAGCGCGGCCGCGAGATCTTGATCCTACGCGCGGGAGTGTCCCTCGCCACTTTAAATCCTAAGCGTTGATCTGCAATCCGAGGGCCGTGATCGAATACCGCTTCATTTGAATGACAATCTAATCCGGGCCGTTCAATCGTGATCTGGCAGCCAGTACTATCCGATACCCCTTTGCCGCGCGCACTTTCTAAAAGAGACCCTGGGGTTTTACCTATTCAACCCGCCGTCCATCTGTTGGTTAATCTGTGTCTGGGAAACATTTCAATTTAGCCCCTGCACTTCTCTGAAATTGTGGCCGCAGCCCAGGGATTGATGAAATCAAGTAATTAAGTTAGGAAAATGATTTTTAGTTTAAAAATAAATCAAGAGACTTGTTTAATCCATATTAAATCCATTTTAACTCCAAATTAATTCATTACAGTTGCATTAGACTTGTAATAATATTGTTTATCATTCAGAAACTTTATTTTGTTATGAAACCTAAAATGAGATTTTGTACTTAATTTCTTTTATACACCACTGTTAAGTCTTTAGAAATTCATAATTCAATAACCGTAACTCCGTTTTGATCCATTCTAGTTACATTAGTCTCACAATAATATTTATTATCATCTGGTAACTTTGTTTTGTCATGAAATATAGGTAAAAATGTTGCACTTAGTCTATTCTATATTTAACCACGTGGATCTTCAGAAAACCATAACTTCATAACCGTAGCCCCGAATTTAGCGGTTCTCGATCCCATGATCTCGTAGCGACGCGTAGATTATTATTAATCAGTTATTCTTATGCTTGGTGTAATGTTAATTTTTGCCTATACGATATTTGTCTGTATTGCTACGTTTAGCAGTGAGGACACGTGTCTCCTGAAGATCATCCTGGTACCTGGAATCTCAAGTCCCAGGCAAGTTGTGCCCTTGATCACTTCTTTTTACCCACTCATGTTCTAATTAATCATAATGATCTGCATAGGTTAATTTTGATGGGACCTAATAGGTTACCCTAGTTTGATTATCTTTATACCTTGTTTACCACTGAACTTTTTGGGTAGTACTTGCTAGTGCTTTATGTGGTTTTGGGTATGAAGATACATTATTCATGATCACACTTTTATTATCTGTTTATTATTATTGTTCATGATAAGATCATTATGTTAATTGGAACATGGAGCGACCACCCGGGAAAATAGTGCTACCACAAGGGTTTATGGACGCCCTTGGCTAACTAATTAGGAAAGCTAGTGGAAGACTACCTTACCCGAAAGGGGCAAGGGCAGTAGGGGAGTGGTCAGTGTAGGGAGGTCCTTGGTTGATTTTGCTGCGATGGCGGTCAGGCAAGAACCCTACATTGGAGCTTCCTATAAACTGTAGCGGGTTTTCTGAAGCTAGTGGAACTTTGTAAAGGCCTTGTAGTGTTACCCTGCCTCGCCTCCTCGGTAGAGGTGTATGGGAAGTCGCGATCCCTTGGCAGATGGGTAACATGACTTGTGGGTAAAGATGCGCAACCTCTGCAGAGTGTAAAACTGGTATACTAGTCGTGCTCACGGTCATGAGCAGCTCGGACCCTCACATGATTAAATTATGGAACTTAAACTCAATTTGTCATATGCATTGCATCGCAGGTGAGGTTGTTACTTTTGTTCTACTATTTAATTGGGTTGGTATTTACTTATACTTAGTAATTGCTAATAAAATTTTGACCAACTTTAAAAGCAATGCTCAGCTCTAACCATCCTCTTTGGTAAGTCTTACACTTCACGTGAGCTCCCACCTTTGGCGAGTTCATGCACATTATTCCCCACAACTTGTTGAGCGATGAACGTATGTGAGCTCACTCTTGCTGTCTCACACCCCCCCACAGGTCAAGAGCAGGTACCACAGGATGATGCGCATGGAGGATGCTGTGATGAGTTCATGAGTGGTCTAGGTCGTCGTCTCCCAGTCAACTTTGGGTTGCTGGACCGTTGTCTCCTTATAATGTAATTATTTATTTTGTAAAGAACTCCTATTATTTAGTAAATATGTGACATTCGATCCTGTGCCATGATTCATCATATGTGTGAGACTTGGTCCCAGCACACCTGGTGATTATGTTCGCGCCTGGGTTTTGGACCCCTAAAATCCGGGTGTGACAATCCCTTGCACAACTTGAGCACCATACATAAACAACAAATCACATAAATGCATAAACTAACTTGATCAAAGGCATAGAACACATGTATGCTATAAATCAATCCAAGTTACGAGAATCTAAGACATTTAGCTCACTACGCAGCCTGCAAAAGGTTTTCTCATCTAAAGGCTTGGTAAAGATATCGGCTATCTGGTTCTCGGTGCTTATATAGAACACTTCGATATCTCCCTTTTGGTGGTGGTCTCTCAAAAAGTGATGTCGGATGTCTATGTGCTTAGTGCGGTTGTGTTCAACAGGATTATCCGCCATGCGGATTGCACTCTCATTGTCACATAGGAGTGAGACTTTGCTCAGATTGTAGCCAAAGTCCCGGAGGGTTTGCCTCATCCAAAGTAGTTGTGCACAACACTGTCCTACGGCAACGTACTCGGCTTCAACGGTGGATAGGGCAACAGAGGTTTGTTTCTTAGAACTCCAATACACCAGGGACCTTCCTAGGAATTAGCACGTCCCTGATGTACTCTTCCTATCAACCTTGCATCCAGCATAATCGGAGTCTGAATATCCAATCAAGTCAAAAGTAGACCCCTTTGGATACCAGATCCCGAAGCAAGGCGTAGCAACTAAATATCTAAGAATTCGCTTAACGGCCACAAGGTGATACTCCCTTGGATCAGATTGAAATCTTGCACACATGCATACACTAAGCATAATATCCGGTCTACTAGCACATAAATAAAGCAAGGATCCTATCATAGACCGGTATGCCTTTTGATCAACGGACTTACCTCCTTTGCTGAGGTCGACATGTCCGTCGGTTCCCATCAGTGTCTTTGCGGGCTTGGCGTCCTTCATCTCAAACCGCTTGAGAAGATCTTGAGTGTACTTCGTTTGGGATATGAAGGTGCCATCCTTGAGTTGCTTCACTTGGAACCCAAGGAAGTAGTTCAACTCGCCCATCATTGACATCTCAAATTTCTGTGTCATCACCCTGCGAAAACTCCTCACAAGACTTTTGATTAGTAGAACCAAATATTATGTCACCGACATATATTTGGCACACAAAAAGGTCACCGTCACACGTCTTAGTGAAAAGAGTGGGATCAGCTTTCCCAACCTTGAAAGCGTTAGCAATTAAGAAATCTCTAAGGCATTCATACCATGCTCTTGGTGCTTGCTTAAGCCCATAGAGCGCCTTAGAGAGCTTAAAAACATGGTTGGGATACCTGTCATCCTCAAAGCCAGGGGGTTGTTCCATGTACACCTCCTCCTTGATTGGCCCATTGAGGAAAGCGCTCTTCACGTCCATTTGAAACAACCTGAAAGAATGGTGAGCGACATAGGCTAACAAAATGCAAATAGACTTTAGCCTAGCCACAGAGCAAAAGTCTCCTCAAAATCCAAACCTGCGACTTGGGCATAACCTTTTGCCACAAGTTGAGCCTTGTTTCTTGTCACCACCCCATGCTCGTCTTGCTTGTTGTGGAACACCCACTTGGTTCCCACAACGTTTTGCTTTGGACGTGGCACCAGGCTCCAAACTTCATTTCGCTTGAAGTTGTTGAGCTCCTCCTGCATGGCCAACACCCAGTCGGGATCTTGCAAGGCTTCTTCTTCCCTAAAAGGCTCAATAGAAGAGACAAACGAGTAATGCTCACAAAAGTTAGCTAGTCTTGAGCAAGTAGTTACTCCCTTGCTTATATCACCCAGAATCTGGTCGACGGGATGATTCCTTTGAATCGTCGCTCGGACTTGAGTTGGAGGGGCCCGTGGTGCTTCTTCCTCCATAACTTGATCTTCTTGTGCTCCCCCTTGATCACACGCTTCCTCTTGAGGAACATGTTCATCATCTTGAGTTGGGGGTGCACCATTGTTGAGGAAGAAGGTTGATCCTGCACTTGGTGTTCCTGTGGTCGTACATCTCCAATTGCCATGGTGCGAATTGCTTCCGTTGGAACATCATCTTCATCTACATCATCAAGATCAACTTGGTCTCTTGGAGAGCCATTAGTTTCATCAAATACAACATAGCTAGAGACTTCAACCAAACCCGATGATTTGTTGAAGACTCTATACGCCTTTGTATTTGAGTCATAACCTAGCAAAAACCCTTCTACTGCTTTGGGAGCAAATTTAGAATTTCTACCTTTCTTCACTAGAATATAACATTTACTCCCAAATACACGAAAGTATGAAACGTTGGGTTTGTTACCGGTTAGAAGTTCATACGAGGTCTTCTTGAGGAGGCGATGGAGGTAGACCCGGTTTATGGCGTGGCAAGCTGTGTTCACATCTTCCGACCAAAACCGCTCGGGCGTCTTGAATTCTCCAAGCATTGTCCTTGCCATGTCTATAAGCGTCCTGTTCTTCCTCTCTACCACACCGTTTTGTTGTGGTGTGTAGGGAGCGGAGAACTCAAGCTTGATTCCTTCCTCCTCAAGGTACTCCTCCACTTGTAAGTTCTTGAACTTGGACCCATTGTCGCTTCTTATCTTTTTCACCTTGAGCTCAAATTCATTTTGAGCTCTCCTTAGAAAGCGCTTTAGGGTCCCTTGGGTTTCTGATTTATCCTGCAAAAAGTATACCCAAGTGAAGCGGGAAAGTCATCAACAATAACAAGACCATACTTACTTCCCCCGATGCTGAGATAGGCGATGGGTCCGAAGAGGTCCATATGAAGTAGCTCCAGAGGTCTTGATGTGGTCATCACATTCTTGCTGTGATGAGTACTTCCCACCTGTTTACCTGCTTGACAAGCTGCACAAGGTCTATCTTTTTCGAAAGATACATTGGTTAGACCTAACACATGTTCTCCCTTTAGAAGTTTATGAAGGTTCTTCATCCCAACATGTGCTAGACGGCGATGCCACAACCAGCCCATGCTAGTCTTAGCAATTAAGCATGCATCTAGATCGGCCTCCTCCTTCGAAAAATCAACTAAATAGAGTTTGTCGTCTAGTACACCCTTAAAAGCTAATGAACCATCACTCCTTCTAAATACAGACACATCTATATTGGTAAACAGACAATTATAACCCATATTACATAGTTGACTAATAGACAATAAGTTGTATCCGATCGATTCAACTAAGAACACATTAGATATGGAATGCTCGGATGAAATAGCTATCTTTCCTAGACCTTTAACCTTGCCTTGGTTCCCATCTCCAAAGATGATCGAATCTTGGGAATCTTTGCTCTTGACATAGGAGGTGAACATCTTCTTATCCCCCGTCATGTGTTTGTGCATCCGCTGTCGATAATCCAGCTTGAGCCCCCGGATGCATAAACCTGCAAGGCAAATTAGGCTTGGGTCTTAGGTACCCAACTCTTGTTGGGTCCTACAAGGTTAGTTACAACATCCTTTGGGACCCAAATGCAAGTCTTGTCTCCCTTGCATTTGGACCCCAACTTTCTAGCAACCACTTTTTCATTTTTACATGAAAGTACATACTTAGTGTTGCAAGCATGAAAGACAGTGGTAGGCTTATTACACGCTTTCCTAGGAGCATGAGACACAAAATTTCTCCTAGGCCTACCATTAAAATTAGAACTGGAAGCAATCATGGCATGTGAGTCAAAAGCATTATAACTCCTATCATAATGAGAATTTCTAGAAAATTTTCTATCATTGTACATGAAAAGCATGATTCTTTTGACTACTACTAGCCATAGGGGCCTTCCCTTTCTCCTTGTTGGGAATGGGAGCCCTTTGACTTGTTAAGTTCTTGGCTTCCTTTTGAAAGCCAAGTCCATCCTTAATTGAGGGGTGTCTACCAACCGTGTAGGCATCCCTAGCAAATTTTAACTTATCAAAGTCACTTTTGCAAGTCTTAAGTTGAGCATTAAGACTTGCAACTTCATCATTCAATTTTGTAATAGCAATAAGATGTTCATTACATGCATTAACATCAAAGTCCTTACATTTATTACAAATTATAACATGTTCTACACATGAACTAGATTTGTTGGCTACTTCTAATTTAGCATTTAAATCATCATTCAAAGTCTTCAAGCTAGAAATAGACTCATGGCAAGCAGATATCTCAGAAGATAGAATTTCATTCCTTTTAGTTTCTAGAGTAAGAGACTTTTGTACACTAACAAACTTATCATGCTCTTCATACAAAATATCCTCTTGCTTTTCTAAGAGTCTATTCTTTTCATTTAAAGCATCAATCAACTCATTGATTTTATCTACTTTAGTTCAATCTAAACCTTTAAATAAGCTTGTGTAATCTACTTCATCATCACTAGAGTCATCATCACTTGAAGTAGTATACTTAGAGATCTCTCGAGCGCTTACCTTTTTCTCCTTTGCCATGAGGCAAGTATGGCGCTCGTTGGGGAAGAGTGTCGATTTGTTGAAGGCTGAGGCAGCGAGTCCTTCGTCATCGGAGTCGGAACTAGGGCAGTCTGAATCCCATTCTTTGCCAAGGTGCGCCTTGCCCTTCGCCTTCTTGTAGGCGTTCTTCTTTTCCCTCTTCCCGTGTCTTTCTTCTCCCTGGTCATTTTCATTATCGGGACATTGTGCTATGAAATGACCAGTCTTACCGCATTTAAAACAGGAGCGCTTTCCCTTTGCTTTGCTCTTGTTAGGATACTCCTTGCGTCCGCTTAGCGTGGTCTTGAATCGCTTGATGATGAGAGCCATCTCATCTTCGTTTAGCCCGACCACCTCTATTTGTACCACCTTGCTTGGTGGCGCCTCCTTGCTACTTGTTGCTTTGAGAGCGACGAGTTGAGGCTCGTAGACGGGCATGGGGTCGTTTAATGCATCATCAACATATCTTGCCTCCTTGACCATCATGCGCCCGCTCACAAATTTTCTGAGTATCTACTCGGGCGTCATCTTTGTGTACCTAGGATTTTCACGAATGAGGTTCACAAGATGAGGGTCAATAACAGTAAAAGACCTGAGCAATATCGGACGACATCGTGGTCCGTCCATCTCGTGCTTCCATAGCTCCCGATCTTGTTAACCATGGTCTTGAGCCTGTTGTACGTTTGCGTTGGATCCTCTCCCCTGATCATAGCAAACCTTCCTAGCTCGCCTTCCACCAACTCCATTTTGGTGATCATGGTGGCGTCGTTCCCCTCATGTGAAATCTTGAGGGTATCTCATATTTGCTTGGCGTTGTCCAAGTCGCTCACCTTGTTGTATTCATCCCTGCACAATGATGCTAACAAAACAGTGGTAGCTTGTGCATTCTTATGAATTTGTTCGTTAATGAATACAGGGTTATTCGTACTATCAAATTGCATTCCATTCTCAACTACCTCCCAAATACTAGGATGGAGAGAGAAAAGGTGACTACACATTTTGTGACTCCAAAAAGCGTAGTCCTCTCCATCAAAGTGTGGAGGTTTACCAAGAGGAATAGAAAACAAATGGGCATTGGAATTATACGGAATACGAGAATAATCAAATGAAAAATTTGAGTTAACCGGTTTCCTTTTCTCGTCGTCGTCGTCTCTTGGGGAAGAAGAAGACTCGTCGCTGTCGTAGTAGACGATCTTCTTGATGCGCCTCTTCTTCTTCCCGTCCTTCTTCTTATGACTCGAGCCAGAGTCAGTGGGCTTGTCGTCCCTTGGCTCGTTGAAGATGGACTCCTTCTCCTTATCGTTGACCACCATCCCCTTTCCTTTAGGATCCATCTCTTCGGGCGATTAGTCCCTTTCATGAATAGAACGGCTCTGATACCTATTGAGAGCACCTAGAGGGGGGGTGAATAGGTGATCCTGTAAAATTCAACAACTAATAGCCACAAAACTTGGTTATAAAGATGTTAGTACTCAAAAGAACCAAGTGGCTATAGAGGAGCTCTTGTAAATCACAAAGAGAGACAACACAAGAGACACAGTGATTTATCCCGTGGTTCGACCAAGTATAACACTTGCCTACTTCCACGTTGTGGCGTCCCAATGGACGAGGGTTGCACTCAACCCGTTTCAAGTGATCCAAAGATCAACTTGAATACCACGGCTTTTCTTTGCTTATATCTTTTCTCGTTTGCGAGGAATCTCCACAATTTGGAGCCTCTCGCCCTTACAACAAAGATCACAATGAAAACACAAGAGTAAGATTGGGAGAAACACACACAAATCCGCAGCACAACGCACGCACACAAGCCAAGACTTGAGCTCAAATGAAGCACAGAGAGTTCACAGCTAGAACAGAGCTCAAATCACTAACACGATCAATCAAATGCATGGAGACAAAGTGTGGAGACTTAGAATTGCTTAGTGAATGCTTGGGTGACTCCTCCATGCGCCTAGGGGTCCCTTCTATAGCCCTAAGGCAGCTAGGAGCCGTTGGAAGCCAACAAGGAAGGCAATTCTTGCCTTCTGCCGGGTGGCGCACCGGACAGTCCGGTGTGCCACCGGACAGCCACTGTTCATGTACGGTGCGCGATTTCCTTCCATTCCTGGCATAGCCGACTATTGCAACTTCGGGCTAGTTGGCGCACCGGACACTATCCGGTGCACACCGGACAGTTCGGTGCCCCCATCCGACCATTGGCTTGGGCCACGCGTCGCCGACGGATTGCGCGGCCGACCGTTGCTCTGCTGGTCGTTGGCTCACCGGACAGTCCGGTGTGCCACCGGACAGTCCGGTGAATTATAGCCGTACGCCGCCAAAAACTCCCGAGAGCGGCCAGTTTGCCGGAAGCCATCCTGGCGCACCGGACACTGTCCGGTGCACCACCGGACAGTCCGTTGTGCCAAACTGTGCTGAGTCTTGGCTGCACACAGGCACTCTCTTCCAATCTTTTTCCTTTCCTGATTCTAGCACTTAAGTAACTTCATTAGTACCCAAAACCAATGTACTAAGTCTAGAAACATACCTTCTTGTTGATTTGCACTTCATTCATCATTTGGCATATAACAACCCACTTAATATGTGTTGGACACTTAATCACCAAAATATACTAGAAATGGCCCAAGGGCACATTTCCCTTTCACGCCTACCATGAAAAGTCCATCAAATTCGCGATCACATAAACACAACAAACTAACAAATTCCAAGATGACTTACATGCTTCAGCTGCTGCGTTGCATGCTTCAGCTGCTGCGCAACTGAGCTCGCCACGTCTTTAGCGGCGACAGCCGAAGTAATCTCGCCGTTGGCGCAAAACTTGAACCATGGGTCCTACGAAGCACCCTTTGCCTCGGTTGTTGCCGCGACCGACGCGGCCGCCACCGACGTCGGGACAACATCCAGTTGCCCAGCATCCGCCCCTGCATCACAGTCTTGTCCAAGACCCAGACCCTGTGAAAAAAACAATATATATATATATAATAAAATAATATAAACTCACAGACAAGTCCCCGCCCTGTGTGGGCATCGAACATCATGACCCCACCCACACGGTAGTCATCCACACAGATGTCCATGGAGAGTTCGGCCCCACCTGCCACCGCCTCGATAGTGCACAGCGGAGACGGCAGCACTCGCTCCTGCGTGGGCTCAGCAGAAGGCGGCTTGCTCGAGCTGGGAGCGATGGCCTTCACACCCGATGAAGGTCTACTGGGGCCGGGGATGGCAGGCTTTGCAGCCGGCGGTGGCTTGCTGCTGCCGGGGGCGGCAGACATCGAGATTCCTCGTGCCTTCTTGACTTCGCGACTAGGGTCCCCGACCCTAGTGAACGCCCGGCGCTTCCACGTCGCATCTTGGCGATCTTTATCCATCACTGCCAATACAACAAAAAAAATATTCTGTCCATAAGGAAAAATCTTCATCTCACGGGCTAAGCGAGACATAAAAATGTCCTCGCCGGCCGCCAGGGGGATCGGAACATTCCTAGGCCAGCGACCTCCGGTAACCTCCAGCATTCGCGCCGATGATTCCCGGAGCTCGAGCGAAGACATCCTTCCCCCAGGGGCCGCACAAGTTCCCATTAAATCCACAGCAAAATGATCGGAGACCCCCAACACCTCAGCTGCAGTAACTAGTTTTCTCTTTTTAGTGGCCACAGCGGGCACAGCTCCCCGTGAAGGGCTTTCCTCAACCGCAGCCGCCGCCCTTTTTCCCCGGCGATCGACAGTCAGCGTCGTCTCCCGGGTAACCACCATATGGCAGACGGTTCAACTCAAAAACGCGGTTTAAACGAACATTGGAACCGCGAATGTCCCAACTCCGCAAGGTCTCTGTCCTCGGCACGTATCGCCCCACAATCCTCACGGCTCCATCCTCTACTTCACGCACAAACGCGGCTGGGTTCCAGCCACGCAAATCCAAGGCGAAGGCCGGACTTTGCACCAACTGCTCTTCCAAGGTTGGCATCTAGCGGGGTCACACTTCGCCAAGTACCCAGCCATGCTTCAAAGGTCATACTCCATATCCAATGAACTCCTCAACCAGATCGTGCCCGCTACTCATGCGGGCAGCATACCGGAGGGCCCCTTCGTCCTCATCGTCCTCCACCACCTCAAATGGTGGGAACGCCACATAACAGTGGGATCACATAACAGTCGAAGGGAGCCCAGGAAGATCTTCGATTTCCCCACCTAAGATATAAAACCAAAAGTCCCACCAGTTGCCCCACTTGTTCCGAGCACAGGGGACTATTTCCATGACTTCTGCTGAAATATTTCTAGTCCTCGGCATGAAGGTGCACGATCCAAATTGTGCAATCTTATTTCCAATTTTCCTCTTTTGCCAATGCAGACAATAGTTCTTGGCGAAGACCTCCACAGATGGCTTACCGCCGTACGAAGTCACCGCCCAGACATACTTCGCCAAGGCAACCACGACGTTCGGCGTCAATTGGTGGACCTAGACGTCGAACCTCTGCATAACCTCCACCACGAAACGATGCGCCAGTAGGCGAAGGCCGGCGATGAAAAATGCCTCAAACACAACCAACTCACCCTCAGTCTGAGGAATCTCCTCAGCGCCCGGAACGCACCCGACACTGTCACCAAAGTACCCAAGCTGCTGCATCTCCTGCATGCGAACCGAGGAAATCATCGAGGTGTCAAACTCCACAGTGTGGCCCGGCTGCAACTCCGTCGCCACCAAATCACTCAGGGTATCCTTGGACGATGGATCAGATGAGGAAGAAGACATTGCTACATACCGTCGGCGGTGGTGTGCGGTCTGCTTGACGCGGGCCAGATCTTCGAAGCAGAAGAACAAGGAGGGCAGGCGAGCAGGCGAGCGGTTTGACAAAGTTAGGGTTTCCCGGCGCACGCAAGGGTAAGAAACAGCCCTGGCCGCGCCCGCCTTTTTATAGACATGACGCGGCACTTCAGGAAACATGCAGTCCAACAGTGCCACGTCCATCAACGGTCACATCTCAAAAACCCCCGCGGGACAACTTCGAGCGAGGGCAGCGTCTCCACCATCTAGCGATGTCTTCGGCACCAGATGACTTAGTTGAACTGGTCCCTCGGAGGGCAAATGTTAGGGCGAAGGCGAAGACGCTACCCTTCGCTCGATGCCTTCGTTGCCTCGCTACACCAACGAAGACCACGCCCAAGCGAGCCGAGGGCGCCGATCAGATGAGGACCGGCATGGTCGCCCTTCATCCTCTCCGTTGCAAGACGAAGGCCCCGTCGAAGTCTGCTAGTCCCACGTCCTCAGCGCGTCGGGAGGCCCATGTGGGATTCGGCCCACTGTAACGGGCCCCGCGCGGATAAGCTTATTACGGGCCTTGTCTATAATATGCATTTTCTGTAATGACGGTCTGTAACCTCCTCTTGTGAGAATATTCTGGGGATAGTCCGGGATACTTGAGGGCATAAACATCCTTGCCACAGGACGGTGGCCACTCGGGTGCCTATAAATACCCCCGTACAATGCCCTTGAGAGGCCAGATTAGCAGAGCTATTGCCATTCCCCGTTGAACTTTGCAAACACTCTCTCCACTTTCCCGTTGTATCTACTTGCCCAGGAAAGCAAGTGCCAACATCGCACCCTTCATATATACATATGTGTAAGATGTATATAATCAAGCACTTTTTGTGCTCTCCCCTAGACCGATGTTTGTTCGGTCATGATCTCACATCTCACCTTACCTAGAGCGTCGATCCATTCAATACTGAATGGCCTCAAAAACAACATTACACATGTTTGCAATTCCCCCCGATTGTTGGTTAGTGTTTTAATCTAAGCCACCTGATAGTCCTTAATTTAGGGCTTAACGGAGGATGTCACTAGCATTATAGTTTTTCAAATCTGTAGTTTTTCAAAACCAAACAATGTGTTTAGTTGAAAATAGGTTTTCCAAAACCAAAAATTTGTTTAGAAAATAAGTATGTGACTGTATTATACTTAATCTTGCTCCGATACCAGTTGTGGCAGAACCTCCCAAGTTATTGGGCCCACATGCACCTGCCCTTGTCTCAAAGACCTCAAATGGCTATGCATGTGCACCTGATAACTTAACAGGATCCGTCCGAGCATCCCAAGGACCCCGGATAAACCACTTACAACCAAGATCGCAAGATTAAGTAAACACAAATCACACACCAACATTTTGCAGTGGAATTTCTTTATTACAAAAAGTTACAAGTTATAACAATTTAAATTATATTTATCGGAGTGATTACAAAAGTGATTAAATGAAATAAACTTTGAAATGTTATAAATTATTTATAAGTTTGAAATATATGCTAGCTCAATGACAATCCTCAATAAGAAGTATAGAAGGATTACTTTAACCTATAAGAAGGTCGTGCCCACCGGCGCTTAACACCATCCACAGCAGCACAAATCTAATACCTACAACAACATGGGTTTGAAAACCCCGAGTTCGGAGTGTACTTTCGCAAGTCTTACCCGACTAAGGAAAAAGACTCTCAAGGATATGTTGGATTTGGGAATAAAGGAAAGGCTTTTAGCAAGAATCAACTTTAATAGTTTGAAGAAAGCTTACTAAAATGACTCCTTACTTTCAACATTTTAATGCTAGATTAAGTATTAATAGACCTTGTTTGCATCTAGTCTAATTTCATCGTCACATTAATCAATACAACATGATTTTTTCTCATTATGATCCAATCCATGACTTAGATTGCAGGGCAGTGACCAAGTCTTCATATCCGAGAAGTAACGACGATCCAAATCGATTAATACTGAGCTGGGGATCTCCAACCACACGACATATGTAGCACTTAACCCTTGCATATGTCAACTCCCCACCGGGTTTCTCAAGACTAGACCGGGTTCACGCCAACCGAGAGCACAGATACACCACCGTCCAACCTCTTGCCACGGAGGGTACACACTACTCTCGCCATCTCTCCACTCCCATTCGTGTTGGCCTTTCTAGTATTCTTCCGACCGAGGCAAAGCTTACCCATGGCGAGGCATGTGGTCAGTTAAAAGGTCCTCGATCATCAAGCCTACATTCACTATAATCCTTAATCAACCTGGATAGAACATCACTTGTTCCTAACCCAAGTCTCGATTTAAGTACTTCCATCCTTAGGATTGTTTTGTGTTCTTTAGGATGAAAAGAGCATTATAGGGAACTTTGCAGTAAGATCCCACCACGCTCCCAATGAAAATATTCTTGCATGTAGAAGCCATCCTTCCTCAGGATAAACCTGAGCTAGGAATTAGTGCAAAGGACAAACTCTATCTGCAAGATTTACCTCTAGGCAGGGCTAACCAATTTTGTAAATCATATTTGATACTTCACAAGAAGTATCTATAAAAGGAATGGATTTCAAGGTAGCCAATGCATCAAAGGATTTCCAAGCAACTCCTATAAACCTAATGCACATTTCGCTAGATTTAAAGTGTGTAAAAATCATTTAAAACACAAGCAAGGAGTTGCATGCACCAGGGCTTGCCTGAAATAACACTAGGTTAGTGTTTGTTAGACGAGACTTTCTTGCCAATCATCTCTTAGCCGAGCACTTGCTTGATTTATCCATCTTCAGGTTGATCCACCAACATTATCTTGTGGAGTAGCCCACCCGTTACATCATCTTGGGGTCGACTTGGCTCGTCTTCCGCATCACGTGAGCAATTAGCGTACCTAATGAGATGCATGGTGCACATGAATGAATATGAGCCGGAATAGCACAAGCCTAATTAATGCTACGCGATAGTGAATTAAAAACTTAGCGCGAGGTACATAATAACACTTAAAAGCAATTACTAGTTGTCGAGATATTACTAAGTACAACGTCCACACTATTTTAACTTAACTGAGTCCAATTCGAATAGCAAGAGATAATAAACTAAGAATAAGTCCTATATCCTCCAGTTTTTACATAAATAGAGTTATCAAGGTTACCCGCTCTCTAATTATTTTGGGTAATCATAACCAAGGTAAAAATAAACATTTAGTCATGACTACTAATCTAACTAATCAATATTTGAGTATGACATTTATCGATCACAGACATAGACCGATTATACTAACTATTAACGTAGAATATCGACTCCATCAAATAATTAAAATATGGCTCTAGCCAACATAAAACGCCACCATGGATTAAATTGAGAATTGGGTCCAAGGACTTCATAAAATACAAAACTAGTGTAACAATTTAATTGTTTTTTTAAGTTATTTATTTCACTAAAGGAAAAGTATTTCTAATTACGCGAAAATTTGTTGACTAAAAGAACACACTCTAAATTAAATCAAATTATTCCTCAAACTACTGTAACTCTATATAATACTTAACTCGAGTCGAGATCCGCAAATACGACGATGATTCCGAGTTGGGCAATACACCGAATATCTAGCGATCGACGCACGAAACTTCACTCTCCACCATCCAATTTAACAGTATGCTAATCGACGAGATCCGGTTAAAGAGAGAACGACGACGATTATTGGTTTTAAATTGAACAAATATTCGATTAAGACATTTTAGCAAACATTTAATATAACCACAACACAGGTGCAACTAACTAAAGAATTGTCGCGACCAATATACTCATTTAATTCGTTAATCAAATCAAATAGCTAGAGTAATATATGAGCTTACCGCGACTAAGCTAATCTCGGATTTCGCAAGGACCATGACTACCACCAGTTTATTTATTTCATCGGCCGATGCACTAGAGCTTCTTTTTCCTCAAAATTCTGGGGCTCGATCCGAACACAAGACGCGCACGACGCGCAGGAGCTGACTAGGTTGTAGCCGAGAAACGACGAGGAAAATTGGCGAGGATGAGGATAGCGAACGATGATAGTGTATCACACACGGCATGGCGTGCTGCAGCGATTGAGTGTCGAGGCGAGGTCAGAGAAGCGGCGTCGACATCTAGTGAAGCCCGAGCCGCAAACTGGGCGAGGGAGAAGGAGCTCGCAGGGGCGCCGAGGTGAGGGAGCAGCACGCCGATGAGGTGAAGGTGGCGACCACAGAGAAGTCGCGATAGCCAGGGCTGGAGCTCGGGTAGACAGCCTGAACGGGATGATATCGATGGCGAGGATGAAGTCGAATAGGGAGTCGATGGTGCGTCAAGGCTGCACAGATCGACGGTGAGGGACGAACAGAGGACTGGAGCCAGGAGGCGGCAACTCGTCGTGTGCGTCGGCCCAACAGGCGTGTATATGGGCCCGAGTGGGTGTAGACCTACTGTGTATGCAACGGCTGGCGTGAGGATGTACTTAACCTGGTCTGGCTACTGGCTGGGGGTTTTATGGATGAACAGAAACTCTAAGAAATAACATCCTTTCGTCCTTCGTCTCCCTTTCATGTTCTTCCCATAACCCCATCTACCTTCTCCTCCTCCAACTGCTAACAACCTGGTATCAGATTCAGTTGATCTTCCTCCGCTCATGGCGCTGCCATCTACCTCAGATTTTGCCCTTACCCTTGCTCTAGAGAACCAGACCTGCTCCCTGCTGGCTGAGCTAGACAAGCGTATCCAGTCCATGGATAGCAAGTGGGAGTTGCAGGTGTCCGTCCTGGAGAACACGGTGACAAATGCAGCCAGATCCGTCACCAAATTTTCCACTACCCTCCGCGTCGATGTGGAGGCCCATCTCATAGCCTCGGATGCCGCTATAGAGGGGCGTCTGCACCACTTCGAAGCAGAGACTGGCAACCGCATCGTCGCTCTCGAGTCCGCGATGCAGATGTTCGACTTTTGGCGTCCCCGAGTGGACTCCTCCATCGACTCGCTCCAGTCGAACATGGACTGGATGCGCGCCAAGATCGCCAAGATGGATGCTTAGTGGTCCCACGGAGCGTGCGTCGGCGGAAGCACCATGCTAGGCGTCCTCGATTCCCCCGGTTCCCTTGCTGCGTCGCCCAATATCCTCAGAACTCCGGGCATGTTCACCTCCACTGGATTCGGTTCGGGGCGCCCACCTGCCGCCGTCGACTACACTTATGGCCCTAGATTCGGGCACGACTTCGACAGCTACCTCCGGGATAGTGGACTTCGACATCCAACTGCCGATGGCCGCTACCCGGTCACGGATATGTGGTGTCCCCCTTCTCCAACATTTTCGTTTGCTCAACCAAATGGGTTCGGCGGGGGCGACGTTGATCTCAGAGGGGCTCTGAACAGACATGGTGGCGGGTTGCCCAAACTTACATTCCCCACATTTGATGGCTCAAGTCCCAAGTTATGGCAACGACGTTGCGAAAAATACTTTGAAATGTATGCCACAGAGGAGATGGTCTAGGTGAAAGTTGCCACCATGTATTTTGAAGGGGCGGCTAGCCGCTGGCTCCAATCAATCGAACCCCGCCTGCCTTCTCTATCGTGGGTTCAGTTCTGTCGTTTGGTTCAAGACCGATTCGGTCGCGAATAGCACGAACTGGTAATTCACAAACTTTTTCATATCTGACAGACCTCCACCGTGCAAGACTATGTTGATCGTTTTAGTGAATTGGTTGTTCTGTTAGTGACCTATGAACATACCACAGATCCCCTTTCATATACCATGCTATTTATCGATGGCTTACGCGACGACATTAAATCTATAATTTGAGTCCAACGTCCTAGTACTTTGGATACTGCCCGTGCGCTGGCCTTGTTGCAGGAGGAGGCGGAGTCGTCTCGCCATTGTGAGGTCTGTCGCGGCGATGCCCACTTGTCTTACAAGACTCCAACGAAGATTGCATCATATCAGAATTGGGACAAACATTCTCCACAAGCTTCAGACAGACCTACTTCAACGGTTTCAGATCCTTCATCGTCTGATAGTAAGGTTGCATCCCTCCGCGCTTACCATCTGGCACGAGGTCTCTGTCAATACCGTGCTGACAAATGGGTTAAAGGCCACAAATGCTCTCCCACTATCCAGTTGCATGTGATGCAGGAACTTTGGGATCTACTCACTCCAGAGTCCTAGGAACCAGAGGCTGAATTTGAAGATACATCAGAACAGTTCATGATACTTCTTTCTACTGAAGTTGTGTCCACCAAGTCCTCTCGATCCACATTCTGGTTATCGGGTCCGCTGTTCAGCCAGGAATTGTTGATGTTACTAGATTCTGGCAGCTCTCATTGTTTTCTTAACATGTCACTGGCAAGCTCTCTCACAGGGGTGAATCAATTGGCTCAACCGTTGTCAGTAACAGTGGCTAATGGCAACAAGTTGCAGTGTACGGCTGAATTAACAAATTCAGAATGGACTTGTCAGGGGCTTTCGTTTACTTCATCATTTAATCTTCTTCCTATACCTTGTTGTGATGCCATCGTCGGCATGGACTGGCTTGAAAGTTGTAGCCCAATGTATGTTGACGGGAAACACAAGTGGATATCCCTCTCACATCTTGGCAAATCTGCGCTTCTTCAAGGAGTCCAGTCAACTTCACCGTCTGCATCTATGTTGGAGTTACGACACATAGCTCCGGACCAGTCTGAATTATTCCAGCTGCAGATAGCCCATGATTCATCAGTTCCAGAGGCAATTCAACACCTCCAACATGAACTTGACTTCCTATTCGCTGAACCTAAGTCTCTGCCTCCCAGCCGATTTTGTGATCACCATATTCCACTCATCGCAGGCAATCACCCAGTTAATATCCGGCCTTACCGTTTCTCACCAACAATGAAGGATGAAATATAGACTCAGGTGGCTGATATGTTACGCCAAGGTTTGATTCAGCACAGTTCTAGTTCCTTTTCCTCACCGGTCCTGGTAGTGCGCAAGAAGGACAATACATGGCGCTTCTGTGTGGATTACAGGCACCTCAATGCTCTCATGGTGAAGTCAAAATACCCAGTTCCTATTATCGATGAGTTGCTAGATGAATTGTTTGGAGCCTCCTACTTCTCCATTTTGGACCTCTGAGCTGGGTTCCACCAAGTGTTGCTCAAGGCCGGTGAGGAGCACAAAACAGCCTTCCAGACGCACATGGGCCACTATGAGGTTCGTGTCATGGCATTTGGACTCATAGGAGCTCCTGGCACCTTCCAACAGGCTATGACCCACACTTTGTCTCCACTATTGCACAAGTGTGTCTTGGTGTTCTTTGACGACATACTGGTGTATAGTGATTCCTTGGAGAGTCATGTGCAACACTTGCATCAGGTGTTCAGCTTGCTCGCTCAAGATCAATGGAAAGTCAAGCGATCCAAATGTTCCTTCGCTCAATCCAGTGTCTCCTACTTAGGCCACGTGGTCAGTAAAGATGGAGTGGCTACAGACCCGGGTAAAATTCAGGCAATGTACTCCTGGCTCGTTCCATGTTCACTTAAGGAACTGTGCAGTTTTTTGGGTCTGTCCGGTTATTATAGAAAATTTATTCGCCACTTCGGGGTTATCTGTCAGCCTCTCACACAGTTATTGAAGAAAGGTGTGCACTTCATTTGGACATCTGAGCATGACACCGCCTTTTCCACACTCAAGCAAGCTCTTACGTCGGCTCCTGTGTTATCATTACCAGATTTTGCTTCTCCCTTTACAGTGGAAATGGACGCCAGTGCAGTCGGTATTGGAGCTGTATTGATGCAGCATGGGCACCCAGTTGCATTCCTCAGTGTGACACTATGAAAATCATTAAATAAAAATAATACATTTGGTTATTAATGAAATTATGGTAATAAAAATTTTCTTTTAAGTGTTTGTTATTTATGTGCATTTGGAATGATTTTTGATTTCTCATAATTGATTTTAGATATTGAATAGCATTTTCTCTTAAATAAAAATTCACTTAAATAATATAATAAATATTAGTCTAAAAATTAATATTTTATTTATAAATAATTTTGGTTTGATTATTATGAATTTTAGGGTTATTTAAATATGTATTTTGAAATTAGAAAAAAAAAATAGAAAAGAAATAAAAAAAAGAGAAAAAAACAAAAACCTAATCTAACTAACCCTAGCCGGCCCATTTGGCCTAGCAGCCGCCGCCCTAGCCTCCTGCTCCCTTGGCCGCCGCCGCCACTCTCCCTCTCCCAGCCGTTTCTTTCTCCCTCCCCCTTTCTCTCTCTCCTCCTTCCCCTTGCTTCTCTCCCATGTAGCGCCGCCCCGCCCTTGAAGCCGACCCGGCCACCCGCGTCCGACCGCACCAGGTGCCCGGCCGCGCCCCTGTTTCCCCCGCGACCTGCCCTGTGGTCGTGCCGACGCGGAGCCGCAACGCCCGAGCCAACCGGCCTGACCCCGAGCGCGCCCAGGATCGACGCCGAGCATCGCACGCCAGGCTCGCCACGTGACCCGCCCGACCAAGCGCCGTACCCAACGCCCAGCCGCGCGACTCCGAGCCGCCAGCCTCGACGCGCAGCACTGGACACCGAGCAGGAGCACGCGCCCAAGACCCTGCACCCCGCGCCCAGTTCCGACCACGCCCGCACGACTGCCGCGACGTCCGAGTACCCGCTGTCACACCCCGCGCCGTCAGTTCATTAATGAAGTTTATTGTGTCCGTTTCTCCCTCCATTCATGCTTCTTGAACGCCATCAATGGAGCCTTGAAGCAGCGCCGGCCGACCCTCTCTCTCCCTCTCCTCTTCCTCTATAAATTGGAGACGAATCTCTTGTTCCTCCCAGAGTCGAGCTCTATTCCTCCCCAAACTCGCCTCTCTCTCACTCTGTTGCTCGCCGTCGTACCTCGTCGCCGGAGTCCGTAGTACCTCGCCGGAGTTCGTCCACGCCGTACGCCGTTCACCATCCGTTCGCGCTCCGCCGTCCAATCGCAGCACTGGTGTTACGCCGTCCGTCGTCGACGCGACCGTGCAGCACGACGACCATGCTCGTTCCCCTCACCGTCGTTCATCCATGCGCATGAACGAGAATCCAACCAAGGTTGAAGACAATCCACTGACTTATTTTCTAAATCTTATTTTGAATCTTGCGATTTATCGTTGTAATATTACAATGATGCAATTTGGTGATTCGTGTATGATTGTAGAGATTTCATTTTATACGTGTAGCCAAAATCGTACCCCGCGACAACGCTTTAATATGTGTATGATTTTATAATTTTAATAAGTACGGACACTATTCACTACTTCAGTGATTTTCATACTAGAAATGTTTATGGATTTGTTTTCACTTTAGTGTGTGCAGCGATAATTGGTTAGTATTGCTATAAATATAATTTTAGTGATATAAGAAATTGAAATAGGAATTGAGCCGCGTATTTTCGGTCAAATAAAAATATAGATGTTACTATTCATAATAAATGAATTCATAAGTATGACACTTAACTTAGAATTAGTAAGACATTTATTTATGTCATAATAACCATGATTATGTTATTAAAAGTCTCATTTAGTAATTTACAATTAATTCTTAGAATATTAATGTTATAAGAATTAAGTAAACAATTTTAGCCACGCGTATAATTTCTATTTTAGAAAAGAAAGGAGAAACAGAAAGAATAGAGTTTTCTAAAGATACTAAAATTGGTGTTCATATCTTTAAATTGATGACCTATCGGTTTAAATGTTTTTTCTCAACAAATATAGATTTAGTGTTTTTTTTCTAATAGAATGATAATAATTTATTATCCCTTCACATAAAACTCATTTAGTCTCATATTTAAGTATTCATAATTATGTGCTTTACAATAGTGATATGTCATATAACTTTTCTAATAATGATATAATGGCTTAATTAAGTACTCACACCGTCATAACTAAAATGATAGTTAATAATATACCAATGAATATAATATTCATTCTTAGGTCATATGTTTCTAGACTAAATGTAAAGACAAATAATAGAATAATTATGTCCTCTCATAACCTAGTTAATTAAATTTATATTTGTTTACAACTGGTTATATAGGCTTAATTAATCATTTAATCAAAATTAGTTAATATTATTTATATATGTGTCACTTAGTTTTTCCTAAAGAATAAACTAAGGAAATTAGTGTTCATGTTCTTTAATAATAATGTTAGTTTGTATATTGTTTTGTATATAGCTTTCTTAATAAAATATAGGACATGCACTTTCTAATAAAAATAAAATATAATTGTTGTTCATTGTCTTTTACATAAAAGCTCATTTAAAGCATATACCATAACTTTCCATAAATAGGTGTTTAATAATAATAATGACCTTTTCACATGAAACTTATTTAGACTTATATCTTAATTTGTCTTAAGTGAAGGTCTAACAATGAATTATAATACGTTCCATAATGCTTCTAAGATTAATAACATGTTTCGTAGCCCATTAACCTTAGATATAACTTATATGTGTTCTAAAAGGTTAAAAAGGTTTAATATCGTTATAACGTGTTTTATCGTCTTATAAACCCTTAATCTTAGACATATCACATATGACGTTTTATAATAGATTAAATTGGTGAACCTAATATTTGTATATTTTAATTAAGATATTTTAAGCTCGTGTCTTGTTTTATAAAGTATAGATCACACATTTTTGAAAAGAATACTCTCTTATTATAACCATTACTTGCGACGTTTTTTTGAAAAGCGAACGCTCTTTTCGTTAGGTTTTCTTTTAGCTTTGCGTATGGTGAATGTTGTATGTTATTGAGTGGTGTTTGTTTCTTCTTGTTTGTTTGTGTGATATTCAGTGATTGATCTAATAGTTGAGAATCAAGTGCTATTCCGTGGAAGAACCTCAAGTTTTCAATAAGCAAGGCAAGTGGACTTCTCCCTCTGCATACTCTGTTTGATCCCAAATAATACATTTAATAAAGTTTATTCTTTTGGATATATATGCATAATTTGACGAGTTACCTATTTAGATAACCTTTCCAACCTTATTCCTCGATCAAACCTGGGAATTATACTTTACCTTCGTAGCTATGCTATTGCTACAACTTAACTTTATGCAGTCACTCCTATATGATACTAATGTTCCAAATGGTAAGTTTACATTATTGTTGTTAACCCGATGGTTAAACAAGATTATTGCATATTAATTGGAACATGGAGTGACCACCCGGGAAAACAGTGCTACCATGAGAACTATCATGGCTCTGGTCTTGGCTAAATAACTAGGGAAGTCTTATGTTGGGTGCTGGTCGTGGTCGACAGGAACGGGGGCATCTGGCAAGCTCTTATAGTTCCGGCTCAGGCAGATTGGATACGGGCATAGTTCCCAAAGCTTTACCCTGTAGTCTGGACTATAAGTTGGTTACGGTAGGTGTGCCTTATGTAGTTTGACCATTTCCAGCATTTGCGTAATGAGGACTCTAGGGAGAAGCCTCGTAGTGAGACCCTGGCCATTCACCTCGGAAGTGAATACGGGTCTAGCTAACCCGGGCTAGAAGGGAATCGCGACTCATGGGTAAAGATGCGCCACCTCTGCAGAGTGTAAAACTGATATATCAGCCGTGCTCACGGTTATGAGCAGCCTGGACTCCTCACATGATAATTGAACTTGAAGATGGAAATAAATCGATATCCGATGATCTGCCAATGGTTTGCTTAAGTTGTTTCACTTAAGTGTTTTTTATATACTCATGTACCTTTGTTTAATGGGAATACTTGGGATTCACACTTATTAGTAAGACAGGTGTTGTTAATAAAATGTTGACCAACTAAAATGCTTACTGCTCAACCTTAGCCTCACCTTGTTAAACTTGCATTAGTTTTTCCCCCACTTGCTGAGCCCCGACCATAAGTGAGCTCACCCTTGCTTAATTTTGATCAGAAGTTGCAGATGAAGATATGATGCTGAACTCCATGGATGCTAGTCTAGTGATACCCCCGGTCATCTTCCTGTGGATGGATGTCCTGGTTTCGCTGTACTTTGATGAATAAAGGTTAAGACATTATGTCTGTTCAAAGTGTAATATGTTAATATAATCGTTATTTACGCTTTTATGCATTGTTCTTTTGATATATTACACTTGTGACGTCAACATATGTGTGGAAATAGATCCTGGCACACATATGCTATGCGCTTGGTTCCGCCCCCTGGAACCGGGTGTGACACTCAGCAAGGCTTTGGGCCCTAAGACCCGTGCTCTCTCCACTTATGAAAAGGAGTACATGGTGATTATCGTCATAGTACAGCAGTGGTGTTCCTACCTCCAACATGGCTAATTCACAATCCTCACGGACCACAAAAGCCTTACTCAGCTTAACGAGCAGCGCCTGCACACGCCCTGGCAACACAAAGTCTTCACCAAACTTTTGGGTTTGAATTACCGCATCAAGTACAGAAGTGGCTCTGACAACCATGCTGCTGACGCCTGTCACGACATAGTTTTGCAGAATGTCAAGCTGTCTCCGTTATTTTCCCTCAATGGCTAGTTACCGTCCAAGATAGTTATCACCAAGATCAACAAGCACTTTCCCTCATCTCTAAATTGGTTGTTGACCTAGCGGTTGTACCCAATTTTACCCTGCATGATGGTCTACTCCGATACAAGGATCGCATTTGGGTGAGTGAGGACACACATCTGCAGCACCGCATTGTCGAAGCTTTACACAGTTCCCCATTGGGCGGACATTCTGGCATACCAGTGACATACAACCATTTGAAAAAACTCTTTGCCTGGACTAAGTTGAAGCCCTTTGTGCAGAAGTTCGTGCAGGAATGCCAGGTCTGTCTGCAAGCAAAGCCAGATCGAGCTGCTTATCCCGGGTTGCTGCAACCGCTTCCTGTGCCACCCTCGGCTTGGGACACGATATCCATGGACTTTATAGAAGGCATACCCCGGTCGCAGCATGTGGACTACATTTTGGTTGTGGTGGACAAATTCACAAAGTATGGCAACTTCCTTCGTCTTAGTCACCCTTACACAGCTCGGTCTGTAGCTCAAGCCTTCATGTCCAACATTTACAAGTTGCATGAGCTGCCCTCGGTGATAATATCTGATCGAGATCTGGTGTTCACTAGCCAATTTTGGCAGCATCTGTTTCGATTAACATGGATTGAATTGAAGTTGAGCTCCTCCTACCACCCTCAGACAGACGGACAAACTGAGCGGGTTAACCAGTGCTTAGAGACCTATCTCCGTTGTTTCCCCAATGCTTGTCCCACAAAATGGAAGGATTGGTTACCGGTGGCCGAGTACTGGTATAACACAAGCCTCCACTCCGCTTTTGGTCGTTCCCCCTTTGAAGTATTGTACGGTCGCCAGCCTCGCACTTTGGGCATTTCTGTCAACAATAAAATACCAGCTCAGGTCTCTGATTGGTTGCAAGAGCGATCCTTGATGCAAGAGCTTGTACATCAACACCTGGTGCGCGCTCAAGCCCGCATGAAGAAGCAGTCAGATCAGCGCAGATCTAAACGTTCATTTGATGTGGGGGATTTGGTCTACTTGAAACTCCAACCTTATGCTCAATCATTTGTCATGCCGCGCTCTCACCATAAACTGAGCATCAAGTACTTCAGACCATATCTGGTCACTGATCGTGTGGGAGCTGTAGCCTACCGCTTGCAACTTCCTGATAACTGTCGTATACACCCTGTAGTGCATGTATCACAACTAAAACTTGCTGCAGGTTTCAAAGGGGTGGCTTCTTCCTCGCTTCCACCATCCTTGCCGGAGCTCCGCGTTCCTGTCCGAGTACTCCAGACTCAAGGATTATCCAAGGGCAACTAGCTGGTTCAGCAGGTCCTGGTGGAATGGTCTGGCCTCCCGCCTGATCTCGCTACATGGGAAGATCAATAAGCTCTTCGTCAAAGCTTTCCTTTGGCCCCTGCTTGGGGACTAGCATGCTTCGAAGGGCGCAATACCGAATGGTCCAAGCAAGAGGGCTTGGGGACTAGCAGGCTTCAAAGGGTGCAATACCGAATGTTATCAACTCACCAATGGAGGAGGTGTCCCAGCCGCTACAACAGTAAGAGGGCGCAATACCGAATGGTCCAAGCAAGCTGGAGGCGGCAACTCGTCGTGTGCGTTGACCCAACAGGCGCGTATATGAACCTGAGTAGGTGTAGACCTGCTGTGTATGTAGCGGCTGACGTGTGGATGTACTTAATCTGGTCTGGCTACTGGCTAGGAGTTTTATGGATGAACGGAAACTCTAAGAAATAACATCCTTCCGTCCTTCGTCTCCCTTCTCTATTCTTCCCAAAACCCCATCTACCTTCTCCTCCTACTGCTAACATCAGCCATGGCCATCGGCTAGACGGATGGCTAGGGAACGTGCTGGAGGAGGCACAAGGACTACGGGCTGGTGTAGGCTACTCGACATTTTGGCGAAGGCAGCTAAGCAGCTCGGAGATGGAGATGACGGAGGAAATGGGGATGAGTACACCGGCTGGATGGGCTAAGGGAATGAGTAGAATGTGATATTTGTTGACGTGAAGAGACATTGGAGAGATAGAGCGGTGAGTGGATGAGGCCAAGCGAAAATATCCAGAGCCGTGCGAGGGAGGTTTTAGTACGTGGAAAAGAAAAGGCTTCAGAGAGAAATGGATTTTCTTTTCCCACAGCCGAATGCTTGCAGCAAGGAAAACATGATTTTCTTCTTTTTGTTAGCACAACTAAATATGTATTCTAGGATTAGAGTTTAAAAGAGACACAAATAAGTTGGATTCGGGCGAGAAACATATTGACCAAACCAAATGAGATCATCTTCGATATATGAAGACTATACTTTATTTGATTTGATTCGAAACTCGATAATAGTATCCGCAGTTGAACAGGGAAACAGATTAATTATGAATATTCAATATCAGTCTTAATTATCTCGGATTTTAAATATGAAATCGAATTGGCTAGCAATTGTTCCGGTTTCGGTTTATCTAAACAGCCTACCCCAAGTAGTGCACTTACCGAATTTATAGAGATTGCTCAAACGGAGCGAAATACTTAGGTGACAATTTCAGTCCGTCTTAATCGATTACAGGGTGATGAGTATCATTCCGAAGATTGAGCCGATGTAATAGGCGATGCCCTCGCTGTGTGTATGTAACTGTAATTTGTATGGTGATGTGGCCTATTGGCCGTATTCGTACGCTTGTGTTCGTCCGGCTGCGTCCATGGGCAACTCTGTGCGGAGTGTCTTTGTAATGAGAGACTTCGATTAACGTTATTCTGGCTGCACCCTTAGGCGACTGTTGCGCGTAGTGTCTTTTAAATAAAAGACTTCGACTAACGCTCTTGTTGTGATGTTCCGGCTGCAACCTTAGGCGACTTTTGTGCGGAGTGTCTCTTAAATAAAAGACTGATTAACGCACTTGTTGTGCTATTCCGACTACACCCTTAGGCGACTTTTGCGCGGAGTGTCTTTTGAATAAAAGACTGATTAACGCACTTGTTGTGCTATTGCGGCTGCACCCTTAGGCGACTTTTGCGCGGAGTGTCTTTTGAATAAAAGACTGATTAACGCACTTGTTGTGATATTCCGGCTGCACCCTTAGGCGACTTTTGCGCGGAGTGTCTTTTAAATAAAAGACTGATTAACGCACTTGTTGTGCTATTCCGGCTGCACCCTTAGGCGACTTTTGCGCGGAGTGTCTTTTAAATAAAAGACTGATTAACGCACTTGTTGTGCTATTTCAGCTGCACCCTTAGGTGACTTTTGCGTGGAGTGTCGTACGCGAGGGTAGTCTGCCCTGCCTCTCGCGGTGACTTCGGAGTGGTCGAATGCCGAAGACCGTCGATGCGGTCTTTTTCGACATGTTGCATCTTAGTTTTTGCGGGGGATTTTTACAGGTATATTACATGGCTCCGCCTCGTTAAAAACCTCACCCCCCGTGAGGAAACGAGTGTGGGCCGGAATAATACTGTTTGGTGAATTACAATGGCGCGTGGGCCCTGAGGATTTAAACAAAAAAATTGCGAGATTGTCAATATTTCAGGAATGCTCTAGTTCTTCGCCAGATGGCGTTGTTAGCCTGTACGCGCTGGGGGACTCCTTCGACTTGACGATGAATGGACACTCCCACTTTGGCTCCAGCTTGCCCTGTGACTCTGTCCGGGTGGTTCGGACGAGTACGAGGTCTCCTTCGTTGAATTCTCTTGGGATGACTGCGTGGTCGCGCCAAGCCTTCGTTTGAGCTTGGTATTTTTTGAGGGCCTGCAGGGCGAAGATGCGGTCTCTGTCGATGTGGTCTTTGGACGTTGGTTCGTCTACGTCGGGGACAGCTGATGCGCTTGTTCGAGGTGACCCATGCTTTATTTCCTGCAGGGTCATGGCCTCTGATCCATATAGTAGACAAAAATGAGTGAATCCAGTTGCCCGGCATTCGGTCGTGTTTAGTGCCCAGACTGCTTCAGGTAGCTGGTCGGCCCATTTACCCTTCCTGTCGTCGAGAAGCCTTTCCTTGATGGCAGTGAAAATCTTGCCGTTGGCGCGCTCGACGACGCCGTTAAATTGCGGGTGGTATACCGAGGCGAAGGCAAGCTTGGTGCCGATGGAGAAGCAGAAGTCCGTAAAGTACTAGCTGTCAAACTGTTTGCCATTGTCGACTGTGAGCTCGGACGGGACTCCGAATCGGCAAACAATGTGTCACACCCGGTTTTAGAAGGCAAACCGAATGCGAACCATGTACGTGCCAGGATCAGTAATTCACGTACACAGCAGTTACATAACATGGACATCATCACACAGTGCTCAAATAGTATTAAAAAGGGAAATAATAGTCGATTACATCATACGTCTGAGACGTCCATATAGTCCTTACAATAAATCAAAGTGCGAAAACGAAACGTAGATAACCGCGGCCTTCACAAGCAGCCGACTGGGGGTTGCCGCTAACCCACGCCTAGAACTCGTCGTAGTATTGGAACTCCTGGAAGTCTCCTTCCACAGCTTCATCTTCTCCTGAGCAGTGGTTGCAATGCTGACAACCTGGGGATGGGGGGGGTTTGGTGTGTAGAGCAAGGGTGAGTACACATCAACATACTCAGCAAGTATCATGTTTGGCTGTAGTGGACTAGCTTTATGTGGGGATAAGTCAAGCAGTTGCTTTTAGTTGGTCAGATTATTATTTGCTAACAGAAAGCCAGGTTTTAGCATTAACCCAAGTTATTAGCCCGATGTACCCTTTCCAACTGGAAAGAATACCACTTACCAGCACCATAGTCATAACCAGAACCATCAATCTCATTGCCACCTGTAAACCAAAATGTCTCTGATCAAGTACCACTAAACACTGGAGCTCCCTTGGCCGCTCATAACCGCGAGCACGGCTGATATATCAGTTTTCAAACACTCTGCAGAGGTTGTGCACTTTACCCACAAGCCGTGACTCCCTTTCTGCCCGGAGAGAGCTACTCCCCATTGACCACTGCCTAGGTGGTCCAGCAGGGCATCACTACGTAGCCTTTACAAAGATTCCCCGGGGCTGTAGCCACCCGTTAGGTTTCCTAAATGTACCGCACTCCTCCCCAAGGGACAAATCAGCCTTGGCAGAGCGAGCCGCATACACCGAGCCCCATTGACGCCACAACGGCTAAGCGAACTACACCCCGGATCCTCTAATTATTCAGCTAAGGGCATCCCATTCCACCCTCATGGTTGCACTGTTTTCCCGGGCGGTCATCCATAGAACAGGTCCTTACGGAGAGGCACTCGAGAAACCGCTCGAGCCCCCTTAAAGGCCACAAGTAGAACATCATAATAAGAAGAGGGGAAAACAACGTATCATAGATAATCTCATCATGTTCATTGATTATAGTTGAGCAATAGCATAAAGCTAAACAATAATAATCCAACCCAAATAGGTAAGCAATGTAATGGATAACAAAAGCTAGTCAATCCTTAGGCATAAATGTGAAATGCGGGAGGTGAATTAAAGAATGTATATGACAGAGATAGGTCAAGGGACACTTGCCTCCACCAAACGACTGCTGCTCAGGGGCTTCTCCTGCGAGTTCCTCGGGCTCTTCAACCGGATCGTTCTCTATGCGATTGCAAGCATACATACATCCATCCATTCAAATTAGAAAACAAACAGTACACCATACAAGGGAACAAATACAGTAAATATGCATAGAATATCACATACGATAATGAGTTTACCATGGTTAGAAAGAGGCGGGGAAAGGTCTCGCGAGGGTTAAAGCTTATGCTCGAGGCGCATTACGGGTAGGCGAATAACTAGACGTTACGCGCTCTAGTTCCAATTGGTTCTAACAAAAGGATTAGCTACATGCACTAATGTAAACGTGACCACTTTTAGTAGATTAACATTGAATGAGATAGATGATTAGCTATACAAATTAACTAACGTAACCAATTTCCAAATTGAGACTCCTATCTTATTAATATAAACACGTGATTAGCGCGCATAGGACACGGGGGGGGGGGGGGGGGGGGTAGACGGGGCGTCTGGGGGGTAGACGGGGGCACGACGGGTCGTGCCAAGGCACGCGCACTACGCGAGCACGCGCGCGAGGCTGCACGCACACACCACGAACTAGCCGTGCGCACGTCGGGGCCGCGCGCTAGCCGAGCTCAAGGCCGCGCGCCATAGGCACGCTGGGCCGAGCTCGAGGCCACGCCGAGACCGTCACGACGCGAGCAAGGCACGACGGGGCGAGCGGGCAAGCACGCCTGGGCAAGCGAGCACGGGCGAGCGAGGACGCGGCCGGGCGAGGACACGGCCGGGCGCGGGGGCGGGCGGCCGAGCCGGGGCACGGGGCGGGCGACCGAGCCGGGGCGGGGCGGCCGAGCTCGCCGGGAGGCGGCCGAGCCAGGGCGGGGCGGGGCGGCCGAGCCGGGCACGGGACGGGGACGGGGCGGGCTCGCCGGAGCGAGGCCGGACGAGGGCGGGGAAGGGGCGGGGCGGGCTCGCCGGAGCGAGGCGGCGCGGGGCGGGCGCAGGTTCGCCGGGGGGGGGGGGGGGGCGAGGCAGGGCGGCCGGGGCGGGGGCCGAGCTCGCCAGGGCCGGGTGCGGCCGGGGCGAGGCCGGGCGCGGCCGGGCGCGACGGGGCGGGTCGGGGCGCGGCAGGGCGGGGCTCGCCGGAGGGGGGCGGGCACGGGCGCGGCGAGGCGGGCTCGCCGGGCGCGGCCGGGGGCGGGGTCGAGGCGCGGCAGGGCGGGACGGGCTCGCCGGAGCGGCCGAGCCGGGCGGCCGAGCTCACCGGGGCCGGGCGAGCGGGCCCATGGCGCGGGGGAGGGCGCCGACGAGAGGGGGAAGGAGGAGGGAGGGGAGGGAGAAGGGGGAGGAGGGGGGAAGCCTCACCGTGGACGGGGGAGGGCGTGGCGGCGGCTAGGGTTAGGGGAGAGGGAGTTGGGGGAGGGGATGACGGGCGGGGCCCGCGGGAGAGGAGAGAGAGGCAATTTGGGGGGGGGAGGGGGCGCGGCTGGGTCGGCTGGGCGGCCCACGCGGGAAGGGGGGGAAGGGGGGCGGCTGGGCCGCCAGCTGGGCCGGCGCGAAGGGGGAGGGGGCGGCTGGGCCAAAAGGGAGAAAGGGGGGATAGAGAAAAAGAAAAAGCTTTTCTTTTTCTAATTTCCATATTTTCTTATATGCCAAATTCTTATATGCCTATTTCTTCAATTTACTCAACCACAAACAAAAAAATGCATAATCCGGCATGATGCAACAACCAAAAATAGTTCTAGGTTTTGCTTACACAAGATGTCGAGGTAATTCTCGCTATAACTTTTGGAAAAGATCAAGGCTTAGCGAGAAGAAAAGGGAAAAGGAAAGAGTAACGCCTGAATTTGGTGAGAGAAAAGAAGAAAAAAATCTACCCCCAAATTCAGGGCGTTACAAACCTATCCCCCTTAAAAGAATCTCGCCCTCGAGATTCAGGGTTGGCTAGCAAAGAGCTCAGGGTATTTGGCCATCAGATCATCTTCACGCTCCCAGGTTGCTTCTTCCTCTGAATGGTGATTCCATCTGACTTTGCACATTCTGATGGTCTTCCTTCGGGTGACTCTGTCTACAACCTCAAGGATTTGCACTGGCTTCTCAACGTAGGTCAAGTCCTCCTGGACTTCAAGACCTTCCACTGGCAACTGCTCTTCTGGCACACGCAAGCACTTCTTCAACTGAGAGACATGAAAGACATCATGCACTGCGGATAGATTCTCTGGCAGACTGAGCTGATAGGCCACTTCTCCACGCCTTGAGAGAATTTGGTACGGACCAATGTAGTGGGGTGCTAGCTTGCCTTTGACTCCAAACCTTCTGACTCCTCTGATCGGTGACACTTTCAGATAGACGAAGTCTCCGACTTCAAAACTCAGCTCTCTTCTTCTTGTGTCTGCATAGCTTCGCTGCCTTGATTGCGCTATCTTCAAATTCTCTCGGACCATCTTGATGTTCTCTTCGGCTTCAAGCAGAATATATGGCCCGAATACTTGCTTTTCTCCAGGCTGATCCCATTGCAACGGAGTTCTACAACTCCTTCCATAAAGCGCCTAAAATGGTGACATCTTCAAACTGGCCTGGTAACTGTTGTTATAGGAAAACTCTGCATAAGGCAATCTCTTGTCCCATCCGGACTGGTCTTGCAACGCACAGGCTCTCAACATGTCTTCAAGAATTTCATTGGTCCTTTCGGTCTGACCATCTGTCTGCGGATGATAAGCTGAACTGAAATTCAGATGTGTGCCCAAGGCTTCATGCAACTGCTGCCAGAAATGAGAGGTGAACTGCGTTCCTCTATCTGACACTATCTTCTTTGGCACACCATGAAGACAAACGATCCGAGACATATACAACTCTGCCAATACTGCACTGCTGTAGTTGGTCTTGACTGGTATGAAGTGGGCTGACTTGGTCAAGCGGTCCACTACTACCCAAATGGAATCATAGCCGGCTCGAGTGCGAGGCAATCCGACTATGAAATCCATACCGATTTCATCCCATTTCCACTTAGGGATCTGCAATGGTTGCAACAATCCAGCTGGTCTCTGGTGCTCTGCCTTAATTCTTCGACAACTATCGCACATAGCCACATGCTCTGCGATTTCCCTCTTCATTCCGTACCACCAGAATTTCTTCTTCAGATCTTGATACATCTACTCACTACCAGGGTGAATCGAATAGGCTGTCTCATGAGCTTCCTTGAGAATCAACTCCCGAATGGATGGAACATTGGGAACACACAAGCGGTCTTTGAACCATATCACACCTTCTGCATCTTCCCGAAAATCTTTGCCTTTGCCTTCCAGAATCAGTCGCCGGATCTCACTGATCTTCTCATCGTTCTTCTGCGCTTCTTTGATTTCCCGCTCCAAGGTAGGTTCCAACTCAACTGTGACTCCTCGCGAATTGTTCAGAAATCCGAGATTCAACCTGTCAAACTCCTTGGCCAACTCATAAGGCATCGGACGAGCGATCATCAGGTTGACTTGACTCTTCCTGCTCAAAGCATCTGCCACTACGTTTGCTTTGCCTGGATGGTAGTGAATCTCCAACTCATAGTCTTTGATCAACTCTAACCATCTTCGCTGCCTCATGTTCAACTCTGACTGAGTGAATATGTACTTCAGACTCTTGTGGTCTGTGTAAACATCGCATTTCTGTCCATACAGGTAGTGCCTTCATGTCTTCAGTGCGTGAACCACTACTGCTAACTCTAGGTCATGGATTGGGTAATTCTTCTCATGAACCTTCAACTGTCAGGACGAGTAAGCCACCACTCTTCCCTCTTGCATCAACACGCATCCCAAACCTGTGTAACAAGCATTACAGTACACCGAGAAGGGCTTGTGCACATCAGGCAAGACTAGGATAGGCGTTGTTGTCAACTTCTCTTTCAGCGCTTCAAAGGCCTCTTGGCATTTCTGGGTCCACTTGAACTCAACTTTGTTGCCTAGCAACGCTGTCATTGGTTTCACAATCTTTGAAAACCCTTCAATGAATCGCCGATAATATCCGGCCATTCCAATGAAACTCTTGATTCCTCGGGCATCTGTTGGCGCTTTCCAGTTCAGAATGTCTGCCACTTTCTTCGGATCCACAGCCAATCCTTCTTTGTTGATTATGTGACCCAAGAATAGGACTTCATTGATCCAGAATTCACACTTGCTCAACTTTGCATACAACTGGTGCTCTCGCAATCTCTGCAATACCATCTTCAAATGACTTGCATGCTCTTCTTCGCTTTGAGAATAAATCAGAATGTCATCGATGAATACCACCACAAACTTATCGAGATAATCCATGAATACACTGTTCATCAGATTCATGAAGAAGGCTGGCGCATTGGTCAAACCAAAAGACATCACTGTGAACTCATACAACCCATACTTGGTAATGAATGCCGTCTTCGGAATGTCCGAAGGTCGGATCCTGAGCTGATGATAACCTGACCTCAGATCAATCTTGGAGAACACACTGGCTACTCTCAACGGGTCGAACAGATCTTCTATCCTGGGCAAAGGGTACTTGTTCTTGATCATGACTTCATTCAAAGCACGATAATCGATACACATCCTTTTGGTGCCATCTTTCTTCTCCACAAACAAGACAGGAGTGGCCCAAGGCAAGGTGCTTGGCCGAATGTAACCTTTCTCTGACAGCTCATCAATCTGCTTCTTAAGTTCAACCAACTCTGGTCCGGATATTCTGTAAGCTCTCTTAAAGATAGGGGCGGTTCCAGGAAGAAGCTCTATGGCAAACTCAACTTTCCGCTCTGGTGGCATACCCGGTAAGTCCTTTGGAAACACATATGGGAACTCGGACACAACCTTGATACTCTCAATTGGGTCTGCTTCACTGCTATCGACAGTTATCTGATAACAACTTCCTTTCTTTGGCTCAGGCGGGACTAACTCGGTCACCACTTCCTCTCCTAGTGGGGACACCAACTTGATTGTCCTCTTATCACAACTGATAACTGCCTGATACTTATCTAGCCAATTCATCCCTAGGATGACATCTATTCCCTGAGTACCCATTACTATAAGGTTAGCGGGAAACGCTATCCCCCTTATTTCCACACATACATTCAAACAAATGCTATCGGCTCGAATTCTACCACCGGCTGAGTCAATTTGAATGGGGGTTGACATGGTAGTAATTGGAAGATTATGTGCTTCTACCCACGATGTAGTAATGAAAGAATGTGTTGCTCCAGTATCAAATAACACTTCTACAATATGGGAGTCGACTGGGAACATACCTACTATCATGCCGGGGGTCTCCTGAACTGCTTCAGCCTCCAAGTGGTTCAGTCTTCCATGGTTGTAGCGCGGTTGAGAGCGGTTGCCTGCACCAGGTTGAGACACATTCTGCTTTGCTGGGGCGTTGGGGCCTGACTGCTGCTAGGCTGCCTTCTTCGGACATTGCATCACCCAGTGGCCTTGCTCTCCACAGTGGAAACATGCCCTGTTTCCAACCTGAGCTGGTGCTGCTTGATTGTTCTGCTTGTTTGCTGGGGTAGGAAGGCGAGGTGCCTGCTGATTCTGCCTCTGAAACTGACCTCCTGACTGATTGCTCTGACGGTTCTGATACTGGTGCTGAGGATACTGCCTTTGGAACTGCTGATGCTGCTGAGGTGGACGCTGGTTCTGCCTGAACTGCTGAGGTTGATTGCCTGAGAAACGAGGACGATTGCTGCTCCCAGGCTGGGGTCCACTGATCTTGTGCTTACGGTCCTCCATCTCCTTACGCTTCCTCTCTGTCATGATTGCTCTGTCAATCAAGTGCTGAAATGTTGGGAAGGTGTGATTCATCAGTTGGTACTGCAGAGGGTCAACCAAGCCTCTTAGGAAACGGTACTGCCTCTTGGCGTCGGTGTTGACATCTTCAGGAGCATAGCGAGACAACTGCAGAAACCTGTCCCGGTACTCACTGACAGACAATGGCCCTTGCTTGAGGGCCAGGAACTCCTCCTTCTTCACTGTCATCAGACCTGCAGGAACATGGTACTGACGAAAGCTTCCTCTGAACTCTTCCTAGGTGATGGTGTCGGGGTGGGCATGGGTGGCGAGGTAAGACTCCCACCATGACTGAGCTGCTCCTCTCAACAAACGGGGACCATACAGGACTTTCTCCCTATCATCGCACTGAGCGGTATGCAACTCCCGCTCCACAGTGCGTAGCCAGTCTTCAGCATCCATGGGGTCAGAAGAGTGAGCAAACGTTGGTGGATGACCTCTCATGAACTCAGCACGCTTGTCTCTGGGCATCTGAGGCATCTGAGGCTGAGGTGGGGCCTGCTGCTGCTGCTGAATGGCGGCCATAGTCTGACCGATGGCTTGAACTGCCTGAGTCTGCATCAGAAACATCTGCTCGATCGACATCGGGGGCGGGGGCGGCAGGTGCTGTTGCTGGGGCACCTCATCCTGCTGAGCGGCTCGGTCCTGCTGAGCACGCCTTCCTCCTCTGCGCCTGTTCTCTGACATCTGTAGAATGCAACCACACATCAAAACTGATCTGGCAAATCTTGTAGCATAAGAAAAGAGTATAGAATTCTTCAACAGCACTGAATAGTTGAGCATCTTCACTGATCTCCAACACAGACCAACACAGCTTCTCAGATAAAGAGGAAAGTGGAATAAAAGGTTTCCCAACTATATAACTAACTCCATTAACATATAACAGGTAAACCATAATGCAGGGGATACCCACACTCTGGTGAGAGTCATTACAAAGATCCAAACCAAACATAGTTCATCATGACAAACATAAATGCACAGGATATAGCAAACTACCCTGTCTAACTAAGACTAACTAAAAGCGAGACTAACGCTAAGACTGTAGCTTCTACGTATATATTTTGTATTAATTACAAGATCCAACTCTAACGATCTATGGTTCTAGATTTTTCTTGGTCTTGCAGTCGGGATTGCCATAAGGCTGGCGTCCACGCCGAGGTGAGCGGTACGGGCGCTGAGTCCCGACGGGAGCGGGGGAACCATCATCCAGGTGACGACGTTCCGCGCGCTCAGCCCGCAGCAGGGCGACCTCAGCACGAGACCTACTCAGCTCGTCTAATGCATGGTCCAGCTCCGTGTTTAGCACGGCGGCTAGGTTGACTGTGCTGCTCAACCTAGGATTGTCCTCACCAACAGGTGAGACAATCATGCCTCCTGTGCTGCCAGATGGACGGTGGGGGTAATACTTCAAGTTGAGACCGTCAGCTACCCCACCGAGCACCGAGCAGTAGTGCGAAAGCGCACACCGTGCAGCATCTTGCATGGCCGCCTCAGCTGAGTCCCGCTCAGAGATAGAATAGTGCTCTGAGCAGACCTCAGCATCCTGGAGACTGTTCTCCGGACGGCGCACCAAGCAGGTCGCCTCCCAGCGGTCTGGGTAAACCCCGCGACTATGCTGGTAGACCACACAACGATACTCGATGGACCAAGTACGCCGGTTAAGTGCCCGACGTAGCAGGGTGTCAAGCGCGTCGTGGAAGTGACACCCGCGAGCAGCGTCGCGACTGATGGGTCGAGCAACCCATCCTTCCGGCTCCTGGTCAGCAGAGAAGTCGGTGTCGTGGCTCGAGCTGTCGTCGCCACCTCCGTCATCTGGGTCTCCTCCAGCAGCTACTCCAGAAGCTGGGGTGCCCAGTGGTGGTGCAGGGGGCGCCTCTAGGGGAAGCACAGGGGAGCAGCTCCTCACAGACTCTATCTCCTGCTAGAGCGAGGAAGAAGAGCCCTGCTGCTCCTGTCGTCGACGTTCCTGCTCCTCATGCAGGCGGTGGTGTAGCCGCTCCAAGTGGCTGGACTGTCCGGCCACGGGACGGCGAAGCGGACGCTCAGCAAGGCGAGAGGGTAAGAAGGGGATGACGGACTTTCGTGCAGTGTGTCTAAGACGAGCCATCTACAAAAGACACCGCAAGCAAAAGAGTGAGAACAGAATTAATATGACCAACAAGTAATGAACCATAAATAAATGAAGGATTAGAATAAAACGCAATTTTCAGCAAGGTATAATATGTAGTAGAACATAGGTTTTGGTCGATATGACCAACTTTTGAAGGGATATCAAAGTCAAGGCAGGGACAGAGGTCTATAGTCCTTAGAACGACCATTCTACTCTAGGTTAGCGATCCTACAGTCAGCACAGCTTTGATACCACTTATGTCACACCCGGTTTTAGAAGGCAAACCGAATGTGAACCATGTACGTGCCAGGATCAGTAATTCACGTACACAGCAGTTACATAACATGGACATCATCACACAGTGCTCAAATAGTATTAAAAAGGGAAATAATAGTCGATTACATCATACGTTTGAGACGTCCATATAGTCCTTACAATAAATCAAAGTGCGAAAACGAAACGTAGATAACCGCGGCCTTCACAGGCAGCCGACTGGGGGTTGCCGCTAACCCATGCCTAGAACTCGTCGTAGTCTTGGAACTCCTGGAAGTCTCCTTCCACAGCTTCATCTTCTCCTGAGCAGTGGTTGCAATGCTGACAACCTGGGGATGGGGGGGGGGTTTGGTGTGTAGAGCAAGGGTGAGTACACATCAACATACTCAGCAAGTATCCTGTTTGGCTGTAGTGGACTAGCTTTATGTGGGGATAAGTCAAGCAGTTGCTTTTAGTTGGTCAGATTATTATTTACTAATAGAAAGCCAGGTTTTAGCATTAACCCAAGTTATTAGCCCGATGTACCCTTTCCAAACGGAAAGAATACCACTTACCAGCACCATAGTCATAACCAGAACCATCAATCTCATTGCCACCTGTAAACCAAAATGTCTCTGATCAAGTACCACTAATCACTGGAGCTCCCTTGGCCGCTCATAACCTCGAGCACGGCTGATATATCAGTTTTCAAACACTCTGCAGAGGTTGTGCACTTTACCCACAAGCTGTGACTCCCTTTCTGCCCGGAGAGAGCTACTCCCCATTGACCACTACCTAGGTGGTCCAGCAGGGCATCACTACGTAGCCTTTACAAAGATTCCCCAGGGCTGTAGCCACCCGTTAGGTTTCCTAAATGTACCGCACTCCTCCCCAAGGGACAAATCAACCTTGGCAGAGCGAGCTGCATACACCGAGCCCCATTGACGGCACAACGGCTAAGCGAACTACACCCCGGATCCTCTAATTATTCAGCTAAGGGCATCCCATTCCACCCTCATGGTTGCACTATTTTCCCGGGCGGTCATACATAGAACAGGTCCTTACGGAGAGGCACTCGAGAAACCGCTCGAGCCCCCTTAAAGGCCACAAGTAGAACATCATAATAAGAAGAGGGGAAAACAGCGTATCATAGATAATCTCATCATGTTCATTGATTATAGTTGAGCAATAGCATAAAGCTAAACAATAATAATCCAACCCAAATAGGTAAGCAAGGTAATGGATAACAAAAGCTAATCAATCCTTAGGCATAAATGTGAAATGCGGGAGGTGAATTAAAGAATGTATATGACAGAGATAGGTCAAGGGACACTTGCCTCCACCAACCGACTGCTGCTCAGGGGCTTCTCCTGCGAGTTCCTCGGGCTCTTCAACCGGATCGTTCTCTATGCGATTGCAAGCATACATACATCCATCCATTCAAATTAGAAAACAAACAGTACACCATACAAGGGAACAAATACAATAAATATGCATAGAATATCACATACGATAATGAGTTTACCATGGTTAGAAAGAGGCGGGGAAAGGTCTCGTGAGGGTTAAAGCTTATGCTCGAGGCGCATTACGGGTAGGCGAATAACTAGACGTTACGCGCTCTAGTTCCAATTGGTTCTAACAAAAGGATTAGCTACATGCACTAATGTAAACGTGACCACTTTTAGTAGATTAACATTGAATGAGATAGATGATTAGCTATACAAATTAACTAACGTAACCAATTTCCAAATTGAGACTCCTATCTTATTAATATAAACACGTGATTAGCGCGCATAGGACACGGGGGGGGGGGGGGGGGGGGGGGGGGTAGACGGGGGCACGACGGGTCGTGCCAAGGCACGCGCACTACGCGAGCACGCGCGCGAGGCCGCACGCACACACCAAAAACTAGCCGTGCGCACGTCGGGGCCGCGCGCTATCCGAGCTCAAGGCTGCACGCCATAGGCACGCTGGGCCGAGCTCGAGGCCAGCCGGGACCGTCACGACGCGAGCAAGGCACGGCGGGGCGAGCGGGCAAGCACGCCGGGGCAAGCGAGCACGGGCGAGCGAGGACACGGCCGGGTGAGGACACGGCCGGGCGAGGACACGGTCGGGCGCGGGGGTGGGCGGCCGAGCCGGGGCACGGGGCAGGCGGCCGAGCCGGGGTGGGCCGGCCGAGCTCGCCGGGAGGCGGCCGAGCCGGGCGTGGAGGCGGGCGGCCGAGCCAGGGCGGGGCGGGCTCGCCAGAGCGAGGCCGGACGAGGGCGGGGAAGGGGCGGGGCGGGGCGGGCTCGCCGGAGCGAGGCGGTGCGGGGCGGGCGCGGGTTCGCCGGGGGGGCAAGGCGGGGGCGGGGCTGGGGGCGGCCGGGGCGAGGCCGGGCGCGGGCTCGCCAGGGGCGAGGTGGGGCCGGCGCGGGCGCGGCCGGGCGCGACGGGACGGGGTCTGGGCGCGGCAGGGCGGGGCTCGCCGGGGCGAGGCGACGCGGGGGCGGGCTCGCCGGAGGGGGGCGGGCGCGGGCGCGGCGAGGCGGGGGGCGGGCTCGCCGGGCGCGGCCGGGGTGGGGTCGGGGCACGGCAGGGCGGGGCTGGCGCGGGACGAGCTCGCCGGAGCGGCCTAGCCGGGCGGCCGAGCTCGCCGGGGCCGGGCGAGCGTGCCCATGGCGCGGGGGAGGGCGCCGACGAGAGGGGGAAGGAGGATGGAGGGGAGGGAGAAGGGGGAGGAGGGGGGAAGCCTCACCGTGGACGGGGGAGGGCGCGGCGGCGGCGCTAGGGCGGCGGCGGCTAGGGTTAGGGGAGAGGGAGTTGGGGGAGGGGATGACGGGCGGGGCCCGCGGGAGAGGAGAGAGAGGGAATTTGGGGGGGGGAGGGGCGGCTGGGCCGGCTGGGCCCAAAGGGGGGTGGGGGCGCGGCTGAGCCGGCTGGGCCCAAAGGGGGGAGGGGGCACGACTGGGCCGGCTGGGCGGCCCACGCGGGAAGGGGGGGAAGGGGGGCGGCTGGGCCAAAAGGGAGAAAGGGGGGGAGCTTTTCTTTTTCTAATTTCCATATTTTCTTATATGCCAAATTCTTATATGCCTAATTCTTCAATTCACTCAACCACAAACAAAGAATGCATAATCCGGCATGATGCAACAACCAAAAATAGTTCTAAGTTTTGCTTACACAAGATGTCGAGCTAATTCTTGCTATAACTTTTGGAAAAGATCAAAGCTTAGCGAGAAGAAAAGGGAAAAGGAAAGAGTAACGCCTGAATTTGGTGAGAGAAAAGAAGAAAAAAATCTACCCCCAAATTCAGGGCGTTACACAATGTTTTGCCAGAAGAACTTCTGGGCAGTCTTCGACGTTATTGTGGATACTGCCCTTGCCTCGATCCACATGGTAAAATATTTGACGGCGACGAAGGTGAACCTGAGGTTCCCTTGAGCCGTGGGTAGTGGCCCGACAATATCCAGCCCCCAGCGTTGAAGTGGCCATGTGTGGGCAATCAGCTTGGTGAACTGCGAAGGGTTGCCCGAGCGGGGAGAAAACTTCTGGCAGGCTTCGCATGACCTCGTGACTCTATTTGCGGCGCAGATTATAGCGGGCCAGTAGAACCCTTGACGGATCACCTTGGCAGCGAGGGCCCTAGGCCCCGAGTGAGAGCCACAAGTTCCGCTGTGGACTTCGCGCAGGATCTGGATGCCTTCGGTTTCGGTGATGCATTTAAGCATGGGTTGATTGACCCCCTTCTTGTATAGCTGGCCCTCAATAAGTGCGAAGTCTCGGCTTCGGTGCTTGAGGCGCTTGGCCTCGTTGACGTCACTTGGATGGTAATATCCTTGCAGGAACAGGGTTATTGGGGCCCGCCAATCTTCGGTCAAGATGAGGTTGACGATGCGATGGCCCTCAGCGTCGTTGGTTATTTGTAGACCCTCTGGATTGCGGACGACTGGTGTGCCGATGACGTGGTAGAACACGTCGGAGGGCAAGGCTTCGCCTCTGGCTACTGCTTTGGCCAATGCATCGGCCTCTTCGTTCCTGGCGCAGTCCACATGCTGCAAGGTGAAACCCTTGAATTGTCTCTCAAGACTGCGAACAGCTGTAAGGTACTGCATGAGTGCGGGGTCTTTTGCTGAATATTCTTTTTCGACCTGGCCAGCAACGACTTTGGAGTCCGTCTTGACTATGCAGGTGGTGACGCCGAGTGCTTTCAGCTGGCGAAGGCCCAGAATGACAGCTTTGTACTCTGCTATGTTGTTGGTGCACCTGTCGGACTCCGGGGCGAAGCTAAGGCATGCTGCGTATCTGTGCTTGACGCCGGTGGGTGAAGTGATAATTGCAGCCGCGCCTACCCCCGCATGGCACCATGCGCCATCACAGTGGATGGTCCACACCTTCTCTGAGGGCTCTTCTTGTTGTCGTGTCGGCCCTGTCCAGTCGACGATGAAGTCTGTGAGTACTTGCGACTTGATTGTTGTCCTGGGCTTGAAGGTGATATGGTACCCGGAGAGTTCGGCTGCCCATTTGGTGATTCGGACGGACGCCTCCGGGTTTCTGAATAGTTCGCCCAGTCCCATGTCCGAGGTGACCCGCACCTAAAATGCCTCGAAATAGTGGCGCAGCTTGCGCGATGCCATGACGACTGCGTAGGAATTTTTTTCTAATTCCATCATGTTGCATTTGGAAGTCGTGAAGACTTCGGAGACGTAGTAGACTGGACATTGCCGGGTCGTGCCCTCTCTATCTTGCTCTTGGACCAACGCTGCGCTGACTGCATGTGGCGAGGCTGCGACGTAGAGCAGCAGAGGCAGCGAGGAGTCGGGACTGGTAAGAATTGTCAATTCTAACAGGTGCTTCTTGAGTGATGCGAAGGCTGCCGCTTGTTCTGGTCCCCATGCGAAGTCTTTCGCGCCACACAGTGTCTTGAGGAAAGGTAGACTCCGCTCTGCAGACTTGGAGATGAATCTGTTCAGAGTGGCTAATCTGCCTGTCAGACGCAGGATGTCCCTGGTTGACTGCGGGGGTGTCATGTTGGTACTGGCCTTGTCAGACACAGTGTCCTGATGAAGCAGTACGTGCCGAAGGGTGTGATGAAACTGGTACTGGCCTTGTCTTCCTCCTTCATGTATATTTGGTGGTAGCCGGAGAAGCAGCCGAGAAGTGACATGACTTCGCATCCGGCTGCACTATCGACTATCTTGTCGATCCGTGGTAGCGGGAAATTATCCTTGGGGGCAGGCCTTGTTGAGGCTGGTGAAATCGATGCACATCCGCCACTTGTCGCTTTTCTTTTGCACCATGACTACGTTGGCGAGCCACGTAGGGTAGGTGACTGGTTCGATGAAATTGGCCTCCAGCAGGCGGTGTAGTTTGGCTTTGGCGGCTTCTGTTTTTTCATCAGACATTTTGCACAACCGCTGCTTTTTGGGCACAACGAAGGGTCGATGCCCAGACTGTGCTCGATGATGGTGCGACTGACTCCGACCAGGTCGAGGGCAGACCAGGCGAAGACGTCCTTATTTCTGGAGAGACAGGAGATGAGTTTCTCCTCTCTTGCGAAGTAAGGTCTTCGCTTATAATGACTGTTTGCTTGGGCGTCGCTGGGTCGAGGGGAACTGTCTTCGTTCCATCGTTGCTCTGCAGCTGGCCTTCTCATGTTCATTGGCGGCAGGGCGGGTAGCTTCCAAGACTTCATGCTGCGTCATAAGGCAGTGTACATTCCGTTGACCTAGAACGAAGTCTCTCTCAATGTTACGCGCAGTCTGCTGGTTACGGTAAACTGTTATTGCCCCTTGCGGACCCGGAATTTTCATGCAGAGGTATAATCCGTGAGTGGCCGCTTCAAATTTATTGATAGAGCCTCGACCCATTATGGCGTTGTAGGGATAGACCATGTTGACGATGTCAAAGGTGATCTGTTCGCTTCGTGCATTGGGTGCTACGCCGAAGGAGAGGGGTAGCTCTATCTTGCCCACAGGGAAGGTGCCCTTGCCGCCGAAGCCATATAGGGGATTGTCTGAAGGCTTGAGTAAGCTGTGGCTGATGCCCATGCGTTCGAAGGCGTGGAGGAAGATGATGTCCGCCTGGCTGCCGTTGTCGACGAGGACTTTGTGCAGGTCCCAGCCTGCCACACTGCAGTTGATTACCATGGCGTCGATGTGGGGTGCGCTGCGCAGATCAACATCTCTGGCGTCAAAGGTTAGTGGCACATGTGACCACTTCGTTTGCATGACTGGGCCAGTGATGGCGACGTGGTTGACGCTTCGGTAGTGATCCCTCTTTTGCCGCTTCGTGTCGAAGTCGACACTGGACCCTCCGGTGATCATGTGAATGACTCCGCGATATGGCTGATCGGTGAAGTCTTCTTGTTTTGGTGCTTGGTGGTGATTTTGGTGGTGTAGGTTTGGTTGATGCGGAGGCAGGAGTGGGGGTGGTACGACTTGTACCTCCTGGTGGTGCTGATATGCGTGGTTGGGTAGATGCTGGGCGTGGTCATGGTTGTATGGTTGTGAGTGGTGGTGTTGATATGTGTGCGCGACAACTCTTTGGTTGTCGGCGGGTTGTTCTCGAGACATCCTGTCCCTGGTGGCCTTCGTTTCCGGGCAATCCCTCGTTGGGTGCGAGCAGTCTTCGCCGTGAAACAGGCAGTAATATCTGCGCGGTTGTTGCGCCCGTCCCCGGCCCCGGCGGTGCGTGCCATTGCCGCGGCCCTAGGGGGATAATCTTGACGGTGAGCGGCCTCACCGGCGGGGTGCTGGTTGGCTATGTTATGCACCTGCTGCTGATCGCGGTTGTCCCGACCGGAGTCTGACTGTGAAGGCCTTGTCCAGGTTCGGCTGGACTGCGGAGGGTCCTTGGGCTTTCTCTAAGACTTGACCTTGCGCTGATGGAGCTCTTCGGATCTGGCGTACTTCTCAAACAACTGATAGAGCTCTTGGAGCTTTTTGGGTGGGTCCCTAATGCAGTGACTGTATAGGATGCCAGCCGAAGGCCACTGATGGCGTAGTGAATGGCAATTTGGTTGTCGACCAAAGGAAGTTGTGACTTGAGAGTCAGGAACTTGCGGTAGTACTCCCGTAGGGTTTCCTTCTCTTGCTGCTTGAAGAGCGACAGCTTGGCCAAGGCATCGGTGTCTGGGCGGTACCATTGGAAGTTAAGCAGAAACTTGTCTTAGAGACTTCTCCAGGAGTCGATGGATAATGGGGGCAACCTGGTGTACCAGGTCAAGGCCGAACCCTCGAGGGCAATGATGAAGGACTTGGCCATTGTGGCGTCATCCCCTCCGGATGATGCGACAGCGACTTGATAGCTCATGATGTATTGTGCTGGGTCGGTGCTGCCATTGTATTTGGGGTAGGTCCCTGCCCTAAAGTTGGCGGGCCATGGTGACACTTGGAGTTGCAGCGCTAGGGGCTTCGCTCATCAAGGTAGTTGATGTCTTGGAAAGCTGTTGCGTGCGGGATAAAGTGTCCGCGCTGGGGAATGAATAAGTCTCTGGCTGGCGCACGATGTTGGAGGGGCGGGCCGTTGTGTAGATCATGTTGGCCTTCGCGCTACATGAGCGCAATCTCTTGCTCGAGTTCCCGAGCCCTCTGCTCCTCATCTCGTATCATCTGGCGCACCTTGGCTTGTGCAGAGACACGTTGGCGCTTGGCCTCGAGGATTTCTTTCTGCTTTTGGAGGTTGCGGTTCTTGATGCGTAGGGCCCATAGCTGTAGCTATTCTTCTGCTGAGATGCTAATGACTTCATCGCCCTCTGTTGCATCCTCGCCCTCTAGTGGAGCGAAGCTTGGGGGTGGTTCTTGTGGTGGTGCGGAGGGTGCCTTCGGGAGTGGGTTGATCGTTGCGCTGTCTCTTGCTGAGTGCGTCGTCTTCGCAGGCTTCTTGGTGGGTGTTTTCTGCGAGGGCCTTGCCCTATTTCTCGACTAGCAGTGCTGCCTTCGCTGCTTCGTCGACAGATGGGGCTACCTTCGAGCTAGCTCTCTTGGGTGCCATCGCGGGTGGTTTGTTCGTAGCACGAACGGTGGGCGCCAAATGTTGGAACTTGCTTTCCTGGGCACGTTGATCCAACGGGGGAGTGGAAAGAATGCAAGCAAGGTTTAACTCGAGATGGCAATTGCTCTGTTAATCTAGCCTCTCAAGGGCACTGTACGGGGGTATTTATAGGTGCCCGAGTGCCCAACGTCCCGATGTAAGGACGCTTATGCCCTCAGGCACCTGGACTATCCCCAGAATATTCCCATAAGGGAGGGTTACAGACTATCATTACAGAAAAGCCATTACAAATCGGGCCCGTAACACGCTTCTCCGTGCGGGGCCTGTTACAATGGGTTGAATCCCACGTGGGCCTCCAGGTTGGGTGAGGACGTGGGATGGAGAGACTTCGTCGTAGGCCTTCGTCTTGCAGTGAAGAGGACGAAGGGTGGGCCGCGCCGATCATCTTGCTTCCGTTGGTGCAACGAGGTGATGAAGGCCTAGATCAAAGGGTAGCGTCTTCGCCTTCGCTCCAACATTCGCCATACATAGTATTTACTAAATTGGCATGTCATTAATATACATATATCTTATTCATTGCATTCGATAGATTGTAATCTCACTGACGAAGAAAACGACCTCATTCTGGAGCAAGGAGTTGCTTAGGAGGTAGTCCAGGAACCAGCACCAGATCCTGCTACTGAGGACCTACCTGCCCCAGCTTTTGAAGGCAAGCCCCAGTTTTATGCATAACCATTATAGATATATGCTATTTTACTGCACTTAATGTTATAGGCTTGTACTGTGCACTTAAGTGTAGGAGTTGACTGAAACCCTAGTTGCATGAACTCAGGATTCCCTTTGAGATGGATACTAGTATGCTAGGCCGAGTAGCTGCTTGCTAATTAAGGATCTCAGTAGAAGTCAAGTGATTTTTTAGCTCCCGCGCGAGGTTAGAAATTGATTGTATCCGTTTTTATATCGGAATGATGATGGTCTGTGGGCAACGATCCGTGGGGATGTGTTGTCTATGAGACGAGAACTTGGAATAAGGATTAACGTGCGGATACCTGTGTCAAGTGTTTGAACGTACTAAGCACATGCCGAGAAATATGGTAAATCGGTAAGCATAGTACCTGAGTGAACCTGCCCGTAGATTGATCTCCTCACACGACCTGAGACGTGGTCTCCCATTCCGGTTATGGTGGGTACAAGTGTTGTCACAGCACGATGGCAGTCGGGGTCAGTGAGGCATTGTACGCCAAGGCGGTGGGCCTCTTTCTGTTGCTAGGGTATCGATGGGGACTGTTGATGTGTGTGGGGATGGAGTGCCTCGCCACGTCGTGTGTTTAGGTTTACCTTGCAAGGTTAAAACTCGATTCGAATCGTCTGCTTCTCGCAGCTAATGAGACTGCTTGATCCATTGTACTGCATTGAGTAATAAGTGGAAATGTTGTCTGGCAAAAGATGTTGATTGATAAAAATGTTTGATACCATGTATGATTAGCTAGGTACACATCTAGTCTAAAATGATCATACTAAAACTTGAAAAGATAAAACTTGATTTTAGACTCAGCTAGTGCTTTTGGCAAACCAAACCCCTCAGCCAAATAGCTGCATGTCTAGAGGTAGAGGAGTAGACTCCTCACACCGGGTAAGTCTAGCTGAGTATTAGTATACTTAGCCTTGCTTGTGGCATAATTTTTACAGGTTCTCTAGAGGATATGGTTGTCGGACTAGATCCGAGGGACTAACAGTTTATTCCTATTTAAGTGCGGTCTAGCCTCTAAGGTGGGACTTAGGCACTTAAGTTGGAATAATTTGGGTGGTTCCGCCACAGATTGTTTATATTCTTTTTGTGTTTCGTATGTCTTTATTCATATCTTTTCTCACTAAAATGATGAAGGTATGTCCTTCACGACCTTCGTCTAGAGATCATTATATCCTAAGGGAGATAATGCTTTGAAGGATGAAGGTCACTAATCAATAACAATTGTGTTGCTTTGTTCTTGGTGTATAGCATCTGAGAACAAGGACCAACAATGAGTACCTAGCTATTCATACATGGTATCAAACATTATATCAATCAACATCTTTTCCGAGTCATCTCATTTCCACTTATAACTCAATGCAGTACAATGGATCAAGCAGTCTCATTAGCTGCGAGAAGCAGACGATTCGAATCGAGTTTTAACCTTGCAAGGTAAACCTAAACACACGACATGTAAGGGCACTCCATCCCCACACACGTCAACCGTCCCCATCGATTCCTCGTTCGCGGCCAGGGCTCACCGCCTTTGCATGCAATGCCCCACTGACCCTGGTCGCTGTCGTGCAGTGGCTGCACTTGCACCCACCATATCTAGAATGGGAGACCACGTCTCAGGACAAGTGAGGGATAAAGTCTGCACCCGGCTTCACTCAGGTACTAGGCTTACTGGTTACCATATTTTCGGACATGTGTATAGTACGTTCAAACGCTTGACACAGGTATCCGCACGTTAATCCTTATTCCAATTTCGTCTCATAGACAACGCATCCCCATGGATCCATGTCCACCCACCATCATCATTCCGTTATCAAAATGGATACAACCAATTCCTAACCTCGCGCGAGTGCTAGAAAAATCACTCGACTTCTACGAAGATCCCAAATTAGCAAAGCAGCTACTCGACCTAGCATACTAGTATCCATCTCAAAAAGGAATCCTGAGTTTATGCAACTAGGGTTTCAGGCAACTCCTACATTTAAGTGCATAGTACAAGCCTACAAACATTAAGTGCAGTAAAATAGCATATATAACGGTTATGCATAAAACTAAGGCTTGCCTAGAATCCAACACTATATAGTATTTGCTAGATGACACTCGCTTGGTGAACATCCACTGGTTAAGTCCATCCTTCTTCGAGTCATCCACCAACTATATCTTCTAGTTGGCACCATATCACTTGCACGATCATCATTTCTCGGTCCTAAATGAGATGCAGGATGCATATGTATGAATATGATGAAATATATCACAAGACAATCCCAAAATAGACGGTAGCGAACTAAACACTAAATAGTACGACACTGCAACAACTATACGCAAGCGCTAGTTATCTATATGTCATCGGACACAACAAGTCAACATTACTGGAAAGACGACTAAAATTTCCTATATTTGACCCACACAAACACGACATCACGAGTACAAGCAATTACCATGTTCACTTTAATCGTTCATTGGCTACTGATTATTAAATTAGTTAAGTACACATAAGTTTATGATGACTTACACATAGACAGACTTTGTTAAAAAGGAATAGTTAATCAGGTTTGACAATCACTCACATCATTCTACTGCAAGTATACATCCAGATAACACAAATGAGGAGATAGTTTAATCACAATTACATATTATACTACTTTATTGACGTTGGTTACTTAGTAGTATTAGCAGAAAGCCAAAGACAGGACATTATTCATTTTTGTTTCCCCAATATATAAATGCACTTGCTAAATGTTGATTAAGCTAAGCTACTTATTAAACCTTAACCAAATTAGTTCACTAACTTAGTGAGATATGTAATACTTACTTATATATAACCCCAATTATATTAGTCACTATTATTATTACTCATGTTCAGTCAAAACCCAAAACAAACAAGTAGTCGACTCAAGACACCTAAAATAGAGAAGAGCAATCCACCACAAACAACAAGATTAGGACAGCAGCACAACAATTGTTTGTTTCAGTTATAACATACAAGATATTTATCCAAAAATAGTGAACATATATTTTTTTGAAAGCTTAAGAAACTCTCTACAACTTTGGTATTGTCATCTCAAGGTGATTAGATACTTAAAAAGATAAAATAGTGATAAATGATAGCTCTGTCCAGATTTGGACAGATTTAGACTTGCGACTTCAAAAATTCATAACTAGAGACTCAGGCATCCAAACAAAGTGATCCTAGACTTTCTGGAAAGATAATGAAATTTTCTGCAAATCATTTATGAACATCTCGGTTTGATTTAACATGTATCAAGAGTAACAAACACTAGGAAAGTTTTGTTGTCCAGATTTGGACAGATTCAGTCTTCATACTTAAAACATCTATAACCTTAGCTTTAGACTACCAAAAAGGATGATCTAAGACTTTTCGGAAAACTTAGTAAAAGCACTACATAACTTTTATAATCACCAAGAAGTGATTCTATGTTTAACCAAATCAAACAATACAGCTTTCGAAATCTGTTCAGATAGTGGACAGAATACAACAATCATCTTATAAAATTCATAACTCTCAAACTATCGGGTTTATTGTCATGAAAATTTAACACAAGTACGATAAGTAAATTATCTATAACTTTCCTATAATTGAAGGACTGATTCTAAACTTAACTTAAGCAAACAATGCGATCTCTGAAATCTATGCCGAAATTGGACAGATTCAGTTACTGAACTTGTGAAAAGCATAGCTTCTAAACGATCAGACTTATAGATGTCAAATTTTAACACAAGTAAGATAAGAAAGTCATCTACAATTTTCTTGTGACCATCAATAACTGATTTCAACATTAACTTAAGCAACCATTGCAATCTCTAAAATCTGTTCAGAAATTGGATAGATTCGGTTACTGAAATTGTGAAAAGCATAACTTCTAAACTATCAATACGAAGATCATGAAATTTTAGGAAAACCTAGATTTTGAAGTTAACTACATCCTTTGTATAGAACACGTCTCCCTAAAAGATAACATGCTTTACTAAATCATCAACACAATAGAAAACATACATGCAGAAATTTCAGTTCATGGGCAATCCTACTTAACTTAGCTACCAAACAAGATTATGGTAAAGCACCACAAATTCTTTGCTCTAAACTACCATGACAAAACCATAAATTCTATAATTGTTATCAAGGTACAACTCAAGCATTCAAGAGTCACACATGATTTGACTTATTCATATTAAATGTTATTTTTAGCGTATAAATGTTATTTTTGGGTGGTGTCGTAAACATCTCATTTGGACTCCACATTATTACTAGAAATAGGTGATAAACAATCATGACAACTGTACAAATTTCACATGCCCAGGTTTTATATATTAATTTCGAGAAAAAGAACAAATTGTTAATGCAATAAAGCATGTGAGAGCAAGTTAAATCTAAAACTAATTATTTTCTGTGGATGCATGACCATATTAAGTTCTCTTAGGCTACTATAATATCATGCAAGGACAGTGGAACATCATTTTTCATTTTTACATTCATATATTATTTATAAATCATTTAAAACTACTTAATATGCATCAAAAAAGTTAAATAACTAACTCAGTGATACATCGACCATAAATGATGAACGTTTTACCAGTCACTAAGCATCACACAGAGGGTCTACTGTAAAAAGTTCAATCCATTTGGAGCACAAGAGCTACTGATCCAAAAATAACAAGCAAAACAATCATCTTTTTCCTATTTAACATATTTTAATTAACACACCAAGAAAACAGTGAACAACATATAAGTTTTATATTTTTCTTAGCTAGAGTATGACAATATCTAACTAACAAAACAAGTTTCATTATTTTTGGATTTTCATAATTAAAACTATGGAGAGAAGCAAGTTCATTTATTTTGTAAACCAGTTTCTAAATACGAAGTTCTACAGAAAAATTTTCCACTAAAACATACCAACATATAGATCCACTGCAAAGAAAATTTCTCAAGGATTCCAAAATGTTCTTATTTACCTTTTTACGATTTTTATACAGTTTTCTACGGATTTTCAAAGTTAAGCATAAAATCTGGAATTTGTGCACTCTTCAACTCACCCGAGGGCCGACATGTCATGGTCTCATGGTGCCTTCTTCCTCCTCACGAACAGCAGGGAGGCTGGTTTATTTTTTTGCCATGGCCGAGAGGGAAATGTGAGTTTGCTTTGGAATAGAGGTGAGGGAGAGTTGGGCACCGAGCTTAGCAGAGTGGAGGGTCGCACAGGACATGGCCCCTGGCAGCAGCCACGGGGGCGTCGGCCACCAGTGGCTCACCGGCCATGGAGTGCTAGGTGAGGAAGGCTGTCGATGCTTCCTACTGCTGAGCACTAGGGAGGACAGGGAGGGGCGTCGGTCTGCTGCTGAGCCATGGATGGTTGCTCTCTGCGTTGAACATAGTGGAGGGACGAGAGGTGGCGTGGGTGAGGGAGAAGGGAGAGGGAAGGTGCTGCCATTAATAGAGCAGGAGCTCTGGACATGTCAGACAACTCCAACAGGTGGCAGGTGGAAAAGTGTCGATATTTGGCGGCCAATTTTGGCATTTTCCCCTTAGATTCCGATCTCGGTCAGTGTACAAGATATTTTTCTTGATCTATACTCTACAATTTTTGTACAGAACTTCAGGTGATTCGGGAACTGGTTAGAGAGATAAAGACCCACGAAAAATGGTTTGTTAGTGGCTTAGAAAACAATGGAAACTTGCGAAAACTAGGTGTCGAAGCATTTTAAACAGAATCGAATGAATGCCATCTTTTAACATGTTGTGTCTCTATTAGTTATTAACAACTTTTATATTTGGAGAAACTCGAGTTGTTCAATAAAAATTTGGGAACGTGAGACGTCAACCCGAACGACACTGATTTCCGACTTATAAGGATTCGAAACCTCAAATCAAAATTTTATTCTGTCTTGAGGGCACTGTTTGAGATACTTAGAAATTGAATCAAGGCTAGGTGTAATTATAAAATTTGTTGTATAACACAGGTTCTACAACTTTTATTAAATCTCAAACCTCGTATCTTGAATATAAATTGAAGTTTCACTTTGGTCAAAGTAGTATCATTATAAAGCTTCAAATTATATTTTTAAGGCAATTAGGGTATTTTCTTGACATTTTCTTGGCATGGACCCTTAATAACTATTGTTGTAGAGTTCATATAGAGTTGTTTAAGCAAGATTGCAAGGCTTTGTTGAATTTTAGAATTTGCATTTGTTCAAACGAGCAGTTTCAAGCAAGCATATGATTTAAGTATTTGGTTCAAACTTTGAGAAAATATATAGAGTACACTTGATAGATAGAGATGAATGATGATATAGAGATAACAAGTTGATTTGCATAAGAATTAGTTAGAGGTTAACACAACAGAGATTCCGCTGGAGAATACGGATTCAGATCATGTATTTGGACATAGACTGAATATCAAGAAATCGAATTCAGATATAGATCAGATAACAACTGTCGAGAGTTTGAATAAATGAACTTTAGACGAGATTAGCAAGACGAGATTGACGTTCGAATTTACATTCATTTCAAGAAACAAAAGTTTTAAAAGGCTCCAAATTTGGCATTTCTCGACATCGAATAACTCCAAATTTGGTGAAACATTCATGAGTAACTTGATAAATGGAGACAGACGATCAAGAGATAGAAATTTTCACTGAGCGTCCGAGCTTAGGACAAATATCCCTACATAGCATGAAATAGACACCTGGGGTGTCACAAGGTACCTGCCCTAAAGTGGTGGGATCAGGGTGAAGCATGGAGCTATGGAGCGAGGGGGCTTCGTTCATCAATGTAGTTTAGTCCTAAAAAGTAGATGACGCAAGGACTGGTATGTGGAGAGGGTTCTGATGCTGGTGATGGGGGTCTTCGCCTTGCATATCTGCGATTTGTTGTTCTAGCTCTTTGGCTTTCTGCTCCTCATCTAGTATCATTTGTCTAACCTTGTCCTACATGGTGATGCGCTGGCGCTTGACTGCTAGTATTTCCTTTTGCTTCTGTAGGTGATTGTTTTTTATGCAAAGTGCGCGTAACTTGAGCTAGTCCTCAACTAAGATGCCTAGGACTTCATTGCCCTCGACTATATTGCCAGCCTTTGGGGGTGAAGCCTGGCGGAGGGGCCCGGGGTAGTCCCTCAGAGTTGCATGTGCGAACGGTGCCCTCTAGGGTGGGCGGATTCTCTTGGCGGTGTCGCTTGCTATTGACTGCCCCATCCTTGAGGGCCTCATGAGGGACGTCGCCAACAAGGGCTGCTTTGCCCTTCCTTTCAGCGAGAAGGGCTGCCTTCGATGTGTTATCGATGGAGGTGGTAGCCTTCGAAGTTGCTTTCTTGGGAGCCATCGCGAGAATGGTTTTTCGGAGCACGAACGGTGGGCGCCAAATGTTGGAACTCACAAACACGTGGCCGAGTGGGTCCAAGCAGTGGGAAACAGGAATACTTTGATGCTTAACAACACGATGGATTAGAGCAATAGTATTTTTCAACATGTCCCATCAGGTTACAGTGCGGGGGTATTTATAGGTAACCAGGGGACAGTCTCACCGTCGTAAATAGAGTTATGCCCTTGGTTACCTATGTTATCCCTAGAATATTTCCCCCTCAAGGGTTATTACAGGTCATTACAGTGTGGTTAAGTATAACCCGGACTGACACACCATCAAGACAGAGGCTTACATGTAGGGTCAAGAGATCCAGAATGCTAGCCGCACGGGCCCGCTTCAATAACATGTTCGGGTAGTGAATGCAGCCTTCGTTTTAGGGCGCCAGGTCTTCGGGAGCCGGCAAGGCCTTCGTGTGTTCTAGTCGATCCCTCTGTTCCAAGGCTTTCTCTTGGTTGACGTAGACTTCGCTCTCCATCTGTTGTGACATGTCCTGTTCACATTATAAATGAACCGAGCGAGGGGGTGGGCGACCTTTGCTACAACATATTGGTTTCCTAGTCAAACAGTGTCCAAACAAGTTCAAACTTCACTCAAGGTTTAAAACAAACATATTATGTCTACCCAGAAGCTTTTATGGTTTTTGGGACTATTAAACTATTTCTAAAATTCTAAGAGGCTCTACTTAAGCACCTTTAAATGCTACATAATTTATGGTTTGAAATAAAAATCTTGAAACTAGTTTTATTAAATACTATCTGATCTTAGGAGTCTAGTAAAATTGGTCCTATGATTTTATCATTTTTCTACTATTTTAAATGAATTTCATAAGTTACCAGTAAAAAGAAAAGAGAAAATAATGAATAGGACTGGGTCGAGTTCATCCCAAATCGGCCCATGGACAGGGAAACGCACTGTCACGGAACCTATCGAGATATTAGGCCCACCTACAGATGTCCTTGTCCCGAAGACCTTAGATAGTCATGCGGGTGCACCCATTGGCTCAACACATGTATCTCCTTCCCATCGCCCAAGAGCGTTCATCCCATATCGCAGACATTACATACCATCAGAGTAAAAGCGGAAAGAGATACAATAACTTAATATAGAAAGAGTCATTATTACATAACCAGGTTCGAGTGGTTGAATTTATTACATCACGGGAAGGTAAACACCCTTCATAAGTTTTTCTTATTTTTCTTCCTCCTGCTTTGGGACAACCTTGGAGCAGAAGCAGCAAAACTCAGCAGTTTCTTCACCTACAACAACATGGGTTTGGAAACCCTAAGTACGGAGTCAAGGTAAGGTTTAGCAAGAACCAATGGCTCAGTTTGCACAAAGCTTACAAAAGTCGGTCCTTGTGAATTCATTTTACTTGTTAGGTTAAGTATTTACCTGCATCTAGATTTCTTTCTATTCTATATCAAACACTTGTCCTATACTAGCCATCTTTTATCACCTCTTGAGTGCACTTGTCACTACGTGTAGGTCAGTGACCAAGTCTTCATATCCAAGAAGTAACAGCAATCCGAATCGATTAATACCAAGCTAGGGATCTTCAACCACACGACATATGTAGAACTTAAGCTTTGCATATGTCGACTCGCACCCGGGTTTCTCAAGGCCAGAATGGGTTCACGCCAACCGAGAGTATAGATGCTCCACTGTCAAGCCTCTTGCCACAGAGGGTACACGCTACTCTTGCCATCTCTCCACCCCCATTGCGTGGTAGCCTTTATGGTATTGGTCCGACAGAGGCAAAGCTTACCCATGATGAGGCATTGCGTGGTAGCCTGCATCGGCTCGGTCCTTAAACGACTCAAACGAAGACAGTACACCAAGACTTTCTTCTCGTTCAAGTCACCCAACTGGTCTCATCTTTATCATTTAAAACCCAAAGTTTGGTACCTGACAGAGGTACTCTTTTCAGATGTTGAACCCATCACGGTCGTGATGGATTCACCATCATAAGTCCTTTCTTTGTAAAAATCCACATCCAGTGTGAAGCATCATCTTTTGAAGAGAAAACATTTTGTTTTTCTACTCAAAGCTAAGCATCATAAAACTTTTTTGAATAAACCAGGTAACAAGGAATGGTATTCAAGTTCTCAAGAAATGCATCAATAGTTTACAACACAATTCCTATCACCTAATGCAGGATTAAAAGTTGGTAAGACTTTCAAATACAAGGAAAGGTAAATGCACCGGGGCTTGCCTTGTGTTGTAGGGGCTTCTGCCTCCTCACCACAGATGTCGAAGAAAAAGTTATTTTCTGCTGGAGGATTCTCGGTTTGAGGGACAACCTCCTCTTCTACTATGGATTCTTCTTCATGTTCTATACATGATAATACATGTACATGAATGCTGATGCTATGCCATGAATATGTAATTATATAACCAAAAATATAGTAAGTTGTACCTTGAATACAACTTTCCTTCATGGTGCTAATCAACCACTAAGACTTTCTAGTTAAATACTCTTCTAGGATTAACCTAGTTAGTATTAAAATGATTAATCAATGGAGCTATTTAATGGTTTTCTGGTCAAACAGTGTCCAAACAAATTCAAAATTTACTCAAAGTCTATAACCAACATTTTAAGTCTACCAAAAAGTTTTATGATTTTTGTGATTACTAAACTATTTCTAAAATTCCAAAAGGCTTTACTCAAGTACTTTTAATTCTACATAATTCAGAATTTGAAATAAAAATATTAGAAGTATTTTTAATAAATATTAATTGATTTTAGGAGCCTAACAAAGTTGGTCTCATGTTTTTACCATTTTTTACTATTTTCTACAGATTTCCCAAGCTAGTAGTAAAAAGAAAAAAAATAAAACTATGAATGGTACCATGCTAAATTCGGCCCAGTCGCCCCAAACCTACATAGAAACCACGCGCGTCCGTGCCCGCGCATGACTTTGCACAAAGGCCCTAGTGTTTTGAACATCCAGTAAAGTATCCTTGGGCACTATTCATATTTCTCACTGACAAATGCACATACGCCCTCCCCTTCTCTGGTCTTTACAACTCCATGCCCCCGACGACAGCGCTCTCTCGCTGACCACTCCTCACCGGGACACGCTACAAACGGCGACGACCATCGAACTCAAGCACCTAGTCATCATCCCTGAGCCAAGGTGACTCTAATCCATACATTCATTGAACTAATCAGGCTCGGATTCCTTCTGCCCATGACTGCGAAGAAACACCGAGGATTGGCGAAGCCGTTCCCGTCAACCCAGTGCGATAGCGTTCAATTACCAAGCATGGCAAGCCTCAGTGGCTCATAAGACTATTGTAACAACCAACGACATGACCGGAAAGAAGATATAATTAGCCGACCACTCTAAGGAAGGCCATGGCGGCGCATAAGGACAGCGAGGTAGTGTTCTCATCAATATACTATGGTAGCATTCAATCGAATGGGTTTACAAGCTATCAGGGACACTAGAGATACTTAGACATGAGTCAGAGAGGGGTGAGATCACCTAAGGAGCTTTGGCCACGGTGAAGCACCTCACGACGGAGATGGTGACCAGTTTTGGCCTTTGGGGAATTCCGGTGACTGGGGCTATGGTGCACGAGACGGGCTAGCTGAGGGTGGGATGGGCGCGTAACATAGAGGTGGAGTAGAGGGGAGTGCTCAGTTTATAGATATCGGCCATGGGTGCTACGAATTTGGGCAAAGATGAGCTCAGGGTGGTGAGGAGATGAGTCACCGGAGTTCATCTACCGTGGCGCTCGATGGGGTAAGGTCTCGGGGCAATAATTAGATGTCCACCACGACCTACCACGACATGGTAACACCATCAAGTATGTGGCATGATCGCGAGTACCATTAGCTCACGCGATGGTGAGTCTCATAGAAAATGCAATAAAGATGAAACCACAAAATAAAGTACTTGAGTTATTACATAAATCGGAGATTTGATAAAGATAGCATTGCTCTTAATGTTGCAGCAGATGATAATTAACGTCGATAACGAGGAATAGGGCAAGGTTTGGCCCACTACTTCTCCTGATCCTCTCCTGCCGAGGCGGCATCCCACCACTCGACCGTCCAACCCGGTTGGCTGGTCAAGTCACACCATCAACCATGTCTTGCAGTGAACCTGTAAAAATGATGCCACAAGCAAGGCTGAGTATACTAATACTCAGCTACACTTATCCAGTGTGAGGAGTCTACTCCTCTACCTCTAGACCATGATGATGTTTGGCTGAGGGGTTTTGGTTTGCCACAAGCACTAGTTGAGTCTAAAACAAGTTTTAGCTTTTTAAGATCTATAATTCTCTGGAGAACTAGGTTTTCTCCTTTGCATACATGGTAACAAACATTTAGTGCAAACAATATATTATCATAAGAAACCTCATTTGACTTCTTACTCGATATAGTAGCATGTATCAAGCAGTCTCATTAGCTGTGAGAAGCAGACGATTTGAATCGAGTTTTAACCTTGAAAGCTAAACTTAAACACACGACATGTAGGGGCACTCCGTCCCCACACACATCAACCGTCCCCATCGATCCCCTGTTCGCGGTCAGGGCTCACCGCCTTGGCATGCAATGCCCCACTAACCCTGGCTGCCGCTGTGCAGTGGCTGCACTTGCACCCACCATAGCTAGCATGGGAGACCATGTCTCAGGACAAGTGAGGGGAAAGTCCGCGCCCAGCTTCACTTAGGTACTAGGCTTACCGGTTACCATATTTCCCGACATGTGTTTAGTACATTCAAACGCTTGACACACGGTAGCACACATTAATCCTTATTCCAATTTCTGTCTCGTAGATAGGGCATCCCAATGGATCCATGTCCACCGACAAAATAATTCTGGTAACAAAGCGGATACAACTAATTCCTGATCTTGCGCGAGCGCTGGAAAAATCACTCAACTTCTACCGAGATCCTGAATTAGTAAATACTCGACCTAGCCTTCTAGTATCCATCTCAAACGGAGTCCTGAGTTCATGCAACTAGGGTTTCAAGCAAATCCTAAACTTAAGTGCACGATACAAACCTAAAAACAATAAGTGCAGTAAAATAGCATATATATAACAGTTATGCATAAAACCAGGCTTGCCTTCAAATGCGGGTGCGACGGAAGGTTCCTCGACGACAGGCTCTAGAGCTGGTTCCCGGGCTTCTTGTTGAGTCTCTTGCTCTTGGATCAACACGTACTCTCCGTCCGCGAGATTGCAATCTAATGAATGCCAATGCATAAGGATGTACGCAATATATAAACCCTTTGTGCATGCTAGGAATTAAAGCCTCTTTTTAGATAGTTGGTTTGTAAAGCTCCTTTATTGGTTAGCTCGGGAAGGTTCTTAAACTAGGTTGAGTTAGGAATGAAGGTTGAGGTCTTTAGATGGGTGTGGATCTCTTTTCCTTAACCGAGGGCTACTTAACTGAATCCTTGCTTCCCTCAATTTAAAAGGTTTTAAGGGCGGGTTGAACTATGCGTTTGCTCTAGATGTTCCCAAAAATTATACCGAAATTATAGTGGCTTCTTACTATCCCAATTATGTTTCTCTAAAAATTTGGGACGTAGAGCAGAAGCGGTTTAACTTGTACAAAAATGACAAGGTCTGGGGCAGAGAGGGCACTTTGAACTACAACCCTTGTGTAGAAGTGGCTTCTTCCCTAAGGCTCATTTTAGCTGTTGTTTATGTGTAATATTATGCCTCTATGCCAAGTTTTACTCCAGGAAAGCTAGTGGTTATTTAATGGCGATTTTCTAAAGTTTGGGGGTTTGGAGGCGCTTACCACTAATACTCCTTTTGAAAAATGTCAAACAACAGATTTCTCAATTTTTCTAGTTTCTTCTTTGCGCAAGAGAAATCACACTACTACAGATATGCTTATTTAAGACACACATTTTAAGATGGATATCAGTGCATTTTATAGAAGCGACTTTTATCATATGGTGATGTGTAAGGTAAGACGGTTTGTTGGAGATCCGTCTTTAATAAAGAAGTGCTTTGAGACAGTTACATCATAAGAACTGTCTTATATGGATTTAAGACAGATTGTTATTGGAATTTGTCTCAAATAAATATACCTTTTGAGTCATTAAGATTGCAAGAATTGTCTTAGATTCTGGTTAGTATATTAGACATTTCTGTATATGAAACATCTCAATTAAAAATATTATTAGAGTCACCATAAGAACTGTCTTTGATGTTAGTGAGTATACTAGACACTTCTAAATATGAAACCGTCTTCGTATGATATTTCTGATAAGATGTATTGTAAAAAACGTAGTAAATAGTGAATTCATCTTAGTTTGATGATATATATGATATAAAATGTAAAATTTAGCTCTGTAACTTGATATAGATGATAAATAGACCCACATGCAAACCGATAATTAATGTGTCACACAACGGACCTAAGTAATCATTTTGTTTTATTTCCTATCATTTAGTTACCAACTGTTGTATTTCCTATGATTTTGCTTTATTGAGGTGTAATTTTTTATTATTCTAATTCTTATTATAATTTCTATCATGCGCGTATATGTTCTAATAAATAGAAAAGTGTGAACATGTGGCAGAGTCTAAGTAATTCCCTATACATTATGTCGTGGGCCTATGATTGAATTAGAGAAATAAAGTCCAACCCTAGAAAACTCTGGCATCCTCATGCCAAATCAGCCGCTAGGGCTGCATTCATCCACCTCGTGCTTATCGCCTACCCTAGCTCTGACTCCTGCTCATCGCTTGCCGCCTCGTCCAGCTCTCTCCGCCCCTCCGGCCCAGCCTAGTCCCTCCCGCTCACCGCGTCGTCTCCAGAATCTGGCCTATGACCGTTGACGGCTGGTGCCCCCTCCGGCAATCGGCGGTCGTGGTCCGTCCTTGCTCACCCCGTTCGAATCAGCTATGCGCGAGGCGCAACTGCACCTATGGTATTCCTGTCTGCTCCCTCCCTCTCTACGTGCGACACGCCTCTCTAGGTTCTACCGGCGTCCGTCAGACCAGCGTCGAGCACGCCTTTGTAGGCTCCTTTCTCTGCCTTCAATGAGTGCATTTGGTGAGTGGTGACACAACTAGGTGGAGTGGTGAACTAGTGATTGATGCGCTTGCCGGCGACTTGCGAACTGGGTGAGAATCAGCTTCTCATCTTCCTATCCCTTCGTGTGATACTACTACTATGTATGTGGCAAAAATAATTATTCCCTGGTTTAATATTATCTCTACTACTTCTTAAGAATATAGTATAGCCGTCCATAGTACACGGTTCTGCCCTCTCCCCCGTCCCGCCGATCCGCCTCCCCCGTCCCACCGATCCGCCTCCCCTTCTCTAATCACGCGCCCCCTGCCTCGGCGATCCGCAGCTGCCGCCCCCTATCCCGCTGATCCGCGGCTGCCGCCTCATCCCTCCCCTAATCACGCCCCCTGTCCTGTCGATCCGTAGTTGTCGCCTTCCCCCAACCCCTAATCACGCGTGTCTCGCTCCCGCCGATCCGCGGATCGGCTCTGCTACAACCCTCCGTCCCTAAGATGCAAGCGAGCAAAATGGGGGATTTCTCCCTTGAGGTGTTGCCTAAGAGGTTGAGCATGCGAAAGGCAGCGTAGCACCCAGATTGCAGGTCGGAGAGCGAGTGGGACGGGAGGGCGAGCACGCGGAGCTCCCGCAATGCTGTGATGGTTGGGGACACCGTAGAGGAGGGGTCCGTAGGGCGGTCGTGGTCGCTGGCGCGGCTCCACGCGCGGAGGGACTTCTTGCGCGTGACGGCGTTGGTCACCGAGCGTGCGTTCCAGTCGCTGGATGCGCTCCTGGTCTTGGAGAGGGTGCTCGCCAAGTTCCTCATCATGTATCCTAACTACGCGTCCGCCTCAGATGTGGACCGCCTCCGCGCCGATGAGTACCTGCACTTGGACAAGGTATGCCTCCACTGCGGCTTTGGCCTCTTCTCCTACCTCTAAAGTTGCAACTCTCCAACTCGTCAGCTGAATTCACGCTCTCAGAATTCACCGCCAACCTCAGCAACCATGCACTCTACAGCACCGCTAATAAGGGCATCGTGGAGCACAACATCAAGAACTGCCTTCAACCTGAATTTGGTACCTGGCCATGCACTAGGGCCTAGAAGAAATAGGTATTCAAGAAATAAAAAACCAGTTGTCCATCAACCCCTCACAAAAGGTGCAGTTATGCAAGTATATATGGTCCCTTTCTGGCGCTCATATATGCCCAGGTAATTCATAAATAGTAGACGCATATCTGTTCCTGATTGTTTAGTTTTTTTAAATGTATAATGCACTTGCCTCTTTGATTTTACTTTTACTCCCTGCATCCGACCATGTTTGTTTTCTGAAAAGTGCCCATATTTGATTGTCCTGATTCTAATTTTCAGGGGCTACAAAAGGTTCTTTCGGTGTACTGCTCTTGAACAATTAGATTTTCTTAAAGATGATTGCTTCAAGATAAACCATATTGTGGGTGTTGTAGTATAACATATGGATTATTCTAGGCCACATTCAATAGAGGTTCCAGAGCCTGACATAGGCTATCATTTTGGAACGCTTTAAGATACTCAGTGTAGATGTTATTTTTAGTGTAGCAGGAGAGAAGTTTCATGCCCATAAATTAGTATTGGTTGTCCATCTCCCTTTTTTAGATTTGATTTTTTCGACCATGAATTGGGTGGAGAGAAGAATGAAACTGATACGATGACTTAAATCAAAGAGATCGTTATTGATAACATGGATCGTGTAGTGTTCAGTATATCTTTATATTTTGGTGTTAATGTCATCCATTCATTTCCCTGTCGAACAAACTTTGTGAGGGGCTTGTTTGATTAGACATTAGGAAATTCCACTTTCGCTTTGATGCATGATTTACCTAGGCTTGGTATGGCAAGTGCTTGCATGCTTGCCAAAATTCTGCGGTGCCCTCTCGTTCCAGAGTAAATTGCACGTACGATATGGCTCTTTTGTTATTCTTAGCATAAATGTGATAGTACTGTGCAAAAAACAGTACTGATGGTTGTGGTTATTGGATTATGAGTGATGATAACTCTCTAAACATAAGTCATTTCTTACTTATGTTTGCTCTGTCAGTAAATTTTGTGAGTATATTTTAGCTCGATCAATATATTGTGTACTATTTTTTAACTTCGCCCATTTGTTGCATGGTGGTGTTAGTGCCTAAATAGGTCTGTCGAGCTGTGTATAACTCTGTCTGAATGTAGGGTCAGTAGAATATGGGTTTAGGAGGAGCTGGTTCTCCAATTCACAAGTTCGAGGGGCACAAAGCTTCAGTTCTTTGTGCTCAAGCACTAGGCATGTAGAGGTATTTTTTGTTGTTATTTTCTCTTTATGTGGATGTGGTTACAAGGCTGTTGACAAAATATTACTACTCCATCGTCCTCCCTCTCACCCATAAGGTATTTGATATATTACTTTGTCCAGTCGATGCAGCTTACAAGGCTGTTGACAAAATAATCCAGGTTTGTTGGCACACTTTTAATCTTTCTTGTACGGGCACACTTTTAATCATATGTAGTTCTGGTGCTAATTTCTCTTCTATTGTTCAGGTTACTGAAGAAAACCTCGCAGCACTATTTATAAATTGCGGACAGGTACAAATTTATGGGACAGTTGTAAACCCTCTAACATGTATTTAGTTCCCCATTTGATTTTGATCCAACTGTGCATAATCTTGGATATGCTCTCTAAAGGTTGTGGACTGTCGCATGTGTGGGGACCCAAATTCAGTCCTTAGGTTTGCTTTCATAGAGTTCACTGATGATGGTAATATATCCATATCCAACCATGTTTCAGTTTGCTTACTATGTGTAATGGATCTACAGTTTATCGAGTGAAAAACATCGATGTCCAAGAGGGTGCAAGGGCTGCTCTGAATCTGTCAGGAAACATGCTTGGATATTATCCTGTCAATGTTCTACCGTCAAAAACTGCCATTGCACCAGTCAATGAAACATTCCTACCCAGGGTATGCAAATCTTCTAGAACCAACATGCATGTCTTAAGTTCATGGCTCAATGTTCATGCTCTATCTGATATGGTCTCTAAGAAAGTTGGTCGATTTTCTGTGCTCTCCAGTCTGACGATGAACGTGAAATGTGTGCAAGGACTATCTACTGCACAAACATTGACAAGATGGTTTGGTACCTGCACTCATGCTACTACCATTAGGTATTCATTATGTCATGGTTCTGTTTTAATACACGCAGGTCGCTCAAGCAGATCTAAAGTTATTCTTTGAGTCTATATGTGGTGAGGTTGGCCGTTCTTTACTCCAAACACAATCTCCCTTCTGTACAGCTAAAATTTGCAGAAATGGCAATTCAACCAACACAGTATATCGTTGGCTCATGGCAATGGCTGCTAACAGGTATTTCGGCTGAGGTTGCTTGGCGACTACCATCATTCTACCCGCATCGCTTTTGTGGAATTCGTGATGGTCAGCTAAGCATACCTTCGCCTTCAAATTTGTGCAGCTTCTTTTTTTAGGGAAGTATTTTTTGCGCAAAAGTTGCCTGGCTTTTAGCATCGTTTGATGGGTGAGGTCACACATCACCTCCAAATACTAGAACGCTAGGGATATTTGTTCTCTCAAATAATGCTTTACCTGTTATATTATATAATACTTCCGTAAGAAGAGCTGTTAGTGGCTGGAGTGAATAGATTTGGTTGGTTGGTGCCTCCAAGTTGTTTGGTCTGCCATTCAAATGCCTTATTATTCTTCGAGCTGTTTTAAGACTGGGCCTCAATTTTTTTTCCAGGCAGAAAGTGCTACTGCCGCTCTCAACTCTAGCGGTGTGGTACTGGGATCCTTGCCAATAAGGTAAAACTCTGACTGATCTTCTTACGCTTTGCATTGAGGAAGGAGCTCTTCTGGACGGTTGGATAACAGAGCCGTTCTAATGTGTTTTCAGGGTGAACCCGTCCAAGACGCCCGTGCGTCCCCGCGACCCTCGCCAGCTGATGTCATCCTAGGTATACATACAGGAGGTGCTGACAATGGCACTGCTCATATATAAGTAATAGAGATAGACATGTATGAAAAGGGTCTTTTGTTTTCAAGTTGTGGGCTCGACCTTTTTTTTCTCTCTCTCCTTGATTCACCGTTGGTCGAAGCTGTTCTTTTTTTTACCTTGCACATAGAGGAGAGCTTCAGGTTGGTCTTTTTTTTGTAGGCTCCCAAGCCATCTTCTGGACCTCACAAGTCCAGGGAGTGCCGGCCTCTGATCCTCATCATCAGGAACATTGACAGTTGTATGTTAGTTTAGATTTAGAGTACACTTATGTATGCGTTGTTTGACAATGCTTATTTATGATATATTGAATGGTACTTATTTATCTCTACTACTTATTAAGGCGGTAAGGGGTAGACTGCCATTCCGTGTTCTGCCATTCCCATTCCCATTCCTGGCTGTCATTCCGTGTTCTGCTAGTGTTCTGTCATTCCCATTACCCCCTCCCCCCCTCCCCGCAAATCCCATTCCCATTCCCACGTGCATCCCATGCCTAGCTAAAATTAAATTAAAAAAACAGAAATGTGGCCCCAATGGGATTCAAACCTGCGACCTCTCAAGCAAATGTGCTTGTAGCTACCACTACACCACATGTGTGTCTATGTCAATATCTGTTATAGTAAAAATATCTACTACATCTCTCCCAAAGCCCACCTGCTACCTTTGCACAATGTGTAGTAGTAGATAATTATCAACAAGATTCCTGAATTATATTTTTGGATGGAGGGAGTAGTATTTCAAGAAGAGTCTTGCATGCAATTTCTTTTGTTTGAATAATGTTTTCAACTTAAATTCTTTTTTATATGTGTGATATTTATTCTCCGTAATATTTTTTCCATGGATCTAACTTGTGAGTCATTTTCATAAACCAACGCCAAAGATGAATCCATGTTTCTTACTTGGAAACCCCGAACAAACACCACTGGCAGGAGGCGCTCGCGTTGGCGTTGCTCATCGACGACGAGAAGAAGCTTGGCGACTGCCAGTTCGACCTCTGGAAGCAGTACTACATGGCCACATGCGTCGCTGTGTTCGGCAAGCTCCGGGGCAGCCACCGCTTGGACGAGGTCTAGAGCGCCTGCACCGCGCTGTCCATCTTCAAATAGGGGGGACCTCATGGTCGTCGCCAACACCGGCGACTATCTGGTTGTTATGGGCGTCGCATCCGACAACGGCGCCGTCACACCGTCCGGCTCATCATCCACCTGAAGCTCAACCTCCCACGTAAGTCACTACTGACCGACCATGAATTCTTGTGCGCTGGGACGACGGCCGTTGCTGACATTGTGTGAGTGTCCTCCAACAAGATTTATGTAGAGGAGTAACACATCCAGTGGTGCAACGGCTAGGTATACTACCTCGCTGATGAGCCCAGGGTGCACTTCGTTTGGCAGCCCAGCCAAGAGTCATCGGTACTCGCCATGTCATGCGCGTTCGACGACTACTATATCAAGGACTATGGCCTCATCTTGGCACTAGAGGTTAGCAGAAGATGACCGACAGTAATGATCACTCGCCATCATTGGGGTAGCTTTTGTGTCGGCCTGCCTTTAATTCTCTTCGCAATCACATACAATTGCTTTTTTGTTTAAGCAAGCGTGTATGGTGGTGTGTACCTGATGACTGACAATGTACGAGGGAACTTCTACTGGCAGGTGTGACACGTGCTCTTCAATCATGAGACCATGCAAATCGTGGTATATATCGAAGTCTGCATGATACTGATGGTTGCAATGTTTATGTATGGCTAGGATTACAAATGAATTATGAAATATATTTTTATAACAATATAAGACACATTTTGTATATAAGTTATTATGTTATTATATGTTCCCTTTGCAACGCACGGGTACTCACCTAGTATTATATTAATTATAATGTTGTTCAATATATGTGTATGTATATTTATCTTTCAAATTATTATAACGTGATATCTGAAAAAATAATTATAAATTGAAGAATGTACTTCCATTTAAGTCATTTCGTTTAATTCTTAATAAGACGGTCACCAAAATGTCTAATATCAGTCTCCTAAATAAGACGGTTTCTAAAACGTCCATTATTAGTCACCTAAATAAGATGGTTTTCCTATTGTAATCGTCTATTATTGTAGGATATTGGAGACAGTTTCATAATTACTTTATGACTTATAATGTTTGTATTCTCTACGGTTCTTTAGAAGCAGTGTCTTAAATAAAAACCTAATTCAAGACGGTTTATCAGACAAAATCTCTACTACTTATTAAGGCGGTAAAGGGTAGGCTGCCATTCCGTGTTCTGCCAGTGTTCTGTCATTCCCATTACCCCCTCCCCCCCTCCCCACAAATCCCATTCCCATTCCCACGTGCATCCCACGCCTAGCTAAAATTAAATTAAAAAAACACAAATTTGGCCCCAATGGGATTCGAACTTGCGACCTCTCAAGCAAATGTGCTTATAGCTACCACTACACCACATGTGTGTTTATGTCAATATCTGTTACAGTAAAAATATCTACTACATCTCTCCCAAAGCCCACCTGCTACCTTTACACAATGTGTAGTAGTAGATAATTATCAACAAGATTTCTAAATTATATTTTTGGATGGAGGGAGTAGCATTTAAAGAAGAGCCTTGCATGCAATTTCTTTTGTTTGAATAATGTTTTCAACTTAAATTCTTTTTTATATGTGTGATATTTATTCTCCGTAATATTTTTTCTATGGATCTAACTTGTGAGTCATTTTCATAAACCAACGCCAAAGATGAATCCATGTTTCTTACTTGGAAACCCCGAACAAACACCACTGGCAGGAGGCGCTCTCGTTGGCGTCGCTCTTCGACGACGAGAAGAAGCTTGGCGACTGCCAGTTCGACCTCTGGAAGCAGTACTACATGGCCACATGCGTCGCTGTGTTCGGCAAGCTCCGGCGCAGCCACCGCTTGGACGGGGTCCAGAGCTGCTGCACCGCGCTGTCCATCTTCAAATAGGGGGGACCTCATGGTCGTCGCCAACACCGGCGACTATCGGGTTGTTATGGGCACCGCATCTGACAACAGCGCTGTCACACCGTCCGGCTCATCATCCACCTGAAGCTCAACCTCCCACGTAAGTCACTACTGACCGACCATGAATTCTTGTGCGCTGGGACGACGGCTGTTGCTGACATTGTGTTAGTGTCCTCCAACAAGATTTATGTAGAGGAGTAACACATCCGGTGGTCCAACGGCTAGGTGTACTACCTGGCTGATGAGCCCGGGGTGCACTTCGTTTGGCAGCCCAGCCAAGAGTCATCGGTACTCGCCATGTTGTGCGTGTTCGACGACTACTATATCAAGGACTATGGCATCATCTTGGCACCAGAGGTTACGCAGAGGAGGACCGACAGTAATGATAACTCGCCATCATTGGGGTAGCTTTTGTGTCGTCCTGCCTTTAATTCTCTTCACAATCACATATACTTGCTTTTTTGTTTAAGCAAGCGTGTATGTTGGTGCGTACCTGATGACTGACAATGTACGAGGGAACTTCTATCGGCAGGTGTGACACATGCTCTTCAATGATGAGACCATGCAAATCGTGGTATATATCGAAGTCTGCATGATACTGATGGTTGCAATGTTTATGTATGGCTAGGATTACAAATGAATTATGAAATATATTTTTATAACAATATCAGACACATTTTGTATATAAGTTATTATGTTATTATATGTTCCCTTTGCAACGCACGGGTACTCACCTAGTATTATATTAATTATAATGTTGTTCAATATATGTGTATGTATATTTCTCTTTCAAATTATTATAACGTGATATCTGAAAAATGATTATAAATTGAAGAATGTACTGCCATTTAAGTTATTTCGTTTAATTCTTAATAAGACGGTCACCAAAATGTCTAATATCAGTCTCCTAAATAAGACAGTTTCTAAAACGTCCATTATTAGTCTCCTAAATAAGATGGTTTTCCTATTGAAATCGTCTATTATTGTAGGATATTGGAGACAGTTTCATAAATACTTTATGACTTATAATGTTTGTATTCTCTATGGTTCTTTAGAAGCAGTGTCTTAAACAAAAACCTAATTCAAGACGATTTATCGGACAAAATCTCTACTACTTATTAAGGCGGTAAGGGGTAGGCTGTCATTCCGTGTTCTGCCAGTGTTCTATCATTCCCATTACCCCCTCCCCCCCTCCCCGCAAATCTCATTCCCATTCCCACATGCATCCCACGCCTAGCTAAAATTAAATTAAAAAAACACAAATGTGGCCCCAATGGGATTCGAACCTGCAACCTCTCAAGCAAATGTGCTTATAGCTACCACTACACCACATGTGTGTTTATGTCAATATCTGTTACAGTAAAAATATATACTACATCTCTCCCAAAACCCACCTGCTACTTTTGCACAATGTGTAGTAGTAGATAATTATCAACAAGATTCCTGAATTATATTTTTGGATGGAGGGAGTAGTATTTAAAGTAGAGCCTTGCATGCAATTTATTTTGTTTGAATAATGTTTTCAACTTAAATTCTTTTTTATATGTGTGATATTTATTCTCCGTAATATTTTTTCCATGGATCTAACTTGTGAGTCATTTTCATAAACCAACGCCAAAGATGAATCCATGTTTCTTACATGGAAACCCCGAACAAACACCACTGGCAGGAGGCGCTCGCGTTGGCGTCGCTCATGGACGATGAGAAGAAGCTTGGCGACTGCCAGTTCGACCTCTGGAAGCAGTACTACATGGCCACATGCGTCGCTGTGTTCGGCAAGCTCCGGCGCAGCCACCACTTGGTCGCGGTCCAGAGCGGCTGCACCGCGCTGTCCATCTTCAAATAGGGGGGACCTCATGGTCGTCGCCAACATTGGCGACTATCGAGTTGTTACGGGCACCGCATCCGACAACGGCGTCGTCACACCGTCCGGCTCATCATCCACCTGAAGCTCAACCTCCCACGTAAGTCACTACTGACCGACCATGAATTCTTGTGCGCTGGGACGACGGCCGTTGCTGACATTGTGTGAGTGTCCTCCAACAAGATTTATGTAGAGGAGTAACACATCCGGCGGTGCAACGACTAGGTGTACTACCTCGCTGATGAGCCCGGGGTGCACTTCGTTTGGCAGCCCAGCCAAGAGTCATCGGTACTCGCCATGTCGTGCGCATTCGACGACTACTATATCAAGGACTATGGCATCATCTTGGCACCAGAGGTTAGCAGAAGATGACCGACAGTAATGATCACTCGCCATCATTGGGGTAGCTTGTGCCGGCCTGCCTTTAATTATCTTCGCAATCATATACACTTGCTTTTTTGTTTAAGCAAGCGTGTATGGTGGTGCGTACCTGATGACTGACAATGTACGAGGGAACTTCTACCAGCAGGTGTGACACGTGCTCTTCAATGATGAGACCATGCAAATCGTGGTATATATCGAAGTCTGCATGATACTGATGGTTGTAATGTTTATGTATGGCTAGGATTACAAATGAATTACGAAATATATTTTTATAACAATATAAGACACATTTTGTATATAAGTTATTATGTTATTATATGTTCCCGTTGCAACGCACGGGTACTCACCTAGTATTATATTAATTATAATGTTGTTCAATATATGTGTATGTATATTTCTCTTTCAAATTATTATAACGTGATATCTGAAAAAATGATTATAAATTGAAGAATGTACTGCCATTTAAGTCATTTCGTTTAATTCTTAATAAGACGGTCACCAAAATGTCTAATATCAGTCTCCTAAGTAAGACGGTTTCTAAAACGTCCATTATTAGTCACCTAAATAAGATGGTTTTCCTATTGTAATCGTCTATTATTGTAGGATATTGGAGACAGTTTCATAAATACTTTATGACTTATAATGTTTGTATTCTCTACGGTTCTTTAGAAGTAGTGTCTTAAACAAAAACCTAATTCAAGACGGTTTATCGGACAAAATGACTTAAACAAATACCGTTTTCAGATGGTTATAAATTAAAAATTGTCTTATTTAATATCTTTTAAGACGGTTTATAACCATCTTAAATTTGGGACATCTTTTACGACTCCATCAAATTTGGACACTTCATAAGCGTCTTAAGAACTAAAAATTAACTGTCTCATATAACATGTTTTGTAGTAGTGTCATTCCCAATGTTGGTCATTTTTACTTATAGGGGATGGGCTATTGATTTCTCAAAGTTTTATATACTTTCTCATGGGGTAGGGGTGGGGCATGATCTTCTGTGCAATTATATCATTTTTATATTTTTTTTCTCCCAAAGTATATGACTTAGGTGTTCAGGGAAAAAACAAGGTTGTCCAATGCTTCCAACTTTTTCTTTTCTTTTTATTTTCTAATGATATTTGCAAAAATCCTAGAGTCATTTGTTTATCCCACTCACCTTACTGTTCTGAGGTGGCTAGTATTTTTGTAGTGGTTTATCCATGGTCAAGTAGCTACCAAAATTTTCTTAACCTTAGTGCATAGGTCCTATTATTTTTACCATTATCTTCTCTTAAATACTTAAGATCTAAATTAAATATTAATTCTAGAAACTGTACTAGACTAGGGATTTTCCTATTTTTCCTCTAAAGTTCAACTCATACAAATCCGAATAAAATTTGTTTGGTTGAATTTGCTAAAATATTTCTCCAGTTCCTCCGGTGAACTCACTTCCACGACCGCGACAATGACTTCGCAAGGCAACCAAGTTGTGGCACATTCGGCTACGAAGTTGGTGCTCCCAATCACAGGCGTCTCAAGTTCTGAACTAGCCAATAAGAAGCAAAAGAAGAAAGCACAGAGAAGGGTACAACATGTTGGATTGGAGGGACCCTTCATTAAGTCCAACTGGTCTCATATACCAATCACCTTCTCCCTAGAAGACCTTTAGCTCAAGGATTATCCCCACAATGATGCAATGGGTTTATGGTTCACAACGTCCTTGTAGACACAGGCAGTGCAGCATATATCATCTTTGCAAAAGGTTTTAGGCAGATGCTGGAGCAGGATGACAAGATACATGATGCAACACACCCCTTGTGTGGCTTCGGAGGAAGGCAGATAGTGGCACTCGGGAAGATAACAATGCCAATCACCTTCGGTTTTGTTCACAACACAAGGACAGAACAAGTTGTTTTTGAAATTGTTGATATGGATTATCCCTACAATGCAATCATTGGTCGAGAGACATTAAATGCCTTTGAAGTAATACAGAATCCATCATATCTATGCATGAAGATACCATCTAACTAGGGTCCCCATCGCTGTGCATGGAAGTCAAGAGGCTGCTAGAAGGGCCGAAGGGAACTGGATAGATTCAAAGGCCATCCATAAAATAGATGAAGTCGAAGCTCATCAACAGTATAAACATAAAAGGGATAAGGCTGCCTCAGCAGATCAACCAAAGCCCATGCTTCTGTGTGAACACATAGCTGAGCAGAAGGTGTTGCTGGGGTCCCAATTGTCTGGTGAATAAGAGAAAACTTTGTTGAAGTTCCTGTTCAACAACAAGGATGTCTTTGCTTGGTCAGCCAATGATCTTTGTGGTGTCAACAGAGATGTCATCGAACACTCACTCAATGTAGATCCGACTATCAGGCCAAGGAAGCAGAAGCTTCGGAAAATATCCGATGACAAAGTCGAAGGTGCAAGAAACGAAGTCAAGAGACTTTTGAGTGCCAGAGTAATCAGAGAGGTGACATATCTAGAGTGGCTAGCCAATACGGTGATGGTGAAAAAGGCTAATGGGAAGTGGAGAATGTGCATTGATTTTACGGATCTCAACAAAGCGTGTCCAAAGGGTGAGTTCCCCTTGCCAAGAATAGACTCCCTTATGGATGCAACAGCAACTTTGGAGCTCATGAGTCTATTGGATTGCTATTCAGGCTATCATCAAATCTGCATGAAGAAGGAAGATGAGCCTAAGGCAAGCTTCATAACCCGTAGTGGGACCTACTGCTATCTTCGGATGCCCGAGGGGCGTGAGGAAGCTTCAGCAGAATGACTTCCAAAGTCCTTAGCTCTCAGATTGGTAGGAATGTTCTGACATATGTCGATGACATCATAGTAAAAAGCACGAAGCAAGAAAACCACATTGCCGATTTACAAGAAACATTAGCCAATTTTAGGAAGGCCAGCCTCAAGCTCAACCCAGAGAAATTTCTTGGGTGTCTTGTGTCAACAAAAGGAATTGAAGTAAATCCAAACAAAATGGAAGCTATACTTCGGATGGAGCCACCAAGCACAAGAAAGGTGCTTAAAGATTAATAGGAAGACTGGAATCCCTCAACAGATTCATCTAAAGACCACCAGAAAGGAACTTGCCATTCTTCGAAGTGCTAAAATCAGCCGAAGTCTTTCAATGGGGACCAACTCAACAAAAGGCTTTTGAAGAGCTGAAGCAATATCTAATAGAATTGACAACGTTCATCTCCACCTTTGCCAGGAGCCCCATTGCTATTGTATGTAGCTGCTTCTCATGTTGCAGGCAGTGCAGCGTTGCTACATGAAAAACAAGATGGCCAAGCGAAGAAGCAAGTGCCAGTATACTTTGTCTCTGAAGTACTTAGTCCATCAAAAAGAAATTACACAAAGCTGGAGAAGGTGTTATATGTTGTATTGATGACCTCCAGAAAGCTAAATCAGCGGCACAGGCGCTCCCACTCCCTTTGGAAGTATTCTTTGAAACTATAAATCAACGGCACAGGCGCACCTTCAGTCGAGCTCATGGAGCGAGCGATGTTAACAATCTCACCAGTACATAGTGAAGATTGGAGGACTGAGATTGTATCTTTCTTGCAAGACAACTATCCTTCAGATGACGAAGTTTAATAAAAAGAATGCAAGCTAGGACAAGGCCTTACATGATCATAGAAGGAGAATTGTATAAATAGGGAGTTTGTTCTCCATTGTTGAAGTGTTTGTCTAGAGCCGAAGGCCAAGAACTAATGAGAAATATACATGCAGGGGTACACAGAGCTCATATTGGGTCTAGGCCATTGCTTGGAAAAGTTTTCAAACAAGGATTTTATTGGCCGAAGGAAACTTCAGATGCAGCGGATCTGATTCAAAATAAGAAAACTGCCAGAAGTGTGTTAGAGACCAAAAACAAGCCTCGTCTTTAACTCAGCTAATCCAGCCTACTTGGCCATTGCAAAGGTGGGGCCTAGGTTTATTAGGCCCACTTCCACTAGCACAAAGAAATTTAAAATATGTTGTGGTAGCGGTGGAGTATTTTTCAAAGTGGATCGAAGCTAAATCTCTAGCTACAATCACTTCGGCCACGGTCCAAAAGTTCTTTTGGTAGAATATTGTTTGCCGGTTCGGTGTGCCGAAGGCCATTACGGTTGATAACGGAAATCAGTTTGATGTTGAAACATTCAAAACTTTTTGTGACCAAATTAGTACAAAAATACATTTTGCATCTGTGAGGCATCCAGAATAAAATGGACTGGTACAACGAGCTAACGAAATTATTATAATAGGAATAATGAAGTCAACCTTCAATCTGCCAAAAGGAAAGTGGCCAGATGAATTGATAAAAGTGGTATGGAACCATAACACTATTGTCTCAAGGTTAATAGGATTTACCCCGTCCAAGCTTTTATTCGGTGATGAAGCAATAACACCGGAAGAAGCAAGAACAGGTTCAATAAGAACCTTAGCTTCGGCACAAGACAAAGAGGATTGTAAACTAACAAAAGACACCATAGAAGGGACCAGGCTTCAGGCAATAGATCACATCAATAAATATCAAGCCGAAACAGTTAAATGGCGGGATCGGAAGGTAAGATTAAAGAATATCAAGCCAGGACAATTGGTGCTTCGAAGAGTGGCCAACCCGAATACAGTGGGGAAGGTTTAGCTTAAGTGGGAAGGTCATTTCTTGGTGGTGTCTTTGTCAAGACCTAGATCATACATGTTGAAAGACATGGACGGTAATGAATTCCAAGATCTTGGAATGCGGATGAGCTTCGAAGATATTATGTGTAAACTTTGTAATTTTCTTACTTTTCCCTATGGCGCCATTTTCCTTTCAAGAGGGGAGAAAGGTTTTTAATGGAGCCATAGGGTATAATTTTCATTCTTTCTTGTGCAGCCCTATGCAATACAAGGGCCAGCTCCCCAAACATGTAAAATGTAAAGATTTTGGATTACACCATCGAGTGTAAAAAAGTATGAAGATTCTCCAAAGTCGTTCCTAAGGGATTGCAAAGCTTAAATGCCACCTAAGTGAAAGTGAAGAAGCTCCAAAGTCGTTCCTAAGGGGATGCAGAGCTTAAATGCCACCTAAGTGAAAGGTGAAGAAGCTCCAAAGTCGTTCCTAAGGGGATGTAGAGCTTAAATGCCACCTAAGTCAAAGGTGAAGAAGCTCCAAAGTCGTTCCTAAGGGGATGTAGAGCTTAGCTCCAAAGTCGTTCCTAAGGGAATGCAGAGCTGAAGTACCACCTAAGTAAAAAGGTGAAGACTCCAAAGTTGTTCCTAAGGGGATGCAGAGTCTGGGTGTGTATTCGCGTGAGTTTTTTACCTTCGCATACATTTGCATACTTCATCACATCATCTTTTGCATTCATATAAACATACATTACGCATCTGTAGATTCATCATCATGACATAAGGCATAAAGCATTAACCGGAAAGGCGAGGGTTTCTGCCTCCAATGAGAAAAAGCTTCGTATATACGAAGATGCTTCGTCTCAAATAAAGTTTCGTTGTATATGAGAGAATCAATCTTTGATTTTGCTCAAAAGGTGCTTCGATGTGAACGAAATGAAGGGAAGGTGTTTTTCGCCTTCGGCTCAAAAAGCTACGAGCATTGGTTTCATCCACAGCAAAGAAGACGACACACGGACGAAAGGTAAAATAGCATTACAAAGCATTTGCAAATATTTACAACTGTCTGCTCACATTCAATTACAATTCTTTGTCAAATAATACACTTCTTTGCACAAAGAACTTCCAAAAGTGTTTCTACAGATATTAACAAAGAGAACTTCCAAAGTCTTCTTCAATGCTTCAGATCTAGCTTTGGCTCACTAGCTTTTGGCATCATCACCCTGAAGAATGACAAAGGCAAGGGTATTGAGAAATATGGTAAGAAAAAATATAAAATAAAAGCGCAAAGGTAAAGAGGTTTTCTATACCTTATTGAGCAGGTATTGAGCTTCGTCTCCAGCCAGCTCTCGGCCGCCCTTGGCCTAGATTTGGGTGATAAATCTATTGCCAATGCTTCGGGCTTCGACCGAAATATCAATTAGGTCAGATGGCGACAAGCTGAAGTTTGGCCTATTAATGGCTCTTACATGATTGCATCCGGCCTTCATGAAAGCAGCAGCCGTACCACGAGAGGCCACTAGAGCATAGAAATCACCGTGGTCAGTTTTGACTTCGTTGAGGACGTCAACTTCTTTTTCAATACATTCAAGAGCTCCGGGAATATCTTTGGCAGAAGGTGTAACATCTTCAGATACGGCTCCGACAGAATTAAAGTTCCCCTTCAACCGAGCAATATATTGAGTAGTGAAACCAAAGCATTTATCCCAAAGACTTGTGACTGTTTCGCTCAGTTTAACATTCTTTTCAATTTCTGCTTTAATTCTCTCATTCAGCGCCTTGGACTCACGGTTGAAGTGATCCGAGTTATTTTCCATAACTATCCGAGCTTCTTCCAACTCTTTGCTCAATTTTTCATTTTGAGAATGCGCTTCGGCGAGTGAGCCTTCGGTTGAACGCAGCAGGCTGTCTTTTTCCTTCAAAGAATTTTCAAGTTTTTTACTCTTATCTTCAAAGCCTTTGATAACAATTACATTTGTTCCATCTTTGTCATCTTGCTGCATCTTCAAGGCCTTGCTCAGCAACAGACTCTGAAAAACGAATTAAAGTTAGAATACTTAAATGGACACGAAGATACAAAAAATGAGCCGTAAAGGAATCTTACTTTGAAGTTTGAGTAAACAAGCTGCCAATAATGTGTTGTCGTCTATAACAACTGATGTATTTTTCTAGCTTCGGGAATCCAATGCTTTTCAATAATGTGCTTATGATTTTAGCCCTGGTCCAGTCGCGAATGCATCCCAAAATCTCTTCATCGACCCCGCCGAAGAGCATGGATCCGGGCTAGTAACCGCAGGATATGGCAAACTCCTTCAATTCTGACATGTCCTCTTCAAAATTCTTATCTTCCGAAGAGGTCTCTTCAATTCGCTTTCCTTTATCAGAAGGCGTTGCGGCTACATCTTTCTCAGCAACCACATCCGATATAAGTCTGTCGATTTCCAACATTATGGTTGCATGATTATCGGCTTCGGCTGTGGCGGTATCTTCCGCACCGACAAGCATAATTTCTTTATCCGCCGAAGCTGGGGGCGGGGTCTGTTCAATAGCTTGCATCACATTCATCATTCGCCATTTCTTTTGTCCCCTAGCTTTCCCCTTGACAGCCGAAGCAGTTTCCTTTGACTGCAAGAGGCTAGTCAGATCTAACCTTAGAGGACTTAGCATTGCGAACGGGATGGGTTCAGTCATTACCTTCAAAATTTCTGAAACATCAGTAGAAGAAGGCTAGGAAGGACCTATAGTCTTGTCTGGCACATCTTGAACCTTCGTCTCCACAAAAGATATCTTGACGAGTTTTCATTTCTTGGGAGCTGAATCCTTTGGCTCCGATAGAGTTTTTTCTTCTTTAAAGCTTTCTAGTCTTCCTTCACTGACTGAATAGCTTGCTTATTTAGAATGCTGACGACTCTTTTCCTTTTAGCTCCTCCGGCCCATTCATCAATTCTCTCGTAATCAGGATACTCAAAATTCAGAGCGTCCATCATACGGTTCAACCTTCGTTTTGGACGGGTGCCGTAGGCAACAATCATCAATTGATCCTCTTTCTTCGTATAATTTCCAAGAATTTCATTACACATAGTTTCTTATAATTCCAGCCATTCATTGCACGGTTTGTTGAATCTTTTCTGGAACTTGAACCGGTAAGGAAGCCGAACAAGTTCATACCTTTTCCCTTCTTCTTTCTTTTTCGGCATTCCCCAACCACCAGAGGTCGGAAATGTCTTGTTCGCCAAGTATTCTTGCACCAAGTCTCTAGTGCTGATGTGCTCAGCCACGACCCTGAACTCCACTTCGGCCAACTTGCAAGGAGACCCTAACTGCATATTGCACAGGGGTCGAGTCATGCCAAAGTTCAATCTCAATGGACTCACCACCATGCTCATGAGCCCCTTTTCTTCTCGTCGGCTTTCAGGTAAAACCACTCGTTTGTCCACCCGGTCGGCCATTTGGTGTGGTAGCCTATCACGGGGGCCTTTGTGTCCTTCTGGTATGCAGAGTTGTAGCATCCGAAGTTCTTGTGCAGGCCGTCGGCTCTTTCCTTCATCTGATAATGAAGCTCGTGCACCCGACAAAACCCTTCGGTGTTGGCACTTTTTCCTTGGCTTCGAAGAGCCTGGATATACACGCTGAGCCTAACAATGGCGTTGGGGGTCAGCTAGTGTAGGTAGATTTCAAACTTTTCAAAACTTGACCAATCATTTCATAATGGGGGAAACGAAGTCCCATCCTGAAGAAGCTCTTGAATACTACAACTTCATCCTCTTTCGGCTCTAGAATCGTCTCCTCTCTAGCAAAACAAATCAGTTCATCATCATTTTCTCCAAAATATCCTAGTTTCTTCATTAGGACAAAATACACAGCTTTAACTGTGAATCTTCTGAATTCAATATAGCTGGGCTTAGTCGGACATAGGATGCTATCATCATCCTCACTTTCATTTTCACTTTCTGTTTCAGCAGCGGTCATTCAACAATAATTTCTTCCTGCACAACCAAACCAGAACGCCTCATCACTTCTGAGATGGGAGCTGTCTCAGTGATTTCAGTCTTATCTCCCTATCAGATCACCCTAGTAGTTGATCTTACTCTGGCCATTTCGATGTCCAGACTCTAGCAGACAAAGTTGCACTTCAGTACCGAAATGCTTGTTCAAAATGTAATGCAGAAAGCTTCGGCTTCAGTGAAAATTTTTAGCAGCACAATGATGCAATAGCAATGAATGATGTGGTAACTTCTCACCAACTTGTCTTTTATATAGCCCTGCAGGAGAAGAAGGCGAACTGCTAAGACACTTGTACTGACTGATTAGTGGACCAATAAACGATGTGACTATTTTATTCATTTATTAATAACAAGCTCAGGGAATGTGTTTTTCGGACCTTCGGCATTCCGAAGCCTTCGTACTTTTCGTGGATGGAGCTCATTATAAAAAAATGATCTAGCACCGCGAAGGGGCTACTGTTGGGGGCCTTCTTCTCTGCTGATGGTCCAAGAGACGAAGATCTTGTCTGGTAGCGACGACGATTACTGAAGCTGCCACCGAAGGGCGACAACTTCGGCTTAGAGCAATACCGAAGATCAAACATGAAGGCAAGTCGAGGAGGAAAACTGATAGTACATGAGACCCGGTCTTCCGTGAGATACGATAACTTGATTGAGTGGAGATCTCGACGTTGGTGATCCAAGGCTCCGACCGAACGGTTCCTCGCAATCACTACACCACGGCTCTGTTGGTTATCACCTATGACACATGAGTGACCTCACCATGAAGGCTTATCCCTGCAATCGCAATCAAGAACACAAGCAAGAACAGGAAAGAAACGCAACCAAAATTGTATTGATTACGGGATGGGGTCTCACAAACCGATGACGGCGACACTGTTCGATGACAGATTGATCTAAGCAAAACCCGAAACCTATTTTGGTGGCGGCTGCTGAATAAATATAGTATTAGGCATGCATGACCCCTGGTCTTGCCCCTAATGGGCTCCGACGCGATACACGGCCCAACGGCCCAATAGACGGTGACGCAACACCAAAACAGAATCTGAACGCTGAATTGTTTCAACGATTTCTATTGACTCCGGATGAGTTTTAAGGTGGAACCAGTTGGGTTGGTTAGATAATCTCCTTATCTTTCCAACCATATGAAGTCCATTGCAATCGGAGTCCGGATGCGTCCTAGGCGTCCATTTTAGTGCAGACTGGTCCTGGAACCCGAGATGGAGTCGCAGCCAAGTCGGACTTGATCTCTTTCCTGTTGTGGGCGCCCTTGCTGCTCCTCCTCAAGACCTTGGCCTTTCCCAAGTCCTTGCTGGTCCTCTCCAAGGTTCCTAATCATCAAAACATCTATGGCCCCAAGCATAAGCTCTGAAACACAATTGACTAGGGTAGAACGTACCTAGAGATTTAGCTGTCGTGCACGCGATCGTGTTATCGGTCCATTCATTGTTTGTATTGAAGTGATGTCCTCATCATCCTCACCCTCTTGAGTTGGAGTCATCCTCGATTAGATCTCATCTTCGTCACCCATATATGGCTTCAAATCTGAAATGTTAAAGGTGGGACTAACCCCAAAATCTGGAGGCAACTCAAGTGTATATGCATTATCATTAATTTTTGCAAGAACTTTATAAGGACCAGCAGCACGTGGCATGAGTTTAGACTTTCTCAAATCAGGAAACCTACCTTTCTCAAATGAACCTACACCAAGTCACCAGGTTCCAATTTCATTTCCTTCCTGCCTTTATTAGCAGCAATACGATACTTTTCATTCATATTTTCAATTTGCAACTTAGTTGTTTCATGTAACATAAGAATGAATTCAGAATGTTGTGTAGCATCCAAGTTCACTATTTCAGAAGTTGGTAAAGGTAGCAAATCAATTGGAGCACGAGGATTAAAACCATATACTACCATAAATGGACTAAGCTTGGTTGTGGAATGAATTGATATGTTATAAGCAAACTCAATATGTGGCAAACATTCCTCTCACAACCTCAAATTATCCTTCAAAATAGCCCGCAACATGGTAGATAAAGTGTGATTAACAACCTTTGTTTTCCCATCAGTTTGGGGATGACAAGTAGTAGAAAACAACAACTTTGTTCCCAATTTAAACCACAAGGTTCTCCAAAAATGGCTTAAAAACTTAGCATCCCTATCCGAAACAATAGTATTTGGCACACCATGCAAACGCACAATCTCAGTGCAGAACAAATCAGCAACATGTGAAGCATTATCAGTTTTGTGACAGGGTATAAAATGTGCCATCTTTGAAAAAAGATCGACAACGACAAAAACACTATCACTCCCCCTCTTTGTTCTGGGCAATCCCAAAACAAAATCCATAGAAATATCCTCCCACGGTGCACGAGGAATAGGAAGAGGCAAATAAAGACCATGGGGGTTAAGTCGGGACTTAGCTTTGTTGCACGTGGTGCAACGAGAGACGTAGCGCTCAACATCACGCCGCATCCGAGGCCAATAGAAATGAGTAGTCAACACATCCTCGGTCTTCTTAACACCAAAATGTCCCATCAAGCCACCTCCATGCGCTTCCTACAAGAGTAGAAGACGAACGGAGCTAGCTGGAACACACAGCTTGTTAGCACGGTAGAGAAGGCCTTCACGCAGCACAAATTTTTGCCACGTTCTTCCCTCTCTGCAATTTTCAAAAGCATCTTTGAAGTTCGAATCAGCAGCATATAATTCCTTTATAGTCTCCAAACCAAAGATTTTATGATTAAGTTGGGACATCATAGTATAACGTCTAGACAAAGCATCAACAATCACATTATCCTTTCCTTTTTTATGCTTAATAATGTAAGGAAATGATTCTATGAATTCAATCCATTTAGCATGTCGTTTGTTTAGATTAGATTGTCCCTTAAGATACTTCAAAGATTCATGATTCGAATGTATGACAAATTCTTTAGACCATAGATTATGTTGCCAAGTTTGTAAAACTCGTACTAAAGAATATAATTCTTTGTCATATGTAGAATAATTCAGAGTTGGACCATGCAATTTTTCACTAAAGAAAGCAACAGGTTTACCTCCTTGAATGAGCACTCCTCCAATCCCAATGCCACTTGCATCACACTCGACCACGACCAGCACCCAGCATAAGACTTCCCTAGTTATTTAGCCAAGGGCGTCCCATACCACCCTCATTGTAGTATTGTTTTCCCAGGTGGTCACTCCATGTTCCAATTAATATACAATAATCTTGTTTAACCAACGGGTTAACATTATAATACCAATTTCATTTACGGAACATTAATATCATAAACAGGAGTGACAATTATTAAGTTGAGCGGTAGCATCAATTTGCAAAGCATAATATTTTTCCAGGGTAATCAAGGAATACAGTTGGTAAATCTAGGAAATCCTTAATTAGGTAAATCTCATCAAATTATGCAGTATATCCAAAAAGTAAACATTATTATATGCATTAATTGCGTACAAATAGAATATGCAGAGGGAGAATCCACTTGCCTTGCTCAAACGTGTCCTGCGGGTCGTCCTCGAACGTGTTAGGCTCGTCTACCTCACAGTCCACTTCTAGCATCGATTTGCGTATCGCACATACAAAAGAATACGTACGCCAAATAAATAAACATACACCAGTACAGGGTAATCATTCATCATTACATACACATTAACACATGGCACTTATCACACACATAAATACGTCCTAATCTCGTAAATGCTTATTAATTCAATTATGACTATTATTGCGAGTCATAAATGGTGAAATTATGAGTAGGTGCTATAATAATAGTTTTAACTAGTATTAATACGTATTAACATCCTTTATGAAAATAAAAGCTAATTATTTTCTTTAACACTAATAAATAGACTAATAGATTTTATTCTTTTTATTTCTAACTTGAATTTATGTGTATATCTAAAAATGAATCTACTAACATAAAATATTCTACAAATCAATATAAATCACTAATTGGACTTTTATAACATAAACATGGTTATTATGACAAAAACAAGTATTTTACTAATTCTAAAAATTTAAGTGCTATACTTATGAGCATCTTTATTTTGGCTAGTAAAATCTATTTTCCATTACGACCAGTGGTATTCTTTTAGTTTTTCTACTTTCTTTCTAAAAGGAAGTATTATTAAAATAATCAGAGATAAACCATCTATTAACCTATAATATTTATATTGCCATGGATCATAAGAGTCTTGATTCTAAATCACACCTTAAGAGCAAAGGTAATTATATTTTATTTTTGGCTAAAAATTTGATCTACCTTTTAATTTGGAGAACTACGCTCGACCTAACAAGCATAATTCAAATTGCATAAAAGGAAATATAGAAATAATAGAATGACAAACTAAAATTTGCTTATCAAATAATTACAAAGCTAATTCCTCAAACATCATTTCATTTGAGATTAAATACATGACTTTAAAATGGATAGGTTGTTGCAGGGATCTAAACAAAATTAAATGTAGATCAAAGGGGGTAGATTGTAATTGAGTCATTTTCTACCTTTCTCTGATTCCTATGCGCAGAACATTGGGTGAGCAGGGAGGGTCGTCGAGCAGAGGGGTTTGGTCGGTGGCGGTCGCCCGGGGAACTCGTGGACGTCCTAGCCGGCGACGGGGAAGGAGCTGGGACCTCCAACGACGGCGAACAGCGGTGGCGGCGCAGACACACACAACTGAGGGGATGGGAGCACGAGGTGAGGGGCGAGGTGGCCTGGAATCGGCACCACATGGCAAGAAGCTACGCTTTATAGAGAATGGAGAGGAGAGAGGGTGCCGGGGAAGGGAGAGGGGCATCGGCGGTTCTTCAAGACGCCATAGAAGCGTCGGTTTCTCTCCATGGCATCAATGGAGAGCAATGGGGAAGGGAGTAACGGTCGCGGGTCTTCAAGGCGCGGTTGGCTCGGGGCTCAGACACGGCGTGCAGGGCGCCTGGGCTGGGGCGCGCTAGGCGGGTTGGGCGTGCAGGGGTGCGGGGCGCGTCCGGCCGTCGGGGCTCCTGGCGCGTCGGGTTGGGGCTCCTTCGGCGCGGCTGCTTGGCTTGGGGAAGTCTCTGGCCGCGCGCGCGTGGGTGCTTGGGGAAGTGACTGGGGGGCGCGGCTTGTGGAGCTTAGTTGGGCCCCTAGTGGGCCTAGGGTTAGGGTTTTTCCTTTTTTTCTTTTTTTTCTATTTCTTTTCTAAATTCGAAATACATTTTTAAATAACTCAAAAATTCATAATAATTAAACCAAAACTATTTATAAATAAAATATTTATTTTAGACTAATAATTATTATATATATATTTTACTAGGATTTTCCTATAAGAAGAAATGCTATTAAACATCCAATAATCAATCATGCGCAAATCAAAAAATTATTCAAAATGCAAATAAATAACAAGCACTTCAATAAAAATTTATTACCCTAATTACCATAATAACTAAATTCATTATTTTTAGTTGATGGTTTTTATAGTGTTACAAACCTACCCCTCTTAAAAGAATCTCGTCCTCGAAATTAAGAAACTTCCGAGAATAAGTGGGTGGAATGCTGCTCTGAGTTCATCTTCTCTTTCCCAAGTGGCCTCATCTTTCGAATGATGACTCCACTGAACTTTGCACATGTTAATGACTTTACTCCGTGTAATTCTGCGGGATGTTTCCAGAATTTTGACAGGGTACTCCGAATACGTCAAATCCTCATTAACATTCATTTCTTCCATGGGTAACTGTTCCTCCGGTACTCTCAAGCACTTCTTGATTTGTGACACGTGAAATACGTCATGCACATACGATAAACTATCGGGTAGCTCTAACTGGTATGCTACTTCACCTTTTCTTTCCAAAATCTTGAATGGGCCAATATAGCGAGGAGATAATTTTCCCTTAACCTTAAATCTTTTCATTCCTCTCATCGATGAAACTTTAAGGTATACGAAGTCTCCTACTTCGAATATCAATCCCTGTTGGACTAACCTTGGAACTTCCTTTTGTGGTTAGACAGTTCCCTTCTTTTACTTTCAAGGCCAATTGCCTTGTTCAACAAAGTCTAGAAGTTGGGGAAGGTATGACTCTGCAGTTGATAATTCAGAGGTCCAACTAGTCCTTCCAAGAAACTCTCTTGACGTTTCTCATCCGTATCCACCTCTTCTGGTGCGTAGGGTGAAAGCTGAGTGAAGAAATCACGGTACTCACTAATAGTCATATTCCCTTGAGTAAGGGAAATGAACTCTTTCTTCTTCAGCTTCATAATTCCCGAGGGAATATGATGAGCGTGGAAGTTCACATGGAACTCCTGCCAGGTTATGGTATCCGCATTGGGGTGTGCCGCTGTGAAGGCATCCCACCAATCGGACGAGTAACCCTCGAGTCTTCCCGAGGCATACAAGACCGTCTCCCGGTCATTGCACTGGGTGATATCCAACTTCTTTCCAATGACCTTGAGTCAGTCATCGGCATCCAAAGGATCAACCACGTGAGAGAAAGTTGGCGGGTGATGGCTCATAAAATCCTAGTGATTATCTCTAGCCGGGGGTGCATACTGTTGTTGCTGCTGCTGGTGTGGCAAAACCGCCCGAATTATTCCAGCTTAAGTGCCCATGTCACGCCTTAGAGGCCGCAACGCACTTAAATTGGAATAAGCCGTCAGTCCCTCAGATCTAGTCTAATAAAGCAAGTTATCCAGGATCAAATACCACAACCTCACTCAAAGGTGAGTCACGGAAGAAATACAATAAAACAGGAAAGCCTCAACTTAAAGTACTGGAATTATTACATAAATCCGAGTTTTTCAAGTAGCGGATATAAGTTCACAAAATAAACTGCAGTGGATAATCGATATCGTCAAAAGCGAGGAATAGGGTAAGGCCTAGCCCACTACTCCTCATGCTCCTCTCCTGCCGGAGCAGCATCCCACTCGACTGTCCAACCCGGTGGCAGGGTTGTAGGCAAAGTTACACCATCAACCATGTCCTGAAGCGTACCTGCAAAAATTATGCCACAAGCAGGACTGAGTATACTAATACTCAGCTAGACTTACCCGGTGTGAGGAATCTACTCCTCTACCTCTAGACCATGCAACTGTTTGGCTAAGGGGTTTGGTTTGCCAAAAGCACTAGTTGAGTCTAAAGTCATTTTTTAGCTTTTCAACTTCTAGTATCATTATTTTAGCTAAGTTTTCTCTTTCCAAGCAGACATGGTAACAAGCATTTAATACAATCAACATGTTATCTCATGTAAAACCTCATTTCACTTCTTACTCAATGTAGTACAAGGGGTCAAGCAGTCTCATTAGCTGCGAGAAGCAGACAATTCGAATCGAGTTTTAAACCTTGCAAGGTAAACCTAAACACACGACATGTAGGGGTACTCCATCCCCACACACGTCAATCGTCCCCATCGATTCCCCATTCGCGGCCAGGGCTCACCGCCTTGGCATACAATGCTCCACTGACCCCAGCTGCCGTTGTGCAGTGACCGCACTTGTACCCACCATAGCTAGCATGGGAGACCCAATCTCAGGACAAGTGAGGAGAAAAGTCCGCGCCCAGCTTCACTCAGGTACTAGGTTTACCGGTTACCATATTTCCCGACATGGTTTTAGTACGTTCAAACGCTTGACTCAGTTATCCACACATTAATCCTTAATTCCTTTTCCAGTCTCATGGACAAGGCATCCTCCCTGGATCCAAGTCCATAGACCATCATAGATCTCGTTATCAAGATGAATACAATCAATTCCTATGGATTCAAATGCCGAAGGTCCGAATACCACCTTCCCTGAGCTCGTTGCCGAGAAACGATTATAATATTCCGAGCGCTGAGTGGTCCACCGTTCAGCGAGTGCGGGTGACCTGGTGGTTCGTCTTCCCACCTGCAACACTATATAAACAGACGGGTTGGTGAGGAGTTACCACCGCATTCATTGCCATTGCACTATTGTGCTGTTAAAAAATTTAACCATAGCCGAAGCTTTCTGCACTGCGCTCTCTAGCGAGCATTCATCATTTAAAGTAAACTTCGTCAGACGAGTTAGCTTCGTCAACTTGTTAAAAACATCCAAATGGCCAGGGTGCGATCAACTATGAGGGTGTCTCGTGAGGGAGAAGAGACCGAGGTCGCTGAGACAGGACCAATTTCAGAAGTCATGGAACAATCAGGACTAGTTGTGACAGAGGGAGCTATTGACGAAGGTACTCCTGATGCCAAAGCTGAACAGGCTGTTGTTGAAGGAGAAAATGTTGATGAAGTTGAGGAAGATTACAATATTTTGATCCCCACAAAACCCAGCCATCTAGATTTTGAGAAATCTACTTTGTCCGAAGACGACATGCCCATGATGATGAAACTTGGCTACTTTGGGGAAACTGAAAGAAAACTTGTCCGATTTGCCAGAGAAGAGACTACCCCTGCACTGAAGAATGATGAAGTAGTGGTTTTTAAGAGCTTCTTCAGAGCAGGACTACGATTTACTCTGAACGAGATGATAGGGGAGGTGCTAAAGAACTTTGAAATATATCTTCATCAGCTAACTCCTAACGCTATCTTTAGGCTCATCGTCTTCATCTGGGCCCTCCGAAGCCAAGGGATGAACCTAGATGTTGAAGCCTTCTGCCGCGTGCACGAGCTGCACTATCAGACGAAGGCTAGGGCAGATGGCCTTCACGAAAATTTTGGATGTTATAATTTTGCGTATCACAAGGATACGAAGGCACCAGTCCTCAGCTACCGTACAAAGTGGCCGACTGACTGGAAAAATGAAAGGTTTTACATGAAAGGTGATGAGAAAAAGAGAGGGAAACTGATGACGATGGTCATGAGTCCGCTGTCTTTGAACTTCAGAATGACCAGGCCTCTATGCAACATGCAGCTGGGGTCGCCATGTCAGCTGGCTAAAGTGGAGTTCAGAGTGGTAGCTGAGCAAATCAGTACTAGGGACCTGGTGCAGGAATATCTGGCTAACCGGACATATCCAACATCGAGTGGCTGGGGAATGCGGAAGATGAAAGAAATGAAGAAGAATCATAAACTTGTTCGACTAGCTTATCATTTAAAGTTTGAAAAACAATTTAAAGAACCTTGCCAAGAATGGCTGGACATGATCAAAACAATGTGTAATGAAATACTGGGGAATTACACCAAGAAAGAAGACCAATTGATGACGGCAGCCTTCGGCACCCGGCCAAAACGAAGGTTAAACTAGATGATAGATGCCCTAAAATTTCAATACCCTGATTATGAAAGATTTGATAAGGGTGCCGAAGGTGCAAATAGAAAGAGAGTTATCAGTATTCTGAGCAGGCAAGCTGCTAGAATGGTGAGGGAGGATGAAAAGGCTTCAAAGAAAAGAAAAACCACTCCTGAGCCGAAGGCTTATGCTGCGAAGAAGAGGAAGCCTGAAAGTCGAGAGCCAAAGATATTCGAGGCAGCAGAGGAGACTCCTTCGACGCCTCCTGCTGCCGAAATAGCAGAAATTTTAAAGGTAATTACTGAATCTTTACCCGTCAAGCTGCTAAGTCCTCTGGGGCCAAAACTATTGAAACTTTTACCGAAGAAGGACGAGCCTTCGGCTACAAAGAAGAAAGCAGATGGGCAGAAAAAACGAAGAATCGTTACTGTTATGCAAGCCATTGAACGGACGCCACCGTCGGCCTAGGCATCCAAAATAACACCCGTTGCAAGCGCCGAGGCCTCTACCGAAGCTAAAACCTCTGCCGAAGTTGAAGCTACCACCGAAGCTACCAACTTGGAGAGCACACTGTCTGGAATTCATAAAATACTATTGGGTATAGCTGCGGAAGAAACAGCTGCAGCTACAGGGAAGGCCATGGCCACAGTGCCTGGTAAAGGGTAAAAGATTGCCGATGCCGCTTCGGAGGAAATGGACTTCGACCTTCGGAACCTGATCGGTCAAGAATTATCCGAGACTGAAAAGAAGGAGCTACAGGAATATGGTATATCCTGTGGCTACCAGCTAGGAGCCATGCTCTTTGGTGGAATCGATGAAGGGGGCCTAGGATGTATTCGAGACCGCGCCGGGGCAAAGATAATTGGCACTCTTTCGAAGAGTGTTGGATTTCCGAAGCTTGAAGCTGACATTAGCGGCTACCGGCGATAACATATCGTCGGCAGTCTGTTCTATTACAATTTCAAGGTAAAATTCCTTTTGCAGTTTCTTTCAATTTTATGATGAAGCAAAGTTTTCTGATGAAGGCTTATTTCTACAGAGTATGCTACTGAGTAAAGCACTGAGGATGCAACAAGACCTCGAAGACAAGAAAAACGGAATCATAATCGAGGGTTTCAAAAACAAGATTAAAGACTACAAAGCTTCTCTAGAGATAAAAGACTTCTTGCTCCAGGCAATGGTGGGTTCACTTGTAGAAATTCAAACCGAAAATGCTAAATTAAGCAAGGAACTTGTCCAAAAATCAGAGAGCTTCGAACAAGAGAAAAAAGATTTGCAAACAAAATACGAAGCCGAAGCTGACAAAAATACAAAGCTGCAACAATCTTTGAAAGAGCTTCGGAACATGTATTTAAATTTTGGCAGCCGCTGCATACAACGATTGAAAAGAGTCTTCAGCTCGGTTGGAGCTAGCTTCGGAGAGTTTACCCCTTCGGCTGAAGACATACCAAACACCTTCGAGCATATTGAAAACAAAGTTGAGGCGCTTGATGAAGCGATAGCCGGGCACGGTTACTTCTGTGCCTTGCTAGCTTCTCGCGGTACAGCTGTAGCATTTATGAAGGTTGGTTGCACGCACAGAAAAACGGTAGATAAACCAACCTTCAGCCTGTCTCCGACAGACTTGATTGGTATCCCCAGCGAAGCCCGAAGCATTGGAAACATATTTATAACTCAAATTTGGGCTAAGGGTGGGCGAGAGTGGCTGGTGACGAATCCCGAAGCTTGCTTAAGTCGGTATGAAACTTATACCTGTTGCTTGCCTTAGCTCATGTAATTACTTTTTACCTTATACCGCTTGTTTGTCTACAGGATGGTCGAGCCGAAGATTGATGATCCGAAGCACATTCCGAAGGATGTTGAAGCTACTCTTTAAGCCTGCCTGTATAGAGCTTAGAAGCATTTGTATTATCTTTGTAAAAGAAAATTGTGATCGAGAATTGAACTGTACTTTGTACACATGTCCATACCTTGTAATATATTTTTACCTTTCCATCCATGTGTAAGTTGCTTTGCTGTGGATGAAACTTTTATCTTTTGAGCCGAAGGCGAAAAATACCTTCCCTTCTTTTCGTACACAACGAAGCATGTCCTTGCAAAAAATGTGTATGTTTAAAAACGAAGCTTATTCGTGTTCATCGAAGCATTGTCATCGAAGATGGAGTGTTTCTGTTCATGCTTGATGTTATGATGATGATGATCCTACGAATGTCTAAATGAATGTCTGTGTGAATGCAATGAATGATGTGATGTAATGTGCAAATGAATGTCCCAAACACACACGAAGCCACACCCAGACTTTGCATCCCCTTTAGAACAACTTTTGAGTCTTTAAGCTCTGCATCCCCTTAGGAACGACTTTGGAGCTTCTTCACCTTATATTTCGGTGGCATTTAAGCTCTACATCCCCTTAGGAACGACTTTTGAGCTTCTTCACCTTCTATTTCGGTGGTATTTGGCTCTGCATTCCCTTAGGAACGACTTTTGAGCAGAAAACTTACTCTGTGCTCCCTTAGGAACGAATTATTGCCGCTTCGTCATGCTCTGCATCCCCTTGGGACGTCTTTTGAGCTTCTCCCTGTTTTTTTTCTTTTTTGCACTTGATGGTGCAAGCTCTGAATTTACATATTACATCTTTACGGGATTTTGTCCCTTGTATTATGTAGGGCTAAATAAGAATGAAAAATTACAAGCTATGGCCCCATTAAAAACCTTTCTCCCCTCCTGAAAGGTTATTCGGACCTTCGGTTACCATATTTCCCGACATGTGTTTAGTACGTTCAAACGCTTGACTCAGTTATCCACACATTAACCCTTAATTCCTTTTCCAGTCTCATGGACAAGGCATCCTCCCTGGATCCAAGTCCATAGACCATCATAGATCGCGTTATCAAGATGAATACAATCCATTCCTGACCTCACGCGAGTGCTAGAAAAATCACTCGACTTCTACTGAGATCCTGATTTAGCAAAGCAGCTACTCGACCTAGCGTACTAGTATCCATCTCAAAAAGGAATCCTGAACTCATGCAACTAAGGGTTTCAAGCAACTCCTACACTTAAGTACACATTACAAGCCCACAAACATTAAGTGTAGTAAAGTAGCATATATAAATTGGTTATGCATTAAACACGGGCTTGCCTTCAAACGCTGGGGCTACGGGAAGATCCTCGATGGCAGTCTCGGGAGCTTGCTCCTGGTCTTCCTCGTGGACATCTCCTTGCTCAGGGATGAGCACGTACTCTGCGTCAGCGAGATTGCAATCTAATGAATGCAATAAGTAAGATATATGCATGGCATGATATGTAATTTAGCAATTCAGATTTGATAGGGAATGATCAAATTAATAAGGTAGAGCTTATTCTTACTATTGGAGATTTTTGTGGTACACTCAGCAACTTAGGGTCAAGTTGATTACTGAAAGGTTAACCCATTTGAAGGTGTTATTCGGACCTTCGGCATTTCGAAGCCTTCGAGTTTTTCACGGATCGAGCTCATTACGAAAAACGATCTAGCACCACGAAGGGGCTACTGTTGGAGGCCTTCTTCTCCTCTGAAGGTCCTCTAAGCAAAAACACCTTAGGCAAGGCCATATGCAAGCAGACACAACACAAAGGTATATACCAAAGCTGTAATCAAGGGAGCTTTGGCATGATGACACGACTGAGACGAAGGACAGCACCGACTTAAAGAGGAAAGCACTGCTTAGTCCCTAATAATTTGTGTCATGATTATAATTAGTTATCAAGGAAATAAATGTACGTTTGACCGGGTTGCGTCCCATGCCTATAAATAGGTGAACAGTACCCCCGTACTGTTCACGTTGACTTGTGTTCACTTGCACGTCATTCTTGGATTTTTACCTTCTAACAAGCCGAAGGTATAAATGTAATACAATATCGTTAATGTTTATTCATGATTATACAATGAGAATATAAATAATCTAATGATTTGATATGATTATCCATATTCTTTATATGTATCACATGTTCCTGCTTTCATTATACATTGAGATGATGAAGGTTTGTCCTTCATAACCTTCGTCTGAAGACCATTATATCCTAAGGGATATAATGCTTCGGAGGACGAAGGTCTATAACCATTAACATTTGTGTTGCCTTGTTCTTAACTCGTAGCATTTGAGAACAAGTGACCAACAAAAACGATGTCTACCAGAAGAACACAGAAAGTTCCATGTGTGCAGTTTATTTTTTTCTGATAACACTGTACTATCTGAGTATGTTGGGCGAGCGGTAGATATGCGACTATACCCAAATAGAATTAGTTGCAACCTCTTGGGTAAAATATATCAAAAGAAATTTGTCGATAAATCGTCATTGGAAGTCCATAGCACACGGGACAGGTGTGGATGTCGAACAATACCACAGTTGACCCGTGGCTAGCCAGAAAATCCAAGTCCAATGAAGATAATGGAGACTCGAGGAAACATCAGTGAAGATTATCAACAAATGTTGGCTTCACGATTAATCCACCTCATCTTGCACTAATGCGACTCCGTCTAATCACACATGTTGGATAATCACTTGAAAGGCGATTGAGACACAACTAGAGCGATGATTAGGTGGTTATTGGCCGACTTAATCTCGATTCTTGAAAGTACTTCCTTAGGATGGGCTGAACTAAAATGAGTTTAGACAACTCGATAAAACAATCTCTAAACTCAATCTTTGTTCACAAAGCAATTACAAGTTAGTAAAACCAACTTGTTAAACTACTTTTGACATTTAGCAAGTCCTCTTAGTACCATCGACAAGCCAAGGGTTGAGAGTTCACATTTGCTAGCAGGAGATCATGCGTTTGGGTAGAAATCCATTTGGTTAGGTTGTTCATCCGTCTCTTCCTCGTGAGACAAACCACTCACTTAGAAGATGTATGAACCAAACAAAAGGGCGAATGGATAAACTCCTGCATTTAGCAGTGGAGAAAAATCAATCTCCATTTTGAGAATTAATCAGTTGTCTCTCAACACTAAAAAGCTTCAAGGCTTCACCTTTACACAAAGGATGTAAAGGGAACTTGTATGAGTAGTCACTACCAAGATCAAAAGAAAAGCGACCACACATGAAAGTGGTATGCTCTTTTGATCCAACAGAGATGATAGATGTTTCTTGATCACTTGACAAACAACATATAAATTGTTTCAAGGAAGAGATCTACGGAAGATAACATATCAATGTAGCTCCATAATGGATCATGACTAGAGACCTTGATACCAGCATCCGACAAGTAGCACAATCCCGTGTGCGCATTCATAGGGAGCTCTCAGTTTCGCTGCGGCACAATAAGTCCTTAATCACGACACCATCACCGAACTGGCACCAATAATGAACCCACGTGGTAAAACTAGATTATGCCAAGATGACACATTGATATAGTCTCATAATGGATTGCAACTACTAATCGTGATACCAGCGCGTGCCAAGCAGCACAACCATGTGTGTACATTCATAGGAGGCCCTCGGTTTCGTCGTGGCACCATCGGTCTTAGTCATAACACCATTGCCAGACGTAATCAATAAGAAATCTCACACGACACAAATAGACTGGGCAAGAATGACAATATACAAAAAGAGACTCCACCTGTAATTACAAGTAGAGAGCCAAGTAGATCATGGACCGATGAGACAAACAAGATATGGCCATAACCTAAACTTGTTGATGAATGAGTATGATAGGAGACTGTTAATTCAGCCCTAAGCATATTTCTATGCCCATCATAGAGATTACAAGGTCACAGATTGGTATCTGATTATATATGGAGGGAAAACAATCATAAGATTAAATTGATAAAGTTTCAAGAGATATGAGGAAACCAAAGACATATAGTTCAAGAAAATGGTCGGACATGCCTTTCCTGAGTTAGGTTGATAAAGCGACAATGCAATCCTCCAAGAGAGGCAAAATAGAATAGAGACATCAACTTGCACCAACTGAACAATGGAATGGTCTTGGAAGGAGACATAACTCGAGATTCTTGTTTTAAGCCCAGGTACACTTTATGTCCAACAAAGAAATTATCTAAGGATTTATTGGTATGAGTTTGGTCATGGAGGGATAACGGAAAAATCAACTTTGGGTCATGGTTCACTAAATAAAAACGTGGCCTAGTTTTGGGTTTAGGCAAATAGTTCACCAATATTGGAAGCCGCCAACGACTGTCTGTCAGATTCGATGTTTTCTGGGATTGGCTGGTTATTATCGAAGATTCATTCCAGATTTCTCTCGAATTGCGAAGCCCATAACTGAATTGTTGAAGAAAGAAGCCAAGTTTGTTTGGGGTCAAAAGTGTGAAGATGCCTTCCATACATTGAGGCAACATCTGACCACATCACCGGTGTTAGCGCAACCCGACAGCAGCAAGCCATTTGATGTGTATTGTGATGCCTCTGGCACTGGACTAGGTTGTGTCTTGATGCAAGACAACCGAGTCATTGCTTACGCATCAAGAATGAATAATTACAAGCTATGACCCCATTAAAAACCTTTCTCCCCTCCTGAAAGGAAAAGGGTGACATAGAAAAAATGGAAAAAGATTACATCAAATTACACATAGTACCGTCGAAGCTCATCCGCATTCCAAGATCTGGGTATGTCATTGCCATCCATATCCTTCAATCTATAAGAACCGGGTCTTGACGAAGATACAACCAGAAAAAGGACCTTCCCACTTCAGTTGTAACTTGCCCACTGTATCTGGGTTGGCCACTCTCCGAAGCACCATATGCCCTTGCTTAATGTTTTTCAATCGAACCTTCCTATCACACCACCTTATTGTTTCGGCCTGATATTTATTGATGTGTTCTATGGCCTGAAGTCTGGTCCCTTCTATAGTATCTTTTGTTGTTTGATAATCAACTTCGTCTTCCGCCAAAGTTGTTGTTCTTATTGATCATGGCCTTGCTTCTTCTGGTGTTATTGCTTCGTCACCAAACAGGAGCTTGAAGGGTGTAAATCCAGTTGACCTTGACACGGTTGTGTTGTGGCTCCACACCACTTTAACCAAACTCATCTGGCCATTTTCCTCTGGGTTGGTTGAAGATTAACTTCATTATTCCTGTCATTATAATGCCATTTGCTCTTTCTACCAGTCCAATGGGATCAGCCTAGAGAAAAGCAAGTGTTTGGGCCAGACATTTTGCTTGAAGCTGAAGAGAACATCAAGATGGTTCGGGAGAATCTGAAGATAGCGCAATCAAGGCAGTGAAGTTACGCAGACACAAGAAGAAGAGAGTTGAGTTTCGAAGTTGGAGATTTTGTCTATTTGAAAGTTTCCCCTATCAGAGGAGTCAGAAGATTCGGATTTAAAGGCAAGCTAGCACCCCGCTATATTGGTTTGTATCAGATTCTCGCAAAGCGCGGAGAAGTGGCCTATCAGCTCAGTCTGCAAGAAAATTTGTCTGCTGTGCATGATGTCTTTCATGTGTCTCAGTTGAAGAAATATCTGTGTGTGCCAGAAGAGCAGTTGCCAGTGGAGGGTCTCAAACTCCAGGAAGACTTGACCTATATCGAGAAGCCAACGCAAATTATTAAGAATGCAGACAGAGTCACCATAAGGAAGACTATCAGAATGTGCAAAGTCAGATGGGGTCATCACTCCGAGGAAGAAGCAACTTGGGAGCGTGAAGATGACCTGATGGCTAAATATCCCGAATTCTTTGCTAGCCAACCTTGAATCTCGAGGGCGAGATTCTTTTAAGGGGGACAGGTATGTAACGCCCCAAATTTTAGAGTTAAATTTTTTCTTCTCCAGCACTCACCAAATTCGGGCGTTACCTTTCCTTTTTCTTTTTCTTCTCGCTATGCCTTTCTTTTTTAAAGTTTTAGCGAGATTAGCTCGATATCTTGTTTAAGTAAAACCCTAGGATTAAATCTTTTGGTTGTTGCACCATGCCAGACCATGCATCTATTTTGTTTGTTGAGTGAATTTGTGAAACATGCATTTAGAAAATAGATTAAATAGGGAAAAACCTTTTTCCGTTCTCTTCCCTCCCCCTCTCCTTGTGGCCCAGCCAGGCGCACGGTCGAGGCGCGGCTTTCCCCCCCACCCCCTCTCCTTTTTCCTCACGCGGCCCACCCCCCATCCTGGGCTGGCCTCGTGGCGCGGCCCAGCCGCCCCAACGCCCCTCCACCCGCGTCCCCCGCACGCTGCGCCCGTGGGCAGTTACCGCCGCCCCTGGTGGGGCCCACCTGTCAGCCCCCACCCCAAAAACTTCCTCCCTGCTCATCTCCTCTACCCCCCCGATGCACGTTCTTTCTCTCTCTCTCTCTCCTCCAAGACGACCTCGCCGCCCGGAATCGCCACCTTCATGGTGCTAATCAACCACTAAGACTTTCTAGTTAAATACTCTTCTAGGATTAACCTAGTTAGTATTAAAATGATTAATCAATGGAGCTATTTAATGGTTTTCTGGTCAAACAGTGTCCAAACAAATTCAAAAATTACTCAAAGTCTATAACCAACATTTTAAGTCTACCCAAAAAGTTTTATGATTTTTGTGATTACTAAACTATTTCTAAAATTCCAAAAGGCTTTACTCAAGTACTTTTAAATGCTACATAATTCAGAATTTGAAATAAAAATATTAGAAGTATTTTTAATAAATATTAATTGATTTTAGGAGCCTAACAAAGTTGGTCTCATGTTTTTACCATTTTTTACTATTTTCTACAGATTTCCCAAGCTAGTAGTAAAAAGAAAAAAATAAAACTATGAATAGTACCATGCTGAATTCGGCCCAGTCGCCCCAAACCTACATAGAAACCGCGCGCGTCCGTGCCCGCGCATGACTTTGCACAAAGGCCCTAGTGTTTTGAACATCCAGTAAAGTATCCTTGGGCACTATTCATATTTCTCACTGACAAATGCACATACACCCTCCCCTCATCTGGTCTTTACAACTCCATGTCCCCGACGATAGCGCTCTCTCGCTGACCACTCCTCACCGGGACACGCTACAAACGGCGACGACCATCGAACTCAAGCACCTAGTCATCATCCCTGAGCCAAGGTGACTCTAATCCATACATTCATTGAACTAATCGGGCTCGGATTCCCTCTGCCCATGACTACGAAGAAACACCGAGGATTGGCGAAGCCGTTCCCGTCAACCCAGTGCGGTAGCGTTCAATTACCGAGCATGGCAAGCCTCAGTGGCTCATAAGACTATTGTAACAACCAACGACAGGACCGGAAAGAACATATAATTAGCCGACCACTCTAAGGAAGGCCATGGCGGCGCATAAGGACAGCGAGGTAGTGTTCTCATCAATATACTATGGTAGCATTCAATCGAATGGGTTTACAAGCTATCAGGGACACTAGAGATACTTAGACATGAGTCAGAGGGCGGTGAGCTCACCTGAGGAGCTTTGGCCACGGTGAAGCACCTCACGGCGGAGATGGTGACCAGCTTTGGGGAATTCCGGTGACTGGGGGCTATGGTGCACGAGACGGGATAGCTGAGGATGGGATGGGCGTGTAACATAGAGGTGGAGTAGAGGGGAGTGCTCAATATATAGATATCGGCCATGGGTGCTACAAATTTGGGCAAAGATGAGCTCACGGTGGTGAGGAGATGAGTCACCGGAGTTCATCTACCGTGGCGCTCGATGGGGTAAGGTCTCGGGGCAGTAATTAGATGTCCACCACGACCTACCACGACATGGTAACGCCATCAAGTACGTGGCATGATCGCGAGTACCATTAGCTCACGCGATGGTGAGTCTCAGAGAAAATGCAATAAAGATGAAACCATAAAATAAAGTACTTGAGTTATTACATAAATCGGAGATTTGATAAAGATAGCATTGCTCTTAATGTTGCAGCAGAAGATAATTAACGTCGATAACGAGGAATATGGCACGGTTTGGCCCACTACTTCTCCTGATCCTCTTTTGCCGAGGCGGCATCCCACCACTCGACCGTCCAACCCGGTTGGTTGGTCAAGTCACACCATCAACCATGTCTTGCAGTGAACCTGTAAAAATGATGCCACAAGCAAGGCTGAGTATACTAATACTCAGCTAGACTTACCCAGTGTGAGGAGTCTACTCCTCTACCTCTAGACCATGATGATGTTTGGCTGAAGGGTTTTGGTTTGCCACAAGCACTAGTTGAGTCTAAAACAAGTTTTAGCTTTTTAAGATCTATATTTCTCTGGAGAACTAGGTTTTCTCCTTTGCATACATGGTAACAAACATTTAGTGCAAACAATATATTATCATAATAAACCTCATTTGACTTCTTACTCGATATAGTATCACGTATCAAGCAGTCTCATTAGATGTGAGAAGCAGACAATTCGAATCGAGTTTTAACCTTGAAAGGTAAACTTAAACACACGACATGTAGGGGCACTCCGTCCCCACACACATCAACCGTCCCCATCGATCCCCCGTTCGCGGTCAGGGCTCACCGCCTTGGCATGCAATGCCCCACTAACCCTGGCTGCCGCTGTGCAGTGGCTGCACTTGCACCCACCATAGCTAGCATGGGAGACCATGTCTCAGGACAAGTGAGGGGAAAGTCCGCGCCCAGCTTCACTCAGGTATAAGCTTACCGGTTACCATATTTCCCGACATGTGTTTAGTACATTCAAACGCTTGACACACGGTACCACACATTAATCCTTATTCCAATTTCCGTCTCGTAGACAGGGCATCCCCATGGATCCATGTCCACCGACAAAATAATTCTGCTACCAAGAAGATACAACTAATTCCTGATCTTGCGCGAGCGCTGGAAAAATCACTCAACTTCTACCAAGATCCTGAATTAGTAAATAGCAGCTACTCGACCTAGCCTTCTAGTATCCATCTAAAACGGAATCCTGAGTTCATGCAACTAGGGTTTCAAGCAATTCCTAAACTTAAGTGCACGATACAAACCTAAAAACAATAAGTGCAGTAAAATAACATATATATAACAGTTATGCATAAAACCAGGCTTGCCTTCAAATGTGGGTGCGACGGAAGGTTCCTCGGCGATGGGCTCTAGAGCTGGTTCCCGGGCTTCTTGTTGAGCCTCTTGCTCTTGGATCAGCACGTACTCTCTGTCCGCGAGATTGCAATCTAATGAATGCCAATGTATAAGAATGTACGCAATATATAAACCCTTTGTGCATGCTAGGAATTAAAGCCTCTTTTTAGATAGTTGGTTTGTAAAGCTCCTTTCTTGGTTAGCTCGGGAAGGTTCTTAACTAGGTTGAGTTTGGAATGAAGGTTGAGGTCTTTAGATGGGTGTGGATCTCTTTTCCTTAACCGTGGGCTACTTAACTTAATCCTTGCTTCCCTCAATTTAAAAGGTTTTAAGGGCGGGTTGAACTATGCGTCTGCTCTAGATGTTCCCAAAAATTCTACGAAAATTATAGTGGCTTCTTACTATCCCAATTATGTTTCTCTAAAAATTTGGGACGTAGAGCAGAAGCGGTTTAACTTGTACAAAAATGACAAGGTCTGGGGCAGAGAGGGCACTTTGAACTACAACCCTTGTGTAGAAGTGGCTTCTTCCCTAAGGCTCATTTCAGCTGCTGTTTATGTGCAATATTATGCCTCTATGCCAAGTTTTACTCCAGGAAACCTAGTGGTTATTTAATGGCGATTTTCTAAAGTTTGGGGGTTTGGAGGTGCTTACCACTAATACTCCTTTTGAAAAATGTCAAACAATAGATTTCTCAATTTTTCTAGTTTCTTCTTTGCGCAAGAGAAATCACACTACTACAGATATGCTTATTTAAGACACACATTTTAAGATGGATATCGGTGCATTTTATAGAAGCGACTTTTATCATATGGTGATGAGTAAGGTAAGACGGTTTGTTGGAGATCCGTCTTTAATAAAGAAGTGTTTTGAGACAGTTACATCGTAAGAACTGTCTTATATGGATTTAAGACAGATTGTTATTGGAATCCGTCTCAAATAAATATACCTTTTGAGTCATTAAAATTGCAAGAATTGTCTTAGATTCTGGTTAGTATATTAGACATTTCTGTATATGAAACATCTCAATTAAAAATATCAATTGCCTCAGACGTGGACCGCCTCCGCGCCGATGAGTACCTACACCTGGACAAGGTATGCCTCCACTACGGCTTTGGCCTCTTCTCCTACCTCCAAAGTTGCAACTCTGCAACTCGTCAGCTGAATTCACGCTCTCAGAATTCACCGCCAACCTCAGCAACCATGCAATCTACAGCACCGCTAATAAGGGCACCGTGGAGCATGACATCAAGAACTACCTTCAACCTAAATTTGGTACCTGGCCATGCACTAGGGCCTAGAAGAAATAGGTATTCAGGAAATAAAAAACCAGTTGTCCATCAACCCCTCACAAAAGGTGAAGTTATGCAAGTATATATGGTCCCTTTCTGGCGCTCATATATGCCCAGGTAATTCATAAATAGTAGACGCATATCTGTTCCTGATTGTTTAGTTTTTTTAAATGTATAATGCGCTTGCCTCTTTGATTTTACTTTTACTCCCTGCATCCGACCATGTTTGTTTTCTGAAAAGTGCCCATATTTGATTGTCCTGATTCTAATTTTTAGGGGCTACAAAAGGTTATTTCGGTGTACTGCTCTTGAACAATTAGATTTTCTTAAAGATGATTGCTTGAAGATAAACCGTATTGTGGGTGTTGTAGTATAAAATATGGATTATTCTAGGCCACATTCAATAGAGGTTCCCGAGCCTGACATAGGTTATCATTTTGGAACGCTTTTAGATACTCAGTGTAGATGTTATTTTTAGTGTAGCAGGAGAGAAGTTTCATGCCCATAAATTAGTATTGGTTGTCCATCTCCCTTTTTTAGATTTGATTTTTTCGACCATGAATTGGGTGGAGAGAAGAATGAAACTAATATGATGACTTAAATCAAAGAGATCGTTATTGATAACATGGATCGTGTAGTGTTCAATATATCTTTATATTTTGGTGTTAATGTCATCCATCCATTTCCCTGTCGAACAAACTTTGTGAGGGGCTTGATTGATTAGACATTAGGAAATTCCACTTTCGCTTTGATGCATCATTTACCTAGGCTTGGTATGGCAAGTGCTTGCATGCTTGCCAAAATTCTGCGGTGTCCTCTCGTTGCATAGTAAATTGCACGTACGATATGGCTCTTTTGTTATTCTTAGCATAGATGTGATAGTACTGTGCAAAAAACAGTACTGATGGTTGTGGTTATTGGGTTATGAGTGATGATAACTCTCTAAACATAAGTCATTTCTTACTTATGTTTGCTCTGTCAGTAAATTTTCTGAGTATATTTTAGCTCGATCAATATATTGTGTACTATTTTTTTAACTTCGCCCATTTGTTGCTTGGTGGTGTTAGTGCCTAAATAGGTCTGTCGAGCTGTGTATAATTCTGTCTGAATGTAGGGTCAGTAGAATATGGGTTTAGGAGGAGCTGGTTCTCCAATTCACAAGTTCGAGGGGCACAAAGCTTCAATTCTTTGTGCTCAAGCACTAGGCATGTAGAGGTATTTTTTGTTGTTATTTTCTCTTTATGTGGATGTGGTTACAAGGCTGTTGACAAAATATTACTACTCCATCGTCCTCCCTCTCACCCATAAGGTATTTGATATATTACTTTGTCCAGTCGATGTAGCTTACAAGGCTGCTGACAAAATAATCCAGGTTTGTTGGCACACTTTTAATCTTTCTTGTACGGGCACACTTTTAATCATATGTAGTTCTGGTGCTAATTTCTCTTCTATTGTTCAGGTTACTGAAGAAAACCTCGCAACACTATTTATAAATTGCGGACATGTACAAATTTATGGGACAGTTGTAAAGCCTCTTACATGTATTTAGTTCCCCATTTGATTTTGATCCAACTGTGCATAATCTTGGATATGCTCTCTAAAGGTTGTGGACTGTCGCATGTGTGGGGACCCAAATTCAGTCCTTAGGTTTGCTTTCATAGAGTTCACTGATGATGGTAATATATCCATATCCAACCATGTTTCAGTTTGCTTACTATGTGTAATGGATCTACAGTTTATCGGGTGAAAAACATCGATGTCCCAGAGGGTGCAAGGGCTGCTCTGAATCTGTCAGGAAACGTGCTTGGATATTATCCTGTCAATGTTCTACCATCAAAAACTGCCATTGCACCAGTCAACGAAACATTCCTACCCAGGGTATGCAAACCTTCTGGAACCAACATGCTTGTCTTAAGTTCATGGCTCAATGTTCATGCTCTATCTGATATGGTCTCTAAGAAAGTTGGTCGATTTTCTGTGCTCTCCAGCCTGACGATGAACGTGAAATGTGTGCAAGGACAATCTACTGCACAAACATTGACAAGAAGGTTTGGTACCTGCACTCATGCTACTACCATTAGGTATTCATTATGTCATGGTTCTATTTTAATACACGCAGGTCGCTCAAGCAGATCTAAAGTTATTCTTTGAGTCCATATGTGGTGAGGTTGGTCGTTCTTTACTCCAAACACAATCTCCCTTCTGTACAGCTAAAAGTTTGCAGAAATGGCAATTCAACCAGCACAGTATATCGTTGGCTCATGGCAATGGCTGCTAACAGGTATTTCGACTGAGGTTTCTTGGCGACTACCATCATTCTACCCGCATCGCTTTTGTGGAATTCGTGATGGTCATCTAAGCATACCTTCGCCTTCAAATTTGTGCAGCTTCTTTTTTTAGGGAAGTATTTTTTTGCGCAAAAGTTGCCTGGCTTTTAGCATCGTTTGATGGGTGAGGACACACATCACCTCCAAATACTAGAACGCTAGGGATATTTGTTCTCTCAAATAAAGCTTTACCTGTTATATTATATAATACTTCCGTAAGAAGAGCTGTTAGTGGCTGGAGTGAATAGAATTTGGTTGGTTGGTGCCTCCAAGTTGTTTGGTCTGCCGTTCAAATGCCTTATTATTCTGCGAGCTGTTTTAAGACTGGGCCTCAATTTTTTTCCAGGCAGAAAGTGCTACTGCCGCTCTCAACTCTAGCGGTGTGGTACTGGGATCCTTGCCAATAAGGTAAAACTCTGACTGATCTTCTTACGCTTTGCATTGAGGAAGGAGCTCTTCTGGGCGGTTGGATAACAGAGTCGTTCTAATGTGTTTTTATGGTGAACCATCCAAGACACCCGTGCGTCCCCGCGCCCTCGCCAGCTGATGTCGTCCTAGGTATACATACAGGAGGTGCTGACGATGGCACTGCTCATATATAAGTAATAGAGATAGACATGTATGAAAAGGGTCTTTTGTTTTCAAGTTGTGGGCTCGGCCTTTTTTTTCTCTCTCTCCTTGATTCACCGTTGGTCGAAGCTGTTCTTTTTTTACCTTGCACATAGAGGAGAGCTTCAGGTTGTCTGATGCTTCAGGTTGGTCATTTTTTCTGTAGGCTCCCAAGCCATCTTCTGGACCTCACAAGTCCAGGGAGTGCCTGCCTCTGATCCTCATCATCAGGAACATTGACAGTTGTATTTTAGTTTAGATTTAGAGTACACTTATGTATGCGTTGTTTGACAATGCTTATTTATGATATATTGAATGGTACTTATTTATATTATATTAATTATAATGTTGTTCAATATATGTGTATGTATATTTCTCTTTCAAATTATTATAACGTGATATCTGAAAAATGATTATAAATTGAAGAATGTACTGCCATTTAAGTCATTTCGTTTAAATCTTAATAAGACGGTCACCAAAATGTCTAATATCAGTCTCCAAAATAAGACAGTTTCTAAAACGTCCATTATTAGTCACCTAAATAAGATGGTTTTCCTATTGTAATCGTCTATTATTGTAGGATATTGGAGACAGTTACATAAATACTTTATGACTTATAATGTTTGTATTCTCTACGGTTCTTTAGAAGCAGTGTCTTAAACAAAAACCTAATTCAAGACGGTTTATCGGACAAAATGACTTAAACAAATACCGTTTTCAGACGGTTATAAATTAAAAATTCTCTTATATAATATCTTTTAAGACGGTTTATAACCATCTTAAATGTGGGACATCTTTTACGACTCCATCAAATTTGGACACTTCATAAGCGTCTTAAGAACTAAAAATTAACTGTCTCATATAACATGTTTTGTAGTAGTGTCATTCCCAATGTTGGTCATTTTTACTCATAGGGGATGGGCTGTTGATTTCTCAAAGTTTTATATACTTTCTCATGGGGTAGGGGTGGGGCATGATCTTCTGTGCAATTATATCATTTTTATATTTTTTTTCTCCCAAAGTGTATGACTTAGGTGTTCAGGGAAAAAACAAGGTTGTCCAATGCTTCCAACTGTTTCTTTTCATTTTATTTTCTAATGATATTTGCAAAAAACCTAGAGTCATTTGTTTATCCCACTCACCTTAGTGTTCTGAGGTGGCTAGTATTTTTGCAGTGGTTTATCCATGGTCAAGTAGCTACGAAAATTTTCTTAACCATAGTGCATAGGTCTTATTATTTTTACCATTATCTTCTCTTAAATACTTAAGATCTAAATTAAATATTAATTCTAGAAACAGTACTGGACTAGGGGTTTTCCTATTTTTCCTCTAAAGTTCAATTCATACAAAACCGAATAAAATTTGTTTGGTTGAATTTGCTCAAATATTTCTCCAGTTCCTCCGATGAACTCACTTCCACGACCGCGACAATGGCTTCGCAAGGCAACCAAGTTGTGGCACATTCGGCTACGAAGTTGGTGCTCCCAATCACATGCGTCTCAAGTTCTGAACCAGCCAATAAGAAGCAAAAGAAGAAAGCACAGAGAAGGGTACAACATGTTGGAGTGGAGGGACCCTTCATTAAGTCCAACTGGTCTCATATACCAATCACCTTCTCCCTAGATGACCTTCAGCTCAAGGATTATCCCCACAATGATGCAATGGTTATATCTTGTGTCATCAATGGGTTTCTGGTTCACAACGTCCTTGTAGACACAGGCAGTGCAACATATATCATCTTTGCAAAAGGTTTCAGGCAGATGCAGGAGCAGGATGACAAGATACATGATGCAACACACCCCTTGTGTGGCTTCGGAGGAAGGCAGATAGTGGCACTCGGGAAGATAACAATGCCAATCACCTTCAGTTATGTTCACAACACAAGAACAGAACAAGTTGTTTTTGACAGTGTTGATATGGATTATCCCTACAATGCAATCATTGGTCGAGAGACATTAAATGCCTTTGAAGCAATACATAATCCATCATATCTATGCAAGAAGATACCATCTAACCAGGGTCCCCATCGCTGTGCATAGAAGTCAAGAGGCTGCTAAAAGGGCCGAAGGGAACTGGATAGATTCAAAGGCCATCCATAAAATAGATGAAGTCGAAGCTCATCAACAGTATAAACATAAAAAAGATAAGGCTGCCTCAGCAGATCAACCAAAGCTCATGCTTCTGTGTGAAGACATAGCTGAGCAGAAGGTGTTGCTGGGGTCCCAATTGTCTGGTGAACAAGAGAAAACTTTGTTGAAGTTCCTGTTCAACAACAAGGATGTCTTTGCTTGGTCAGCCAATGTTCTTTGTGGTGTCAACAGAGATGTCATTGAACACTCACTCAATGTAGATCTGACTATCAGGCCAAGGAAGCAGAAGCTTCGGAAGATATCCGATGACAAAGTCGAAGGTGCAAGAAACGAAGTCAAGAAACTTCTGAGTGCCGGAGTAATCAGAGAGGTGACATATCTAGAGTGGCTAGCCAATACGGTGATGGTGAAAAAGGCTAATGGGAAGTGAAGAATGTGCATTGATTTTACGGATCTCAACAAAGCGTGTCCAAAGGATGAGTTCCCCTTGCCAAAAATAGACTCCCTTGTGGATGCAGCAGCCACTTTGGAGCTCATGAGTCTATTGGATTGCTATTCAGGCTATCATCAAATCTGCATGAAGAAGGAAGATGAGCCTAAGGCAAGCTTCATAACCCGTAGTGGGACCTACTGCTATCTTCGGATGCCCGAGGGGCTCAAGAATGCTGGATGAAGCTTCAACAGAATGACTTCCAAAGTCCTTAGCTCTCAGATTGGTAGGAATATTCTGACATATGTCGATGACATCATAGTAAAAAGCACAAAGCAAGAAAACCACATTGCCGATTTACAAGAAACATTAGCCAATTTTAGGAAGGCCAGCCTCAAGCTCAACCCAGAGAAATTTCTTGGGTGTCTTGTGTCAACAAAAGGAATTGAAGCAAATCCAAACAAAATGGAAGCTATACTTCGGATGGAGCCACCAAGCACAAGAAAAGGTGCTTAAAGATTAACAGGAAGACTGGAATCCCTCAACAGATTCATCTCAAGACCACCAGAAAGGAACTTTCCATTCTTCAAAGTGCTAAAATCAGCCAAAGTCTTTCAATGGGGACCAACTCAACAAAAGGCTTTTGAAGAGCTGAAGCAATATCTAATAGAATTGACAACGTTCACTCCACCTTCGTCAGGAGCCCCATTGCTACTGTATGTAGCTGCTTCTCATGTTGTAGTCAGTGCAGCGTTGCTACATGAAAAACAAGATGGCCAAGCGATGAAGAAAGTGCCAGTATACTTCGTCTCTGAAGTACTTAGTCCATCAAAAAGAAATTACATAGAGCTGGAGAAGGTGCTATATGTTGTATTGATGACCTCCAGAAAGCTAAATCAGCAGCACAGGCGCTCCCACTCCCTTCGGAAGTATTCTTTGAAACTATAAATCAGCGGCACAGGGGCACCTTCAGTCGAGCTCATGGAGCGAGCGATGTTAACAATCTCACCAGTACATAGCGAAGATTGGAGGATTGTATCTTTCTTGCAAGGCAACTATCCTTCGGATTGTAACACCCCAAGTGTTACCATGGCTATGGCACATCTATGCACTAATGACTGTGATCACATGTGGAAGAAACTTAAGGAGAAGAGCATAAGAACCTTGGAGACCATGTATTAACCAAGAAAGTTAATGACCTAAAAGCATTACCCAAGCTTTTGTACAATTATCACCTTGGGCAAGAGGGGAGTAAACCCTAGACCCCTCTTGAAGCCCTATCTCCTAAAACCTTGGGTGAAGTGGGGGGAGATTAAGAAAATGTGCAAATCATGGACTAACCCTTGGCCAAAGTTAAGTAACATATTAATCAACAAATATAGAGAGGAAACATTGCAAAAAGACCCCTTAAGAAACCCCAAATTCATTCCTTAAGTAGAAAGAGAGCTAGAGCTCTCTAATTCTCTCTAAGTCAAATTCTACACCTAATCTAAAGATCCACCGTGTTCACCTTGTAGATGGCACCAAAACCACCTAAGTTGTATACCAAAAATGTGGCATACCACCTAAGGCACCCCCTGGAAAAAGTTGAGACCGAGCCCATGACATTTGACATGTCTTGGCATCACTTTTGTCGCGCAATGGGCAGGGAGACAAGCCAGATTTGGCGTCCGCATATCTTCTGACCTAGGGCTTATCTTCCCTTGGAACTCACATACAAGAGATAGCCATAGGTGCCAGGAAGAGGTCTGCGCCGGATTTTTGCCAAGATTCGCACGTATGCGATCTCAGCAAGCTTTTGAACATGGGAAGAAGAACACCTCCACGTGTTCGACGCGCTCTGCGCACGCCAGAGCACACCCGCGTGTCCCGCGCCACGCTAAGCCGCGCCCGCGTCTCCTGCTCGCGCCCGTGCGTATATATCACCCTCAGGCGTCGACCGTACTCCTCCGCGCACGCTCGACCTCACCGGAGCCCGAAACCACCGGCGTTTGCCCCGCGCACGGCGTGCCCGCGGCCACCCGAGCCCCTGCCACCGTAGACCGGCCAATAGAGCCCTTCCCAGCCACGCCCGACCCTTGGAAGAGACTGTGCATGCCTCGGTGAAGCTCCTCGAGCAAGGAATCGGACTTTGCTTCGCCGGAGAAGCTAGTCCACGGTCGCCGGACTTCGCCCGACCGCCGGTGAATGTAGACCGGGTAAATCTCTGCTCCATTCTTCGATTCCTTGTGCACATAGCCTCTACGTCACCCCGTGGAGCTCATCGTGCCATTTGATTGAACTAGATCACCGTGGTTTAGCCGGAACACCCGCCGCCGACGAGATCACCCGCTTGCGCACGTGGACCGGACGATTCCGGCCACCTCCGCCGTCGAGCCGTACACCGCTGTGACCGCCAGGACCTCCCGGAACCAACCCCGCCTCTCGCTGAATCTCTCTCGCCGCCGGTAAGCCGTGCCGCCCTTTTCTTTCCCACGGGTACTGTTTGCATTAGGGGAAGGACCTCGGGGAAGAAGAAGGAAAGGTCGGGGGGATTTTTGAACCGTCAGTGACTCAGGGGAATAGTGGCGCAGGGGTAGATTTGAGTGGGTTGATTTGGATTAAACCCAAGGTCCTCGGTGTAAACTGTTTTTCTAGGAAACCTTTTTATTAATCTGATTTAAATTCAAACAGAACTTGAATAATTCATATCTTCTGTTTTGTTCACCCAAATCGAGTCAAACCAATTTTGCCAGATCTTAAATAATGTAAACCACTTAGGAAAAATATAAAACCCCCCAGTGTTACAGAAAACTTTAGAATTTTGAATTAAATGAGTAAGTGGCCAAAAGCTAAAAGAAATAAGGAAAAATAGTTACACTATTTGACTGAGGTTAAGAAACTTTAGAGAAGTACTTGATCACCTACTAACCTATTTAAAAATGATAAACCCCTCTGTATACCCCATTAAGGTAGAGTTTGCCATTTATTTCACATTGTGCTTAAAGTTAAAGAAAATAGGAAAGGTAATTTAAATAGAGAACCAGGGAACACCCACATTTTTGTTAGTCTACTTATTCAGTATAGTTTACTAGAAAAATTTATTATACTCTGGTTTAGTATAAAATAATTGTGATACCTTTTATTTTAAGAAAACAAGGAAAACTTAGAAAAACACTAGAAAAATAACCCCAAGGTGAAAACACCCCAAACCTTGGGATAATTAATGTTTTGTTATTAAACACATAGGAAAAATATGACATCTGCTGTTTGACATTTTTCAAATAACAAGATAGTAGAAAGTGCCTTTTTGACATTAAACTTTAGAAAATCACAACTAAATAACCACCAATTAACTTTCTGTGATTTTTGGCACAGAAGCATGTGATTACTGTTAGATACCAACAAAAATGACCCTTAGGACAGAACCCACCCCTAGTTTAAAGTTGTAGTGCAAAGTGACCCCCTTTGCCCAACTTTTGTTATTTTTGTCCAAGGCATACTCTTTTTATTCTGGACCTCAAATTCATAGAACAGACTATAGTGACCAATAGTAGCCCACTGTAATTTTTACAAAATTTTTGGAAAAAGTTAAACCACTGTTGTAGTTCAAACCCACACTGGAATTCATAAATAGAAAATAAAGAAGGGCAAAATTAATGGTGCAAATTAGTGTCACCCTAACCCAACTAGCAAAACCGTTTTTAAATTGTCCACTGAAATATATAAGGGAAATACAAATCCACTATGCTTATCCTACAAAACCCAAACCTCGAGTGATAAGCATAAACCACTAAAGCCACATATGACCAAGAAACCCTAAGTTACTAACTAACCTAGTTTTTCTTCCTTTAGCATAACGTTTGTAAATCCTGCATAATCATGACATACATATTCCTATTCATTGCATTCGATAGACTGCAACCTCGCTGACGGAGAGTACGTCCTCGTGCCGGAGCAAGGAGTTGCTCAGGAGGTAGCCCCGGATCCAGCACCAGAGCCTACACCAGAGGATCTGCCTGCCCCATCTTTGGAAGGCAAGCCCCGGTTTTATGCATAACCTATTTTATATGCTATTTTACTACACTTAATGATTGTAGGCTTGTATTGTGCACTTAAGTGTAGGAGTTGGTTGAAACCCTAGTTGCATGAACTCAAGAATCCTTTTTGTGATGGATACTAGTATGCTAGGTCGAGTAGCTGCTTTACTAATTAGGGATCTCGGTAGAAGTCGAGTGATTTTTCTAGCACTCGCGCGAGGTCAGGAATTGGTTGTATCCATTTATATATCGTACTGATGAGGGTCTGTGGACAACGGTCCATGGGGATGCGTTGTCTACGAGACGAAAATTGGAATAAGGATTAAGGTGTGGTACCGTGTGTCAAGCGTTTGAACGTACTAAACACATACCAAGAAATATGGTAAATCGGTAAGCCTAGTACCTGAGTGAACCTGCTCGCAGATTGCCCTCCTCACGCGACCTGAGACGTGGTCTCCCATTCCGGATATGGTGGGTACAAGTGCGGTCACTACATGACGGCAGTCGGGGTAAGCGAGGCATTGTACGCCAAGGCGGTGAGCCCCTTTCTGTTGCCAGGGAATCGATGGGGACGGTTGATGTGTGTGGGGACGGAGTGCCTCGCCACATCGTGTGTTTAGGTTTACCTTGCAAGGATAAAAACTCGATCCGAATCGTCTGCTTCTCGCAGCTAATGAGACTGCTTGATCCATGCTGCTACATTGAGTAACAAGTGAAAATGTGATGAGGTGACAAAAGATGTTGATTGCTAAATTTGCTTGTTACCATGAATGAGTAGATAATACATATTTAGTCTTAAGAGAGTCACACTAAAACTTGACAAAGCTAAAACTTGATTTATGAACTCAGCTAGTGCTTTTGGCAACCAAACCCCACAACCAAACAGCTGCATGTCTAGAGGTAGAGGAGTAGACTCCTCACACCGGGTAAGTCTAGTTGAGTATTAGTATACTCAGCCTTGCATGTCTAGAGGTAGAGGAGTAGACTCCTCACACAGGTTCTTTGGAGGACATGGTTGTTGGAATGACTTGGTCGTCCATCTTGCCACCGGGTTGGACTGTCGAGTGGGACCCCGCCTTGGCTGAGGAGGAGCATGAGGAGTGATGGGACATGCTTCCCCATCTCTTTGTTTAATTATCGTTAGTTTTATTCCGCTGCACTTCGAACAATGATGACTACTTTTGTTAAAACTCTGATGATGATGTAATAAGTTTAATACTCCTTAATGTATGGTTTTATGCTTTATTGTATTTGCTCTGTGACTCACCATCAAGTGAGACTGTGGTACTTGATCCTGTCAGTGGCCTCATCGGACTAGATCCGAGAGATTGACGGGTTATTCCCATTTAAGTGTGGTCTAGCCTTTAAGGTGGGACTTAGGCACTTAAGTTGGAATAATTCGGGCAGTTCCGCCACAGCTGGTATCGGAGCTTGTACCACCACAGAGGAATCAATAAACTATAAATACCATCCTTTTCCAAAGTAAAACTTGATAGAAACAAATGTTGGATAGATCGTAGGCCGATCAGGATAGACCTAGGACTTGAAGCTTTAGGATGATAGAGGGGTAGCTAGGTGGCTCATTGAGTTAGCCCTACAGGCTACTATAAGGGATAGGAGTTCTTCCCTATTCCCTCTAAGATTGATGTGAGGTCGTTCAGGACGAGCATGCATGCATCATTAATTAAACAAATGGATAACGGGGTAAGAACTTTAATACAAAATGATGACAAACTAAGCACCCCAAGTGCCACTGTCGTGGTTATAGAGAGGCTGAGTTGTGGTCCCGTTTTCTTTTTTTATAATTCTTTTTCTTTTTACTTATGCTTAACCATACACAAATGACTTCTCACGGATTGTAGGACGAAGGGAATGCACTGTCCCACACTGACGGGCTTGCACGAGAGGGTTTTCCCCGTATTTTGTGGGAGGTACTTCAGGAAGCTGGTTACACTACGCCTCCCCAGTACGTGGTGCAGCAGTTCGAGAAGCACCGAGTGCCCCGCTGTAGGGTGATGATCACCCTGGAGCCTCATCCCCTGCAGCCCGACTGGCATTCGCTGGACTCTGAGTCCTTTGGATACCGGGCTGAGGATACGATCGAGGCGATTGCTCTTCACGGATTGACCACTTTCTGCGGATTCCACCCCTTGGAGCTGTCCACTCACCCCATTGGCTTGTTCCCCGCTGAGAAGGAGGACGACCCAATGTGGAACGACCGAGTGGAGCATGCCAAGGACATCTGGGCTATCTACCCAGGCCAGACTGCTCACTTGACGGTGCGGTGCATGAATGCCCTGTATCGTCTGCAAGTGATGCGTGGTGAGGCAATGTCCCATCTGATGGCATTGTTGGAGGCAACTAAGATCACCTTGGATAACAGAGAGGAGCTTGTGGTTGACTTATCCACTGAGATGGTGGAAAAGGACTTACAGGTGGAGCAACTGTCAAATGAGATCCAAGAGCTTGAGGAACTAGTGGGAACAAGGGAGAACACCATCGAGGTTCTCGAGGATCAGTTAATTAACACCTAGCAGCAGCTTGCCGAGGCTAACGAGCACCTGGATATGCATCACCAGGAGATCCAGGACATGGAGGCCAATGAGGATGTCGACATCGAGGGAGGAGAGGAGCCTGCCTCCAGCTTGGACACTGCTGGCTCAGGGAGACCCCCTTCCCCCGAGTCGAGTGTTGCCTCATTTGCTCACTATATCACAGGGATAGAGTTAGAAGTCGGTGATGGTAGAACTCCTCGAAGCTAGTTTAGCTTTTGCACCCTTAGGGTACTAGGCTAGATAGAGTTGAGTCTTTTGGGGTATTGATGTAATCGCGATGAACTCTTTTGGAAGCATGGTTGATGAATGATGTCAGTCTTAATTTAAGAAGAAAAGTTTATGCCATGTGAAATCTTTTATGATTATGTAAGAATCTATCAGTTTCGCATTTTGACTCTTCCACCGCGAGTGAACCTTGAACCACAAAGTTATTGAATATATATGTGATTTTTCAGATGGCCGGGAGAGCGCGTCGTGGTCAAAATGAGCGCATTCCTCCACCACCGCCACCGCCTCCTACTCTGCAGGAGCTGATGGCTCAGCAAAATGAGATTTTGAGACAGCTAGCTCAGCGTCAGCCACCACCTCAGCACTATGGTGGTGGTGATCATCAGCGTCACCCCGCGGCAGCCACCTATCAGGAGTTCCTCAGTACCCAGCCACCATTGTTCACCAGGGCAGAGGACCCCCTTGATGCGGATGTATGGTTGAGAGTAGTGGAATCCAAATTCCCGCTACTCCATGGAGTTTGCTCAGAGCTCACTAAGGTCAGGTTCGCCACCCAATAGCTTCGCGGACCCGCGCGGACATGGTGGGACCATTTTCTTGCTATGCAGCCAGAGGACCGAGAGGTGGAATGAAGAGAGTTCAAGGCAGCTTTCAGGGGGAACATATACCAGCAGGCATTATGGACCGAAAGCTCAACGAGTTCCTGGCACTCACTCAAGGGAACCGGACAGTGTTACAGTATGCTCAGGCCTTTAATGACCTGTGCCAGTATGCCGGGTATCATGTAGACATGGACGAGAAGAAGAGGGACAGGTTCAGGAGGGGGCTCAGCACTAAGCTCTGTGACCGTCTCAACACAGTCAGGGCCAACAGCTATAATGAGTTAGTCAACATGGCCATCTCCCAGGAGGACTGTAGCACAGCTCATCAGGCAGAGAAGAAAAGGAAGACCCCTGTGGCAGGACCTTCAGCTCAGCCACAGCGCTTCAGGATTGTGTCTGACACTCAGAACAGGGGACCTCAGCAGCAGCAAGGACGTTGGGTGATCCAACCACAGCAGCAGCAGCAGGCACCCAACCGCACCTAGTTTCCAGCTCAGAGGAACAATCAACAGCAACAACAATATCGACAGGCCAATGACAACAGGTGTTTCACTTGTGGCAACACCGGACATTATGCCAAGAATTGCCCCAGAAACCAGCAGAGGCAGGGACATAATGTTAACCAGAACCAAGGCAAGAGGCAGAAGGTGCAAGTGAGGCAAGGCAGGCTGAACTTCACTACCATGGCTGATATTCCAGAGGGAGCACCCATCATGACTGGTATCTTTTCAGTTTTGAATTATCCTGCTATTATTCTTTTTGATTCTGGTGCATCCCATAGTTTTATCAGTGCCAAATTTAGTGCCAAGTGCCAATTACCTTTTCACCACACCGATGGGGGTATTACAATTTCAACCCCAGGAGGTAGGGTTGCCACCTGTCAAATCAACAGGCAGGTGCCTATAAAATTGGGTAGTCTTGTGATTAGAACCACCCTTCTCATCTTAGGATTGGATAGCACGGACATCATATTGGGAACTGATTGGTTATCCAGGCATCAGGCAGTATTGGATATTGCAGCAAGGGACATTGAGATTCACTCCCCTACTTATGGCGAAACTACTTTATATTTGCCTGATCAGGGTTGTACCCGTTCTTGTGAATTCACTCTGTTAGAATCGTCAGTTGAAATAATCACAGTAGTCTGTGTGACACCCCAGTGTCACCTAGGGTTTATCTCAAATGCCAAACCAAGAACCATTATTTTATGTGAACCAAAGTAAGCATGAGCATCAAAATAACTTAAGTAATAAAGAATTCACCAAGTATATACTTAAAAGTATCATGATCAAAACAATTGAGTCCTTGAAAAGGGTAGAATGTGCAACCCAAATTAAAAACCCTAAGTGAGCCCCATGAGCAAAATTCAAGAAAATAAGAAAAAGGGGATGAAAAGTTTAAAGTTATGACTTGAGCCAATTATAAAAATTGAAGTATATATAATGAGCAACAAGAAATGTTGAGAAAGCTTAGCCAAAATAACTCAAATAAAACCCCAAACCAAGCTTCTCTTGTGGGGACTTAATGGGAATTCTGAATTTTAGAATTCTGAAATTCAGACCTTGAGCCAAAGATCAGGGATGTTCACCTTGATCCCTAACTGGAATCCTAATGGTCCCATTGACAAAATTGTGTCTAACTAACCCCTCTGTCGTGTGCCAGAAGATGGCATTGGGACGCGAGCCCTAGACACGACAAAACCTTGGATTTGCCTCGGGTTTGGGCAGGGAGACAGACCGGATTTCCTGGCTCCATATCTCTGCAACCAGTTGGCAAAATCCTATGACCCACACACAAGAATGGTAGCTTGTAGGGAGGAGAAGAGGTTTTGTGCACTGACCAAGGCGAGAGCAGGCTCGGATGAGCGACCACACGCGCCAGAACTTGGGCAGAACGCACGGGCACACGTGTTCGACCCTGGTCGGCACGCCAGAGCTCGCCCAACCCGCGCGCGCGCTGACCCCGGCGTCCGGTCAAGTCCGCCGCGCGCCCACGCCCTCGGCCGTGCCCGCCCGCGCCTATAAAGCCTCCCCGGGCGCACCTCACTTCGCCCCGCACTCACCCTCACCGGCCAGCCCCCTATCCTTAGCTTTGGCGAGCTCAATTCCGCCCGCCATTGCCGCCAGAGCTTCGGCCACCGTGGCCAGCCCACTCCAGCCACCCTCAAGTCGAGCCAGTGCTTCGGCTAGCTCCGCCAGTAGCCCGTGAAGCTTGCCAAGCCCTCGGACCCGGCCGGACTTCACCGAAGGCCCGAGATCGACCTCACCGGACTTCGGTCTTCCGCCGCCGCGCGTGGACCGAGCTATCCAGTGAGTCTCCGCCCAATTCCTTGCGCTCATATCTTCTCTGGCATCCCGTGAACCTCCCTGACCCATCCAATTGAACTATCTCGCCGTGACCAGGCCGGACTCCTCGCCGCCGACGAGCATCCCCGCCTGCGCGCGTGGACCGACCGACTCCGGCCATCTCCGACGGTGACCCGCACACCGCTGTGATCCCCTAGACCTCCCCTTCATCCTCGACCACTTCACCGGAGCAATCTCGCCGCCGGTAAGCCCCTCCGCCCTTTCTTCCGCCGTGGTTACTGTTTGAGGTAGAAGAAGGACCTCGGGTTAGGATTTGTAGAACCCGAGGGGTTTTCTGTAACGTCAGTGACTCATGTGAATAGTAGCTTAAGGACTGATCCGCGAAGAAAACTTAAAAACCCGCTAGGGACCCCAGTGCAAAGTGGATTTCCATTAAACCAATTCTGTTATTCTTTTTAAAATGACCAGAGAACTTAGAAAACCCATAACTTGATGAATTTTTCATAAAAAGTTGTCAAACCAATTTTGGTAGCTCCTGAATATTATGAACCATCATTTAAAAATGATAAACCCTATGATTCTGTTCTAGATTTTAGAGTTTAAAATTAAAAACAGAAACTTACCAAACCTAGTTTAATTAAGGAAAATTAGTTTTCCTTCTGTACTGAACCTAAGAAAATTTGTAGGTATTCAAACCTCATTTAGACACTGTTTAAAAATAGTAAGAACCCCAGCATTGGAAAATATGATGTAGATATTCAATTAAAGCTATTTTGCCCAAAACTTAGGAAAAATTAGAAAGGCATTAGAAATTAATGAACAATAATTAAAATTATTTTTCCTAGTTTGCTTAAGTAACAGAGAACCTAGGAATAATACAGAGACTATTAGTTCAGACCAGTTTTAAATTAAAATGTTTTATTTAGCCTTAATTGGACTGAAAATCAATTATTAGAGTTACAAAGCTATAACCAAAATGAGTAATAAAAATCCAGTGAACTTACAACCACCAGAGCCCCACTACAAAAATAAAGAACACCACAACCCAACTTTTTAAGTAAGGAAAATAAATACAAAGTGATAATAAGGCATTTTCCAAATAAATCATGAACAAACCCTATTAATGTGATAATGGGCAACCAAAAATTAGCTAAGTCCATGATGAGATAAACTACCAGATAAAAATGCCAACCCATGAAAAAGAAGCAAACTCATACCAATTGCTAATGATTTAAGAGAAAGGCCAATACCACCCCTTTCCTTAAGCAAAAAGAGGCCAAACTTCAGAATGATTGCTCTTGCACAAAACAATAACTAAGAAAAATAAGCACCCTATTGTTTGATGCTTTTCAAATATAGTGGTAGTAGAAAGGACCCCTTTGGCTAGAAACTTGAGAAAACCATAGAAAAATAATTAAAAGGTATTAATGATTAGAAATTTGTATCAAGTCATGTTATAACACCTAAAAGCCAGCAAAAATAAGTTTTGGAGAATTGCCCACTGTTAAAGAGTAGTTGTAGTTCAAAGCACCCCTTCTGCCCTAGAATTTCATAATTTTGTCCAGAGAAAACTATTCACTTTCTGATCCCCAAATTTTGAGACAGAGAAACACACACCAGTAACAAGCCACTGTAATTTTTGCACAATTTTTAAAATTTTATAAAAGCAACTTGTAGTTCAAACCTACTCCAAAACAATAAAGAGAATAAAAGAAAAGGAAAGAAGAAATAAACCCCACCTCAATAAATCTAACTTAAGTACTTATCAATTCTCAATAAAACTTAAAAAGGAATTCAGTGGAACCCCAAAAAATTTAATCTACTTACCTTAGCTAAGTTTAAACCAATTTACCAAGTATACCACCCAAGGGTCTTACATAAGTAAAGTTAACCTTGTTTAACTCAAGAAAGATCATGCACCTTTAAGTTGTGATTTCTAAAAGCACATGTCATATCATGCCTATATCTTACACATTGCATTCATTAGATTGTAATCTTGCCGACGGAGAGTACGTGCTCATCCCCGAGCAAGGATCTGTCCAAGAGGAGGACCAGGAGCAGGCTTCAGAGGCTGCTATTGAGGATCTCCCCGCAGCCCCAGCAATTGAAGGCAAGCCCCGGTTTTATGCATAACCTGTTAATTATGCTATTTTACTACACTTAATGCTTGTAGGATTGCAATGTGCACTTAAGTGTAGGAGTTGCTTGAAACCTCTAGTTGCATGAACTTAGGATTCCTTTTGAGATGAATACTAGTATGCTAGGTCGAGTAGTTGCGTGCTAATCAGGATCTCGGTAGAAGTCGGGTGATTTTTCTAGCACTCGCGCGAGGTTAGGAATTGATTGTATTCATCTTGATAATGGGATATATGTTAGTCTATGGACTTGGATCCAGGGAGGATGCCTTGTCCATGAGACGGGAAAAATGAATTAAGGATTAATGTGTGGATACCTGAGTCAAGCTTTTGAACGTACTAAGCACATGCCGGGAAAAATGGTAACCGGTAAACCTAGTACCTGAGTGAAGCCGGGCGGGGACTTTATCCCTCATGCGACCTGAGACTGGGTCTCCCATGCTAGCTATGGTGGGTACAAGTGCGGTCATTGCACGGCGGCAGCCGGGGTCAGTGGAGCATTGTATGCCAAGGTGGTGAGGACTGGACGCGAACGGGGAATCGATGGGGACGGTTGTCATGTGTGGGGTCGGAGTACCCTGACATGCCATGTGTTTAGGTTTACCTTGCAAGGTTAAAACTCGATTCAAATCGTCTGCTTCTCGCAGCTAATGAGACTGGTTGATTTCCTTGTACTGCATCGAGTAAGAAGTGAAATGTGGTTACATGAGATAACTTGTTGATTGAACTAAATGCTTGTTACCATGTATGCTTAGAAGGAGAAAATCTAGCTAAGTTAATGATGGTAGAATTTGAAAAGCTAAAAATTGATTTTAAAAACAGCTAGTGCTTTTGGCAAACCAAACCCCTCAGCCAAACAGCTGCATAGTCTAGAGGTAGAGGAGTAGACTCCTCACACCGGTTAAGTCTAGCTGAGTATTACTATACCACCGGGTTGGATGGTCGAGTGGTATGTTGCTCCGGCAGGAGAGGAGCATAAGGAGTAGTGGGCTAGGCCTTGCCCATTTCCTCATTACCGACGACATCGATTATCCGCTGCACTTTATTTTGTGAACTTTATTTGCTACGCAAAAACACCGATTTATGTAATAACTCCGCACTTAATTTGAGGTTTCCTGTTTTATTGTATTTCTTCTGTGACTCACCTTCGAGTGAGATTGTGGAATTTGATCCTGGTTAAGTGGCTCTATCAGACTAGATCTGAAGGACTGACGGGTTATTCCGATTTAAGTGTGTTACGGCCCCTGAGGCGTGACTTAGGCACTTAAGCTGGAATAATTCGGGTGGTTCTGCCACAGCTGGTATTGGAGCAAATTCCACCACAGAGAAGGACAATAAACCATGAATACCAATTTTCAAAATCTAAAACTTGCCTAGAAACTACTACAGATCGTCAGGACTAGACCGCTAGACCTAGGACGAAAGGCCTTAGGCATAGAGGGAGAAATAGGTGGCTAACTAAGTAGGCCCCGTGGGCCAGTACTTATCTTTTAAGGATGCCCTAAAAAGCACCCTATTTTCTTTTGAGAGGCAACGTTTCTTCCAGCATGCATGCATTATAAAACACAAAGAGGAATTAAAATTTGAGCTAACCCACTTTCCTTAAAACCATCCGGGCTCTCTTTTTCTTTTTCCTTCCACCATAATCTTTATCTTTGATTCCCTTCCGCAGATGAATTCACCCACCCCCGCCAGTGGAGGAGACTCTCGTTTCAGTTCTGACTTCCTTTCTCGCGATGGCTTTCCTTCCATCTTGTGGGAAGTGCTTAACTCCGCCGGTTACCCTACGCCCCCTTTGTACACGGTGCAGTTGTATGAGGAGCATCGGGTACCTCGTTGTCGGGTCTGGCTGACCTTGGAGGCTCATCCCCTTCAGCCGGGTTGGCGTTCTCTTGACTCTGAGACGATTGGACTCAGGACGGACGACAACGTTAAGGCAGCAGCCATGAAGACTCTTACGACTTTCTGTGGCTACCATCCCCTAGAGATGGTGATGCACCCTTTGGGACTCTTCCCTGCTGAGAAGAAGGATGATCCCATGTGGTGTAACCGCGTGAGCCATGTGAAGGATGTGTGGGCGATGTATCCTGACTTGGTTGGGAGGGTCACTATTCAGTGCATGAGTGCGCTGTACCGCCTTCAGGCCCTTTAGAGCGATGCTATGGCGCTTCTTGCTAACACCGCTCAGACTGCCAAGCTCACTCTCGACAGTCGGGAAGATTTTGTGGTCGACCTATCCACAGAGTTGGTGGAGAAGGATCTACAGGTGGAAAGGCTGAACCAGTGCATCACCACCTTGGAGCAGCAGGTGGAGATCCGAGACAACACTATCGATGTCTTGGAGAACCAGCTTCACGATGTGCAGAGGGAACTCGAAGAAGCAAATGACCACTTGGACATGCACCACCTCGAGATGGAGGCCAATGAAGCAGGAAGCGAGGGAGAAGAGGCTCCCGAGGAGCTAGGACCAGCCTCTGGTGCCAATGGGACTACCTCCGCGATGCCTCCTTCACCCGTATCCAGTGTCGCTTCCACCGCTCAGGGTTAAGCAGTCACTTCGACACTTTTAGGCGGATAGAAACCCATGCGAGCTTAGTAATATCACATTTTTGACTAGGCTTACGGGTACTTTCCTCTGATTGATGTAACCCTATAAACTTTTGAAATCTGTGGGATCTTTTGTCACCATGTTATCTTCATTTCGGACCTAATATTATGATTATGGCATTTTTTCTTCCATATGAGATGATATCTTGTCATTCGAAATTGTGAGTTGGGATAACAATGGCGACAATCTCTGTTTTCAGATGGCAGCTAGGCAGCGTCGCGGGCAGAACGAGCAGGTTCCCCCGCCACCTCCTCCAGCTCCCACAGTGCAGGAGCTGATGGCCCAGCAGAATGAGATTCTGCGACAGCTCTTGCAGCGTCAGCCCCACCCCCAACAGCATGGTGGAGGCCAGCATCAGCGACCTCCGGCTATGGCAACTTACCAGGAGTTTCTGAGCACGCAGCCGCCCTTGTTCACCAAGGCAGAGGATCCGTTGGACGCCGACGTATGGCTTCGCGTCGTCGAGTCCAAGTTTCCCCTCCTCACGGGAGATTGCCCTGATGAGGCCAAGGCTCGCTTCGCCGCACAGCAGCTTCGCGGCCCTGCTCGGACTTGGTGGGATCACTTTCGTGCTATGCTCCCCGCTGATCGTGAGGTATCTTGGGAGGAATTCAAGACTGCCTTCAGAGGACACCACATCCCAGCTGGCATTCTTGATCAGAAGTTGAATGAATTTCTGGCCCTTAATCAAGGAACCCGCACGGTACTGCAGTATGCGCAAGCCTTCAACGACTTATGCCAGTATGCAGGGTATCATGCTGATTCTGATGAAAAGAAGAGGGATCGCTTCCGCAGGGGTCTCAATACCAAGCTGCGGGAACGACTCAACACTGTCCGGGCTGATAGCTTCAATGAGTTGGTCAACATGGCCATCTCTCAGGAGGATTGCATTGCTGCTCACCAGGCAGAGAAGAAGAGAAAGGCACCAATGGCAGCACCATCCGCTCAGGCTCAGAGGTTCCGAATTGTTTCTCACAATCAGAGCAAGGGTTTTCAGCAGCAGGCAGGCAGATGGGAGATCAGGCCACCTCAGCAGCAGCAGCAGCCGGCACCCAACCGCTATCCAGCTCCCGCCCCAAGGAACAATCAGCCTCCGCAGCAGCAGCAGTTCCACCAGGGCAATGGGAACAAGTGTTTCACTTGTGGCAATGTGGGCCACTATGCCAAGAATTGTCCCAGGAACCAGCAGAGGCAGATGCCAACACCAAATCAAGACAAGGGAAGAAAGCAGAAGGTGCAAGTCAGGCAAGGGAAGCTCAACTTTACTACTCTCGAGGAAGTACCAGAAGGAGCTCCTATCATGACCGGTACTTTTTCAGTTTATAATCAACCTGCTTTAATTCTGTTTGATTCTGGTGCATCTCATAGTTTCATTAGCCAAAAGTTCAGTGCTAAATGCAAACTGCCATTCTCTCACTCAAAAGGGTCATTCATGATAGTCACACTTGGGGGTAAAATTGCAACTAATCAATTAAACCAAAGTGTGCCTATTCAACTGGGAAGCCACATTGTCAAAACCACTCTTCTTGTGTTGGGATTGGAAAATGTGGACATTATTCTAGGGGCAAATTGGATGACCTTGCACCAAGTTGTGATGGATGTAGCCAGCCGTACCGTGGAAGTTAATTCTCCTTTCTGCGGGAATTTCACTTTAATTCTGCCCAGTCAAGGTTCTACTCAGTCATGTGCTTTCTCTATGACGAAGTTACCCCTGAAGAAGATCCCAGTGGTCTGTGAGTATGCAGATGTCTTCCCTGATGAATTGCCAGGAATGCCACCAGACCGGGATATTGAATTCGCCATCGAGTTGCAACCGGGAACGGCCCCAATTTCCAAGAGGCCCTACCAAATGCCACCCGATGAGTTGGCAGAGTTGAAGAAGCAATTGCAAGAATTGCTGGATAAGGGTTTTATTCGCCCAAGCACTTCGCCTTGGGGATGTCCAGCACTGTTTGTGAAGAAGAAGGATGAAAGCTTGAGGCTATGTATAGATTACCGCCCTCTTAATGCGGTAACTATCAAGAACAAGTATCCTTTGCCTCGTATTGATGTTCTCTTTGACCAGTTGGTCAGGGCCAAGGTGTTTTCGAAGATAGACCTTCGCTCTGGCTACCATCAGATCAAAATACGAGCAAGTGATATTTCGAAGACGACATTCTCAACCAGATATGGGCTATATGAATTCTTGGTGATGTCATTCGGGCTGACAAATGCACCAGCATATTTCATGTATCTGATGAATTTTGTTTTTATGCCGGAATTGGACAAGTTCGTGGTGGTTTTCATCGATGACATTCTGGTGTACCCAAAGAACAAAGAAGAACATGTCGGGCATTTGCATGTAGTACTTCAACGTCTGCGAGAGCACCACCTTTATGCCAAGTTATCCAAGTGTGATTTTTGGCTAAAGGAAATCAAATTCTTGGGTCACACTATCTCTCAGGCTGGAATAGCTGTTGATCCTGATAAAGTGCAAGAGGTGATGAACTGGAGGCCACCAACAACTGTTCGCTAGATTCAGAGTTTTCTGGGATTAGCTGGTTATTACCGAAGATTTATTCCGGACTTCTCTCGAATTGCGAAGCCTATTACTGAGTTGCTAAAGAAAGAAGTCAAGTTTGTGTGGAGTCAAAAGTGCGAAGATGCCTTCCATGCATTAAGGCAGCATCTGACCACAACACCAGTATTGGCGCAACCCGACAGCAGCAAGCCTTTTGATGTATATTGCGATGCCTCAGGCACCGGGCTAGGTTGTGTCTTGATGCAAGACAACCGAGTCATTGCTTATGCCTCAAGAGCACTCAGGCCTCATGAGCAAAATTATCCCACTCATGACCTCGAGTTAGCAGCAGTGGTTCACGCATTGAAGATGTGGAGGCACTATCTAATGGGAACCCACTGCAACATCTTCACTGATCATAAGAGCCTTAAGTACATTTTTACTCATGCTGATCTCAACATGAGGCAGAGGAGATGGCTAGAGCTGATCAAGGATTATGACCTGGAGGTACATTATCACCCAGGAAAAGCTAAGGTGGTAGCAGATGCCTTGAGTCGGAAGTTGCAATGCAACTGTATTCTGATGGATTCTCGCATTAACACCTTGTGTGATGAGTTGAGCAAGATGCAAATTGAAGTGATTCCTTCTGGTTCTTTGTCTCACATTTCTGTTGAGCCAGCTTTGCAAGACCAGATTATCATGGCCCAGCTCAGTGACAAGGGAGTGCAGATTATCAAGAAGAATCTCCATCAGAAGGTTGAGAAGTATAATTGTTTCCGCCAGGATGAAAAGGGTGTGTTATGGTTCAAAAGCAGATTGGTAATTCCTAAAGACCAGGATCTCAAGAGGAAAATTTTGGATGAGGCTCATCTCTCCAAATTCTCTATGCATCCGGGAAGCACCAAGATGTACCATGATCTGAAGCCTTTGTACTGGTGGACCAGAATGAAGAGGGAGATAGCCCAGTATGTATCAGAATGTGACACCTGTTAGAGGATAAAGGCAAGCCACTTGAAGTCAGCTGGAGCTTTGCAACCCCTGTCCATACCTTCGTGGAAGTGGGACGACATCAGCATGGATTTCATTGTGGGTCTGCCCAACACCTCTCGTCATCATGATTCGATTTGGGTTATTGTGGACCGATTGACGAAAGTGGCACATTTTCTTCCTTTGCACACCACTGATAAGGCTCAGAAATATGCAGAATTGTATATCGACCGGATCGTGTGTTTGCACGGATTACCTCGGACCATTGTTTCTGACCGAGGAGCCCAATTTGTTGCCAGATTTTGGGAACAATTGCAAGAGTCTTTGGGAACCAAGCTAATCAGGAGTTCAGCTTACCACCCACAGACTGATGGTCAGACGGAAAGGGTAAACCAAATTCTGGAGGATATGCTGAGAGCTTGTGCGATCGATTGTGGCAAGAACTGGGATAAGCACCTCTCCTTGGCAGAGTTTGCTTATAACAATAGTTATCAATCCAGCCTAAAGATGGCACCTTTTGAAGCTCTATATGGAAGAAGGTGCAGAACACCACTCAATTGGTCTCAACCTGGTGAAAGAGAAGTTTTTGGACCTGATTTAGTGACTGAAGCCGAAAGGAAGGTCAAGCTAATCAGGAAGAATCTAGAAGTTGCTCAGGCCAGGCAGAAGCGTTATCATGATAGAAGAAGGAAACATCTCCAATTCGAGGTGGGAAGTTTTGTATACCTCAAGGTATCACCCACCAAAGGAGTGCAGAGGTTTGGGATAAAAGGCAAGCTAGCCCCTCGTTACATTGGACCTTATGAGATCATAGAAGCCTGTGGACCCGTGGCATACAAGCTGAAGTTACCTTCAAAGATGTCTGCCATTCACAGTGTATTCCATGTATCTCAGCTGAAGAAGTGTGTTCGATTGCCGACCGAGATCATAGCAGAGCCAGAATTGGAGATAGAGCCAGATCTATCATACCAAGAGTACCCCTCCAAGATTCTGGATTGCAAAGAAAGATCAACTCGGGCTAAATCGATCAGGATGTACAAGGTCCAGTGGAGTAATCACTCAGAGGAGGAAGCTACTTGGGAAACTAAGGAATTCCTGAGATCCAACTTCCCCGATTGCCTATCTAAGGAAGCTGGTACGTAATCACCCCCAACCCCTCCTCCTGCCCTTCGAACCTAATTTCCAAAAATATGATCTTAATTCAGAATGAAGTAACTATGAAGTAAAACTTAAAAGTACTTCCTTCTGAAGTTGCAAAGAGAATGACATTTGAAGAGCAGTTTTACCCTAATAATAACAATAATCACCCGATTCCTATAAGTCTCACCCTTCGCTTCACCCTGGGAGGACTCTGGCCCGAATCTCGGGACAAGATTCCTTTAAGGGGGGAAGGCTGTGACACCCCAGTGTCACCTAGGGTTTATCTCAAATGCCAAACCAAGAACCATTATTTTATGTGAACCAAAGTAAGCATGAGCATCAAAATAACTTAAGTAATAAAGAATTCACCAAGTATATACTTAAAAGTATCATGATCAAAACAATTGAGTCCTTGAAAAGGGTAGAATGTGCAACCCAAATTAAAAACCCTAAGTGAGCCCCATGAGCAAAATTCAAGAAAATAAGAAAAAGGGGATGAAAAGTTTAAAGTTATGACTTGAGCCAATTATAAAAATTGAAGTATATATAATGAGCAACAAGAAATGTTGAGAAAGCTTAGCCAAAATAACTCAAATAAAACCCCAAACCAAGCTTCTCATGTGGGGACTTAATGGGAATTCTGAATTTCAGAATTCTGAAATTCAGACCTTGAGCCAAAGATCAGGGATGTTCACCTTGATCCCTAACTCGAATCCTAATGGTCCCATTGACAAAATTGTGTCTAACTAACCCCTCTGTCGTGTGCCAGAAGATGGCATTGGGACGCGAGCCCTAGACACGACAAAACCTTGGATTTGCCTCGGGTTTGGGCAGGGAGACAGACCGGATTTCCTGGCTCCGTATCTCTGCAACCAGTAGGCAAAATCCTATGACCCCCACACAAGAATGGTAGCTTGTAGGGAGGAGAAGAGGTTTTGTGCACTGACCAAGGCGAGAGCAGGCTCGGATGAGCGACCACACGCGCCAGAACTTGGGCAGAACGCACGGGCACACGTGTTCGACCCTGGTCGGCACGCCAGAGCTCGCCCAACCCGCGCGCGCGCTCACCCTAGCGTCCGGTCAAGTCCGCCGCGCGCCCACGCCCTCGGCCGTGCCCGCCCGCGCCTATAAAGCCTCCCCGGGCGCACCTCACTTCGCCCCGGACTCACCCTCACCGGCCAGCCCCCTTTCCTTAGCTCCGGCGAGCTCAATTCCGCTCGCCATTGCCGCCAGAGCTTCGGCCACTGTGGCTAGCCCACTCCAGCCACCCTCAAGTCGAGCCAGTGCTTCGGCTAGCTCCGCCAGTAGCCCGTGAAGCTTGCCAAGCCCTCGAACCCGGCCGGACTTCACCGGAGGCCCGAGATCGACCTCACCGGACTTCGGTCTTCCGCCGCCGCGCGTGGACCGAGCTATCCAGTGAGTCTCCGCCCAATTCCTTGTGCTCATATCTTCTCTGGCATCCCGTGAACCTCCCTGACCCATCCAATTGAACTATCTCGCCGTGACCAGGCCGGACTCCTCGCCGCCGACGAGCATCCCCGCCTGCGCGCGTGGACCGACCGACTCCGACCATCTCCGACGGCGACCCGCACACCGTTGTGATCCCCGAGACCTCCCCTTCATCCTCGACCACTTCACCGGAGCAATCTCGCCGCCGGTAAGCCCCTCCGCCCTTTCTTCCGCCGCGGTTACTGTTTGAGGTAGAAGAAGGACCTCGGGTTAGGATTTGTAGAACCCGAGGGGTTTTCTGTAACGTCAGTGACTCATGTGAATAGTAGCTTAAGGACTGATCCGCGAAGAAAACTTAAAAACCCGCCAGAGACCCCAGTGCAAAGTGGATTTCCATTAAACCAATTCTGTTATTCTTTTTAAAATGACCAGAGAACTTAGAAAACCCATAACTTGATGAATTTTTCATAAAAAGTTGTCAAACCAATTTTGCTAGCTCCTGAATATTATGAACCATCATTTAAAAATGATAAACCCTATGATTCTGTTCTAGATTTTAGAGTTTAAAATTAAAAACAGAAACTTACCAAACCTAGTTTTTAAAGCTATTTTGCCCAAAACTATTTTGCCCAAAACTTAGGAAAAATCAGAAAGGCATTAGAAATTAATGAACAATAATTAAAATTATTTTTCCTAGTTTGCTTAAGTAACAGATAACCTAGGAAAAATACAGAGACTATTAGTTCAGACCAGTTTTAAATTAAAATGTTTTATTTAGCCTTAATTGGACTGAAAATCAATTATTAGAGTTACAAAGCTATAACCAAAATGAGTAATAAAAATCCAGTGAACTTACAACCACCAGAGCCCCACTACAAAAATAAAGAACACCACAGCCCAACTTTTTAAGTAAGGAAAATAAATACAAAGTGATAATAAGGCATTTTCCAAATAAATCATGAACAACCCCTATTGATGTGATAATGGGCAACCAAAAATTAGCTAAGTCCATGATGAGATAAACTACTAGAGAAAAATGCCAATCCATGAAAAAGAAGCAAACTCATACCAATTGCTAATGATTTAAGAGAAAGGCCACCTAATTCAAATAATGCATACCACCCCTTCCCTTAAGCAAAAAGAGGCCAAACTTCAGAATGATTGCTCTTGCACAAAACAATAACTAAGAAAAATAAGCACCCTGTTGTTTGATGCTTTTCAAATATAGTGGTAGTAGAAAGCACCCCTTTGGCTAGAAACATGAGAAAACTATAGAAAAATAATTAAAAGGTATTAATGATTAGAAATTTGTATCAAGTCATGTTATAACACCTAAAAGCCAGCAAAAATAAGTTTTGGAGAATTGCCCACTGTTAAAGAGTAGTTGTAGTTCAAAGCACCCCTTCTGCCCTAGAATTTAATAATTTTGTCCAGAGAAAACTATTCACTTTCTGATCCCCAAATTTTGAGACAGAGAAACACACACCAGTAACAAGCCACTGTAATTTTTGCAGAATTTTTAGAATTTTATAAAAGCAACTTGTAGTTCAAACCTACTCCAAAACAATAAAGAGAATAATAGAAAAGGAAAGAAGAAATAAACCCCACCTCAATAAATCTAACTTGAGTACTTATCAATTCTCACTAAAACTTAAAAAGGAATTCAGTGGAACCCCAAAAAATTTAATCTACTTACCTTAGCTAAGTTTAAACCAATTTACCAAGTATACCACCCAAGGGCCTTACATAAGTAAAGTTAACCTTGTTTAACTCAAGAAAGATCATGCACCTTTAAGTTGTGATTTCTAAAAGCACATGTCATATCATGCCTATATCTTACGCATTGCATTCATTAGATTGTAATCTTGCCGACGGAGAGTACATGCTCATCCCCGAGCAAGGATCTGTCCAAGAGGAGGACCAGGAGCAGGCTTCAGAGGCTGCTATTGAGGATCTCCCCGCAGCCCCAGCAATTGAAGGCAAGCCCCGGTTTTATGCATAACCTGTTAATTATGCTATTTTACTATACTTAATGCTTGTAGGATTGCAATGTGCACTTAAGTGTAGGAGTTGCTTGAAACCTGTAGTTGCATGAACTTAGGATTCCTTTTGAGATGAATACTAGTACGCTAGGTCGAGTAGCTGCTTGCTAATCAGGATCTCGGTAGAAGTCAGGTGATTTTTCTAGCACTCGCGCGAGGTCAGGAATTGATTGTATTTATCTTGATAATGGGATATATGTTAGTCTATGGACTTGGATCCAGGGAGGATGCCTTGTCCATGAGACGGGAAAAATGAATTAAGGATTAATGTGTGGATACCTGAGTCAAGCTTTTGAACGTACTAAGCACATGCCGGGAAAAATGGTAACCGGTAAACCTAGTACCTGAGTGAAGCTGGGCACGGACTTTATCCCTCATGCGACCTGAGACTGGATCTCCCATGCTAGCTATGGTGGGTACAAGTGCGGTCACTGCACGGCGGCAGCCGGGGTCAGTGGAGCATTGTATGCCAAGGCGGTGAGGCCTGGACGCGAACGGGGAATCGATGGGGACGGTTGTCATGTGTGGGGTCGGAGTACCCTGACATGCCGTGTGTTTAGGTTTACCTTGCAAGGTTAAAACTCAATTCGAATCGTCTGCTTCTCGCAGCTAATGAGACTGCTAGATTTTCTTGTACTGCATCGAGTAAGAAGTGAAATGTGGTTACATGAGATAACTTGTTGATTGAACTAAATGCTTGTTACCATGTATGCTTCGAAGGAGCAAATCTAGCTAAGTTAATGATGGTAGAATTTGAAAAGCTAAAAATTGATTTTAGAAACAGCTAGTGCTTTTGGCAAACCAAACCCCTCAGCCAAACAGCTGCATAGTCTAGAGGTAGAGGAGTAGACTCCTCACACCGTTTAAGTCTAGTTGAGTATTAGTATACTCAGCCTTGCTTGTGGCACCATTTTTGCAGGTACCATTCAGGAAATGGTTGATGGTGTGACTTGGCCTACCACCCTGCCACCGGGTTGGACGGTCGAGTGGGATGTTGCTCCGGCAGGAGAGGAGCATGAGGAGTAGTGGGCTAGGCCTTGCCCATTCCCTCATTACCGACGACATCGATTATCCGCTGCACTTTATTTTGTGAACTTTATTTGCTACGCAAAAACTCCGATTTATGTAATAACTCCGCACTTAATTTGAGGTTTCCTGTTTTATTGTATTTATTCTGTGACTCACCTTCGAGTGAGATTGTGGAATTTGATCCTGGTTAAGTGGCTCTATCAGACTAGATCTGAAGGACTGACGGGTTATTCCGATTTAAGTGTGTTACGGCCCCTGAGGCGTGACTTAGGCACTTAAGCTGGAATAATTCGGGTGGTTCTGCCACAGTCTGTGACTACCCAGATGTTTTTCCGGATGAATTACCCGGGATGCCACCTGATAGAGATATTGAGTTCGCAATTGAATTGCAACCCGGAACCGCTCCTATCTCCAAGAGACCCTATAGGATGCCTCCCGCGGAATTGGCAGAACTGAAAAAGCAACTGCAAGAGTTGTTGAACAAGGGGTTCATTTGCCCAAGTACTTCACCGTGGGGATGTCCGGCCTTATTTGTGAAGAAGAAGGATGAGAGTTTAAGAATGTGTGTTGATTACCGCCCTCTCAATGCGGTGACCATCAAGAACAAATACCCACTGCCCCGCATTGATGTTTTGTTTGATCAGTTGGTGGGAGCCAAAGTGTTCTCCAAGATAGACCTTCGCTCGGGCTACCATCAGATCAAGATCCGTGCCAGTGATATTCCGAAGACGGCCTTTTCTACCAGATATGGACTTTATGAGTTTTTGGTGATGTCTTTTGGGCTGACCAATGCCCCGGCTTATTTTATGTACCTCATGAACTCAGTATTCATGCCAGAGCTGGACAAATCCGTGGTCGTTTTCATTGATGATATTCTGGTTTATTCCAAGAATGAAGACGAGCACACTAAACATTTGCATACCGTACTCCAGAGACTGCGTGGCCATCAGTTGTATGCCAAATTGTCTAAATGTGATTTCTGGCTAAGAGAAATTAAATTCTTGGGTCACACAATTTCTCAGGATGGGATATCAGTTGATCCTGAGAAGGTACAAGAAGTAATGGTTTGGAAACCTCCTACCACAGTGCGGCAGATTCAGAGTTTTCTAGGATTGGCAGGGTATTATCGATGATTTATTCCGGATTTCTCCAGAATTGCCAAGCCAATGACTGAACTGTTGAAGAAGGGAGTCAAGTATAATTGGAGCCAGAAGTGTGAAGATGCCTTTGATACACTGAGGCAGCATTTGACAATAGCCCTAGTGCTCGCTCAACCTGACAACACCAAGCCCTTTGAAGTGTATTGCGATGCTTCCGGTACTGGGTTGGGATGTGTCTTAATGCAAGATAACAGAGTAATTGCTTATGCCTCCCGAGCACTTAGACCCCATGAGCAGAACTACCCTACCCATGATTTGGAGTTAGCAGCTGTGGTTCATGCTCTCAAGATATGGAGACATTACTTGATGGGAGCTCACTATAACATTTACACCGATCATAAGAGTCTCAAATACATTTTCACTCAGGCAGATCTTAATATGAGGCAGAGAAGATGGTTATAGCTAATCAAGGACTATGATTTAGAGGAGCATTACCATCCTAGCAAAGCCAATGTTGTGGCAGATGCCTTGAGCAGGAAGGCCCAGTGCAATTGTATGAGCAAGGATGCAAGAGTTACCACCCTGTGTGATGAGTTGTGCAAGCTGAACCTAGAAGTTGTTTCTTCAGGTGCCTTAAGTTATATCTCGGTGGAGCCCACATTACAAGAGCAAATAGTGAGGGCACAAATTGAAGACAAGGGTGTTCAGGTTATCAAGGAAATGATCAAGCAGAAAGCAGAAAAATACAAATGCTTCCGTCAGGATAGCAAAGGAATTCTATGGTTTGGAGATCGACTGGTTGTTCCCAAGAACCCTGACCTCAGAAAGAAGATATTGGATGAGGCTCACCTCTCAAAATTCTCCATGCACCCCGGCAGTAACAAGATGTATCATGATCTCAGATCCTTGTACTGGTGGACCAGAATGAAGAGAGAAATTGCCAAGTATATATCCGAATGTGACACCTGCCAGAGAGTCAAGGCCAGTCATTTGAAGGTAGCAGGCCCTTTGCAACCCCTCACCATACCATCCTAGAAATGGGAGGACATTTGCATGGACTTTATCGTGGGATTGCCCAATACCTCCCGGCACCATGATTCCATTTGGGTCATTGTGGATAGATTGACCAAGTCAGCTCACTTCTTGCCAGTGCACACCACCCACAGGACGGAGAAGTATGCAGAAATCTACATTGACCAGATAGTTCGTTTGCATGGAATACCAAGGACTATAGTATCAGACAGAGGAGCACTCTTCGTGGCACGATTTTGGGAGCAATTGTAGGAATCACTTGGGACCCATGTAATACGAAGCTCAGCATACCATCCTCAAACAGATGGCTAGACAGAAAGGTTAAATCATATTTTGGAAGACATGTTGAGGGCATGTGTGTTACACTATGGAAAGGATTGGGACAAGTGTCTTTCATTGGCATAATTCTCCTATAATAACAGCTACCAGTCCAGTTTGAAGATGGCACCTTTTGAAGCCTTATATGGGAGAAGGTGTAGGACCCTGCTAAATTGGTCTCAAGCTGGAGAGAGAGAGAGAAATATTTGGACCAGACTTGGTACTTGAAGCAGAGGAAAAGGTCAAAGTCATTAAGAAGAACTTAGAAGCTGCTCAGGCCAGGCAAAAGAGCTATCATGACAAGAGGCGGAAACCTCTGCAGTTTGAAGTGGGAGAGCATGTTTATCTTAAGGTGTCACCCACCAAAGGTGTCCAGAGATTTGGAATCAAGGGCAAGTTAGCTCCTCGCTACATTGGACCCTACGAGATCAATGAGACTTGTGGACCTGTAGCATATCAATTGAAGTTGCCATCCCACATGTCAGCTATTCATGATGTGTTCCATGTATCTCAGCTGCGGAAATGTGTCCGCTTACCCGCTGAAGTGCTACCTGAACCAGAAATTGAGATAGAACCAGACTTGTCCTATCAAGAGTACCCCGTCAAGGTATTGGATCAAAAAGAGAGATCAACGCGGGCAAGGTCGATCAGAATGTATAAGGTTCAGTGGAGTCACCATTCAGTAGAAGAAGCTACATGGGAGACTGAGGATTTTCTACGCTCTCGCTTCCCCGACTTTCTGCCCAAAAGAGTCGGTATGTAACCCAAAACCCCACCCCCACCTGCCCTTTGAACCTAAATATAAGAAAAACTTAGATGTTAAGGGTAGTGTAAGCTTTAGAATTGACTTAAAAAGGACTTCCTTCTGAAGTCGCAAAGAGAATGACATTCGAAGAGCAGTTAACTAGAGAAACTTGAATAAAAGAAGGAACAACACACCAACACACCTTCTCGGCACCCCTCCTGAGGACTCTACCTAAAATCTCGGGACGAGATTCCTTTAAGGGGGGAGGGCTGTAACACGCCAAGTTTTACCATGGCTATGGCACATCTATGCACTAATGACTGTGATCACATGTGGAAGAAACTTAAGGAGAAGAGCATAAGAACCTTGGAGACCATGTATTAACCAAGAAAGTTAATGACCTAAAAGCATTACCCAAGCTTTTGTACAATTATCACCTTGGGCAAGAGGGGAGTAAACCCTAGACCCCTCTTGAAGCCCTATCTCCTAAAACCTTGGGTGAAGGGGGGGAGATTAAGCAAATGTGCAAATCATGGACTAACCCTTGGCCAAAGTTAAGTAACCTATTAATCAACAAATATAGAGAGGAAACATTGCAAAAAGACCCCTTAAGAAACCCCAAATCCATTCCTTAAGTAGAAAGAGAGCTAGAGCTCTCTAATTCTCTCTAAGTCAAATTCTACACCTAATCTAAAGATCCACCGTGTTCACCTTGTTGATGGCACCAAAACCACCTAAGTTGTATACCAAAAATGTGGCATACCACCTAAGGCACCCCCTGTAAAAAGTTGAGACCGAGCCCTTGACATTTGACATGTCTTGGCATCACTTTTGTCGCGCATTGGGCAGGGAGACAAGCCAGATTTGGCGTCCGCATATCTTCTGTTCGGGGCTGTTGGGGGCCTTCGGCTTCCAAAGGTCCTCAAAAACAGGATTTAACAGTATTTCTGGAGTATAATGTGTGAACAGGTATCTTCGGACTCAAGTCGGCGTCACAGCAGACCAGAATAATACGAAGGTTGATACAGCGCCGAAGGTGTGAGCAGGAAAGCTTCGGCGTGGCAGCGAAAAATGAAACCGACTTAAAGATGAAAAGGCTATTCAGACCTCGATAGATTACTATAGAATTATTATCAAATGTAAAGGGCATAAATGTAATTTTACATAGGCTGTGTCCTGTGCCTATAAATAGGTGAACAGTACCCCCGTACTGTTCACACTGATTTGGCATTCGCTTTTGCGTCACGCTTTTACTCTCATCTCCTTCAAGTTGAAGGTACATTTGTGATTTGATGTCATTTCTGTTTATACATGATAATAATATATAATTGTCTATGTTATCCTTTATATTCCTTATAATTCATCCTTCGTCACTATATAGTGAATTTATGAAGGTATACCCTTCATAACCTTCGTCCGAAAACCATTATATCCTAAGGGGAATAATGCTTCGAAGGACGAAGGGCTTAACCGATTAACATTTTTTATGTTGCCTTGTTCTTAACTCATAGCATTTGAGAACAAGTTCCCAACATCTTCTGACCTAGGGCTTATCTTCCCTTGGAACTCACATACAAGACATAGCCATAGGTGCCAGGAAGAGGTCTGCGCCGGATTTTTGCCAAGATTCGCACGTATGCGATCTCAGCAAGCTTTTGAACATGGGCAGAAGAACACCTCCACGTGTTCGACGCGCTCTGCGCACGCCAGAGCACGCCCGCGCCCGACCCCGTGCGCCCCGCGCCACGCCAAGCCGCGCCCGCGTCTCCTGCTTGCGCCCGCGCCTATAAATCACCCTCAGGCGTCGACCGTACTCCTCTGCGCACGCTCGACCTCACCGGAGCCCGAAACCACCGGCGTTTGCCCTGCGCACGGCGTGCCCGCAGCCACCCGAGCCCCTGCCACCGTAGACCGGCCAACAGAGCCCTTCCCAGCCACGCCCGACCCTTGGAAGAGACTATGCACGCCTCGGTGAAGCTCCCCGAGCAAGGAATCGGACTTTGCTTCGCCGGAGAAGCCAGTCCACGTCGCCGGACTTCGCCCGATCGCGGGTGAACATAGACCGGGTAAATCTCTGCTCCATTCTTCGATTCCTTGTGCACATAGCCTCTATGTCACCCCGTGGAGCTCATCGTGCCATTTGATTGAACTAGATCATCGTGGTTTAGCCGGAAGTCCCGCCGCCGACGAGATCACCCGCCTGCGCACGTGGACCGGACGATTCCGGCCACCTCCGCCGTCGAGCCGTACACCGCTGTGACCACCAGGACCTCCCGGACCCAACCCCGCCCCTCGCCGGACCTCTCTCACCGCCGGTAATCCGCGCCGCCCTTTTCTTTCCCACGGGTACTGTTTGCATTAGGGGAAGGACCTCGGGGAAGAAGAAGGAAAGGTCGGCGGGATTTTTTAACTGTCAGTGACTCAGGGGAATAGTGGCGCAGGGGTAGATTTGAGTGGGTTGATTTGGATTAAACCCAGGGTCCTCGGTGTAAATTGTTTTTCCATGAAACCTTTTTATTAATCTGATTTAAATTCAAACAGAACTTGAATAATTCATATCTTCTGTTTTGTTCACCCAAATCGAGTCAAACCAATTTTGCCAGATCTTAAATAATGTAAACCACTTAGAAAAAATATAAAACCCCCCAGTGTTACAGAAAACTTTAGAGTTTTGAATTAAATGAGTAACTGGCCAAAAGCTAAAAGAAATAAGGAAAAATAGTTACACTATTTGACTGAGGTTAAGAAAATTTAGAGAATTACTTGATCACCTACTACCTGTTTAAAAATGATAAATCCCTCTGTATAGTTTGCCATTTATTTCACATTGTGCTTAAAGTTAAAGAAAATAGGAAAGGTAATTTAAATAGAGAACCAGGGAGCACCCATATTTTTGTTAGTCTACTTATTCAGTATAGTTCACTCGAAAAAATTATTATACTCTGGTTTAGTATAAAATAATTGGGATACCGTTCATTTTAAGAAAACAAGGAAAACTTAGAAAAACCCTAGAAAAATAACCCCAAGGTGAAAACACCCCAAACCTTGGGATAATTAATGTTTTGTTATTAAAAACATAGGAAAAATATGAAATCTGCTGTTTGACATTTTTCAAATAACAAGATAGTAGAAAGTGCCTTTTTGACATTAAACTTTAGAAAATCACAACTAAATAACCACCAATTAACTTTCTGTGATTTTTGGCACAGAAGCATGTGATTACTGTTAGATACCAAAAAAAATGACCCTTAGGACAGAACCCACCCCTAGTTTAAAGTTGTAGTGCAAAGTGACCCCCTTTGCCCAACTTTTGTTATTTTTATCCAAGGCATACTCTTTTTATTCTGGACCTCAAATTCATAGAACAGACTATAGTGACCAATAGTAGCCCACTGTAATTTTTACAAAATTTTTGGAAAAAGTTAAACCATTGTTGTAGTTCAAACCCACACTGGAATTCATAAATAGAAAATAAAGAAGGGGAAAATTAATGGTGGTAATTAGTGTTACCCTAACCCAACTAGCAAAACCCTTTTTAAATTGCCCACTGAAATATATAAGGGAAATACAAATCCACTATGCTTATCCTTAACAAAACGCAAACCTCGAGTGATAAGCATAAACCACTAAAAGCCACGTATGACCAAGAAACCCTAAGTTACTAACTAACTTAGTTTTTCTTCCTTTAGTATAACGTTTGTAAATCCTGCATAATCATGACATACATATTCCTATTCATTGCATTCGATAGACTGCAACCTCGCTGACGGAGAGTACGTCGTCGTGCCGGAGCAAGGAGTTGCTCAGGAGGTAGCCCCGGATCCAGCACCAGAGCCTGCACCAGAGGATCTGCCTACCCCAGCTTTGGAAGGTAATCCCTGGTTTTATGCATAACCTGTTTTATATGCTATTTTACTACACTTAATGATTGTAGGCTTGTATTGTGCACTTAAGTGTAGGAGTTGGTTGAAACCCTAGTTGCATGAACTCAGGAATCCTTTTTTTGATGGATACTAGTATGCTAGGTCGAGTAGCTGCTTTACTAATTAGGGATCTCGGTAGAAGTCGAGTGATTTTTCTAGCACTCGCGCGAGGTCAGGAATTGGTTGTATCAATTTATATATCGTACTGATGAGGGTCTGTGGACAACGGTCCATGGGGAAGCGTTGTCTACGAGACGGAAATTGGAATAAGGATTAAGGTGTGGTACCGTGTGTCAAGCGTTTGAACGTACTAAACACATACCGAGAAATATGGTAAATCGGTAAGCCTAGTACCTGAGTGAACCTGCCCGCAGATTGCCCTCCTCACGTGACCTGAGACGTGGTCTCCCATTCCGGTTATGGTGGGTACAAGTGCGGTCACTGCACGACGGTAGTCGGGGTCAGTGAGGCATTGTACGCCAAGGCGGTGAGCCCCTTTCTGTTGCCAGGGAATCGATGGGGACTGTTGATGTGTGTGGGGACGGAGTGCCTCGCCACATCGTGTGTTTATGTTTACCTTGCAAGGATAAAAACTCGATTCGAATCGTCTGCTTCTCGCAGCTAATGAGACTGCTTGATCCATGCTGCTACATTGAGTAACAAGTGAAAATGTGATGAGGTGACAAAAGATGTTGATTGCTAAATTTGCTTGTTACCATGAATGAGTAGATAGTACATATTTAGTCTTAAGAGAGTCACACTAAAACTTGACAAAGCTAAAACTTGATTTATGAACTCAGCTAGTGCTTTTGGCAACCAAACCCCACAGCCAAACAGCTGCATGTCTAGAGGTAGAGGAGTAGACTCTTCACACCGGGTAAGTCTAGATGAGTATTAGTATACTCAACCTTGCTTGTGGCATAATTTTTACAGGTTCTTTGGAGGACATGGTTGCTGGAATGACTTGGCCGTCCATCTTGCCACCGGGTTGGACTATCGAGTGGGACCCCGCCTCGGCTGAGGAGCAGCATGAGGAGTGATGGGACAGGCTTCCTCATCTCTCTGTTTAATTATCGTTAGTTTTATTCCGCTGCACTTCGAACAATGATGACTACTTTTGTTAAAACTCCGATGATGATGTAATAAGTTTAATACTCCTTAATGTATGGTTTTATGCTTTATTGTATTTGCTCTGTGACTCACCATCAAGTGAGACTGTGGTACTTGATCCTGTCAGTGGCCTCGTCGGACTAGATCCGAGGGATTGACGGGTTATTCCCATTTAAGTGTGGTCTAGCCTCTAAGGCGGGACTTAGGCACTTAAGTTGGAATAATTCGGGCAGTTCCGCCACACGGATGACGAAGTTTACATAAAAAGAATGCAAGATAGGACAAGGCCTTACATGATCATAGAAGGAGAATTGTATAAACAGGGAGTTTGTTCGCCATTGTTGAAGTGTTTGTCTAGAGCCGAAGGCCAAGAACTAATGAGAAATATACATGCAGGGGTACGCGGAGCTCATATTGGGTCTAGGCCATTGCTTGGAAAAGTTTTCAAACAAGGATTTTATTGGCCGAAGGCAACTTCGGATGCAGCGGATCTGGTTCAAAAATGTGAAAACTGCCAGAAGTGTGTTAGAGACCAAAAACAAGCTTCATATTTAACTCAGCTAATCCAGCCTACTTGGCCATTGCAAAGGTGGGTCCTAGGTTTATTAGGCCCACTTCCACTAGCACAAAGAAATTTAAAATATGTTGTGGTAGCGGTGGAGTATTTTTCAAAGTGGATCGAAGCTAAATCTCTAGCTACAATCACTTCGGCCACGGTCCAAAAGTTCTTTTGGTAGAATATTGTTTGCCGGTTCGGTGTGCCGAAGGCCATTATGGTTGATAACGGAAATCAGTTTGATGCTGAAACATTCAAAACTTTTTGTGACCAAATTAGTACAAAAATACATTTTGCATCTGTGAGGCATCCAGAATAAAATGGACTGGTAGAACGAGCTAACGAAATTATTATAATAGGAATAATGAAGTCAACCTTCAATCTGCCAAAAGGAAAGTGGCCAGATGAATTGATAAAAGTGGTATGGAACCATAACACTATTGTCTCAAGGTTATAGGATTTACCTCGTTCAAGCTTTTATTCGGTTATGAAGCAATAACATCGAAAGAAGCAAGAACAGGTTCAATAAGAACCTTAGCTTCGGCAGAAGACAAAGAGGATTGTAAAATAACAAAAGACAGCATAGAAGGGACCAGGCTTCAGGCAATAGATCACATCAATAAATATCAAGCCGAAACAGTTAAATGGCGGGATCGGAAGGTAAGATTAAAGAACCAATGGCCTTGCTCTCCACAGTGAAAACATGCTCTGCCTCCACCTTGAACTGGGGCTGCTTGACTGTTCTATTGGGTTGCTGGGGCAGGAAGACAAGGTGCCTGCTGATTCTGCCTCTGGAATTGATTTCCTCCTGACTGTTTGTTCTGGTGATTCTACTGCTGATACTGAGGGTACTGCTTCTGAAACTGCTGCTGCTGAGGCGGGCGCTGGTTCTATCTGAACTGCTGAGGTGGATTGCCCGAGAAACGAGAGCGATTGCTGCTCCCAGGCTGAGGTCCACTGATCTTGCGCTTGCGATCCTCCATCTCCTTGCGCTTCTTCTCCGTCATGATCACTCTGTCGGTCAGGTGCTAAAATGTAGGGAATTTGTGGTTCATCAGCTGATAATGCAGAGGGTCAACTAAGCCTCTCAGTAAACGATACTGCCTCTTGGCATCTGTGTTGATATCTTCAGGTGCATAGCGGGACAGCTGCAGAAACCTGTCTCGATACTCACTAACGGACATAGACCCTTGTTTGAGTGCCAGGAATTCCTCTTTCTTTACTATCATCAGACCTGTTGGAACATGATACTGACAGAAGTTATCTCTGAATTCTTCCCAGGTTATAGTGTCAGGGTTGGCATGGGTTGCAAGATAGGACTTCCACCAAGACTGAGCTACTCCTCTCAACAAACGGGGACCATACAGAACCTTCTCCCTGTCGTCGTACTGAGCGGTGTGCAATTCCCGCTCCACGGTGCGCAGCCAATCTTCGGCATCCATGGGGTCAGAAGAGTGAGCGAACACTGTGGGATTACCTCTCATGAATTCAGCACGCTTGTCCCTGGGCGTCTGAGGCATCTAGGGCTGAGGTGGGGGCTGATGCTGCTGCTGCTACATAGCGGCTAGAGTCTGACCGATGGCTTGAACCGCCTGAGTCTGCATTAGGAACATCTGCTCGATGGTCATCGGGGGCGGTGGTGGCAGCTGCTGTTGGGGTTCCTCATCCTGCGGTGATGCCTGCTCCTGCTGAGCACGCCTTCCTCGTCTGCGCCTATTTTCTGACATCTGCAGAATGCAATCACATATGAGAACAGATCTTGCAAGCTTGCAGCATAAGAAAAAAGTATAGAATCCTTCCACAATACTGAACTGACGAACATCTTCACTGATTTCCAACACAGGTAAGCACAACTTTTCAGATAAAGAGGAAAGTGGAATGAAAAAAGGCTTCTCAACTAGATAACTAATTTCATTAACATTTAATAGGTAAACCAAGGTGCAGGGGATACCCATACCCTAGCGACAGTCATTACAAAGATCTAAATTCATCATAGTTCATCATGACAAACATAAAAGCACAAGATAAGCAAACTACCCTGTCTAACTAAGACTAACTAAAAGTAAGACTAAGGCTAAGACTTATATTTTAAACTTTCATTACAGGACCCAACACTGACGATCTATGGTTCTAAATTTATCCTGGTCCTGCAGTCGGGGTTGCCATAAGCCTGGTGTCCATGCCGAGGTGAGCGGTACGGGTGCTGAGTCCCGACGGGAGCGGGGGAGCCATCCTCCAGGTGACGACGCTCCACGCGATCAGCCCGCAGCTGGGCGATCTCAGCACGAGCCCTACTTAGCTCGTCTAATGCATGGTCTAGCTCCGTGTTTAACACGGCGGCTAGGTTGACTGTGCTGCTCAACCTAGGATTGTCCTCACCGATAGGTGAGACAACCACACCTCCTGTGCTGCCAGATGGACGGCGGGGGTAATAATTCAGGTTGAGACCATCGGCTACCCCAGCAAACACTGAGCATTAGTGCGATAGCTTACGCCATGCTGCATCTTGCATGGCCGCCTCAGCTGAGTCCCGCTCAGATATAGAATAGTGCTCTGAGCAGACCTCCGCACCCCGGAGACTGTTCTTCGGACGACGCACCAAGCAAGTCGCCTCCCAGCGGTCCGGGTAAACCCCGCGACTGTGCTGGAAGACAACATAGCGATACTCGATGGACCAAGTACGCTGGTCGAGTGTCTGGCGCAGCAGGGTGTCGAGTGCGTCGTGGAAGTGACACCGGCGAGCGGCGTCGCGAGTGATGGGTCGAGCAACCCATCCTTCCGGCTCCTGCTCGGCTGAAAGGTCGGTGCTGAAGCTCGAGCTGCTGTCGCCACCTCCGTTGCCGGGGTCTCCTCCGACAGCTACTCCAGTGGCTGGGGCGCTCAGTGGTGGTGCAGGGGGCGCCTCCAGCGGGAGCACAGGGGAGCAGCTCCTCACAGACTCTATCTCCTGTTGAACGAGAAAGAAGAGCCCTGCTGCTCCAGCTCCTGTCGCTGACGCTCCTGCTCCTCGTACAGGCGGTGGTGCAGCCTCTCCAAATGGCTAGACTGACCAGTCACTAGACGGCGAAGCGGACGCTTGGCGAGACGAGAAGGCAAGAAGGGGATGACTGACTTTCGTGTTGTGTGTCTAAGACGAGCCATCTACAAAAGACACCGTAAGCATAAGAGTGAGAACAAAACTAATATGACCAGCAAGTAAACCATAAATAAATAAGGGATTAGAATAAAACAAAATTTTCAGCAAGGTATATTATATATAGTAGAACATAGGTTTGGTCGATATGACCAACTTTTGAAGGGATACCAAAGTCAAGGTGATAATAGTGGTCTATAATCCTTAGAACGACCATTCTACTCTAGGTCAGCGGTCCTACAGTCAACACGGCTTTGATACCACCTATTGGGGGCCTTCGTCCTCCGAAGGTCCTCAAAAACTTAATTTAACAATGTCTTCCAAGTATGGTTTATGGACAAGTATCTTCGGATTTATGATAAAAGCATACACGATGAGGAGCTTGATTGTGACGAAGGTTGCCGTCAGTCCGAAGCTGTGCGAAAGGGAGCTTCGACTAAACTGCAGAAAAGGGAACCGACTTAAAAGGGAAAAGGCTGTTCAGTCCTCGTAGATTTTTCTATAAGCCAATAGTAAATGTAAAGGGCATAATTGTAATTTCTCTTAGGCTGTGTCTTGTGCCTATAAATAGGTGAACAACACCCCCGTACTGTTCACGCTGACTTGTACTCGCCTGTGCGTCACGCTTGTACTTTTACCTTCTGTCAAAGCCGAAGATACCTTTGTAATTTGATACTTTACCTATTTTTACATGAATAAATAACGGTAAATATGTTGATAATGTCATATGATTATTTATGTTGTTTTTCATATGTCATATGCTTCTTCTTCTATTTATCGTATGCCATGATGATGAAGGTATGTCCTTCATGACCTTCGTCCGAAGATCATTATATCCTAAGGGGAATAATGTTTCGAAGGACGAAGGGTAGTAACATTTAATATTTTTGTGTTGCCTTGTTCTCTACTTATAGCATCTGAGAGCAAGTCCCCAACACCACCTATGTCACACCCGGTTTTAGAAGGCAAACTGAATGCCTGCCGCGACGGAATGAAGGCTCCAGCGGCGCCCTCACTAGCGGCAAGCCATCTCACACGCCAGAGTGTGGCACGAGCCTAACGCGAGGCTCCCCAAAGAGAAAACTACGGCGAACTCCGTGGTGGCATCAGTTCTGAGAATCGATGGTAGACTGGGCCGAACCACGGCAACACTCAAGCTAGGGAGGAGTTGCACGCTGGCCGGATGATTCTCGGTACCCTTCAACCCAATTGATCCAAGTATTCCTGCACACTAGGGCTACGCATAGAGGGGATGAAGGCAGACAGGACACGGGTCATCATACCAAGTATTTCACTATAGGGAGGTACGACCACGCCGTGGCGAGGTTCTGCGGTAACTTCGTAGCGACGATAAGAAATTGCGCCAGCACCAAGCCGCCTCCGCCCAATCACCAGGCACCGAATGGTTCCCACGATGCGCCAGCTGATTCCCAACACCAAACACCGACGTTGACCACACACGGGTGGCGGCACAGAATTTCCGCCATGGATGCGCACACCAGCTCCCTCGCCCACGCCCCCCTTATCGGTGCTTCGATTGTGTGAGGGCGGTTGCGAGCTAGGAGGGAGAAAGAAAGGCGTGTGATTTCCTTTTTACCGCGGCGAAGTGGTCACGACGGCCAACTTCTACGGCGAGCGATCGAGAGGAAAGAGCGCAGGGTCTGACAGTGGGGTCTAGTTACCAGTGCTTAAGCCACACTCGTGCGCCCGCGGCTCACTGGCCAATGGGCCCTATCGTTGGCGCGTGGCTAGGGAAGGAACGGGGCCGCGCGGATGAGTTGGACCGGCTGAAGCGTGCTGAGTGGGCCAAATGGGTGGAGTTAGGCCCAGCGCAAGGTTTTTTTCTTTTTCTTTTTATGTTTTCCCTTTCCTTTTTATTTTAAAATTCATAATTTGAATTCCCATTCAAATTCAAACTTCGTAGTAAATTTGTTTTCTCATCACATGTTCAACTTAAACATGGCATGGGTGAACTTATTTATTTTTAATATTTATTTTGTTAAATCTAGTGCTTTGTTTTTGTAACGCCCTGAATTTGGGGGTAGAATTTTTTCTTCTTTTCTCTCACCAAATTCGGGCGTTACTCTCTTTTCTCTTTCCCCGTTTGCTCCTTCTTCCCAATTTCAAACCAGTATAGCGGCAGGTGTCCGTGTCATGTATAAACCAAAACCTAAGTGTCATGGGTGTTGCATCATGCCGAAGCACATTTCTTTGTCTGATGTTGAGTGTTCGTCTCGTTCCGTTCCAGATTTCGATTCGCGATTTAATTCCGTTTAGTGGTCCGCGCTCGTCGTGGGTTTTCGATCCGCGAAGTGGCCTGGCCCAACCTAGTCCAGCCCAGCCCAGCCGGCCCGGCCCGCCCCGGCCTGCGCGCCCCTGGCGCCCAAACCCCCCATGCGCCCCCCTCCCCTCTCTCTCTCTCTCTCATTTGGATCTCCCGCGCAACAACCTCTCCTCTCCCTCTTCCACCTCTCTCTCCCCGTGGTGCCCTAGGATTTGGAGACGGCGATCACCGGATTTTGGACCCCGAGGTGAGCTCCCCTCCCCTCCCCTTCTCTTCCCTCTCTCTCTCTCTCCCTCCTCTTCTTCTCCCCACGCGCGCCCCCCCCCTTTCTCCCCCTACTCGCGCGCGCCCCTGCCCGCCCCTGCTCGCCGGCGGCGCGACGCCCCCTGCCCCCTGCCCGCCCGGCGGCGCCCGCCCGCCCCCTGCCCGCCCAGCGGCGCTCCCCGCCCCTGCTCGCCCGCGGCGGCGCTCCCCGCCCCTCCCCCGCGCGCGGTGGCGATCCCGCCCGCCCCAGCTCGCCGGTGCGCGGCCCCCGGCGCGGCCCCGGCCGACTCGGCCGCCCCTGGCCGGTTCAACCGCCCCGGCCCCGGCTCGGCCGCCCGTTCCCCCGTCCCGGCCTCGCCCGACCGTATCTTCGCTCGCCCGCGCTCGCGGTAATTATTTGTTAATTAGCGTGTTGCGTCGCGCGCTTCGCCGCGCGACGGATTTGTCTAAATTCAGATTCTATCTTGTGTTGCGTCGTGCGCTTCGTCGCGCGACTATCCATTTTTGTTTCAGGTTGTTTAAGGTGTAGCGCCGCGTGTGTATTCACGCGACATTCCACTTTGGACTCAGTTTAGCCGACGTATGCCGTCGTGCGCTTCGTCGCGCGACGCTTAACGTCTCCTCTTAGCTAAGGCGAAGTGTCTCGTTGCGTGCTCGGTCGCGCGACGAGTCGTTAACTTCTTAATTTGTTTTAGAGAGCTTTGTCGCGCGTCTCGCCGCGCGACCATCCTTTTATTTATCTCCACCTGCTTATAATAATTAGACATGAAACATGACTTTACCTTACACTAAACATAGTGTCTACATTAAATCTCCTTCCATTAAGCGAGTGGTTAATTTATAATCATGTAACGTGATCGTTTCTCGACTGTCTTTTCCTCTTTCTCTCTTAACCGTACTCGCGAGCCCGCGTGGAACGTCTGTTTACTTATTGCATTCTATTGTATGGTGTACTGTTCTTTGGTATTAAATATGTGGATGTATGTATGTTTGCGCTCGCATAGAGAACGATCCGGTTGAAGAGCCCGAGGAACTCGCAGGAGAAGCCCCTGAGCAGCAGTCGGTTGGTGGAGGCAAGTGTCCCTTGACCTATCTATGTCCTATTCATTATTTAATTCACCTCCCGCTTTACACATTTATGCCTAAGGATTGACTAGCTTTTGTTATCCATGTCCTTGTTTACCTATCTGGGTTGGATTATTACTGTTTAGCTTTATGCTATTGCTTAACTCTAATCAATGAACATGATGAGAATATCTATGATACGCTGTTTTCCCTTCTCTTATTATGATGTTGTACTTGTGGTCATCAAGGGGGCTCGAGCGGTTTCTCGAGTGCCTCTCCGTAAGGACCTGTTCTATGGATGACCGCCCGGGAAAACAGTGCAACCATGAGGGTGGAATGGGATGCCCTTAGCTGAATAATTAGAGGATCCGGGGTGTAGTTCACTTAGCTGTCGTGCCGTCAATGGGGCTTGGTGTATGCGGCTCGCTCTGCCAAGTTTGGGTTCGCACCTTGGAGAGGAGTGCGGTGCATTTAGGAAACCTAACGGGTGGCTACAGCCCCGGGGAATCTTTGTAAAGGCTACGTAGTGATGCCCTGCTGGGTCACCTTGGTAGTGATCAATGGAGAGTCATGATCTCCGGGCAAAATGGGAATCACGGCTTGTGGGTAAAGTGCACAACCTCTGCAGAGTGTTTGAAAACTGATATATCAGCCGTGCTCGCGGTTATGAGCGGCCAAGGGAGCTCCAGTGATTAGTGGTACTTGATCAGAGATACTTTGGTACAGGTGGCTATGAGATTGATGGTTTTGGTTATGACTATGGTGCTGGTAAGTGGTACTCTTTCCGTTTGGAAAGGAGTACGTTTGGGTTAATAACTTGGGTCAATGCTAAAACTTGGCTTCCTACTAGTAAGTAATAATCTGACCAACTAAAAGCAACTGCTTGACTTATCCCCCACATAAAGCTAGTCCACTACAGCCAAACAGGATACTTGCTGAGTATGTTGATGTGTACTCACCCTTGCTCTACACACCAAACCCCCCCCATCCCCAAGTTGTCAGCATTGCAACCACTTCTCAGGCGAAGATGAAGCTGTCGAAGGAGACTTCCAGGAGTTCCAAGACTACGATGAGTTCTAGGCGTGGGTTAGCGGCAACCCCCAGTCGGGTGCCTGTGAAGGCCGCGGTTATCTACATTTCTTTTCCGCACTTTGATTTATTGTAAGGACTATATGGACGTCTCAGACGTATGATGTAATCGACTATTTCCCTTATTAATACTATTTTGAGCACTGTGTGATGATGTCCATGTTATGTAACTGCTGTGTACGTGAATAACTGATCCTGGCACGTACATGGTTCGCATTCGGTTTGCCTTCTAAAACCGGGTGTGACATAAGTGGTATCAAAGTCGTGCTGACTGTAGGACCGCTAACCTAGAATAGAATGGTCGTTCTAAGGACTATAGACCTCTGTACCTGCCTTGACTTTGATATCCCTTCAAAAGTTGGTCATACCGACCACACCTATGTTCTACTATATATTATACCTTGCTGAAAATCATGTTTTATTCTAATCCTTCATTTACTTATGATTCATTATTTGCTGGTCATATGAATTCTGTTCTTACCCTTTTGCTTGCGATGTCTTTTGTAGATGGCTCGACTTAGACACACTGCACGAAAGTCAGTCATCCCCTTCTTACCCTCCCGCCTTGCTGAGCGTCCGCTTCGCCGTCCCGTGGCCGGACAGTCCAGCCACTTGGAGAGACTACACCACCGCCTGCGTGAGGAGCAGGAACGTCGACGACAGGAGCAGCAGGGCTCTTCTTTCTCGCTCCACCAGGAGATAGAGTCTGTGAGGAGCTGCTCCCCTGTGCTTCCTCTGGAGGCACCCCCTGCACCACCACTGGGCGCCCCAGCTTCTGGAGTAGCTGCTGGAGGAGACCCAGACGACAGAGGTGGCGACGACAGCTCGAGCCACGACACCGACTTCTCTGCTAACCCTGAGCCGGAAGGATGGGTTGCTCGACCCATCACTCGCGACGCTGCTCGCGGGTGTCACTTCCACGATGCGCTCGACACCCTGCTATGTCGGGCATTTAACCGGCATACTTGGTCCGTCGAGTATCGCTGTGTGGTCTACCAGCACAGTCGCGGGGTCTACCCGGACCGCTGGGAGGCAACCTGCTTGGTGCGCTGTCCGGAGAACAGTCTCCAGGGTGCGGAGGCCTGCTCAGAGCACTATTCTATGTCTGAGCGGGACTCAGCTGAGGCAGCCATGCAAGATGTTGCACGGCGTGCGCTTTCGCACTACTGCTCGGTTTTCGGTGGGGCAGCTGATGGTCTTGACCTGAAGTATTACCCCCGCCGTCCATCTGGCAGCACAGGAGGCGTGATTGTCTCACCTGTCGGTGAGGGCAATCCTAGGTTGAGCAGCACAGTCAACCTAGCCGCCGTGCTAAACACGGAGCTGGACCATGCATTAGACGAGCTGAGTAGGGCTCGTGCTGAGATCGCCCTGCTGCGGGCTGAGCGCGCGGAACGTCGTCACCTGGATGGTTGTTCCCCCGCTCCCGTCGGGACTCAGCACCCGTACCGCTCACCTCAGCGTGGACACCAGTCTTATGGCAATCCCGCCTGCAAGACCAAGATAACTCTAGAACCATAGATCGTTAGAGTTGGATCTTGTAATTAATACGAAATATATACATAGAAGCTACAGTCTTAGCGTTAGTCTCGGTCTTAGTTAGTCTTAGTTAGACAGGGTAGTTTGTTATATCCTGTGCATCTATGTTTGTCATGATGAACTATGTTTGGTTTGGATCTTTGTAATGACTGTCACCAGAGTATGGGTATCCCCTGCATTTTGGTTTACCTATTATGTTAATGGAGTTAGTTATATAGTTGGGAAGCCTTTTTATTCCACTTTCCTCTTTATCTGAGAAGCTGTGTGGTCTGTGTTGGAGATCAGTGAAGATGCTCATCTGTTCAGTGCTGTTGAAGAATTCTATACTCTTTTCTTATGCTGCAAGATTTGCCAGATCAGTTCTGATGTGTGGTTGCATTCTGCAGATGTCAGAGAACAGGCGCAGAGGAGGAAGGCGTGCTCAGCAGGAGCGAGCCGCTCAACAGGAGGAAGTGCCCCAGCAGCAGCACCTGCCGCCCCCGCCCCCGATGTCCATCGAGCAGATGTTTCTGATGCAGACTCAGGCAGTTCAAGCCATCGGTCAGACTTTGGCCGCCATTCAGCAGCAGCAGCAGCAGCAGCAGGCCCCATCTCAGCCTCAGATGCCTCAGATGCCCAGAGACAAGCGTGCTGAATTCATGAGAGGTCATCCACCAACGTTTGCTCACTCTTCTGACCCCATGGATGCTGAAGACTGGCTGCGCAGTGTGGAGCGGGAGTTGCATACCGCTCAGTGCGATGACAGGGAGAAGGTTCTGTATGGTCCCCGTCTGTTGAGAGGAGCAGCCCAGTCATGGTGGGAGTCTTACCTCGCCACCCATGCCCATCCTGACGCCATCACCTGGGAAGAGTTCAGAGGAAGCTTTCGTCAGTACCATGTTCCTGCAGGTCTGATGACAATAAAGAAGGAGGAGTTCCTGGCCCTCAAGCAAGGGCCATTGTCTGTCAGTGAGTACCGGGACAGGTTTCTGCAGTTGTCTCGCTATGCTCCTGAAGATGTCAACACCGACGCCAAGCGGCAGTACCGTTTCCTGAGAGGCTTGGTTGACCCTCTGCAGTACCAACTGATGAATCACACCTTCCCGACATTCCAGCACCTGATTGACAGAGCAATCATGACAGAGAGGAAGCGTAAGGAGATGGAGGATCGTAAACGTAAGATCAGTGGACCCCAGCCTGGAAGCAGCAATCGTCCTCATTTCTCAGGCAATCAACCTCAGCAGTTCAGGCAGAACCAGCGTCCACCTCAGCAGCATCAGCAGTTTCAAAGGCAGTATCCTCAGCATCAGTACCAGAACCGTCAGAGCAATCAGTCAGGAGGTCAGTTTCAGAGGCAGAATCAGCAGGCACCTCGCCTTCCTGCCCCAGCAAGCCAGCAGAACAGTCAGGCAGCACCAGCTCAGGTTGGAAACAGAGCATGTTTCCACTATGGAGAGCAAGGCCACTGGGTGATGCAATGCCCGAAGAAGGCAGCCCAGCAGCAGTCAGGCCCCAATGCCCCAGCAAAGCAGAATGTGCCTCAGCCTGGAGCAGGCAATCGCTCTCAGCCGCGCTATAATCATGGAAGACTGAACCACTTGGAGGCCGAAGCAGTTCAGGAGACCCCCGACATGATATTAGGTATGTTCCCAGTCGACTCCCATATTGCAGAAGTGTTATTTGATACTGGAGCAACACATTCTTTCATTACTGCATCATGGGTAGAAGCACATAATCTTCCAATTACTACCATGTCAACCCCCATTCAAATTGACTCAGCCGGTGGTAGAATTCGAGCCGATAGCATTTGTTTGAATATAAGTGTGGAAATAAGGGGGATAGCATTTCCCGCCAACCTTATAGTAATGGGTACTCAGGGAATAGATGTCATCCTAGGGATGAATTGGCTAGATAAGTATCAGGCAGTTATCAGTTGTGATAAAAGGACAATCAAGTTGGTGTCCCCACTAGGAGAGGAAGTGGTGACCGAGTTAGTCCCGCCTGAGCCAAAGAAAGGAAGTTGTTATCAGATAGCTGTCGATAGCAGTGAAGCAGACCCAATTGAGAGGATCAAGATTGTGTCCGAATTCCCAGATGTGTTTCCAAAGGACTTACCGGGTATGCCACCAGAGCGGAAAGTTGAGTTTGCTATAGAGCTTCTTCCTGGAACCGCCCCTATCTTTAAGAGAGCTTACAGAATATCTGGACCAGAGTTGGTTGAACTTAAGGAGCAGATTGATGAGCTGTCAGAGAAAGGTTACATTCGGCCAAGCACCTCGCCTTGGGCCGCCCCTGTCCTATTTGTGGAGAAGAAAGATGGCACCAAGAGGATGTGTATTGATTACCGAGCTTTGAATGAAGTCACGATCAAGAACAAGTATCCCTTGCCCAGAATAGAAGATCTGTTCGACCAGTTGAGAGGAGCCAGTGTGTTCTCCAAGATTGATCTGAGGTCAGGTTATCATCAGCTCAGGATCCGACCTTCGGACATTCCGAAGACGGCATTCATTTCCAAGTATGGGTTGTATGAGTTCACAGTGATGTCTTTTGGTTTGACCAATGCGCCAGCGTTCTTCATGAACTTGATGAACAGTGTATTCATGGATTACCTTGATAAGTTTGTGGTGGTATTCATTGATGACATTCTGGTTTATTCTCAAAGCGAAGAAGAGCACGCAGATCATTTGAGGATGGTATTGCAGAGATTGCGAGAGCACCAGTTGTATGCAAAGTTGAGCAAGTGTGAGTTCTGGATCAGTGAAGTCCTCTTCTTGGGTCACATAATCAACAAAGAAGGATTGGCTGTGGATCCGAAGAAAGTGGCAGACATTTTGAACTGGAAAGCGCCAACAGATGCTAGAGGAATCAAGAGCTTCATTGGAATGGCCGGATATTATCGGCGATTCATTGAAGGGTTTTCGAAGATTGCGAAACCAATGACAGCGTTGCTAGGCAACAAAGTTGAGTTCAATTTGACCCAGAAATGTCAAGAGGCCTTTGAAGCGCTGAAAGAGAAGTTAACTACAGCGCCTGTCCTAGTCTTGCCTGATGTGCACAAGCCCTTCTCGGTGTATTGCGATGCTTGTTACACAGGTTTGGGATGTGTGTTGATGCGAGAGGGAAGAGTTGTGGCTTACTCGTCCCGACAGTTGAAGGTTCATGAGAAGAATTACCCAATCCATGATCTAGAGTTGGCAGCAGTGGTTCACGCACTGAAGACATGGAGGCACTATTTGTATGGACAGAAATGCGATGTTTACACAGATCACAAGAGTCTGAAGTACATATTCACTCAGTCAGAGTTGAACATGAGGCAACGAAGATGGTTAGAGTTGATCAAAGATTATGAATTGGAGATTCATTACCATCCAGGCAAAGCAAACGTAGTGGCAGATGCTTTGAGCAGGAAGAGTCAAGTCAATCTGATGGTCGCTCGTCCGATGCCTTATGAGTTGGCCAAGGAGTTTGACAGGTTAAGTCTTGAATTTCTGAACAATTCGCGAGGAGTCACAGTTGAGTTGGAACCTACCTTGGAGCGCGAAATCAAAGAAGCGCAGAAGAATGATGAGAAGATCAATGAGATCCGGCGACTGATTCTAGATGGCAGAGGCAAAGATTTTCGAGAAGATGCAGAAGGCGTGATATGGTTCAAAGACCGCTTGTGTGTTCCCAATGTCCAGTCCATTCGGGAGTTGATTCTCAAGGAAGCTCATGAGACAGCCTATTCGATTCACCCTGGTAGTGAGAAGATGTATCAGGATCTGAAGAAGAAATTCTGGTGGTACGGAATGAAGAGGGAAATCGCAGAGCATGTGGCTATGTGTGATAGTTGTCGAAGAATTAAGGCAGAGCACCAGAGACCAGCTGGATTGTTGCAACCGTTGCAGATCCCTCAGTGGAAATGGGATGAAATTGGTATGGATTTCATAGTCGGATTGCCTCGCACTCGAGCCGGCTACGATTCCATTTGGGTAGTAGTGGACCACTTGACCAAGTCAGCCCACTTCACACCTGTCAAGACCAACTATAGCAGTGTCGTATTGGCAGAATTGTATATGTCTCGGATCGTTTGTCTTCATGGTGTGCCAAAGAAGATAGTATCAGATAGAGGAACGCAGTTCACCTCTCATTTCTGGCAGCAGTTGCATGAAGCTTTGGGCACGCATCTGAATTTCAGTTCAGCTTATCATCCGCAGACAGATGGCCAGACCGAAAGGACCAACCAAATTCTTGAAGACATGTTGAGAGCCTGTGCGTTGCAAGATCAGTCCGGATGGGACAAGAGATTGCCTTATGCAGAGTTTTCCTATAACAACAGTTACCAGGCCAGTTTGAAGATGTCACCATTTCAGGCGCTCTATGGAAGGAGTTGTAGAACTCCGTTGCAATGGGATCAGCCTGGAGAAAAGCAGGTGTTTGGGCCAGACATTCTGCTTGGAGCCGAAGAGAACATCAAGATGGTCCGAGAGAATCTGAAGATAGCGCAATCAAGGCAGCGAAGCTATGCAGACACAAGAAGAAGAGAGCTGAGTTTCGAAGTCGGAGACTTTGTCTATCTAAAAGTGTCACCGATCAGAGGAGTTAGAAGATTCGGAGTGAAAGGCAAGCTAGCACCCCGCTACATTGGTCCGTATCAGATTCTTGCAAGACGTGGAGAAGTGGCCTATCAGCTCAGTTTGCCCGAGAATTTGTCTGCTGTGCATGATGTCTTTCATGTGTCTCAGTTGAAGAAGTGCTTGCGTGTGCCAGAAGAGCAGTTGCCAGTGGAAGGTCTTGAAGTCCAGGAGGACTTGACCTATGTTGAGAAACCAGTGCAAATCCTTGAGGTTGCAGACAGAGTCACCCGAAGGAAGACCATCAGAATGTGCAAAGTCAAATGGAATCATCACTCTGAGGAAGAAGCAACCTGGGAGCGTGAAGATGATCTGACGGCTAAATACCCTGAGCTCTTTGCTAGCCAACCCTGAATCTCGAGGGCGAGATTCTTTTAAGGGGGATAGGTTTGTAACGCCCTGAATTTGGGGGTAGAATTTTTTCTTCTTTTCTCTAACCAAATTCGGGCGTTACTCTCTTTTCTCTTTCCCCGTTTGCTCCTTCTTCCCAATTTCAAACCAGTATAGCGGCAGGTGTCCGTGTCATGTATAAACCAAAACCTAAGTGTCATGGGTGTTGCATCATGCCGAAGCACATTTCTTTGTCTGATGTTGAGTGTTCGTCTCGTTCCGTTCCGGATTTCGATTCGCGATTTAATTCCGTTTAGTGGTCCGCGCTCGTCGTGGGTTTTCGATCCGCGAAGTGGCCCGGCCCAACCTAGTCCAGCCTAGCCTAGCCGGCCCGGCCCGCCCTGGCCTGCGCGCCCCTGGCGCCCAAACCCCCCCATGCGCCCCCTCCCCTCTCTCTCTCTCTCTCATTTGGATCTCCCACGCAACAACCTCTCCTCTCCCTCTTCCACCTCTCTCTCCCCGTGGTGCCCTAGGATTTGGAGATGGCGATCACCGGATTTTGGACCCCGAGGTGAGCTCCCCTCCCCTCCCCTTCTCTTCCCTCTCTCTCTCTCTCTCCCTCCTCTTCTTCTCCCCACACGCGCCCCCCCCTTTCTCCCCCTGCTCGCGCGTGCCCCTGCCCGCCCCTGCTCGCCAGCGGCGCGACGCCCCCCGCCCCCTGCCCACCCGGCGGCGCTCCCCGCCCCTCCCCCGCGCGCGGTGGCGATCCCGCCCGCCCCAGCTCGCCGGTGCGCGGCCCCCGGCGCGGCCTCCGGCCCCCGGCGCGGCCCCGGCCGACTCGGCCGCCCCTGGCCGGTTCAACCGCCCCGGCCCCGGCTCGGCCGCCCGTTCCCCCGTCCCGGCCTCGCCCGACCGTATCTTCGCTCGCCCACGCTCGCGGTGATTATTTGTTAATTAGCGTGTTGCGTCGCGCGCTTCGCCGCGCGACGGATTTGTCTAAATTCAGATTCTATCTTGTGTTGCGTCGTGCGCTTCGTCGCGTGACTATCCATTTTTGTTTCAGGTTGTTTAAGGTGTAGCGCCGCGTGTGTATTCACGCGACATTCCACTTTGGACTCAGTTTAGCCGACGTATGCCGTCGTGCGCTTCGTCGCGCGACGCTTAACGTCTCCTCTTAGCTAAGGCGAAGTGTCTCGTTGCGTGCTCGGTCGCACGACGAGTCGTTAACTTCTTAATTTGTTTTAGAGAGCTTTGTCGCGCGTCTCGCCGCGCGACCATCCTTTTATTTATCTCCACCTGCTTATAATAATTAGACATGAAACATGACTTTACCTTACGCTAAACATAGTGTCTACATTAAATCTCCTTCCATTAAGCGAGTGGTTAATTTATAATCATGTAACGTGATCGTTTCTCGACTGTCTTTTCCTCTTTCTCTCTTAACCGTACTCGCGAGCCCGTGTGGAACGTCTGTTTACTTATTGCATTCTATTGTATGGTGTACTGTTCTTTGGTATTAAATATGTGGATGTATGTATGTTTGCGCTCGCATAGAGAACGATCCGGTTGAAGAGCCCGAGGAACTCGCAGGAGAAGCCCCTGAGCAGCAGTCGGTTGGTGGAGGCAAGTGTCCCTTGACCTATCTATGTCCTATTCATTATTTAATTCACCTCCCGCTTTACACATTTATGCCTAAGGATTGACTAGCTTTTGTTATCCATGTCCTTGTTTACCTATCTGGGTTGGATTATTACTGTTTAGCTTTATGCTATTGCTTAACTCTAATCAATGAACATGATGAGAATATCTATGATACGCTGTTTTCCCTTCTCTTATTCTGATGTTGTACTTGTGGTCATCAAGGGGGCTCTAGCGGTTTCTCGAGTGCCTCTCCGTAAGGACCTGTTCTATGGATGACCGCCCGGGAAAACAGTGCAACCATGAGGGTGGAATGGGATGCCCTTAGCTGAATAATTAGAGGATCCGGGGTGTAGTTCACTTAGCCGTCGTGCCGTCAATGGGGCTCGGTGTATGCGGCTCGCTCTGCCAAGTTTGGGTTCGCCCCTTGGAGAGGAGTGCGGTGCATTTAGGAAACCTAACGGGTGGCTACAGCCCCGGGGAATCTTTGTAAAGGCTACGTAGTGATGCCCTGCTGGGTCACCTTGGTAGTGATCAATGGAGAGTCATGATCTCCGGGCAGAATGGGAATCACGGCTTGTGGGTAAAGTGCACAACCTCTGCAGAGTGTTTGAAAACTGATATATCAGCCGTGCTCGCGGTTATGAGCGGCCAAGGGAGCTCCAGTGATTAGTGGTACTTGATCAGAGATACTTTGGTACAGGTGGCTATGAGATTGATGGTTTTGGTTATGACTATGGTGCTGGTAAGTGGTACTCTTTCCGTTTGGAAAGGAGTACATTTGGGTTAATAACTTGGGTTAATGCTAAAACTTGGCTTCCTACTAGTAAGTAATAATCTGACCAACTAAAAGCAACTGCTTGACTTATCCCCCACATAAAGCTAGTCCACTACAGCCAAACAGGATACTTGCTGAGTATGTTGATGTGTACTCACCCTTGCTCTACACACCAAACCCCCCCCCATCCCCAGGTTGTCAGCGTTGCAACCACTGCTCAGGCGAAGATGAAGCTGTGGAAGGAGACTTCCAGGAGTTCCAAGACTACGATGAGTTCTAGGCGTGGGTTAGCGGCAACCCCCAGTTGGCTGCCTGTGAAGGCCGCGGTTATCTACGTTTCTTTTCCGCACTTTGATTTATTGTAAGGACTATACGGACGTCTCAGACGTATGATGTAATCGACTATTTCCCTTATTAATACTATTTTGAGCACTGTGTGATGATGTCCATGTTATGTAACTGCTGTGTACGTGAATAACTGATCCTGGCACGTACATGGTTCGCATTCGGTTTGCCTTCTAAAACCGGGTGTGACAGTTTTCTCTAATTTCTAGGATTCCAAATTTAGGTTAAATGCCCATCTCAACTCTAGTATATTTCTGTTCGGGGTCTGCTTCGTCGCCGAAGGTCCTGTAAGAAGAAACACCTTCGGAAGATCAGCACAGAAGTAACGCCGAAGCTACCATCCAGAGAGCTTCGGCATAGCGACACACCCATAGACGAAGGGTTGCACCGACTTAAAGATGAAAATACCGATCGGCCCATGATAATTTGTGTCATGATTGTAACTAGTTGTAAAGGACATAAATGTAATTTTGACCGGGCTGTGTCCCGTGCCTATAAATAGGTGAACAGTACCCCCGTACTGTTCACGCTGGCTTGTATTTGCTCATGCGTCACGCTTAGAATTTTACCTTCTGTCAAGCCGAAGGTATTAATGTAATTCAATATTGTTCTTATTCATTTGTGATGATATGATAAAGATATATTAAAGACCACATAATTACTCATGTTATTTCTCGTGTTTCATATGCTTCTTCTTCCATTAACATATACTGTGATGATGAAGGTACGTCCTTCATGACCTTCGTCCGAAGATCGTTATATCCTAAGGGAAATAATGCTTCGAACGACGAAGGGTTGTAACCATTAACCTCTTTTTTGTGTTGCCTTGTTCTTAATTCATAGCATTTGAGAACAACTCCCCAACATTGGCGCCCACCTCGGGTGAACTCACTTCCACTTTTGAGCTAATGGCTTCGTTCTACAACCAAGTCGAAGCACCTTCGGCTACGAAGCTGGTGCTCCCGATAACAAGCAGCTCAAGTTCAGAGCCGGCTAACAAGAAGCAGAAGAAGGAAGCACAAAGAATGGTACAACACGTTGGGGTGCAGGGACCCTTCATCAAGTCAAAATGGTCCCACATCCCAATCACCTTCTCCCAGGATGACCTTCAGCTCAAAGATTACCCTCACAATGATGCCATGGTCATATCTTGTGTCATCAAGGGATTTCTGGTCCATAATGTTCTGGTTGATACAGGCAATGCAGCTGATATCTATTTGCTAAAGCCTTTAGACAGATGCAAGAACCAGAAGATAAGATTCATGATGCTACACACCCCCTTTGTGGTTTCGGAGGAAGGCAGATTGTAGCACTCAGCAAAATCACAATGCCAGTAACCTTTGGCTTCGTCCACAACATAAGGACTGAGCAGGTTGTCTTTGACATTTTTGACATGGAGTACCTGTAACGCCCTGAATTTGGGGGTAGAATTTTTTTCTTCTTTTCACTCACCAAATTCGGGAGTTACTCTCTTTTCTCTTCCCGTTTCGCTCCTTCTTCCCAATTTCAAACTAGTATAGTGACGGGTGTCCGTGTCATGTATAAACAAAACCTAAGTGTCATGGGTGTTGCATCATGTCGAAGCACATTTCTTTGTCTGATGTCGCGTGCTCGTCTCACCCCGTTTCGGATTTTTGGTTCGCGATCGGATTTCGTTTAGTGGTCGTGCGTGTCGTGGGTTTCGATCCACGATGTGTCACAACCTGGCCCAGCCCGTCCTAGCCCAGCCCACGCGCCCCTGGCGCCCCCTACCCTCCCCATGCGCGCGCCGCCCCTCCCCCTGATCCATTTGTCTCATTTGATTTCTCCTGCGCAGTAACCTCTCTCTCCCTCTTCCCCCCTCTCTCTCTCCCCCCATGGTGCCCTAGGGTTTGGAGATGTGAACGCCGGAGTTTGGATCCCCAGAGGTGAGTTTTTCCCTCCCCTTCCCTTCTCTTTCTCTCCTCCCCCTCCCCTTCTTCTCCCCCGCGCGGCCTCCCTACCCACGCCGCCCTCGGCCGCGCCCGCGCTGCCCTTCGACCACGCGCCCTGCGCGGCGCCCTCGGTCGCGCCCCGCATCGCCCCCTCGGCCCGACCCAGCGCCCGGCGGTCCGCGCCGCTCCCTCGGCGAGCCCCCTCCCCGGTGAGCCCGCCCCGACCCCACGCCCCGCGCCCGGCCCCGCGCCTCGGCCACGCCCTGGTCGTGCGCCCTGGCCGCGCGCCCCCGTGCCGCTCCCTCGGCCACGCCCCCGGTCGTGCCCCTGCCCGCGCCCTCGGCCGCGCCCCTGCCCGCGCCCGTGCCCCGGCGACTCGCGTGCCCTCGGCACGCGCAGTGCGCTCTCGCGCGTGCAACCGTAGTCACGCTGTGTTTAGCCCTCGTTTTAACCTATCTTAATTTTAGTTTAGTCGATGTGCTGCGTCGCGCGCTTCGTCGCGCGCTTCGCCGCACGACGGTTCATTCTAAATTCGTCTTTATTAATGTGCTGCGTCGCACGCTTCGTCGCACGACGATTCGTTTAAATGCAGTTTTGTTGACGTAAGCTGTCATGCGTTTCGTCGCGCAATGCTTAACGTTTATCTATAATTAATGCAAGAATCTCGTTGCGCGCTCTGTCGCGCGGCGAGTCGTTTACTTCTTAATTCAATCTAAATGCTATGTCGTACGTCTCGCCGTGCGACCACTCCCTTTCATTCATCTTTATCTATGTATAATGATTAAATGTGGAACATGACTTTACTTTATGCTAAACACAGTGTCCAAATTAATGCCCTTTTGTTAAGCGAGTGGTTTAATTTATAATTATGTAACGTAATCGCTTCTCGACCATAGACTCGACTGTCATTTCCTCTTTCTCTCTCTTAACCAAAATTGTGAGCCCCGCGTTGAACGTCTGTTTATTTATTGCATTCCATTGTATGGTGTACTGTTCTTTTGTATTAAATGTGTGGAATGTATGTGTGAACTCGTATAGAGAACGATCTGGTTGAAGAGCCCGAGGAACTCACAGGAGAAGCCACTGAGCAGCAGCTGGTTGGTGGAGGCAAGTGTCCCTTGACCTATCTTTGTCCTATACATTCTATAATTCACTTCCCGCATTTACCCAGTTATACTTAAGGATTGACTAGCTTTTGTTATCCATGTCCTTGTTTACCTATTTGGGTTGGATTATTATTGTTTAGCTTTATGCTATTGCTCAACTCTAATCAATGAACATGATGAGATTTATCAATGATACGATGTTTCCCTTCTTATTTATGATATCCTTGTGGCATTCAAGGGGGCTCAAGCGGTTTCTCGAGTGCCTCTCTGTAAGGACCTGTTCGTTGGATGACCGCCCGGGAAAACAGTGCAACCATGAGGGTGGAATGGGATGCCCTTAGCTGAATAATTAGAGGAACTTAGGTGTAGTTCGCTTAGCCGTCGTGCCGTTAATGGGGCTCGGTGTATGCGGCTCACTCTGCCAAGCTTGGGTTCGCCCCTTGGGGAGGAGTGCGGTGCATTTAGGAAACCTAACAGGCAACTACAGCCCCGGGGAATCCTTGTAAAGGCTACATAGTGAAGCCCTGCTGGGTCACCTTGGTAGTGATCAATGGAGAGTCATGATCTCCGGGTAGAAAGGGAATCACGACTTGTGGGTAAAGTGCGCAACCTCTGCAGAGTGTATGAAAACTGATATATCAGCCGTGCTCACGGTTTTGAGCGGCCAAGGGAGCTCCAGTGATTAGTGGTAATTGAGCAGAGATGTTCGGATTACAGGTGGCAATGAGATTGATGGTTTTTGGTATTGGCACTGGTAATGGTAAGTGGTACTCTTTCCGTTTGGAAAGGAGTACGTTTGGGTTAATAACGTGGGTTAATTCTAATACTTGGCTTTCTCTACTAGTAATAATAATCTGACCAACTAAAAGCAACTGCTTGACTTACCCCCACATAAAGCTAGTCCACTACAGCCAAACAGGATACTTGCTGAGTATGTTGATGTGTACTCACCCTTGCTCTACACACCACACCCCCCCAGGTTGTCAGCATTGCAACCACTGCTCAAGAGAAGATGAAGTCGTGGAAGGAGACCTCCAGGAGTTCCAAGATTACGACGAGTTCTAGGAGTGGGTTAGCGGCAACCCCTAGTCGGCTGCCTGTGAAGGCCGCGTGTATCTACGTTTCTTTTCCGCACTTTGATTATTGTAAAGACTATGTGGATGTCTCAGACATATGATGTAATCGACTATTATTCCCCTTTTATATTATGATTTGAGCACTATGTGATGATGTCCAGTTATGTATCTCCTGTGTACGTGAATTGCTGATCCTGGCACGTACATGGTTCGCATTTGGTTTGCCTTCTAAAACCAGGTGTGACAGTACCCCTATAATGCAATCATTGGTCGAGGGACACTTAATGCTTTCAAAGCGATACTTCATCCAGCATATTTATGCATGAAGATACCTTCGGAACAAGGGCCCATTGCTGTCCATGGGAGTCAAGAAGCTGCCAGAAAAGCTGAAGGAAACTGGACAGATTCAAAGGCAATCCATAATATAGATGGAGCCGAAGCCTGTGAGCAGTATAAATACAAAAGAGAGAAGGCTGCTTCGGTGGATCAGCCGAAGCCTATGCTCCTATGTGAAGACATAGCAGAATAAAAGGTACTGCTGGGGTCTCAGCTATCTGAAGAGCAAGAGAAGACTTTGCTAAGATTCTTATTCAACAACAAAGATGTCTTTGCTTGGTCAACCAATGATATTTGTGGTGTCAACAAAGATGTCATTGAACATTCACTCAATGTGGATCCATCCTTCAGGCCAAGAAAGCAAAGGCTTCGGAAAATGTCTGAAGACAAAGCTGAAGGTGCTCGGAACGAAGTGAAGAGAATTCTTAGAGCTGGTGTTATTAGAGAGGCGAAATACCCAGAGTGGCTAGCCAACACTGTTATGGTAAAGAAGGCCAACGGCAAATAGAGAATGTGCATTGATTTTACAGATCTTAACAAGGCTTGTCCAAAGGACGAGTTCCCAATGCTAAGAATAGACTCTCTAGTAGATGCAGCAGCTTCTTCAGAACTCATGAGTCTATTGGACTGTTACTCAGGATACCACCAAATTTGGATGAAGAAGGAAGATGAGCCGAAGACTAGCTTCATAACCCCCAGTGGCACATATTGCTATCTTTGAATGCCTGAGGGGCTTAAAAATGCTAGAGGAAGCTTCAGCAGAATGACAGCCAGGGTCCTTCATTCTCAAATAGGCAGGAATGTACTGACCTATGTTGATGATATCATAGTGAAAAGCACGAAGCAAAAAAATCACATTGCTACTTTGCAAGAGACATTTGCCAATTTCAGGCAAGCTGGCCTGAAGTTAAATCCAGAAAAGTGTGTTTTTGGGGTAAAGAAGGGCATGTTCCTTGGCTATTTAGTATCAATGAAGGGAATCGAAGCCAACCCAAGCAAGATTGAAGCTATCCTTCGGATGGAGCCACCAAGCACAAAGAAAGGGGACCAACATCTGGCAGGTAGACTAGCATCATTAAACAGATTCATATCCAGATCAGGAAAAAGAAATCTGCCATTCTTTGAAATACTGAAGTCAGCCGAAGTTTTTCAATGGGGCCCGGCTCAGCAAAAAGCCTTCGAAGAGTTGAAGCAATACTTGATTGATTTAACAACACTAACTCCACCTTCGCCAGGGGATCCATTGCTCTTATATGTGGCAGCTTCGAACTCTGCAGTAAGTGTGGCGCTTGTACAAGAGAAGCTAGATGGCAAGCTCCAGTGTACTTCGTCTCCGAAGTTTTAAGTTTGTCAAAGAAAAATTATACAGAATTGGAGAAGGTGTTGTATCCTGTGTTAATGGCCTCCAGAAAGCTTCATCATTATTTTCAAGCATATCGCATAATTGTTCCTTCGTCACAGCCTCTAAAGGACATAATGAGGAATAGAGAAGCTACTGGAAGAATTGGAAAATGGGCTACGGAGCTTAATGAATTCACCATTGACTATGTGCATAGATCCTCAATTCAGTCCCAGGCGTTAGCAGACTTTATCGCTGACTGGATGCTAGGGGCTCAGGAAGAAGAAATAAACAAAGACGCCGAAGCTTGGACAGTGTTCTGTGATGATTCTTGGGGAACCTTCGGTGCAGGAGATGCTGCTGTCCTAGTAGCACCTTCGAAAGTCAGAACATGTTATGCAGCCAAGCTTGACTTTAGTTGTACAAACAATATTGCTGAATACGAAGCACTTCTGTTGGGGCTTCGGAAGTTGAGGGCAATGGGAATAAGAAGAGCCATCCTGAAAACTGATTCTCAAGTCATTTCTGGCCATATAGACAAAAGTAGAAAGGCAATAGACCCGAAGCTAGAAAAATATCTTGACACAGTTCGAAGGTTGGAGGCTTCTTTCGAAGGTTTTTCTGTCAACAATATTCCAAGAGGAGAAAATGAGCATGCAGATCTGCTAGCCAAGTCAGCAACATAGGGGCTCCCTCTACCTTCGGAAGTATTTTTTGAAACAATAAAGGCACCTTCGGTTGAACTCATGGAGAGAGCAGTGCTTGCTATTTCCCTAGTACATAGTGAAGATTGGAGGACTGAAATTATATCTTTCCTTCAAGGTAATTGTCTTTCTGATGATGAAGCTTATAATAAGAGAATGGAAGCAAGGACAAGACCGTATGTAATAATAGAAGGGGAATTATATAAACATGGAGTCTGTTCTCCACTCCTCAAGTGTTTATCAAGAGCTGAAGGTATCGAATTAATGAAGGAGATACATGCAGGTCTGTGTGGATCTCATATTGGTTCTAGGCCCTTGTTTGGGAAAAGAGTTTAGACAAGGATTTTACTGAAAAGTGTTTAGACAAGGATTTTACTAGCCGAAGGCAGCTTCGGATGCAGCAGAGCTAGTTCAAAAATGTGAAAATTGTCAAAAATGTGCAAGAGACCAGAAACAACCTTCATCTCTCACTCAGCTAATACAGCCCACCTGGACGTTGCAAAGATGGGGCCTCGATTTGTTAGGCCTGCTTCCACCAGCGCAAGGCAATTTTAGATATGTTGTGGTGGCTATAGAATATTTTTCTAAGTGGATTGAAGCGAAGCCTTTGGCTACAATAACTTCAGTTACAGTCCAGAAATTCTTCTGGCAAAATATTGTTTGTCGCTTTGGCGTGCCGATGGCTATAACTATGGACAATGGAACATAGTTTGATGCCGAAACTTTCAAGGATTTCTGTGATCAGATTGGTACGAAGATTCATTTTGCATCAGTTAGGCATCCAGAGTCAAATGGGCTGGTCGAAAGAGCAAATGGCTTTATAATGACGGGAATAATGAAGCTAATCTTCAATCAGCCCAGGGGAAAGTGGCCAGATGAGTTGATTAAAGTGGTGTGGATGAGAGCACCTAGAGGGGGGTGAATAGGTGATCCTGTGAAGCTTGAAACTTAATCCACAAAAACTTGATTAGGCGTTAGCACAATAATGCCAAGTGGCTAGAGAGGAGTCTCAACAAAACACAATAACCACAGGAGATCAATCACAGAGATGGCACAGTGGTTTATCCCGTGGTTCGGCCAAGACCAACGCTTGCCTACTCCACGTTGTGGCATCCCAACGGACGAGGGTTGCAATCAACCCCTCTCAAGCGGTCCAAAGACCCACTTGAATACCACGATGTTTTGCTTGCTTTACTATATCCCGTTTGCGAGGAATCTCCACACTTTGGAGCCTCTCGCCCTTACACTTGAAGTTCACAAAGAAGCAAAGAGTAAGGAAGGGATGAGCAACACACTCAAGACAAGAAATCACAGCAACACCATGCACACAAGTCGCAACAAGAGCTCACAACACAACTCAATGAGTTCACAACTCAACTAGAGCTCTAATTGCTATTGTAAGGAATGAAAAGCGCGGAATTGATGTCTTAGTGCTTAGGAATGCTTAGAGAATGCTTGGTGTGCTCCTCCATGCGCCTAGGGGTCCCTTTTATAGCCCCAAGGAAGCTAGGAGTCGTTGAGTGCATTCCAGGAAGGCAATTCTTGCCTTCTGTCGCCTGGCGCACCGGACACTGTCCGGTGCGGATTTCCTTCCTTATTTGGCGAAGCCGACCGTTGGCAGCCTTGGAGCCGTTGGCGCACCGGACACTGTCCGGTGCACACCGGACAGTTCGGTGCCCCCTACTAGCCGTTGGCACGGCCACGTGTCCCGCGCAGATCGCACGGCTGACCGTTGGCCCGGCCGACCGTTGGACCGGCCGACCGTTGGCTCACCGGACAGTCTGGTGCACACCGGACAGTCCGGTGAATTTTAGCCGTACACCGTTAATTTCTTCCCGAGAGCAGCTAGTTCGCCTGAGCCAGCATGGCGCACCGGACACTGTCCGGTGCACCCAGACAGAGCTGACTTTTGCTGATCAAGGCCATCTCTTCTTCAATTCGATTTCTCCTGTTTCCAGCACTTAGACACAATACATTAGTCTCTAAAACAATGTACTAAGTCTGAGAAACATACCTTTATACTTGATTTGTACTTTGTCCACCACTTTGCATAGATCAACACTTAGGCACTTGTGTTGGATACTAAATCACCAAAACACTTAGAAATGGCCTGTTGGGGACTTGTTCTCAAATGCTATGAATTAAGAACAAGGCAACATAAAATGTTAAATTTCGATGTCCTTCGTCCGCTGAAGCAATATTTCTCCAAGGATGAACTTCGGACGAAGGATATTATGTCAAAATTACGAAGGTTATACCTTCGTAATTCGAATCACCAAGATAATATAAAATAACGTAATACATAAGGCATTAAAGAAAAGTAAATTGTAGATAAATATCATCATTCACATACTATAAATTTAAGATGTTTAGACATAATATTTAGACACATTTATACCTTTGCCTTGACAAAGGGTAATCTCCGAGTGATGCAGTTGCAATTACAGGAATGCGTGAACAGTAAAGGAATATTGTTCACTATTTATAGGCACAGGACACAGCCCGTTAGGAATTACAATCATACCCTTCATAAAAGTTTACAACAATGACTCGGACTCTCATGGACTAAAAGGTCATTCTATCTTTAAGTCGGTTTGTAACTCCGAAGCTTCACGAAATGGCACCTTCGGCATCACGTACGAGCAGCTTCAGCGAAGGCTGTTTCTTTCTGCAGGACCTTCGGCGACGAAGCATGGTCCTAACAGTAGCCCCTTCGCGGTGCTAGATCGTTTTTCGTAACGAGCTTGATCCGTGAAAAAAGTCTCTTAGGCTTCAGGAAGCCGAAGGTCCGAAAAACACCTTCCCTGAGCTCGTTGTCGAGAAACGATACAGCTTTCAAGCGTGCAGCGGTCCCACCATGCAGATTCACTGTTCTGGTTCTTGCGGCCCACCGTTCAGCGGGTACGAGCAACTGTTTGCCTGGTGTAAAAATCCTGACGATTCACCTTCTTACCTGTAACACTATATAAACAGACGGGTAGGTGTGAAGTTACCACAGCATTCATTGCTATTGTACTGTTTTGCTGCCAAAATTTTCGATCATAGCTGAAGCTTGACTTTCGCATTCAAACGAAGCTCCAATTTAGAATTTGCTTCGTCAGAAAAATAGCTTCGAAAGAGAAGACTATTATTTTCCAAGAAATTTTTCAAGAAATTCAAAATTAAATGGCCAGAGTGCGCTCTACCGCTAGAGTTGAGCGTGAGGGAGATGAAGCCGAAGGTGTGGAGACTGTTCCTATCTCGGAAGCAATGCAACGATCTGGATTGGTGACATCGGAAGAAGTTCCCGCTGCCGAAGCAGAACAAGTCGCTGCCGAAGCAGAGCAAGGAGATATTGAGGAGGCTAACTCTGACGATGATTACAATATCTCAGTACCGAGCAAGCCTAGCAATCTGGACTTTGGAAAGTCGACGATCTCCAAGGTTGATCTTCCCAAGATGGTGAAGTCGGGCTACTTCAGCGAAGATGAGAAAAAGCTGATTCGCTTTGGTGGGGAAGAAACTACCCCGAAGCCAGAGAAGGATGAGATAGTGATTTTCAAGAGTTTTCTTAAAGCTGGCTTGAGATTTCCTTTGAATAGGATGATTGCTGATGTGCTTCAAAAGTTTGGAATTTATTTTCACCAACTGACTCCTAACGTCGTTGTTAGGCTTAGTGTTTATATTTGGGCTCTCCGAAGCCAAGCAGTGGAGCCATTTGCCTAAGGTTTCTGCCGAGTACACGAGCTACACTACCAAACAAAGGCCAGAAAGGATGGGCTACATGAAAATTTTGGTTGTTACAACTTTGCATATCGAAAAACCACAAAATTTCCTGTCATCAGCTATCGAAGCAAGTGGCCGGCAGGCTGGAAATCAGAATGGTTCTACGTCAAGGTTGATGACGACAAGGAGAAGCTTGTGCAGAGTCCGCTTGAACTAATCTTCGGAGAAACCCGACCTCAGTGCAATATAACACCAGAAGGTCCAACCCAAAAAGCGTTGGCTAAATTCAGAATTATTGCAGAGCACATTTGCACTAGGGATTTAGTGCAGGAATTTCTTGCCTTCAGAGTATTTCCAACTATGAAGGAGTGGACTATGCCGAAGCCTACAGGGGAGAAGAAAGAGGGGGAGCTTGTCCGGCTGCCCTACCATTATAAGTTCAAGAAATATTTTAAGGCTCCTTGCCAAGAATGGCTCGATACAATCGAAATAATGAGTACTGAAATTCTTGGAAATTACTCTAAAAAGGAGGACCAATTGATGACAGCAGCCTTCGGCACCCGGCTGAAACGAAGGCTAAACAGAGTACTTGATGCTATAGGCTTCGAATATCCTGACTATGGGCGATTGGGCGGAGATGCTGGCGGCCCGAAGAGAAAAAGAATTGCCAGCGCTGTTGACGAAGAGAGCACCAAAGTGGCCAAAAAGAAAAAGGAGATTTCTGAAAAATTGAGTCCTGAAAAGCTGAGCCCTGAGTCGAAGGTGGCTGCTAAAAGAAAGAGAAAAATTGCATCTCTAGAACCAAAAACGCTGGTTCGGGAAGAAGATACTCCTACAACGCCTTCTACTGCCGATGTAGAAGAGATTATGAAGGTAATGACTGAACCCTTGCCTGTCAAGCTAAGTCCACTGGCACCGGAACTGACGAAGTTTTTTCAGAAGGACAAAGCAGCTTCGGCAGAAGAAGGTCCTGCACTGCGGAAAAAACAAAGAATTATTCAGATAGCAGATGTGATTCATCAGACGCCGCCACCGGCGACAGTGTCAAAAGTTGCTTTTGTCGAGACCGCCAAAACAAAAGGCGCCGCAGCCGAAGCCACCAGAGTGGAAACCCCCGAAGCTAAAATCGGCGCAACCGAAGCTACCGGGGCCAAAACCGGGGCCACAGAAGATCTGAACCTAGAAGACACACTTGAAGTTATTGATAATATACTCCTGAAAATGGCTGAGGAAGAAGCTGCTGTGGTTACAGCGAGCTCAGCTACTGAAAAGGGGAAAAAACAAGTTGAAGAGACTTTGGAAGAAAAAGATTTTAACTTTCAAGATTTACTTGGGCAAGAATTGACAGATGCTGAAAAAGAAGAGCTTAAAAAATATGCCATATCCTGCGGATATAAGCCAAGGGCTACAATGTTTGGCGGGGTTAACGAAGGAAAGCTGAGATGCCTTCGAAATCGGAGTGAAGATAAAATTGTTAGAACCCTCTCCAAAAACATTGGCCTGTCGAAGCTGGAAGCGGACCTCTGCCGCTACCAACGACACCATATCGCCGGAAGCTTACTTTATGCTAATTTTAAGGTAACAAATATTAATGCTATGTTATTATTATTATTATTTAGGTCGTTTTTTAACGAAGATTGTTTTGACAGAGCATATTGTTAAGTAAGGTTCTAAAAATGCAACAAGATCTCGAAGACGAGAAGAACAAAGCCATCATCCAAGATTTGGCTGAAAAAGTTGAAAATTACGAAGCTGATCTGAAAAAGAAGGATTTCATCATCCAAGATCTTGAAATGATGGTTAAGGAGCACGAAGGTGCATTAGAAAAGAAAGACTTTGTTATCCATTCTATAGAAGGCTCCTTGACTGAAGTCCAAGCAGAGAACGACAACTTAAAGAACGAATTGCTGAAACAATCAGAAAAACTTGAGCAAGAAAAGAAACACCTTGAAGCAAGCCTTAAAACCGAGGTGGACAAAAATTCAAATTTGCAAAAATCCTTGAAGGAACTTCAAGAAAAATGCCTAAGCTTTGGCAACCGATGCGTGCAGCGGCTGAAGGATGTGTTTCATTCTGTCGGAGCCAGCTCTGCAAAATTTACACCTTCAGCTGAAAATCTGCCCAGCACATTAGAATATATTGAAGGCGAGGTTGATGCCCTTGACGAAGTTATTGGTGGGCATGCCGACTTCTGCGCCTTGGTAGCTTCTCGGGGCACAGCTACCGCTTTTCTGAAGGCTAGCTGTACGCATGGAAATATTGTGAATAGGCCAAACTTCAGCTTATCAGCATCAGATCTGATAGATATCCCAAGCCTAGCCCGAAGCATTGGAAATAGATTCATGACCCAGATCTGGGTAAGTGGCGGGCGAAAAATGGCGGGTGACGAAGCTCGAAGTCACCTTAAGCCGGTAAGAAACTTATATTTGTTACTTTTACCTTCTCCTTGAAATTTATACCTTTCTTATTCTGCTGTTTGATATACGCAGGATGACGAAGCTGAAGAATGACGAAGCTGAAGTTTGACGAAGCCTAGCCTGAAGCTTGATAGTTGCTTACAATATACTTTCCTGTAAAAATTCTGGAGAAACTTTTGTAATATAGTTATGGAACAACTCATGTAAATTTGTACATACCTTGTAATATATTTTGTTTCTGCTATCTATGTACAATCTGCTTTGCTGTGGACGAAACTTCTCTTTTGAGCCAAAGGCGAAAAACACCTTCCCTTCTTTTCGTACACAACGAAGCATAAAAATTTTTCCTTCGAAGTTTTTCCTCATTGCTGAAGCACCTGCCTTTTTTGTGTGGTATGATGATGATTCTATATATGTCTAAATGAATGTTTATGAATGCAAATGACATGATGAAATGTACTGTGCAAACAAATATCGGGACACATGTTCAAAAACCATAAGCACAGCCCTTCATCCCCTTAGGAATGATTCAAATCTTTTTGCCGTTTACTTTTCGGCTTCACCGTTTACTTTTCGGTGTATCAGCGTTGACTTTTTGCTGTAAGCCTCCCTTGGGAGCTTCTTCGCCTTTTACTTTCAGCGGAATCAGCGTTTATTTTTCGCTGTAAGCCTCCCTTAGGAGCTTCTTCGCCTTTTACTTTCGGCGGAATCAGCGTTTATTTTTCGCTGTAAGCTCTGCATTCCCTTAGGAACGACTTTTGAGCTTCTCCCTGTTTCCTTTTCTTTTTTCCTTTGCATTTACACTTACATTTTTTGGGGGATATCACTCTCATAGAATTGAAATAAGGAAAATTACATGTTGTGGCCCCATTAAAAACCTTTCTCCCCCTTTGGAAAGGAAAAGGGTGCCACAAAAAAGAATAGAAAAAATTACATCAAGCTAAACATAATATTGCCGAAGCTCATCCGCATTCCATGATCTAGGAATGTCGTTGCCATCCATATCCTTCAATCTGTAGGAACCGGGTCTTGACGAAGATACTACCAAAAAGGGGCCTTCCCACTTCAGCTGTAATTTGCCTACTATCTCAGGGTTGGCTACTCTTCGAAGTACCAAGTGTCCTGGTTCAATGTTCTTCAGCTTGACCTTTCTGTCACGCCATTTTATTGTTTCATCTTGATATTTATTGATGTTTTCCACAGCTTGAAGTCTGATCCCTTCTATAACATCTTTTTCTATAGAGCAATCAACTTCGTCTTCGCCTTCTGCCGAAGCTACTGTTCTTATTGATCCTGCTTTGGCCTCCTCCGGGGTTATTGCTTCGTCACCAAACAATAGTTTGAAGGGCGTAAAACCTGTTGATCTTGACATGGTTGTGTTATGGCTCCACACCACTTTGATTAACTCGTCTGGCCACTTTCCCCTGGGCTGATTGAAGATTGACTTCATTATTCCTGTCATTATGATCCCATTAGCTCTTTCGACAAGTCCATTTGACTCCGGATGTCGGACTGATGCAAAATGGATTTTCATGCCAATTTGATCACAAAATTCTCTTAAGGCTTCAGAATCAAACTGTGTCCCATTGTCCACAGTAATGGCCTTCGGCACTACGAAGCGACAAACAATGTTTTGCCAAAAAAACTTTTGAATAGTAAATGAAGTTATTGTGGCTAAGGGCTTTGCCTCAATCCACTTGGAAAAATATTCCACTGCCACTACCACATATCTTAAGTTCCCCTATGCTGGTGGCAATGGGCCTAGCAAATCAAGGCCCCACCTTTGCAATGACCAAGTGGGTTGTATTAATTGAGTTAAAAACGAAGGTTGTTTTTGATCTCTTGCACATTTCTGACAACCTTCGCACTTTTGGACTAAATCCGCTGCATCTGAAGCTGCCTTTGGCCAATAAAATCCTTAACGAAATACTTTCCCAAGCAAAGGCCTAGATCCAATGTGAGATCCACACAGGCCTGCGTGTATTTCCTTCATCAATTCTATGCCTTCGGATTTGGATAAACATTTGAGCAACGGGGAACAGACCCCTCGCTTGTATAGTTCCCCTTCTATTATGACATATGGTCGAGCTCTTGCTTCTATCCTCATGTTATAAGCTTCGTCATATGAAAGAAAATTACCCTGAAGGAAAGAGATGATTTCAGTTCTCCAATCTTCACTATAGACAGGGGATATGTTAAGAACCGCTCTTTCAAGAAGCTCGACCGAAGGTGCTTTTATTGTTTCGAAAAATACTTCCGAAGGTAAAGGCAGCCCCTGTGCTGCTGACTTGGCCAATAGATCAGCGTATTCATTTTCTCCATGAGGAATATTTTTGACAGAGAATCCTTCGAAAGAAGCCTCAATCCTTCGAACTGTATCTAAATATTTTTCAAGCTTCGGGTCTCTTGCTTTATAGCTCTTGTCAATATGACCAGAAATAACTTGGGAGTCAGTTTTAAGAATGGCCCTTCTGATTCCCATTGCCTTTAACTTCCGAAGACCCAAGAGCAGAGCTTCATACTCAGCGATATTATTTGTGCAACTAAAATCAATTTTGCCGCATAACAAGTTTTAACTTTGGAAGGTGAAACCAACACAGCAGCCGCTCCTGCTCCGAAGGTTCCCCAAGACCCATCGCAAAACACTGTCCATGCTTCGGCATTTTTATTCGTTTCTTCCTCCTGAGCCCCTGGCATCCAGTCAGCAATGAAGTCTGCCAACGCTTGGGACTGAATCGAAGATCTATGGACATAATCAATACAAAATTCATTGAGCTCTGCAGCCCATTTTCCAATCCTTCCAGTAGCTTCTCGGTTTCTCATAATATCCTTCAGAGGTTGTGAAGAAGGAACAATTATGTTGTAAGCTTGAAAATAATGCCGAAGCTTCCTGGAGGCCATCAAAACAGCATACAGTACCTTCTCCAATTCTGTATAATTTTTCTTTGATAAACTAAGAACCTCGGATACGAAATATATTGGGGCCTGCCTCTTAACTTGGCCTTCAAGCTTCTCCTGGACAAGTGCTGCACTTACCGCTGAGTGCGAAGCTGCCACATATAATAACAAAGGAGCCCCTGGCGTTGGTGGAGTTAATGTTGTTAAATCTATCAAATATTGCTTCAGTTCTTCGAAGGCTCTCTGCTGGACTGGTCCCCATTGAAAAACTTTGGCTGACTTCAGCACTTCGAAAAATGGTAAATTTCTCTCTGCTGATCTAGATATGAATCTATTGAGAGATGCCAGCCTTCCTGTCAATCTTTGGGCCCCCTTCTTTGTACTTGGTGGTTCCATTCGAAGTATAGCTTCGATTTTGCTTGGATTAGCCTCAATTCCCTTTGTTGAAACTAAGCAACCAAGAAATTTCCCCTTCTTTACTCCGAAGACACATTTTTCTGGATTCAGCTTTAAGCCAGCCTGTCTAAAATTAGCGAAGGTCTCCTGCAGATCAGCAATGTGGTTATCTTGCTTCGTGCTTTTTACAATGATATCATCAATATAAGTTAGCACATTCCTGCCTATCTGAGAATGGAGAACCTTCGCTGTCATTCTGCTGAAGCTTCCTCCAGCATTTTTAAGCCCCTCAGGCATCCGAAGGTAACAATATGTCCCACTAGGGGTTATGAAGCTGGTTTTCGGTTCGTCCTCCTTCTTCATCCAGATTTGATGATAGCCTGAATAGCAATCCAGCAGACTCATAAGCTCTGATGAAGCTGCTGCATCGACTAAGGAATCTATCCTTGGCAAAGAAAACTCGTCCTTCGGACAGGCCTTACTGAGATCAGTAAAATCGATACACATTCTCCATTTACCATTGGCCTTCTTCACCATAACAGTGTTAGCCAACCATTCTGGGTATTTTACCTCTCTAATAACTCTGGCACTGAGGAGTCTTTTTACTTCATTCCGAGCACCTTCGGCCTTGTCATCAGACATCTTCCGAAGCCTCTGCTTTCTGGGTCTGAAGGATGGATCAACATTGAGCGAGTGCTCAATAACATCCCTGTTAACTCCACAAAGATCATTAGCTGACCAAGCAAAAACATCTTTATTGTTGAACAAAAACCTTATCAAGGTTTTCTCCTGCTCTTCGAACAATTGAGATCCCAATAGCACCTTCTCCTCTGCTATATCCTCACATAAGAGCATGGGCTTCGGCTGATCAGCCGAAGCAGCTTTTTCCCTTCTGAACTTGTATTGCTCACAAGCTTCAGTTCCATCTATATTATGGATTGCTTTTGAGTCTGTCCAATTTCCTTCGGCCCTTCTGGCAGCTTCCTGACTTCCATGAATAGCAATGGGCCCTTGGTCCGAAGGTATCTTCATGCAAAGATAAGCTGGATGAAGAATTGCTTCGAAGGCATTGAGAGTACCACGACCAATGATTGCATTGTAAGGGTATTCCATGTCAACAATATCAAACACAACTTGTTCAGTCCTTGTGTTGTTGATAAATCCAAAGGTCACTGGCATTGAGATTTTGCCGAGTGCTACAATCTGCCTTCCTCCGAAGCCGCAAAGGGGATGTGTGGCATCAAGAATTTTATCTTCGGGCTCTTGCATCTGTCTGAAGGCCTTAGCAAATATGATATCAGCTGCACTGCCTGTATCAACCAAAACATTGTGGACCAGAAATCCTTTGATAACACAAGAGATAACAATAGCATCATTGTGTGGGTAATCCTTGAGTTGAAGATCCTCTTGGGAGAAGGTAATAGGAATGTGAGACCATCTTGACTTGATGAAGGGTCCTTGCACCCCGACGTGCTGTACCCTTCTCTGTGCCTCCTTCTTCTGCTTCTTGTTGGCTGGCTCTGAGCATGAACCGCCTGTTATCGGGAGTACCAGCTTCGGTGCCGAAGCAGCGCCAGCTTGAATGTTGAACGAAGCCATCAGCTCAAAAAAGTGGAAGTGAGTTCACCGGAGGTGGGCGCCAATGTTGGGGACTTGTTCTCAAATGCTATGAATTAAGAACAAGGCAACATAAAATGTTAAATTTCGATGTCCTTCGTCCGCTGAAGCATTATTTCCCCAAGGATGAACTTCGGACGAAGGATATTATGTCAGAATTACGAAGGTTATACCTTCGTAATTCGAATCACCAAGATAATATAAAATAACGTAATACATAAGGCATTAAAGACAAGTAAATTGTAGATAAATATCATCATTCGCATACTATAAATTTAAGATGTTTAGACGTAATGTTTAGACACATTTATACCTTTGCCTTGACAAAGGGTAATCTCCGAGTGATGCAGTTGCAATTACAGGAATGCGTGAACAGTAAAGGAATATTGTTCACTATTTATAGGCACAGGACACAGCCCGTGAGGAATTACAATCATACCCTTCATAAAAGTTTACAACAATGACTCGGACTCTCATGGACTAAAAGGTCATTCTATCTTTAAGTCGGTTTGTAACTCCGAAGCTTCACGAAATGGCACCTTCCGCATCACGTACGAGCAGCTTCAGCGAAGGCTGTTTCTTTCTGCAGGACCTTCGGCGACGAAGCATGGTCCCAACATGGCCCAAGGGCACATTTCCCTTTCAATCTCCCCCTTTTTGGTGATTTATGCCAACACAACATAAAGCAAGTAGAACAAGTACAAAAACAATTCAAATAAGAACTCAAATTTGTTTTGAATCAAATTTGGCATATATGGATCATTCTTTGCCACCACTTGGTTTGTTTTTGCAAATCAACCTCAAATTCCTATCTCTAAGTCAAAAACACTTGTTGACATAACAAGAGTTGTTCCAAGAGATTTGATCAAAGATTTCAAAAACTCCCCCTTTTTCCCATAATTAAGCCTTCTCCCCACAAGAGACCAACTTTTGACAATAAGAGGCAATCAAGAGACCAAACAAAAACTACTTTTTTCAAAAATTCTCAAGTGGTAGCTGATCCATTATTGCTTTGGCCTTATTTTCTCCCCCTTTGGCATCAAGCACCAAAACGGAATCAATTTTGGCCCCTTAACCCCATTGCCTCACCAAAAATCTTCAACTAAGAGTAAAAGGCAATAAGAGTACTAAGATGAACTTGGAAGAAGTTACTCGTTCATCGGAGTGCAGTGGAAGTCTTGCATGGTCCAAGTTCACATTTTCCCTTTCAATCCTCCTTTGAGACTAAATTAAGAAACTCAAGCACATAGTTAGTCTCAAAGGGTCAAGTTGTAGCACATCTCCCCCTAAATTTGTGCATTACTTGAGCAACTTGAGCAACTTGTAAGGTCCGGGGAGTGCTTGTACAACTTGAGCACCATAAATAAACAACAAAATGCATAAGGAACATGATCAAAGGCATAAACACATGTATGCTATAAATCAATCCAAGTTCCGCGAATCTAAGACATTTAGCTCACTACGCAACTTGCAAAAGGTCTGCTCATCTAAAGGCTTGGTAAAGATATCGGCTAGCTGGTTCTCGGAGCTAACATGAAACACTTCGATATCTCCCTTTTGCTGGTGGTCTCTCAAAAAGTGATGCCGGATGTCTATGTGCTTTGTGCGGCTGTGTTCAACAGGATTATCCGCCATGCGGATAGCACTCTCATTATCACATAGGAGTGGGACTTTGCTCAGATTGTAGCCAAAGTCCCTGAGGGTTTGCCTCATCCAAAGTAGTTGCGCGCAACACTGTCCTGCGGCAATGTACTCGGCCTCAGCGGTGGATAGGGCGACGGAGGTTTGTTTCTTAGAACTCCATGACACCAGGGACCTTCCTAAGAATTGGCACGTCCCCGATGTACTCTTCCTATCGACCTTACACCCAGCATAGTCGGAGTATGAATATCCAATCAAGTCAAAGGTAGACCCCTTTGGATACCAGATCCCGAAACAAGGCGTAGCGACTAAATATCTAAGAATTCGCTTCACAGCCACTAAGTGACACTCCTTAGGATCGGATTGAAATCTAGCACACATGCATACGCTAAGCATAATATCCGGTCTACTAGCACATAAATAAAGTAAAGACCCTATCATAGACCGGTATGCTTTTTTATCAACAGACTTACCTCCTTTGTTGAGGTCGGTGTGTCCGTCGATTCCCATCGGAGTCTTTGCGGGCTTGGCATCCTTCATCCCAAACCTCTTGATCAAATCTTGTGTGTACTTCGTTTGGGAGATGAAGGGTCCATCCTTGAGTTGCCTCACTTGGAACCCAAGGAAGTAGCTTAACTCGCCCATCATCGACATCTCGAATTTCTGAGTCATCACCCTGCTAAACTCTTCACAAGACTTTTGGTTAGTAGAACCAAATATTATGTCATCAACATAAATTTGGCACACAAAAAGATCACCATCACAAGTCATAGTAAAAAGAGTTGGATCGGCTTTCCCAACCTTGAAAGCATTAGCAATTAAAAAGTCTCTAAGGCATTCATACCATGCTCTTGGGGCTTGCTTAAGTCCATAGAGCGCCTTAGAGAGCTTACACACGTGGTCGGGGTACCGTTCATCCTCGAAGCCAGGGGGTTGCTCCACGTACACCTCCTCCTTGATTGGCCCGTTGAGGAAAGCGCTCTTCACATCCATTTGGAACAACCTGAAGGAATGGTGAGCGGCATATGCTAGCAAGATACGAATGGACTATAGCCTAGCCACAGGAGCAAAAGTCTCCTCAAAGTCCAAACCTGCGACTTGGGGTTAACCTTTTGCCACAAGTCGTGCCTTGTTCCTTGTCACCACCCCGTGCTCGTCTTGTTTGTTGCGGAACACCCACTTGGTTCCAACAACATTTTGCTTGGGACGAGGCACCAGTGTCCATACTTCATTTCTTTTGAAGTTGTTGAGCTCCTCCTGCATGGCCAATACCCAGTCCGGATCTAGCAAGGCCTCTTCTACCCTGAAAGGCTCAATAGAAGAGACAAAGGAGTAATGCTCACAAAAATTAACTAATCGAGATCGAGTAGTTACTCCCTTGCTAATGTCACCCAAAATTTGGTCGACGGGATGATCCCTTTGAATCATCGCTCGAACTTGGGTTGGAGGTGCCGGTTGCGCTTCTTCCTCTATTACATGATCCTCTTGTGCTCCCCCTTGATCACACGCCTCCTGTTCATCATCTTGAGTTGGGGGATGCACCATTGTTGAGGAAGAAGGTTGATCTCGTTCATCTTGTTCCTGTGGCCGCACATCTCCAATCGCCATGGTGCGTATTGCGGCCGTTGGAACTTCTTCTTCATCTACATCATCAAAATCAACAACTTGCCCTCTTGGAGAGCCATTAGTCTCATCAAATACAACGTCGATAGAGACTTCAACCAAACCCGATGATTTGTTGAAGACTCTATATGCTTTTGTATTTGAGTCATAACCTAACAAAAACCCTTCTACGGCTTTGGGAGCAAATTTGGAATTTCTACCCTTCTTCACTAGAATGTAGCATTTACTCCCAAAAACTCGAAAATACAAAACATTGGGTTTGTTACCGGTTAGTAGCTCATACGACGTCTTCTTGAGGAGGCGATGAAGATAGACCCTGTTGATGGCGTGGCAAGCCGTGTTCACGGCTTCCGACCAAAAGCACTCGGGGGTCTTGAACTCTCCAAGCATCGTCCTCGCCATGTCTATAAGCGTCCTGTTCTTCCTTTCTACCACACCATTTTGCTATGGTGTGTAGTGAGCGGAGAACTCGTGCTTGATCCCTTCCTCCTCAAGGTATTCCTGCACTTGAAGGTTCTTGAACTCGGACCCATTGTCGCTCCTTATCTTCTTCACCTTGAGCTCAAACTCGTTTTGAGCTCTCCATAGGAAGCGCTTGAGGGTCCCTTGGGTTTCAGTTTCATCCTGCAAAAAGAATACCCAAGTGAAGCGGGAAAAGTCATCAATAATAACTAGACCATACTTACTTCCTCCTATGCTTAGATAGGCGACGGGTCCGAAGAGGTCCATATGTAGCAGCTCTAGAGGTCTTGACGTGGTCATCACATTCTTGTTGTGATGCGCTCCTCCCACTTGTTTACCTGCTTGACAAGCTGCACAAGGTCTATCTTTTTCGAAAGTAACATTGGTTAGACCTATCACGTGTTCTCCCTTTAGAAGCTTGTGAAGGTTCTTCATCCCCATATGTGCTAAGCGGCGATGCCACAACCAGCCTATGCTAGTCTTAGCAATTAAGCATGCATCTAGACCGGCCTCCTCTTTTGCAAAATCAACTAAATAAAGTTTGCCGTCTAATACACGCTTAAAAGCTAATGAACCATCACTTCTTCTAAAGACAGACACATCTACATTTGTGAATAGACAATTATATCCCATATTGCATAATTGACTAACAGATAACAAATTATATCCAAGAGACTCAACTAAAAACACATTAGATATACAGTGCTCGGATGAAATAGCAATTTTACCTAACCCTTTTACCTTGCCTTGATTCCCATCACCGAATATTATTGAATCTTGGGAATCCTTGTTTTTGACGTAGGAGGTGAACATCTTCTTCTCCCCCGTCATATGGTTTGTGCATCCGCTGTCGATAATCCAGCTTGAACCCCCGGATGCATAAACCTGCAAGGCAAATTTAGGCTTGGGTCTTAGGTACCCAACTCATGTTGGGTCCTACAAGGTTAGTACAAATATCCTTAGGGACCCAAATGCAAGTTTTGTCTCCCTTGCATTTTGCCCCTAATTTTCTAGCAACTATCTTTCTATCCTTTCTACAAATAGCAAAGGAAGCATTTAAAGCATGATATATTGTAGAAGGTCCATTCACAACTTTCCTGGGAACATGAACAATATTCTTTCTAGGCACATGATGAATATTTTTCCTAGGCATATCTCTACCATGCATATAGGAAGAACCAGAAGCAAACATGGCATGAGAGTCAAAGGCATCATAAGCATTACAACTCCTATAAGACTGTCTTCTATCATGGTACATAAAAGCACGGTTCCTTTTAGCACTACTAGCCATAGGGGCTTTCCCTTTCACCATTGCGGAGATGGGAGCCTTATGGCTTGTTAAGTCCTTGGCTTCCCTCTTGAAGCCAAGTCCATCCTTAATTGAGGGGTGTCTACCAATCGTGTAGGCATCCCTTGCAAATTTTAGCTTGTCAAATTCATTCTTGCTAGTCTTAAGTTGGGCATTAAGACTAGCTAATTCGTCATTCAATTTGGAAATTGAAACTAGGTGTTCACTACAAGCATCAATGTCAAAATCTTTACACCTATTGCAAATCATAACATGTTCTACACAAGAGTTAGATTTACTAGCTATAACTAACTTAGCATTTAAATCATCATTTATGCTCCTTAAGCTAGAAATTGTCTCATGGCAAGAAGATAGTTCACAAGAAAGCATTTCATTTCTCTTAACTTCTAAAGCATGAGATTTTTGTGCCTCTACAAATTTGTCATGCTCTTCATATAAAAGGTCCTCTTGTTTCTCTAAAAGTTTATCCTTTTCATTCAAGGCATCAATCAATTCATTAATCTTATCTATTTTAATTCTATCCAATCCCTTGAACAAACTAGAGTAATCTATTTCTTCATCACTGGACTCATCATCACTAGAAGAATCATAAGTGGCATTGTTTCGAGTACATACCTTCTTCTCCTTCGCCATGAGGCATGTGTGACGCTCGTTGGGGAAGAGGGATGACTTGTTGAAGGCGGTGGCGGCGAGTCCTTCATTGTCGGAGTCGGATGACGAACAATCCGAGTCCCACTCCTTTCCAAGGTCTGCCTCGCCCTTAGCCTTTTTGTATGCCTTCCTCTTCTCCCTCTTGTTCCCCTGTTCCTGGTCACTATCATTATCGGGGCAGTTAGCGATAAAATGACCAATCTTACCACACTTGAAGCATGAGCGCTTCCCCTTTGTCTTGGTCTTGCTTGGCTGTCCCTTGTGACCCTTTAGTGCCGTCTTGAAGCGCTTGATGATGAGAGCCATTTCTTCATCATTTATCCCTGCCGCCTCAATTTGTGCCACCTTGCTAGGTAGCGCCTCCTTGCTTCTTGTTGCCTTGAGAGCAAGGGGTTGAGGCTCGTTGATTGGACCATTCAATGCACCGTCCACGTATCTTGCCTCCTTGATCATCATTCGCCCGCTCACGAACTTCCCAAGAACTTCTTCGGGCGACATCTTGGTGTACCTAGGATTTTCACGAATATTGTTCACCAGATGTGGATCAATTACAGTAAAGGACCTTAGCATTAGGCGAACGACGTCGTGGTCCGTCCATCGTGTGCTTCCGTAGCTCCTTATTTTGTTGATGAGGGTCTTGAGCCAGTTGTATGTTTGGGTTGGCTCCTCGCCCCTTATCATTGCAAATCTCCCGAGCTCGCCCTCTACCAACTCCACCTTGGTGAGCAAGGTGACGTCGTTCCCCTCATGAGAGATCTTGAGGGTGTCCCAGATTTGCTTGGCATTGTCCAAGCCGCTCACCTTATGGTACTCGTCCCTGCACAAAGAGGCTAACAACACAGTAGTAGCTTGTGCATTTTTATGAATCTGTTCATTAATAAATATAGGACTATCCGAGCTATCAAATTTCATTCCATTCTCAACAATCTCCCATATACTTGGATGCAGAGAGAACAGGTGACTACGCATTTTGTGACTCCAAAATTCGTAGTCCTCCCCATCAAAGTGTGGAGGTTTGCCAAGAGGGATGGAAAGCAAATGTGCATTTGAGCAATGCGGAATACGAGAGTAATCGAAAGAAAAGTTCGAATTAACCGTCTTTCTTTTGTCGTAGTCATTGTCGTCGTTGTCCTTTTGGGAAGAAGTGGACTCATCGCTGTCGTCGTAGTAGATGATCTCCTTGATGCGTCTTGTCTTCTTCTTCTTCCCATCTTTTTGTTTGTGGCCCGAGCCCGAGTCGGTAGGCTTGTCATCTTTGGGCTCGTTGACGAAGGACTCCTTCTCCTTATCATTGATCACAATCCCCTTGCCCTTAGGATCCATCTCTTCGGGCGGTTAGTCCCTTTCTTGAAGAGAACGGCTCCGATACCAATTGAGAGCACCTAGAGGGGGGGTGAATAGGTGATCCTGTGAAGCTTGAAACTTAATCCACAAAAACTTGATTAGGCGTTAGCACAATAATGCCAAGTGGCTAGAGAGGAGTCTCAACAAAACACAATAACCACAGGAGATCAATCACAGAGATGGCATAGTGGTTTATCCCGTGGTTCGGCCAAGACCAACGCTTGCCTACTCCACGTTGTGGCGTCCCAACGGGCGAGGGTTGCAATCAACCCCTCTCAAGCGGTCCAAAGACCCACTTGAATACCACGGTGTTTTGCTTGCTTTACTATATCCCGTTTGCGAGGAATCTCCACACTTTGGAGCCTCTCGCCCTTAGACTTGAAGTTCACAAAGAAGCACGGAATAAGGAAGGGATGGGCAACACACTCAAGACAAGAAATCACAGCAACACCACGCACACAAGTCGCAACAAGAGCTCACAACACAACTCAACTAGAGCTCTAATTGCTATTGTAAGGAATCAAAAGCGCGGAATTGATGTCTTAGTGCTTAGGAATGCTTAGAGAATGCTTGGTGTGCTCCTCCATGCGCCTAGGGGTCCCTTTTATAGCCCCAAGGCAGCTAGGAGCCGTTGAGTGCATTCCAGGAAGGCAATTCTTGCCTTCTGTCGCCTGGCGCACCGGATAGTCCGGTGCACCACCGGACACTGTCCGGTGCGGATTTCCTTCCTTATTTGGCGAAGCCGACCGTTGGCAGCCTTGGAGCCGTTGGCGCACCGGACAGTCCGGTGCCCCATACTAGCCGTTGGCACGGCCACGTGTCCCGCGCAGATCGCGCGGCCGACCGTTGGCCCGGCCGACCGTTGGCTCACCGGACAGTCCGGTGCACACCAGACAGTCCGGTGAATTTTAGCCGTACACCATTAATTTCTTCCCGAGAGCAGCTAGTTCGCCTGAGCCAGCATGGCGCACCGGACAGTCCGGTGCACCCAGACAGAGCTGACTTTGGCTGATCAAGGCCATCTCTTCTTCAATTCGATTTCTCCTGTTTCCAGCACTTAGACACAATACATTAGTCTCTAAAACAATGTACTAAGTCTGAGAAACATACCTTTATACTTGATTTGTACTTTGTCCACCACTTTGCATAGATCAACACTTAGGCACTTGTGTTGGATACTAAATCACCAAAACACTTAGAAATGTCCCAAGGGCACATTTCCCTTTCAGTGGAGCCACAAAACAACTATATCAAGGTCAACAGGTTTTACACCGTTTAAATTATTATTTGGTGACGAAGCTATAACCCCAGAAGAAGCAAAAGCAGGGTCAATAAGAAGAGCAGCTTCGGCAGAAGATGAAGTTGATCATCACGTAGCAAAAGATACTATAGAAGGGACCAGACTTCAGGCTGTGGAGAACATCAATAAATATCAAGCCGTAACAATAAAATGGCGTGACAGAAAAGTTCGGTTGAAAAATATTAAGCCAGGGCATTTGGTGCTTCAGAGAGTGGCCAATCCGGACACAGTAGGCAAACTAAAGCTGAAGTGGGAAGGACCTTTTCTGGTGGTATCTTCGTCGAGGCCCGGTTCTTACAGATTGAAGGACATGGACGGCAACGACATTCCTAGATATTGGAATGCGGATGAGCTTCGACGATATTATGTGTAATTTGATTTAATCTTTTTTTCATTTTTCCCTATGGCACCCTTTTCCTTTCCAAAGGGGGGAAAGGTTTTTAATGCGGCCATAGCTTGTAATTTTTCCTTTCTTATTTAGCTCCACGAGAGCCCAATCCTCTAAAAGAATGTAAAATGTAAAATCTGAGCATGGACCATCGAGTGCAAAAAAGAAAAAAAAGCAGGGAGAAGATCAAAAGTTGTCCCCAAGAGGATGAAGAGCACGAGGAAGCTACAAAAAGTCGTTTCTAAGGGAGCGCAGCGTAAGTTTTCTGCTCAAAAGTCGTTCCTAAGGGAATGCAGAGCCAAATACCACCGAAATATAAGGCGAAGACGTTCAAAAGTCGTTCCTAAGGGGATGCAGAACTTATACCACCAAAATAGAAGGCGAAGAAGTTCAAAAGTCGTTCCTAAGGGGATGCAGAACTTACACCGAAAAATAAACGGTGGACACCAAAAAATAAACGGTGAAGAAGACTCCAAAGTCGTTCCTAAGGGGATGGAGAGTCTAGGTGTGGCTTCGTAAGCGTGTGCTTGGACATTCATTTGCACATTACATTACATCATTCATTGCATTCATACACATTCATTTAGACATTCGTAGGATCATCATCATATCATAGAGTACAGACAGTTGCTTCAGCTCTGATGACAACGCTTCAATGAGTATAAAAGAAGCAAATTTATGCTTCGTTGTGTACGAAAAGAAGGTAAGGTGTTTTTGCCTTCGGCTCAAAAAATACAAGTTTCGTCTACATCAAAGCAATTCATACACGGATGAAAAGGTAAAAATATATTACAAGGTATGGACAAATTTACAAAGCAGTGTTTGATTCCTAAATTACAATATCTTTTACAAAGTTAATTCAAAATTTCTCTAGAGCTTTTTGCAGCAGCTTCATCAGTACCCATCAAGCTTCGGATCATTGATCTTCGGCTTCGTCATCCTGTACATAACAAAGCGGTATAAGGTAAATAGAAATCTCAGGAGAAGGTAACTGTTGGGGGCCTTCGGCTTCCGAAGGTCCTCAAAAACATGATTTAACAATGTTTTCCAAGTGAAATATGTGTACAGGTATCTTCGGAATCGGGTCATGAGTATACAAGAGTATGGTCAGGACGAAGCTTGAACGAGACGAAAAGCGATTGTGACGAAGGATAAGATGATCACGAAGCTGTGCGCAGAAAAGCTTCGGCATGATAGCAGAGAAGGGGAACCACTTAAAGATGAAAAGGCAAATTAGACCCCGAAGAATTACTATAGAGTTATTGATAAATGTAAAGGGCACAAATGTAATTCTACACGGGCTGCGTCCCTTGCCTATAAATAGATGAACAGTACTCCTGTACTGTTCACGCTGACTTGGCATTCGCTTTTCACATCACGCCTGTACCCTTACTTTCTGTCGATCCGAAGGTACTTTTGTAATTTGTCATTCTGAATATGATAATGAAAATAAAAATAAATTGATGATAATATCTTTATTATTCTTTGTATTCCACATATGAATTCTTTCTTATCATTTATCGAGCTTACGAAGGTTTCTTCCTTCATAACCTTCGTCTGGAATTCATTATATCCGAAGGGATATAATGTCTTGAAGGACGAAGGACTTTTATATTTTAACACCTTTTATGTTGCCTTGTTCTTAACTCTTAGCATTTGAGAACAAGTCACCAACATTGGCGCCCACCTCCGGTGAACTCACTTCCATTTTTTGAGTTTTGAACACCTTCGGCAAGCATCACCTTCGTCATGCCGCCGAAGAAAGCTCCAGCAACAGGGGCTGCCACTCTGCAGCCGCTGGACCCCAATCAGGATGTTCTTTCTCTTAGGGAGGCCCGAAGCCAGAAGAGGAAGGCCACCAGTCCAACGCCTCCGAAGGATGACTTGGATCAAGAAATCCAAAACTTGGAGATGCTCCATCAACAGGTTCAACGGAAGAAGGAAAAGATGGCTCGTCTAGCTGACCTGCAAAGGCAGATAGACGAAGCCTCTGAAGAGGTTCGTCATCTTGCTCAAGATGACCAGAACCGAAGGCCTCCGCATAGAGAGCTTCATCAGGAGGGCTTTTACAACGAGGACGACTGGTATGAAGATTTCCATCATGGAAATTTTGCTTTTGATGATACTTCTCCTCTGTTAACAGAACTGCAGGCTACACCTTGGCCCCAGTCTTACAAGCCACCCCAGCTCCCCATGTACGACGGTCATTCAGACCCGAAGCAATTCTTGATGAGTTATGAAGCAACCATATCTTCGTATGGTGGCAACACTGCAGTTATGGAAAAGTCTTTCGTCATGGCTGTCAAGAGTGTTGCACAAACCTGGTATTCCTGTCTTCGGCCAGGAACAATCACCTCATGGCAAAAGCTGAAGGACATGCTGATAACCAGCTTCCAAGGGTTTCAAACGAAGCCGGTCACTGCTCAAGCTTTATTTCAGTGTACCCAGGACCACGAAGAATACCCTCAGGCGTATGTCCGAAGGTTCCTGCGTCTGAGGGCTCAGGCATTAACAGTGCCCAATGAAATTGTCATTGAGGCCATGATTAAGGGGCTTCGGCCGGACCTTCAGCCCAATACTTTGCCAGGATGCCTCCTCAAACTTTGGAGAAGCTGCTCCAGAAGATGGACGAGTATATTCGAGCTGACAATGACTTCCGCCAAAGAAGGGAGGAAGCATACAGGTTCTCTGAAATGACAGGGGCTTCGGAGGAAGATTCCATCCGAGGCATGTCAGGTCAATTCACAACTCTACTCAGAGTGATGACAGAGGGAGTCAACAACAAAGGCCAAAGTACTCCTCGCAAGCTTCGGGGCAGCAGCAAAGCTCTTTCCGGTCGCCAGCTCCAAGGGGCAGAGCCGCTAGGGGCTTCGGAGGAAGATTTGGGGATCAGCCAAGGAAAATTTATTATCTATTCTGTGGTGAGGACAAGGGCCATACCACTAGGATGTGCCACGTTACCATCCAGAAGCAAAAGGAGATAGCAGAAGCTGCAGCACAACAGGGTCAGCCAAAGCAAGTCATGCATACTGCTTCGTACCATTCGCCTTACATTCCAGAATATGTAGGCAACCACCCTGCAGCTTCTGTTGCTTCGGCAAGCCAACCCCAAGCATCTTGGCAACAACCTCCACCTCCACCACCAACGCAGCGCGGTCAGCAGCCAGAAGGGAGTCAGCACACTCACCTCCAACGGGACTTCAGAGAAGAGTCCGAAGCTCGCACAGTCAATAGCACTGTGCCAGAGTCGAAGCATATTTACTGATAAATATCCTACCCCGACAGCAGTTTTTCGCATTCAGTATTATTTTCTTTTTAATAAGGAACACTTATGGGAGGCTTAAGTGCTTTTTTGTCGTTTTTAATCTCTTGTAACAGCTTCGCTTTTTACTATAATGAAAACATATCTTCTCCATAGGCTTAAGTTGCCGAAGCATAAGAATTTATGGTGGCAAGGAGGACCTTCGAATTATCGAAAATTTTGTTCTAAGGAATGCAGCGTAATTTTGTCAAAGCAGCAAAAAGTCGTTCCTAAGGGAGCGCAGTGTAAGTTTTTTGCTCAAAAGTCGTTCCGAAGGGAATGCAGAGCTTACAGCGAAAAATAAACACTGATTCCGCTGAAAGTAAAAGGCGAAGAAGCTCCTAAGGGAGGCTTACAGCGAAAAATAAACGCTGATTTCGCCGAAGTAAAAGGCGAAGAAGCTCCTAAGGGAGGCTTGCAGTGAAAAAATGTCGACCTTCTGCAATTATCATATTGAACAACATCACATCATTACATCATTTGCATAGCATAACATCATATATCATATTGCATCAATAACGCAAGAAGGGGGTTTCAGTATTGATATTCGAAGATTGTTTCGAAGAAATAGTGACAGGCACAAAAAATAGCTATTGAAGAGTTATACCTTCGTCAAATTCTGAAATGGAAGGATCTATTAGTTATTGATTTTACGAGGATTGGTTACTGATCTTATGAGAACGCGGATATTGTTTACGAAGCATGAAAAGAAGGGAAGGTGTTTTTTCGCCGAAGGCTCAAAAATGGTATGTATAAGAAGTTTCATGCATCGTAAAAAATAAAACCATAAACAGCTAATATATTACATTCAAAATCATAAAATATTACACATGCTTCTCAACAAATGTTACATTCTAAATGTTTTTACAATAACATTTAATCTTCCCTTAGAACTATTTCTGCAGCTTCGTTTAGTAGCTGATCAACAACTTTATCCATGATGGCTTCGGCCATTTTTCTAATTTCGTCGTCCCCCTTCGCGGGGGGTCCGCCGATGACTCTGTAGGCTCCGAGGGAGGAGAAAGTACGGCTTTATTACAAAACGTAACCAAGTCTGAAATTAAAAATTACAACAAAGAGCCAAAAACCATTAGTTAGTACCTAATTGCTCTTCGGGATCCACACTTTTTTCAGTAGCCTCTGCTACTTTCCTAGCGTCATGAATGCCTTTCTCGCTTTTTCTAATAATTTCTTGGGCCATTTCCCGACCACCATTGTCCCAGATGCCGGTGAAAACTTTTCCACCGACCAGGCTTGCTTCGGCCGAGGGGTCTTTTATATCTTCGGAGTATAAGGCGGCTTCGGATTGTGCCAAGAATTTCACATGCTCACAGCCTTTCCTCTCCAAAATGGTAGCAATCCCCCTGGCACCCGAAAAGGCACATATGTCTCCGCGGCTATTCAAAATTTCTTCAAAGGCCTCAGCTTCGTGACTGATCCATTCGATTAGCTCCTCGGGGTCACCCTTTATGAAGTTCTCTTCACTTGAAAAGGCGCCAACGCTGGCGAAGCTGGTTTTTACTTTTTTAACACATTCTGTAGATTTCTCATAGCATCTTTTCTTTGATGCGCGAAGCTCTTCGACATTTTTCTCCAAATGATTTGCCCATTGTTCACTGAGTTCTCGTTTTGTTTCTTCAAGGGTGCGCTCCTCTTTAGCTCTGGCTAGTTGTTTTCGAAGATCTTCAATTTCACGCTTCTGAGCCTCAGCTTGAGCTTTAAAAGTAGTTTCGTCTTCTTTTATTCTATCTATCAATGAATATAATATTTTATCTTTTTCAAGACCTTCGTTCCTTAGTTCAATTACTTCGGAACAAAGGTTGCTGAGAGCACCTAGAGGGGGGGTGAATAGGTGATCCTGTAAAACTTAAAACTTAATGCCACAAAAACTTAGTTAAGCGTTAGCACAATAATGTTAAGTGGATAGAGAGGAGTCTCAACAAACACAATAACCACAAGAGATAAATCACAGAGATGGCACAGTGGTTTATCCCGTGGTTCGGCCAAGACAAACGCTTGCCTACTCCACGTTGTGGCGTCCCAACGGACGAGGGTTGCAATCAACCCCTCTCAAGCGGTCCAAAGACCCACTTGAATACCACGATGTTTGATTTTCTTTTCTATATCCCGTTCGCGAGGAATCTCCACAACTTGGAGTCTCTCGCCCTTACAAAGATGTTCACAAAGAATCAAGGAGTAAGGGAGGGATTAGCAACTCACACAAGACACAAAGATCACAGCAGATACGCACACACAAGACCCAGACTTAAGCTCAAAAGACTAGCACACTAGAACGGGGCTCAAATCACTAGAATGTCGAACAAGTGCGCAAGAATGGAGTGTGAGTGATCAAGAGTGCTCAAGGAATGCTTGGTTTTCTCCTCCATGCGCCTAGGGGTCCCTTTTATAGCCCCAAGGCAGCTAGGAGCCGTTGAGAGCAATCTGGGAAGGCAATTCTTGCCTTCTGTCGCCTGGCGCACCGGACAGTCCGGTGCACACCGGACACTGTCCGGTGCGGATTTCTTTCCTATTGTGGCGAAGCCGACCGTTGGCGCCTAAGAGCCGTTGGCGCACCGGACACTGTCCGGTGCACACCGGACAGTCCGGTGCCCCCTCCCGACCGTTGGCTCGGCCACGTGTCTTGCGCAGATCGCGCAGCCGACCGTTGGCCCGGCCGACATTTGGCTCACTGGACAGTCCGGTGCACACCGGACAGTCCGGTGAATTATAGGCGTACGCCGCCGATGAAATCCCGAGAGCAGCGAGTTTGCACGAGCCAGCCTGGCGCACCGGACACTGTCTGGTGCACCACCGGACACTCTCCGGTGCACCACCGGACAGTCCGGTGCTCCCAGACTGAGCAGAGTCTTGGCTGCTCGAGCCAAGACATTTGCAATTGTTCTTTTCCTGTTTCCAGCACTTAGACATAATACATTAGTCTCTAAAACAATGTACTAAGTCTAAGAAACATACCTTTATACTTGATTTGTACTTTGTACATCATTTTACACTTAGGCACTTGTGTTGGACACTAAATCACCAAAACACTTAGAAATGGCCCAAGGGCACATTTCCCTTTCAATCTCCCCCTTTTTGGTGATTTATGCCAACACAACATAAAGCAAGTAGAACAAGTACAAAATCAATTCAAATAAGAACTCAAATTTGTTTTGAATCAAATTTGACATATATGGATCATTCTTTCCCACCACTTGGTTTGTTTTTGCAAATCAACCTCAAATTCCTATCTCTAAGTCAAACACACTTGTAGAGACATAAAGAGAGGTATTCCAAAAGAAATTGATCAAGGATTTCAAAAGCTCCCCCTTTTTCCCATAACCAACCATTCTCCCCACCAGAGACTAACATTTGAAAATAAGAAGCAAACACGAGTATTTTGACAAACAAAAACTCTAACTCTACTTTTTCAAAATTTCTCAAGTGGTAGCTGATCCATTTATTGCTTTAGCCTTATTTTCTCCCCCTTTGGCATCAAGCACCAAAACGGGATCAATCTTGGCCCTAGAACCCCATTGCATCACCAAAATCTTCAAATAAGAGTACAAAGGCAATAAGAGTATAAGAGATGAACTTGGAATAAGTTACCCTCTCATCGGAGTGCAGTGGAAGTCTTGCATGATCCAAGTCCACCTTTTCCCTTTCAATCCATCTTTGAGACTAAATCAAGCAAACTCAAGCATATGGTTAGTGTCAAAGGGTCAAGTTGTAACACGTCTCCCCCTAAATATGTGCATCACTTTGCAACGGACTTGTGAGGTCCAGGGAGTGTTTGTACAACTTGAGCACCATAACTAAGCAACAAAATGCATAAGGAACATGATCAAAGGCATAAACACATGTATGCTATAAATCAATCCAAGTCCCGCGAATCTAAGACATTTAGCTCACTACGCAACCTGCAAAAGGTCTTCTCATTTAGAGGCTTGGTAAAGATATCAGCTAGCTGGTTCTCGGTGCTAACATGAAACACTTCGATATCTCCCTTTTGCTGGTGGTCTCTCAAAAAGTGATGCCGGATGTCTATGTGCTTTGTGCGGCTGTGTTCAACAGGATTTTCCGCCATGCGGATGGCACTCTCATTATCACATAGGAGTGGGACTTTGCTCAGATTGTAGCCAAAGTCCCGGAGGGTTTGCCTCATCCAAAGTAGTCACGTGCAACACTGTCCTGCGGCAACATACTCGGCCTCAACGGTGGATAGGGCAACGGAGGTTTGTTTCTTAGAATTCCATGACACTAGGGACCTTCCTAAGAATTGGCACGTCCCCGATGTACTCTTCCTATCAACCTTACATCCAGCATAGTCGGAATCTGAATATCCAATCAAGTCAAAGGTAGACCCCTTGGGATACTAGAGCCCGAAGCAAGGCGTAGCAACTAAATATCTAAGGATTCGCTTCACTGCCACTAAGTGACACTCCTTAGGATCGGATTGAAATCTAGCACACATGCATACGCTAAGCATAATATCCGGTCTACTAGCACATAAGTAAAGTAACGACCCTATCATTGACCAGTATGCCTTTTGATCAACAGACTTACCTCCTTTGTTGAGGTCGGTGTGTCCGTCGGTCCCCATCGGAGTCTTTGCGGGCTTGGCGTCCTTCATCCCAAACCGCTTCAGCAAGTCTTGCGTGTACTTCGTTTGAGAGATGAAGGTGCCGTCCTTGAGTTGCTTCACTTGGAACCCAAGGAAGTAGTTCAACTCGCCCATCATTGACATCTCGAATTTCTGCGTCATCACCCTGCTAAACTCTTCACAAGACTTTTTATTAGTAGAACCAAATATTATGCCATCGACATAAATTTGGCACACAAAAAGATCACCGTCACAAGTCTTAGTGAACAGAGTTGGATCGGCTTTCCCAACCTTGAAAGCATTAGCAATTAGAAAGTCTCTAAGGCATTCATACCATGCTCTTGGGGCTTGCTTAAGTCCATAGAGCGCCTTAGAGAGCTTACACACGTGGTCGGGGTACCGTTCATCCTCGAAGCCAGGGGGTTGCTCTACGTACACCTCCTCCTTGATTGGTCCGTTGAGGAAAGCGCTCTTTACATCCATTTGGAACAACCTGAAGGAATGGTGAGCGGCATATGCTAGCAAAATACGTATGGACTCTAGCCTAGCCACAGGAGCAAAAGTCTCCTCAAAGTCCAAACCTGCGACTTGGGCATAACCTTTTGCCACAAGTCGTGCCTTGTTCCTTGTCACCACCCCGTGCTCATCTTGTTTGTTGCAGAACACCCACTTGGTTCCCACAACATTTTGCTTGGGACGAGGCACCAGTGTCCAGACTTCATTTTTTTGAAGTTGTTGAGCTCCTCTTGCATGGCCAACACCCAGTCCGGATCTAGCAAGGCCTCCTCTACCCTGAAAGGCTCGATAGAAGAGACAAAGGAGTAATGCTCACAAAAATTAACTAATCGAGACCGAGTAGTTACTCCCTTGCTTATGTCACCCAAAATCTGGTCGACGGGATGATCCCTTTGAATCATTGCTCGGACTTGAGTTGGAGGTGCCGGTTGTGCTTCTTCCTCCATTACTTGATCATCTTGTGCTCCCCCTTGATCATACGCCTCCTTTTGATGAACCTGTTCATCTTCTTGAGTTGGGGGATGCACCATTATCGAGGAAGAAGGTTGATCTTGCTCCTTTTGTTCCTGTGGTCGTACATCACCAATCGCCATGGTTTGTATAGCGGCCGTCGGAACATCTTCTTCATCTACATCATCAAGATCAACAACTTGCTCTCTTGGAGAGCCATTAGTCTCATCAAATACAACGTCGCTAGAGACTTCAACCAAACCCGATGATTTGTTGAAGACCCTATACGCCTTTGTATTTGAATCATAACCTAACAAAAACCCTTGTACAGCTTTGGGAGCAAATTTAGAATTTCTACCCTTCTTCACTAGAATGTAGCATTTGCTCCCAAATACACGAAAGTAAGATACATTGGGTTTGTTACCGGTTAGAAGCTCATACGAAGTCTTCTTGAGGAGGCGGTGAAGGTAGACCCGGTTGATGGCGTGGCAAGCCGTGTTCACGGCTTCCGACCAAAAGCGCTCGGGGGTCTTGAACTCTCCAAGCATCGTCCTCGCCATATCGATTAGCGTCTTGTTCTTCCTCTCTACCACACCATTTTTCTGTGGTGTGTAGGGAGCGGAGAACTCGTGCTTGATCCCTTCCTCCTCAAGGTACTCCTCCACTTGAAGGTTCTTGAACTTGGACCCATTGTCGCTCCTTATCTTCTTCACTTTGAGCTCAAACTCGTTTTGAGCTCTCCTTAGAAAGCGCTTGAGGGTCCCTTGGGTTTCAGACTTATCCTGCAAAAAAGAATACCCAAGTGAAGCGGGAAAAGTCATCAACAATAACTAAACCATACTTACTTCCTCCAATGCTTAGATAGGCGACAGGTCCGAAGAGGTCCATATGAAGCAGCTCCAGGGGTCTTGATGTGGTCATCACATTCTTGCTGTGATGTGCTCCTCCCACCTGTTTACCTGCTTGACACGCTACACAAGGTCTTCTTTTTCGAATTGCACATTAGTTAAACCTATCACGTGTTCTCCCTTTAGAAGCTTGTGAAGGTTCTTCATCCCCACATGTGCTAAGCGGCGATGCCATAGCCAGCCCATGCTAGTCTTAGCTATTAAGCATGCATCTAGACCAGCCTCTTCTTTTGCAAAATCAACTAAATAAAGTTTGTCGTCTAGTACACCCTTAAAAGCTAGTGAACCATCACACCTTCTAAAGACAGACACATCTATGTTTGTGAATAAACAGTTATATCCCATATTGCATAATTGACTAACAGATAGTAAATTATATCCCAGAGACTCAACTAAAAACACATTAGAAATAGAGTGCTCATTTGAGTTTGCAATTTTACCTAACCCTTTTACCTTGCCTTGGTTCCCATCACCGAATATTATTGAATCTTGGGAATCCTTGTTTTTGACGTAGGAGGTGAACATCTTCTTCTCCCCCGTCATATGGTTTGTGCATCCGCTGTCGATAATCTAGCTTGAACCCCCGGATGCATAAACCTGCAAGGCAATTTTAGGCTTGTGTCTTAGGTACCCAACTCATGTTGGGTCCTACAAGGTTAGCACAAATATCCTTAGGGACCCAAATGCAAGTTTTGTCTCCCTTGCATTTTGCCCCTAATTTTCTAGCAACTATCTTCCTATCCTTTCTACAAATAGCAAAGGAAGCATTTAAAGCATGATATATTGTAGAAGGTCCATTAACTTTCCTAGGAACATTAACAACGTTTCTCCTAGGCATATGAACAACATTTCTCCTAGACATATCTCTATCATGCTTATAGGAAGAACTAGAAGCAAACATGGCATGAGAATCATAAACATGGAATCAAAAACATCATAACTTCTATTTGCATTTCTAGCATGTCTCCTATCATGATACATAAAAGCATGGTTCCTTTTAGCACTACTAACCATAGGGGCCTTCCCTTTCTCCTTGGCAGGAATGGGAGCCTTATGGCTTGTTAAGTTCTTGGCTTCCCTCTTAAAACCAAGTCCATCTTTAATTGAGGGGTGTCTGCCAATCGTGTAGGCATCCCTAGCAAATTTTAATTTATCAAATTCGTTTTTGCTAGCCTTAAGTTGGGCACTAAGACTAGCTACTTCATCACTTAATTTTGCAATAGAAGCTATGTGTTCACTACAAGCATCAATGTCAAAATCTTTACATCTATTGCAAATCATAACATGTTCTACACAAGATTTAGATTTACTAGCGATCTCTAACTTAGCATTCAAATTATCATTAACACTTCTTAAATTAGAGATGGATTCATGACAAGTAGATAATTCACAAGAGAGCATTTCATTCCTTTTAATTTCTAGAGCAAGAGAATTTTGTGCACTAACAAATTTATCATGCTCCTAATATAAAAGATCCTCTTGTTTTTCTAGTAATCTATTCTTGTCATTCAAAGCATCAATCAACTCATTAATCTTATCAATTTTAGATCTATCTAGGCCCTTGAATAAGCATGAGTAATCTATCTCATCATCATCACTAGACTCATCCTCACTTGAAGAAGCATAAGTACTAGTATCATGAGTGCTTACCTTCTTCTCCCTTGCCATGAGACAAGTGTGATGCTCGCTGGGGAAGACGGATGACTTGTTGAAGGCGGTGGCGGCGAGTCCTTCGTTGTCGGAGTCAGACGTGGAGCAATCCGAATCCCACTCCTTTCCAATATGTGCCTCGCCCTTTGCCTTCTTGTAATTCTTCTTCTTTTCCCACTTTCCACTCTTCTTTTCCTGGTCACTATCATTATCGGGACAATTAGCGATGAAGTGACCAATCTTACCACATTTGAAGCATGAGCGCTTCCCCTTCGTCTTGTTCTTGTTTGGATGCTCCTTGCGACCCCTTAGCGCCGTCTTGAAGCGCTTGATGATGAGGGCCATCTCTTCATCATTGAGCCCGGCCACCTCAACTTGTGCCACCTTGCTAGGTAGTGCCTCCATGCTCCTCGTTGCTTTGAGAGCAATAGTTTGAGGCTCTTGGATTGGGCCATTCAATGCGTCATCCACGTATCTAGCTTCCTTGATCATCATCCGCCCGCTTACGAACTTTCCAAGTATCTCCTCGGGCGTCATCTTGGTGTACCTAGGATTCTCACGAATATTGTTCACAAGATGAGGATCAAGGATAGTAAAAGACCTTAGCATTAGGCGGACGACGTCGTGGTCCGTCCATCGCATGCTTCCATAGCTTCTTATCTTGTTGACAAGGGTTTTGAGCCGGTTGTACGTTTGGGTTGGCTCTTCTCCCCTTATCATTGTGAATCTCCCGAGTTCGCCCTCCACCAACTCCATCTTGGTGAGCATTGTGACGTCGTTCCCCTCATGAGAGATCTTGAGGGTGTCCCAAATTTGCTTGGCGTTATCCAAGCAGCTGACTTTGTGGTATTCATCCCTGCATAATGAAGCTAGAAGAACAGTAGTAGCTTGTGCATTTTTATGAATTTGCTCATTAATGAACATGGGACTATCCGTACTATCAAAGTGCATTCCACTCTCTACAATCTCCCAGATACTAGGATGGAGAGAGAACAAGTGACTACGCATTTTGTGACTCCAAAATCCATAGTCCTCTCCATCAAAATGAGGAGGTTTACCAAGTGGAATAGATAATAAATGAGCATTTGTACTTTGAGGAATACGAGAGTAATCAAAAGAAAAGTTCGAATTGACCGTTTCCTTTTTCTCGTAGTCGTCGTCGTCCTTTTGGGAAGAGGAAGATTCGTCGCTGTCGTAGTAGACTATCTCCTTGATGCGTCGTGTCTTCTTCTTCCTCCCATCTTTTCGTTTGTGACTCGAGCCCGAGTCCGTAGGCCTGTCATCTTTCGGCTCATTGAAGATAGACTCCTTCTCGTTGTTGTTGACCACCATCCCCTTTCCCTTAGGATCCATCTCTTCGGGCGATTAGTCCCTTCTTGAAGAGAACGACTCTGATACCAATTGAGAGCACCTAGAGGGGGGGTGAATAGGTGATCCTGTAAAACTTAAAACTTAATGCCACAAAAACTTAGTTAAGCGTTAGCACAATAATGTTAAGTGGATAGAGAGGAGTCTCAACAAACACAATAACCACAAGAGATCAATCACAGAGATGGCACAGTGGTTTATCCCATGGTTCGGCCAAGACAAACGCTTGCCTACTCCACGTTGTGGCGTCCCAACGGACGAGGGTTGCAATCAACCCCTCTCAAGCGATCCAAAGACCCACTTGAATACCACGGTGTTTACTTTTCTTTTCTATATCCCGTTCGCGAGGAATCTCCACAACTTGGAGTCTCTCGCCCTTACAAAGATGTTCACAAAGAATCACGGAGTAAGGGAGGGATTAGCAACTCACACAAGACACAAAGATCACAGCAGATACGCACACACAAGACCCAGACTTACGCTCAAAAGACTAGCACACTAGAACGGAGCTCAAATCACTAGAATGTCGAACAAGTGTGCAAGAATGGAGTGTGAGTGATCAAGAGTGCTCAAGGAATGCTTGGTTTTCTCCTCCATGCGCCTAGGGGTCCCTTTTATAGCCCCAAGGCAGCTAGGAGCCGTTGAGAGCAATCTGGGAAGGCAATTCTTGCCTTCTGTCGCCTGGCGCACCGGACAGTCCGGTGCACACCGGACACAGTCCGGTGCGGATTTCTTTCCTTTTGTGGCGAAGCCGACCGTTGGCGCCTGAGAGCTGTTGGCGCACCGGACACTGTCCGGTGCACACCTGACAGTCCGGTGCCCCCTCCCGACCGTTGGCTCGGCCACGTGTCTTGCGCAGATCGCGCAACCGACCGTTGGCCCGGCCGACAGTTGGCTCACCGGACAGTCCGGTGCACACCGGACAGTCCGGTGAATTATAGCCGTACGCCGCCGATGAAATCCCGAGAGCAGCGAGTTCGCACGAGCCAGCCTGGCGCACCGGACACTGTCCGGTGCACCACCGGACAGTCCGGTGCTCCCAGACTGAGCAGAGTCTTGGCTGCTCGAGCCAAGACATTTGCAATTGTTCTTTTCCTGTTTCCAGCACTTAGACATAATACATTAGTCTCTAAAACAATGTACTAAGTCTGAGAAACATACCTTTATACTTGATTTGTACTTTGTCCATCATTTGACACATAGGCACTTGTGTTGGACACTAAATCACCAAAACACTTAGAAATGGCCCAAGGGCACATTTCCCTTTCAGCTGCTCAAGGCCATAACACACCCTTCATCTTCAGCATCTTTTTGAGCCCTGAGGGCATTGCTAAGTATAAGACCCTGCAAAAAGTTTGATTTCAGGGAATAATACAAAAACCTTATTTTCGCACCTTTAAGCTATTATACGCCAAGCTGTCGGCTAGTTCGTCTTTTGATAGCACCGAGAGCCCGTTTTCTAGCGTTGGGAATCCGAAGCTCTTGCTCATCTCCCGACAGATAGAAATCTCCTTGTTGTCAGGGAGACAATACAAAAAGTCTTCTTCTCCACTGCCGTTGAATATCAACGCGCCTTTTGGATATTTCAGTTTGTGGGCGTAAAACTGGGCCTCTTGCTTTTCTTTTTCAGTCAATTTTTTCCCCGAAGCATGACGTAAAATGTAATCGAAGGTTTCGGAAGATGCTTCGGGGGCGGCAGTGTCAGTTTTTTCAGCCGAAATTTGTTCTGTTATTTCTGTTCCTTCGGTTTCCAAGGATTTCACCTTGGTGGGCTCTGAAGGCCCAGCTTCAGTCTCGGACTTATGTTTTGAAGTTTCGGCATCAAATTCTTCAATATGCACTTCGGAAGATTCAACAAGTTTCTTTGGAGTTGTGCTTGAAGACTTAATTGTCTCCAAAACATCCAGCACATTAACCATCCTTTTTCTTTTGGGGGTCACTGCTGGACCCTTTTGGCTTTTTGCTGCCTCAATTTTTGCTGAAGGACTTAGAACTTCTGATGTCTTTGTTTCTTCAGCCCTCGGTTCTTCTATTTTTTCCGTCGTCGGCACTTCGGCCAGCCCTTCAATATTTGGCAGGGGAGTTTGTTCTTTAGCTTCGGTGGCCGAAGAGGTCTCACCAACAAACTCAGGCACTGTGGCCAGTTCAATATAACGTGGCCGGTGTGTGAGAACCTTTACCCTTTTCCTCTTCAGCACCGGCTCGCTAGGAGCGGCTGAAGCAGCTTCCTTCGCAGAAGATGTATTCTTTCTTTTTTGACCCTGTTGGGGACTTGTTCTCAAATGCTAAGAGTTAAGAACAAGGCAACATAAAAAGTGTTAAGTGTTAAAGTCCTTCGTCCTTCGAAGCATTATGTCCCTTCGGGAAATAATGAGTTTCGGACGAAGGTCATAAGAGACATACCTTCGTAAACATAACAAGTAATGACGAAGGATTCATATAAAGCATGAAATATAATATAAGCGTCATCATAGAATCATTTCTATTTTATTAACATGGAAAAATAGAAATGATTTCAAATTACAGATGTACCTTCGGTCCTGAGAGAAGGTAAAAAGTACAAGCGTGACGCAAAAGCAAATGCCAAGTCAGCGTGAACAGTACGGGAGTACTGTTCATCTATTTATAGACGCGGGACGCAGCCCACGTAAAATTACATTTATGTCCATTACATTTGTCAATGACTTATGGAAATCTGACAAGGCCCACGTAGTCTTTTCATCTTTAAGTCGGTTCCCCTCTCTGCTATCGCGACGAAGCTTCCCTGCGCACAGCTTCGGCTGTGCACCATCCTTCGTGGAGCTTGGTAATCAGCCCGTCCTTCGTCTGGTTCAGGCTTCGTCCTGACCGCACTTCATGTTCGTAATTCTGAGTCCGAAGGTACCTGTTCACATAATCCACTTGGAAAACATTGTCAAATCATGTTTTTGAGGACCTTCGGAGGACGAAGGCCCCCAACAGTAGCCCCTCGCAATATTAATTTGTTAATGATAAATTCAGATTGCGATATGGACGAAGGCCTTGAGCCGAAGGTCCGAAAAAACACCTTCCCTTTGCTAGAATAGCAACTTTCACTGACAAGCGGGGTCTTTCAATTTTCAACGCCCTGGGCGTATAAATAAGATCATACCGCAAACTCATTTGGTACGCACACTTGCCATCTGCTTCGGCCCACTAAATTTTTAGCTCTTGTGCACTAAGATTTGCTGATCTTTTTGATTTTGAAGCTTCGGCCTTGAAAACAGTTTTTTAGTGTTTCCGAAGATGTCTGAAGGTAAGAAGATCCCTGCTGATACGAAGCTGAGTCTCGACGAGGAGAAGAACTTGGGATTCCTTATAGCGATGGCGGAGACTAATACGGAGAAAATCACCAAGGAGATTCTTGAAGGTTTGTCCGAAGATACTGGTGACAGCGACAGTTATGATATAGAAAGTGAAGGGGAAGAATCCGAAGATCGACCATGGCGGCCAAGTCACACGGTTTTCGGGAAAACCACCATTAAGCAGAGTCACATTGATAACATGAGAGGGAGATATTTTCGTGATATATCTATCGTGAGGGTTGATGCTGGAGAAAAAACTTCTCCCACCCCCGAAGAAGATGAAGTCGTGATCTTCCGAAGCTTTCTCAAGGCAGGGCTTCGATTCCCCCTAAGCAACTTTGTCATTGAAGTCCTGAAGACATTTCAAGTCTACCTTCATCAACTTACTCCCGGAGCTATCATAAGAATGGGGATGTTTGTCTGGGCTGCGAGAAGCCAAAGTTTAGAACCAAATGCTAAAAGCTTTTGCAACATTCATGAGTTGTTATATGAGACGAAGCCCTGGGGGAAGGAACAATATCACAACAACTTTGGGTGCTACAGCTTCGGTGCCCGCTCCGGGTCAAGCCGCCTTGTGCCAACTTTTCGGAAGAGGTGGCCCGGAGCCTGGATGACTGAATGGTTCTATGTAAAGAATGACTTAACAGCGCAAGAAAATGTCAAGAGTATCATTATGCGCCCCATCTGGCAACGCTTCGGACTTCGAAGGCCGAAGGTTGAAATGGATGAAGCGGCCGAGGAATGCCAAAGAGCCTTCGGCGTAGTCTGCTCTTTTATTGGGACAAGGGACTTGATTCAAGAACATATTGCCTTCAGGGTGTGGCCACTTGCAGGAAAGTGGGAGATGCCGAAGGAGACCATCAAAGAGTCCGACGAAGGCGGACTGGTCAGGCTGAAATACACATTCAAATACGGGGATAAATTTGTTGAACCCGATGACGACTGGTTGAAAAACATTGAAACATTAAGTGACGAACTGCTTGGGGCATATTCGAAGGCCGAGAACACTGCGTTATCAGCAGCCTTCGGATGCCGAAAGAAGAAAAGACTGAACCGGGTATTTGACGCAGTCGGGTTTGTCTACCCTGATTATCACTATCCGATACTGGGTCGCAAAAGAAAGAATACTTCTCTTGCAACAGAAGCTACCACAAGTGCCACTAGTGAGCCAGCGCCGCAAAGGAAAAAGATGAAGGTGCTCACCCACCGAGCGCGTTTTATTGAGCCGGCCACAGTGCCAGAATTTATTGATGAAGTCTCTTTGGCCTCTGAAGCTACAGAACCAGCTCCAGTGCCGAAGATAGAAGAGAAATCTGAAGCGCCTTCAGCAGAGAAGGCAGAAAAACCGAGAATTGAAGGACAAAAAATATTGGAAATCTTAAGTCCTTCAGCAAATGTCGAAACAAGAAAAATCCAAAAAGGGCCCATTGGTGACCCCAAAAAGGAAAAGAATGGTGAACGTACTAGATGTCTTGGAGACAATTAAGTCTTCAAGCACAACTCCAAAGAAGACTATTGATCTTGCTGAAGCGTCTACTGAAGCTTCGAAGCAACAAGCTGAAGCTGGGCCTTCAGAGCCCACCAAGGAACAATCTTTGGAAACCGAAAAAAAAAAAAACATCAGAACCATTTTTGGTTGAGGAAATTGACACTGCCGTCCCCGAAGCTCCTGCCAGCACATGCGATTACATCATACGACATGCTTCGGGGAAGAAATTATCTGAAGAAGAGACTTATGAAGCCAACTACTATGCCAGAGAGCTAAAATATCCGAAGGGGGCAGTAGTATTCAACGGGACAAATGAGGATGACTTCCTATACTGCCTGCCTGATAATAAAGAACTATCTGTCTGCCGAGAGATGGCTAGGAGTATGGGGTTCCCAAAGCTCGAAGCTGGATTATGTGCTATGACAAAGGAGGATCTCGCGGACAGTCTTGCGTACAATAGCCTAAAGGTATGGGAATTAGTCGCTTGAAAAAACTTTTTAATACGTAATTCATTCTTTTATTCTTATATGGATACTTTTTCGTATAGGGCTTAATCCTAAGCAACGCATTAAGAGCACAAAAAAGCACCGAAGATGAAAGCCATGAAATTGCGTTCGACAATTTACGCTCCGAAGTTATTAAACTGAGAAACGAAACTCTAGAAAAAGATAAAATTCTGGTTACATTAGTAGACAAGATAAAAAAGGACGAAGCTGCTGCAAAGGTTCAAGCCGAAGCTCACAAACGCGAAATTAAGGACCTTCAGAAGCGATTGGCCCGGGCGAAAGAAGAACGCATACTTGAAGAAACAAGACGTGAATGCAGCGACCAATGGGCTGATCATTTGGAAGCAACCATGGAAGAGCTTCGGTCTTCTAAGAAAAAATGCTACGAAAAATCCATGGAAGGCGTAAAGAAAATCAAAACCAGCTTCGCTAGCGTGGGCGCATTTTCCAGTGAAGAGAACTTCTCAAGAGGCGATCCCGAAGGTCCAATAGAATGGAACAGTCACGAAGCAGAGGCCTTCGAGGAAATCCTGAGTAGCCGCGGTGACATCTGCGCTTTTTCGGGCGCCAGAGGAATTTCTACTGTCTTGGAGAAAAAAGGTTGTGAACATGTAAAATCTTTAGCTCAGTCCGAAGCTGCCTTATCCTCCGAAGACATCAAAGACCCCTCGGCCGAAGCAAGCATGGTTGGCGGTAAATTCTTCACTGATATCTGGGACAACGGCGGCCGAGAAATGGCGCAAGAAATTATTCAAAGAAGTGAAAAAGGCATCCATGATGCCAGGAAAGTGGCAGAAGTTGCCGAAGGGCAAATAGGTATTAATTAGTCGCACTTATTGTGTTGTAATTTTTATTTCAAACTTTACTCGCAGTTTGTAATAGTAATGCAAAAATATTCTGTTTCCTCAGAACCTACTGGATCGTCTAATGACCCTCACATCAAAGAGGATGACGAAATCAAACAAATGGCCGAAGCTATCATGGATAAAGTTGTTGAACAACTTCTAAATGAGGCTGCCGAAGTAGTATTAAGAGAAGACTAGATGTTATTAGAAAAAACATTTGAAGTGTGATCTATGTAATATTTTGTACATTTGAATGTAATATATAAGTCCCTTTTCATTATTCAATTCTTTACGATGCATGAAATTCTACATACATACCATTTTTGAGCCTTCGGCGAAAAAACACCTTCCCTTCTTTTCATGCTTCGTGAAGAAGACATTCTCCGAAGCTGTACAATTTCGATATTACTCTGATGAAGCTCATCCATGCTTCGTAAAAACATTCTCCGAAGCTGTATTCCGAAGATTATCATTGTATTTCCTCATGACTTTACACAATTTTCACTTTCTCAAAGCGTCCTTTCGAAGGTTGATACGGTGTCCCCTTCTTTTGCCATATGCAACATGATGTATGATGCTTATGCTATGCAAAATGGTGTGATGATGTTATGTTATGCAAATGACGTTTGTTCCGAAGATACACACAAAATATCTCTGTAAACTCTGCATTCCCTTAGGAACGTCTTTGGAGTTTCTTCGCCTTTTACTTAGGCGGTATCAGCGTTGACTTTTCGCTGTAAGCCTCCCTTAGGAGCTTCTTCGCCTTTTACTTAGGCGGTATCAGCGTTGACTTTTCGCTGTAAGCCTCCCTTAGGAGCTTCTTCGCCTTTTACTTAGGCGGTATCAGCGTTGACTTTTCGCTGTAAGCTCTGCATTCCCGTAGGAACGACTTTTGAGCAGAAAACTTACACTGCGCTCCCTTTGGAACGGCTTTTTGTGACTTCATCAACTTACTCTGCGTTCCTTAGAACGACTTTCTGTTGCTTCGAAGGATTTTTAATAATTCGAAGGTCCTCCTTGTTAGCGCAAAAAAAAATTTTAAGCTTCAGGGACTTAAGCCTGTGAAGAAAATGGGTTTTCCTCGTGGGAAACAACATGAAAACTAACAATGTTCTTTGTTTCACAGAAAATAAAACTGAATAGAAAAGACTGCTATCAAAGGTAGGATATGTGTCAATAAATGTGCTTCGACTCTGGCACAGTGCTGTTGACTGTGCGAGCTTCGGATTGTTCTCTGAAGTCCCTTTGGTGTGGGGCATATTGACTCCCTTCTAGCTGTTGACCCTGTTGCAGTGGAGGTGGAGGCGGAGGCTGCTGCCAGGAAGCTTGAGATTGACTTGCCGAAGCTACAGAAGCTGCAGGGTGGTTGTCTATGTATTGTGGGATGTAAGGTGGATGATACGAAGCAGTATGCATGACCTGCTTCGGCTGAGCTTGTTGAGATGCAGCTTCGGCTATTTCCTTTTGCTTCTGGATTGTAATATGGCACGTCCTGGTGGTATGGCCCTTGCTTTCTCCACAGAACAAGCAAAACAGTTTCCTTGGTTGATCTCCGAATCTTCCGCCGAAGCCCCTGGCGCCTCTGCCTCTTGGAGCTGATGGCCGGAAGAAAGTTTGTTGTTGCCCCGAAGCCTGTGAGGAGCACTGCGGTCTGTTCTGCTGACTCCCCTTATCATCATTCTGAGTGGAGTTGTGGATGGACCTGACATGCCTCGGATAGGATCTTCCTCCGAAGCCCCTGGTCATTTCAGAAAATCTGAAGGCCTCCTCCCTTCTTTAGCGAAAGTCATTGTCAGCACGAATGTACTCGTCCATCTTTTGGAGCAGCTTCTCCAGGGTCTGAGGAGGCTTCCTAGCAAAGTATTGAGCAGCAGGTCCAGGACGAAGCCCCTTGATCATGGCTTCGATGACAATTTCATTGGGCACCGTTGGTGCCTGCGCCCTCAAACGCAAGAACCTTCTGACATACGCCTGAAGGTATTCTTCATGATCCTGAGTGCACTGGAACAAGGCTTGAGCAGTGACCGGCTTCGTCTGAAATCCTTGAAAGCTGGTCAATAACATATCCTTCAGCTTCTGCCATGAAGTGATCGTTCCTGGCCGAAGGGAGGAATACCAGGTCTGAGCAACACTCCTGACGGCCATAACGAAAGACTTTGCCATTACTGCAGCATTGCCACCATACGAAGACACTGTTGCTTCGTAACTCATCAAGAACTGCTTCGGGTCCGAATGGCCATCGAACATGGGAAGCTGGGGTGGCTTATAGGACGGAGGCCAAGGTGTAGCCTGCAGCTCAGCGGACAGAGGAGAAGCATCGTCGAAAACAAAATTTCCATGATGAAAATTGTCATACCAGTCATCTTCATTGAAGAAGCCCTCCTGATGAAGGTCTTTTTGTTGAGGCCTTCGGTTCTGCTCATCGTGGGTAAGATGACGGACTTCTTCAGAAGCTTCGTCTATCTGCCTCTGCAGCTCAGCTAGCCTGGCCATCTTCTCCTTCTTTCTCTGCACCTGTTGATGTAGCATCTCCATGTCCCTGATCTCTTGGTCTAGTTCATCCTCCTGAATCGTCGGGCTGACAGCCTTCCTCTTCTGGTTTCGGGCCTCCCGGAGAGAGACGGTCTCCTGGTTGGGGTCCAGCGGTTGCAGTGCTGCAGCCCCAGTCGCTGAAGCTTTCTTCGGCGCCATAGCGAGGGTCTATAGCTTCCGAAGGTGTTCAAAAAACTCAAAGTGGAAGTGAGTTCACCGGAGGTGGGCGCCAATGTTGGGGACTTGTTCTCAAATGCTAAGAGTTAAGAACAAGGCAACATAAAAAGTGTTAAGTGTTAAAGTCCTTCGTCCTTCGAAGCATTATGTCCCTTCGGGAAATAATGAGTTTCGGACGAAGGTCATAAGAGACATACCTTCGTAAACATAACAAGTAATGACGAAGGATTCATATAAAGCATGAAATATAATATAAGCGTCATCATAGAATCATTTCTATTTTATTAACATGGAAAAATAGAAATGATTTCAAATTACAGATGTACCTTCGGTCCTGAGAGAAGGTAAAAAGTACAAGCGTGACGCAAAAGCAAATGCCAAGTCAGCGTGAACAGTACGGGAGTACTGTTCATCTATTTATAGACGCGGGACGCAGCCCACGTAAAATTACATTTATGTCCATTACATTTGTCAATGACTTATGGAAATCTGACAAGGCCCACGTAGTCTTTTCATCTTTAAGTCGGTTCCCCTCTCTGCTATCGCGACGAAGCTTCCCTGCGCACAGCTTCGGCTGTGCACCATCCTTCGTGGAGCTTGGTAATCAGCCCGTCCTTCATCTGGTTCAGGCTTCGTCCTGACCGCACTTCATGTTCGTAATTCTGAGTCCGAAGGTACCTGTTCACATAATCCACTTGGAAAACATTGTCAAATCATGTTTTTGAGGACCTTCGGAGGACGAAGGCCCCCAACAGACCCCGCGTCGGATAACGGTAGTCGGGGTAGACAAACCCAATTGCATCAAATACTCGGTTGAGTCTCTTCTTCTTTCGGCCTCCGAAGGCCGCTAATAGTGCAGTGTCTTTGGCCTTCGAGTATAATCCAAGCAATTCATCACTTATGGCCTCAATACTTCTTAGCCAGTCATCATCTAGCTCGACGAATTTATCTCCATATTGGAATGTGTATTTTAGCCTAACCAACCCACCTTCGTCAGTTTCTCTAACGGTCTCCTTCGGCATTTCCCACTTTTCTACAAGTGGCCATATTCTGAAGGCAATGTGTTCTTGAACCAAATCCCTTGTCCCAATAAAAAGCAAACCACGCCGAAGGCTCTCTAGCATTCTTCGGCTGCTTCATTCATTTCCACCTTCGGCCTCCGAAGGCCGAAGCGTTGCCAGATAGGGCGCATAATGATATATTTAATATCTTCCCGTGTTTTCAAGTCATTCTTCACATAAAACCATTCCGTCATCCAGTCGCCGGGCCACCTCTTTCGAAAGGTTGGCACGAGACAGCTTGACCCAGACCGAGCGCCGAAGCTGTAGCAGCCAAAGTTGTTGTGATACTGCTCTTTACCCCTGGGTTTTGTCTCATACAATAGTTCATGTATGTTGCAGAAACTTTTTGCATTTGGTTCTAAACCTTGGCTCCTCACGGCCCAGACAAAGATACCCATTCTTATGATTGATTCGGGAGTAAGTTAATGAAGGTAGATTTCAAATATCTTCAGTACTTCCACGACAAAACTGCTCAAGGGAAACCGCAGTCCAGCCTTTAAGAAGCTTCGGAAGATTACGACTTCATTCTCTTCGGGAGTAGGCACAGTCTTCTCCCCGTCATCTGCCCTCATAGTAGACATGTCTCGAAAATATCTTCCCCTCATGTTATCAAGATGACTCTGTTTAATGCTCGATTTTCCGAAGACTGTGTGACTTGGTCGCCACGATCGATCTTTGGAGTCTTCACCCCCACTTTCTACATCATAGCTGTCACTGTCACCAGTGTCTTCAGATAAACCCCCGAAAATCTCCCTAGTGATCTTCTCTGTATTGGTCTTTGATATTGATTGAAGAAACCCGAGATGCATCTCCTCAGAAAGGCTCAGCTTCGATTGAGCAACAACTTTCTTATCTTCAGACATCTTCGCAAGCGCTGAGAAAGTGCTCTCAAATCCGAAGCTTAAAAATTTAAAAAGCCAAGCAAGTGTTGCTGCGCACAGGCTAAAAGTTGAGTGAGCAAGAGCAGATAGCAAGAAAGCGTGCCAAATAAACTCGTGGTAAGCTCTTATTTATACACCTAGTGCGTGGAAAACTGGAGGGTCCCGCTTGTCAATGAATGTTGCTATTCTAGCAAAGGGAAAGTGTTTTTTCGGACCTTCGGCTTAAGGCCTTCATCCATGTCGCAATATGAATTTATCATTCTAGCAAATTAATATTGCGAGGGGCTACTGTTGGGGGCCTTCGGCTTCCGAAGGTCCTCAAAAACATGATTTAACAATGTTTTCCAAGTGAAATATGTGAACAGGTATCTTTGGAATCGGGTCATGAGTATACAAGAGTATGGTCAGGATGAAGCTTGAGCGAGACGGAAAGCGATTGTGACGAAGGATAAGATGATCACGAAGTTGTGCGCAGAAAAGCTTCAGCATGATAGCAAAGAAGGGGAACCGACTTAAAGATGAAAAGGCAAATTAGACCCCGAAGAATTACTATAGAGTTATTGATAAATGTAAAGGGCACAAATGTAATTCTACATGGGCTGCGTCCCTTGCCTATAAATAGATGAACAGTACTCCCGTACTGTTCACGCTGACTTGGCATTCTCTTTTCGCATCACGCCTGTACCCTTACTGTTGGAGACTTGTTCTCAAATGCTTCGAGTTAAGAACAAGGCAACATAAAAAGTGTTAAATGTTAAAGTCCTTCGTCCATCAAGACATTATGTCCCTTCGGATATAATGAATTCAGGACGAAGGTTATGAAGGAAGAGACCTTCGTAAGCTCGATAGATGATAAAGAGGAATGCATATATGAAATACGAATAACAATACAGATATTATCATCAACTTATTTTTTATTTGCATTATCATATCCATAATAACAAATTATAAATGTACCTTCGGATTGACGGAAAGTAAAGATACAGGCGTGATGCGAAAAGCGAATGCCAAGTCAGCGTGAACAGTACGGGAGTACTGTTCATCTATTTATAGGCACGGAGCACAGCCCGTGTAGAATTACATTAATGCCCTTTACTTTTATCAATAACTCTATAGTAATTCTTTGAGATCTAATTTGGCTTTTCATCTTTAAGTCGGTTCCCCTTTTCTGCTGTCATGCCGAAGCTTTTCTGCGCATAGCTTCGTGATCATCTTATCCTTCGTCATAATCGCTTTTCGTCCCACTCAAGCTTCGTCCTGACCATACTCTTGTATACCCGCAACCCATTTCCGAAGATACCTGTTCACATATTTCACTTGGAAAACATTGTCAAATCATGTTTTTGAGGACCTTCGGAAGCCGAAGGCCCCCAACAGTAGCCCTCGCAATATTAATTTGCTGGAATGATAAATTCATATTGCGACATGGACGAAGGCTTTAAGTTGAAGGTCCGAAAAAACACCTTCCCTTTGCTAGAATAGCAACAGTCTTTGACAAGCGGGACCCTCTAGTTTTCAACGCACTAGGTGTATAAATAAGAGCTCACCACGAGTTTATTTGGCACGCTTTCTTGCCATTTGCTCTTGCTCACCGGACATTTAGCCTGTGCGCAACAACACTTGCTTGGCTTTCTAAACTTTTAAGCTTCGGTTTCGAGAGCACTTTCTCAGTGTTTGCGAAGATGTCTGAAGATAAGAAAGTTGTTGCTGAATCGAAGCTGAGCCTTTCTGAGGAGATGCATCTTGGCTTTCTTAAGTCAATAGCAAAGACCAATACAGAGAAGATCACTAGGGAGACCTTGGAGGGCTTATTTGAAGACACTAGTGACAGTGATAGCTATGATGTAGAAAGTGGGGGTGAAGACTGCGAAGATCGACCGTGGCGACCAAGTCACACAATCTTCGGAAAATCGAGCATTAAACAGAGTCATCTTGATACCATGAGGGGAAGGTATTTTCGAGACATGTCTAATGTGAGGGCAGATGACGGGGTGAAGACTGTGCCTACTCCCGAAGAAAGTGAAGTCGTAATCTTCCGAAGCTTCTTGAAGGCTGGACTGCGGTTTCCCTTGAGCAGTTTTGTCGTGGAAGTACTGAAGATATTTGAAATCTACCTTCATCAACTTACTCCCGAATCAATCATAAGAATGGGCATCTTCGTCTGGGCCGTGAGGAGCCAAGGTTTAGAACCAAATGCAAAAAGTTTCTGCAACATACATGAGCTATTGTATGAGACAAAACCCTGGGGTAAAGAGCAGTATCACAACAATTTTGGCTGCTACAGCTTCGGCGCCCGGTCTGGGTCAAGATGTCCCGTGCCAACCTTTCGAAAGAGGTGGCCTGGAGACTGGATGACGGAATGGTTTTATGTGAAGAATGACTTGAAAACACGGGAAAATATTAAAGATATCATTATGCGCCCTATCTGGCAATGCTTCGGCCTTCGGAGGCCGAAGGTGGAAATGAATGAAGCAGCCGAAGAATGCCAGAGAGCCTTCAGCGTGGTTTGCTCTTTTATTGGGACAAGGGATTTGGTCCAAGAACATATTGCCTTCAGAATATGGCCACTTGTAGAAAAGTGGGAAATGCCGAAGGAGACTGTCAAGGAACCTGACGAAGGTGGACTAGTCAGGCTAAAATACACATTCAAATACGGAGATAAATTCGTTGAGCCAGATGATGACTGGTTGAAAAGTATTGAGGCCATAAGCGATGAATTACTTGGATTATACTCAAAAGCCGAAGACACTGCACTATCAGCAGCCTTCGGAGGCCGAAAGAAGAAGAGACTTAACCGAGTATTTGATGCAATTGGGTTTGTCTATCCCGACTACCGTTATCCAACGCGGGGTCAAAAAAGAAAGAATACACCTTCTGCGAAAGAAGTTGCTCCGGCCTCTCCTAGCGAGCCGGCGCCGAAGAGGAAAAGGGTCAAGGTTCTCACACACCGGCCGCGCTATATTGAACCGGCCACAGTGCCTGAATATGTCAGTGAAACCTCTTCGGCCATCGAAGCCAAGGAGCCTACTCTCCTACCGTATGTTGAAGAGCCAATTGTAATTCCGGAAATGAAGAAAATAGAAGAACCGGAGGCTACGGAAACAAGGACATATGAAATTTGAAGTCCTTCAACAAAAATTGAGGCAGCAAAAAACCAAAAGGGTCCAGCAGTGACCCCCAAAAGAAAAAGGATGGTTAATGTTCTGGATGTTTTGGAAACAATAAAATCTTCAAGCACTACTCCGAAGAGAATTGTTGAAACTTCCGAAGTGCAAATTGAAACCCTTGGTGCCGAAGCTTCTAAGCACCAGGTTGAAACTGAAGCTGGGCCTTCAGAGCCCGCCAAGGTTAAATCCTTGGAAGCCGAAGAAACAGAAACTGCAGAACAAATTTTGGCAGAAGAAACTAGCACTGCCGCCCCCGAAGCATCTTCCGAAGTACTTGATTATATTGTACGACATGCTTCGGGAAAAAGATTATCTGAAGAAGAGATTTTTGAAGCTAATCACTATGCCCGAGAACTGAAGTATCCGAAGGGGGCCTTAGTATTCAACGGCACAGACGAAGATGACTTCTTATACTGCCTTCCAGACAACAAAGAATTATCTGTCTGCCGGGAGATGGCTAGAAGTATGGGGTTCCCGAAGCTTGAAGCTGGCCTCTGCGCTATGTCAAAGGACGATCTTGTAGATAGCCTCGCATATAATAGTCTGAAGGTATGAAAATTGTATATTTGGAAGTTTATAAATTTTGAATTATTCTTTTATTCTTACACTAATTCTTTCCATATAGGGTTTAATACTCAGCAACGCTTTGAGAGCGCAAAAGAATGCCGAAGACGAGAGCTATAATATTGCTTTCAACAACCTACGAACAGAGGTTATTAAGCTGAGGAACGAAGCTTTGGAAAAAGATAAAATTCTGCTTACATTGGTGGATAAAATAAAGGAAGACGAAGCTACTTCTAAAGCTCAAGCTGAGGCTCAGAAGCGTGAAATTGAGGATCTTCGGAAACAGCTAGCCAGAGCTAAAGAAGAACGCATACTTGAAGAGACGAAACGAGAACTTAGTGATCAGTGGGCAAATCATTTAGAAAGAAACGTTGAAGAGCTTCGTGCATCCAAGAAAAGGTGCTATAACAAATCTATAAAATGCGCTAAGAAAATAAAAACCAGCTTCGCCAGCGTTGGTGCATTCTCGAGCGAGGAAAACTTCACAAGGGATGACCCCGAAGGCTCAATTGAATGGATTAGTCACGAAGCTGAGGCCTTTGAGGAAATTTTGAATAGCCGCGGAGACATATGTGCCTTTTCGGGTGCCAGGGGGATTGCTACTATTTTGGAGAGGAAAGGCTGTGAGCATGTGAATTCTTTGGCACAATCCGAAACTGCCTTATCCTCCGAAGATATAAAAGACCCCTCGGCCGAAGCAAGCCTGGTCGGTGGAAAATTTTTCACTGACATCTAGGACAATGGTGGCCGGGAAATGGCCCAGGAAATTATTCGAAAAAGCGAAAAAGGCATCCATGATGCTAGAAAAGTAGCAGAGGCCGCTGAGAAAAGCGCAGAGCCCGAAGGGCAAATAGGTATTGATTAGTGGTTTTTGACTCTTTGTTGTAATTTTTTGATTTCGAACTTATTCACGGTTTGTAATATTCATGGTTTGTAATAGTAATATAGCCGTATCTTCTCCTCCCTCAGAACCTGACAAGCCATCTGCGGACCCCCACGCGAAGGGGGACGACGAAATTAGGAAAATGGCCGAAGCTATCATGGATAAAGTTGTTGATCAACTACTAAACGAAGCTGCAGAGATAGTTCTAAGGGAAGACTAGCTGCTATTGTAAAAAACATCTAGAATGTAACATTTGTTGTGTGTAATATTTTTTAACTTTGGATGTAATATGTTAGCTGTTTATAGTTCTATTCTTTACGATGCATGAAACATCATATACATACCGTTTTTGAGCCTTGGGCGAAAAAACACCTTCCCTTCTTTTCATGCTTCGTGAATAATATCCGTGTTCTCATAAAATCAGTAACCAATTCTCGTAAAATCAATAATCAATAGATCTCTCCATTTCAGAGTTTGACGAAGGTATAACTCTTCAATTGCTATTTTTTGTGCCTTGTCACTATTTCTTCAAAACAATCTTCGAATATCAATATCGAGACCCCCCTTCTTGCGTTGTTGATGCACTATGATGTATGATGTTATGCTATGCAAATGATGTAATGATGTGATGTAATGCAAAATGATACTTGCCGAAGGTTGACATTTATTTTTCACTGTAAGTCTCCCTTAGGAGCTTCTTCGCCTTTTACTTCAGCGGAATCAGCGTTTATTTTTTGCTGTAAGCCTCCCTTAGGAGCTTCTTCGCCTTTTACTTCAGCGGAATCAGCACTTATTTTTCGCTGTAAGCCTCTCTTAGGAGCTTCTTCGCCTTTTACTTTCAGCGGAATCAACGCTTATTTTTCGCTGTAAGCTCTGCATTCCCTTCGGAACGACTTTTGAGAAGAAAACATACACTGCGCTCCCTTAGGAACGACTTTTTGCTGCTTCGAAGAAATTGCACTGCGTTCCTTAGAACAAATTTTTGATAATTCGAAGGTCCTCCTTGCCACCATAAATTCTTATGCTTCAGCAACTTAAGCCTATGGAGAAGATATATTTTCATTTTGGTAAAAAGCGAAACTGTTACAAGAGATTGAAAAACCATAAAAAGCACTTAAACTTCCCATAATTGTTTCTTATTAAAAAGAAAGTAATACTGAATGCGAAAATGCGAAAAGCTGCTGTCGAGGTAGGATATTTGTCAGTAAATATGCTTCGACTCTGGCACAGTGCTATTGACTGTGCGAGCTTCGGACTCCTCTCTGAAATCCCGCTGGAGGTGAGTGTGCTGACTCCCTTCTGGCTGCTGACCTCGTTGCGTTGGTGGTGGCGGTGGAGGCTGTTGCCAAGATGCTTGGGGTTGGCTTGCCGAAGCAACAGAAGCTGCAGGGTGATTGCCTACATATTCTGGAATGTAAGGCGAATGGTACGAAGCAGTATGCATGACTTGCTTCGGCTGACTCTGTTGCGCTGCAGCTTCTGCTATCTCCTTTTGCTTCTGGATGGTAACATGGCACATCCTGATGGTATGGCCCTTGTCTTCACCACAGAATAGGCAGTAAATTTTTCTTAGCTGATCCCCAAATCTTCCCCCGAAGCCCCTGGCGCCTCTGCCCCTTGGCGCTGGCGGCCGGAAAGAGCTTTGCTGCTGCCCCGAAGCTTGCGAGGAGTACTGTGGCCTTTGTTGTTGACTCCCTCTATCATCACTTTGAGTAGAGTTGTGAATTGACCTGATGTGCCTAGGATGGAATCTTCCTCCGAAGCCCCTGGTCATTTCAGAGAACCTGAATGCTTCCTCACTTCTTTGGCGAAAGTCATTGTCAGCTCAAATATACTCGTCCATCTTCTGGAGCAGCTTCTCCAAAGTTTGAGGAGCCTTCCTGGCAAAGTATTGAGCTGAAGGTCTCAGCCGAAGTCCCTTGATCATGGCCTCAATGACAATTTCATTGGGCACTATTGGTGCTTGTGCCCTCAGACGTAGGAACCTTCGGACATATGCCTGAAGGTATTCTTCGTGGTCCTGGTTGCACTGAAATAAAGCTTGAGCAGTAACCGGCTTCGTTTGAAACCCTTGAAAGCTGGTTATCAGCATGTCCTTCAGCTTTTGCCATGAGGTGATTGTTCCTGGCCGAAGAGAGGAATACCAGGTTTGTGCAACACTCTTGACAGCCATGACGAAAGACTTTGCCATGACTGCAGTATTACCACCATACGAAGATATGGTTGCCTCATAACTCATCAAGAATTGCTTTGGGTCTGAATGACTGTCGTACATGGGGAGCTGGGGTGGCTTGTAAGACTGGGGCCAAGGTGTAGCCTGTAGTTCTGTTGACAGAGGAGAAGTATCATCAAAAGCAAAATTTCCATGATGGAAATCTTCATACCAGTCGTCCTCGTTGTAGAAGCCCTCCTGATGAAGCTCTCTGTGCGGAGGTCTTCGGTTCTGGTCATCTTGAGCAAGATGACGAACTTCTTCAGAGGCTTTGTCTATCTGCCTTTGCAGGTCAGCTAGACTAGCCATCTTTTCCTTCTTCCGTTGGACCTGTTGATGCAGCATCTCCAAGTTTTGGATTTCTTGATCCAAGTCGTCCTCCGGAGGCGTTGGACTGGTGGCCTTCCTCTTCTGGCTTCGGGCCTCCCTAAGAGAAAGGACATCCTGATTGGGGTCCAGCGGCTGCAGAGTGGCAGCCCCTGTTGTTGGAGCTTTCTTCGGCGGCATGACGAAGGTGATGCTTGCCGAAGGTGTTCAAAACTCAAAAAATGGAAGTGAGTTCACCAGAGGTGGGCGCCAATGTTGGAGACTTGTTCTCAAATGCTTCGAGTTAAGAACAAGGCAACATAAAAAGTGTTAAATGTTAAAGTCCTTCGTCCATCAAGACATTATGTCCCTTCGGATATAATGAATTCAGGACGAAGGTTATGAAGGAAGAGACCTTCGTAAGCTCGATAGATGATAAAGAGGAATGCGTATATGAAATACGAATAATAATACAGATATTATCATCAACTTATTTTTTATTTGCATTATCATATCCATAATAACAAATTATAAATGTACCTTCGGATTGACGGAAAGTAAAGATACAGGCGTGATGCGAAAAGCGAATGCCAAGTCAGCGTGAACAGTACGGGAGTACTGTTCATCTATTTATAGGCACGGGGCGCAGCCCGTGTAGAATTACATTAATGCCCTTTACTTTTATCAATAACTCTATAGTAATTCTTCGAGGTCTAATTTGGCTTTTCATCTTTAAGTCGGTTCCCCTTTTCTGCTGTCATGCCGAAGCTTTTCTGCGCATAGCTTCATGATCATCTTATCCTTCGTCATAATCACTTTTCGTCCCACTCAAGCTTCGTCCTGACCATACTCTTGTATACCCGCAACCCGTTTCCGAAGATACCTGTTCACATATTTCACTTGGAAAACATTGTCAAATCATATTTTTGAGGACCTTCGGAAGCCGAAGGCCCCCAACACTTACTTTTTGTCGATCCGAAGGTACTTTTGTAATTTGTCATTCTGAATATGATAATGAAAATAAAAATAAATTGATGATAATATCTATATTATTCTTTGTATTCCACATATGAATTCTTTCTTATCATTTATCGAGCTTACAAAGGTTTCTTCCTTCATAACCTTCGTCTGGAATTCATTATATCCGAAGGGATATAATGTCTTGAAGGACGAAGGACTTTTATATTTTAACACCTTTTATGTTGCCTTCTTCTTAACTCTTAGCATTTGAGAACAAGTCACCAACAGTAAGCAACAGGTACAAGTTTAATACCGGCTTGAGATGACTTCGAGCTTCGTCACCAGCTAAATTCCGCCCACCCTTCGTCCAAATTTGAGTTATGAATCTATTTCCAATGCTTCGGGCCAGACTGGGGATGTCAGTTAAATCCGTTGGTGATAGGCTGAAGTTTGGCCTGTTTACGATCTTCCCATGCGTGCAACTAGTCTTCATGAAAGCAACAGCTGTGCCGCGAGAAGCTAGCAGGGCACAGAAGTCACTGTGCCCAGCTATAACTTCGTCAAGCGCATCAACTTTGTCCTCAATATGTTCGAAGGTGCTTGATAGGTCTTCAACCGAAGGTTCAAATTTTTCAGAACTGGCTCCAACTGAGTTGAAGACCTGCTTCAGCCATTGCACGCACCTGTTGCCGAAGTTTAGGCATTTCTCCTGAAGCTCTTTCAAGGATTTTTGCAAATTCGAGCTCTTTTCGACTTCGGCCTCAAGCTTCGCATCAAAATTCTTCTTTTCTTGCTCGAAGCTTTCTGACTTCGGGAGGAGTTCACTGTTTAATCTGGCAATTTCAGTTTGGGCTTCTGCCCATGAACCCTCCATTGTTTGAAGAACAAAATCTTTCTTCTCAAGAGCAGCTTCATGTTCTTTGATTTTACTTTCCAAGCCTTCAATTGTAACCTCATTTTTCTTATCTTTGAGGTCTTGTTGCATCCTCAAGGCTTTACTTAGTAGCATACTCTGTGCAAAACAACCTTCATCAGAAATCACCTTCATCGTAAAACAATAAAAAGTTGAGGGAAAAATTTTACCTTGAAATTAGAATAGAATAAACTGCCGGCGATATGTTGCCGTCGGTAGCGGCTGATGTCAACTTCAAGCTTCGGAAAACCAACACTCTTCGACAGAGTGATGATAATCTTTGCTCCAGTTCGATCTCGAATACATCCTAAGGCTTCTTCGTTAATTCCGCCGAAGAGCATTGCTCCTGGCTGGTAGCCACAGGATATGGCATACTCCTGCAGCTCCTCTTTTTCAGCCTTGGATAATTCTTGACCAATTATATTTTGAAAATTGAAGCCTTTTTCCTCTGAAATATCTTCAGCGATTTCCTTCCGTTTTTCAGGCACTATGGCCAGGGTTTCTTCGGCAGCTGCACCAGCTTCTTCCGCGGCCATCTCCAAGAGCACTTTATCAATATTAGATAATGTGCTCTCCAGATTGGTAGCTTCGGCAGTTGTAGCTTCGGTAGTAGCAGCTTCGGTAGGAGCAGCTTTGACAGAAGAAGCAACTTCGGTGGCTGGTGTTATTTTTGATGCTGAGGCCGGTGGTGGCGTTTCCTCAATAGCTTGCATAACAGTAATAATCCTTCGCCTTTTTGGCCCAACCATCTTCTTGGCTGTTAAAGTGATAGGAACGAGGGTGCCCGATCTTCCGTCAGGTGAAGATAACTATCGATTTGGTGGAGATGTCACACAGACGATCCAACTTCCAATCAACACGACTAGAACCCCGCAATCGCAGCACCACTTCTCCTCTGGTTATCAACCGTGCACTACGCGATTGACCTCGCCACGAGGGCTAATTCCTGCCTGAGAATCAAAGACACAAGCAAGAACAAGAAAGAACACAAACTAGAATATTGCGGATGAATGATTAATCTCACAAGTTGGGGTCTCACAAACTGATCTACGGCGGCTGTTCTCGACAGATCTAAACTTAAGCAAAACCCAACCCTAATGTGGCGGCGGCTGCTGAATAAATAGAGTATTAGGGCGTGCGTGACCCCTGGACTCGCCCCTAATGGGCTCCGACGCGATACACGGCCCAACGGCCCAACAGACGGTGTCGTAGCACCAAAACTGAATCTAAATGCTGACGTGTTTCGACGATTCCCGTGGACTCCGGACGAATTTTAGGGTGGAACCAGATGGGTTGGTTAGATAATCTTCTTATCTTTCCAACCATGTCAAGTCCGTCGCAATCGGAGTCCGGATGCATCTTGGGAGTCCATTTTAGTGCAGACTGGTCTTGTAACCCGAGATGGAGTCGCAGTCGAGTCGGACTTGATCTCCTTTCTGTTGTGGGCGCCCTTGCTGCTCCTCCTCAACACCTAGGCCTTTCCCAAGTCCTTGTTGGTCCTCTCCAAAGTTCCTGATCATCAAAACATCCATGGCCCCAAGCGTAAGCTCTGAAACACAATTGACTAGGGTAGAACGTACCTGGAGATTTAGTTGTCGTGCACGCGATCGTGTTATCGGTCCATTCATTGTATGTATAGAAGTGATGTCCTCATCATCCTCCTCCTCTTGAATTGGAGTTGTCCTCGACTCAATCTCATCTTTGTCACCCATATATGGTTTCAAATCTGAAATGTTAAAGGTGGAACTAACTCGAATATCTGGAGGCAACTCAGGTGGTAATCCAGGGGGTATCTCAGAGGGAAACACATCCATGTCCTCATCATCCTCCCCCTCTTGAAGTGGAGTCGTCCTCGACTCAAGCTCATCTTCTTTTCCCAAATATGGCTTTAAATCTGAAATATTAAATGGTCCAGCAGCATGGTTGGGCATGCTCGCTCTAGGAATCAAATCAATCTGGTGCTCAATCCCACGAATAGGAGGAAGTCCTAGAGGTAACTCAGAGGGAAAAACATCTCGGAACTACTGCAAAAGGTTAGTCACAGATGCAGGCAAAGTGCTAGCAATATCATCAATAGAAAAGAAAGCATCTTTGCAAACCAAGGCATAGCAACAAGCATCAGTAGCATGAGTTTCAAGAAGATCAGATTTAGTAGCAAGCATGACAGGAGCTTTCAATTTAATTTATTGCTGAATTTCTATCTCATTAGTTGGTTCTTTATGGGTACTTGCAGCTATATCTTTATCAGCTTGTACAATTTCATTAAGGGTCAAAGGTAGCAAAGTAATGTTTTTATCTTTATGCCTAAAAGTGTATGTATTACTCCTACCATGGTGACATGCATCAGTATCAAATTCCCAAGGTCTACCCAACAAAAGAGAACAAGCTTCCATAGGTACTACATCGCAATCCGCATAATCAGAATACATACCAATGGAGAAATGCACTCATACCATGTGTGTTACCTTAACCTTGCCTAAATCATTGATCCACTGAATGTGGTATGGATGTGGTCGTGGACGTGTGGTCAAGCCAAGCTTCTTAACCAAATCTGAACTCACCAAATTATTGCAGCTTCCACCATCAATAATAACACGTGCACGCCGATTCTCGATGGAGAAGAAAGTCTGGAAAAAATTATGGCGTTGCTGCTTCTCTGATGATTGAGGCTGAGAACTAAGAACACGCTGCACCATGATGCTTCAAAGGTTCGCCGTAGCATCACCACCAAGCATGGCATCATCATTAGAAGCAACATCACTGGAGTCATAATCGTCACCCTCACCGTTGGAAGCACTAATGTAGCCATCATCCGTAGCAATGTATGTTCGCTGACTCGGGCAATCCTTCTTCACATGACCAATCCCATGACAGCGGTGGCAAACAATACCCGAAGAACGACCACTGGAAGGTGCTGCAGGTGCTGGTAAATTCTGTTTCTTGGTGGGTACCTGCAAAGGAAGGTTACCAACATGTGCAGCAGGTGTCGAGGGAGTATGACTCGAGGCAGGTGTGTGCGTCCGTGATGCAGAGGAGGCGCCAAAAAGTAGCCCTAGGTCGATGTTGGCGTCCCTGCAATTCCTTCTCTGCAAGCATGGCAAACTGGAACAACTTGTTGACAGTGTTAAATTCTTTGTACTCCACAATGTCCTGAATGTCACGATGCAAACCTGAATAAAAACAGCAAAGAGCGTCCTCATGTCCCTCTACTATCCCACAACGCTGCAATCCCTTCTGAAGCTCAGCATAATAATCTTGAACAGATTTATCCCCTTGCTCTAAACGCATCAATTTCTTACGCAATTCTCTATGATAAGATGGGGGAATAAATCTATCACGCATAGCTATCTTAAGATCTTCCCAAGTCGTAGGTGCTCTACCATCCCCAACTAGACCAGTCCACCAGACAATAGCAAAATCTTTAAATTCACTAGTGGCTTGTCTAAATTGATGTCGTTCAGGTACAAGGTGGGCAGCAAATTTCTGTTCTATCGTCATCTCCCAATCAAGATATCCCTCAGCATCATAATGACCCGAAAAAGATGGTATAGAAAATTTAATCTTAGAATAAGGGTCGTCAGGAGCACGATTGTTATTACCTTGCTGGCGGTGTTGGTGTGGCATACCTTCTGTGTTTTGATGAAGACGACGACGTAGGCGCAAATCTCTGGTGGTCGCTTCATCATAATTACCTTCTTCATCAAACACGACATCATCGGGAAGACGTGGACGAGGAGGTGGTGGTGGAGGTGCTTGTTGTTGCGTCTCCAACACAGCAAGTCTGTCGACGATCTGGGACAATCGTCGATCTGGTCGCTCGTAAGTCCTGCCAAGGTCCATGTTAATGAAGGCATCATGCACTGACTTGTGGACCGTCTCCTCCATTTGCTCCTTCAGGAGCTTGTTGTTTGCCTCAAGATCTTGGCGGCTAACACATTCATCGAAGTCTGTAGGAATCCTTGCTTCTTCGTCGTCACCTTCCATCGAAACACAAAAACAGGAAACAAACGGTGACGGTTATCCCTAATAATTTCACTACACGCTCCTCTCAGGTGGAACACAGGAACACGCTCTAATGTATCTTACCAAGCTCTTACAAGTATCTGACGAAATACGAGCAAAGGATGGTACAATCGGAGGCTGAGTCATGATACTTACCAAGAGGTAGTGAAACGCGATTGCAATGTCATAGTTGTATTGATCAGAAGAAAATATGTGGAGCTTGGGAGGCCAAAAATTAATATCAAGGATTAGCAAAAATCGAGTGCAGATTAGCGAAGTTCAATAAGTATCCAAATCACAAGTCACAATTGCTGGCTAAGACGTGTCCTATCGAAGCACAACAAGATAAAAGTAACAAACTAGCAGAATGACAGTTCTGTAAATAGCGCAGATTTTTCAGCACTAGTAGAAATCAAAGGCGCGTTTCCAAAGTAGTACCAGCAAACAAGCTCGAAATATTCTGAATTTTTTATCACAGATCCAAAATCACAGTTGATGGAAGCACACAAAATTTCACTTGAAACAGAGTTGTATTGTGGCCTAGAGAAAATCACAAAGGATCTCTAAAATTCCTGAAAACACTTAAACAAATTTTTTAATTATCTTCCCGATTTTTTTTTTCAATTTTTTGACCGAACCAAACTGGCCGTAGGCGAGTTTGGGTCACCCCAGAATGGAGTCAGGAATCTGCTGTAAAAATTTGAGCTCAAACGGAGCACCAAGCGAAAAGTTATGCCCGTTTTATGGAAGGTACCTCAAGTTATGGTTTTTCAGGGCACAAATTGGTACGAACCGTAGCGGCGGCTATAGAGCACAGGGGCACAAACCTCCCTGGTATAAGCAATAGGTAAGCGCCAGATGATGAAACAAGGAGGGGCTGCAATGTAATGCGGCTTGCAACCTAATCTAGGGCTAGCGTGGCGAGAATTCAGACAAGGCGGCTAGCGAGGGCAAATCGAGTAATGTGGTGTCTCGACTTGTAATCTAGGTAAGGTGGATGAGATAGCGGCGGAAACAAATAACAGCGATGGAGCAGTTGAACTACGATTATGACACGACCTAAACCAGCAACAAGACTCGACACGGACACAAATTCAACAAAGCAATCTGAAACGAAATAGCAAGGCTAAAGAGGGTTATAGGACAGCGGAATTTTTTTTTGTATCACAATTATCTGTAGTTATAGGATGAAAAACCTAAACTAAACTAGGGTAAGCCTAACAGTAATATCTGAGTCTTTGAATACCACTTGATAGGAACGGGGGTGCCCGATCTTCCGTCAGTTGAAGATAACTATCAATTTGGTGGAGATGTCACACAGACGATCCGGCTTGCAATCAACACGACTAGAACCCCGCAATCGCAGCACCACTTCTCCTCTGGTTATCAACCGTGCACTGCGCGATTGACCTCACCACGAGGGCTAATTCCTGCCTGAGAATCGAAGACACAAGCAAAACAAGAAAGAACACAATCTAGAATATTGCGGATGAATGATTAAGCTCACAAGTTGGGGTCTCACAAACCGATCTACGGCGGCTGTTCTCGACAGATCTAAACTTAAGCAATACCCAACCCTAATGTGGCAGCTGCTGCTGAATAAATAGAGTATTAGGGCGTGTGTGACCCCTGGACTCGCCCCTAATGGGCTCCGACGTGATACACGGCCCAACAGACGGTGTCGCAGCACCAAAACAGAATCTGAACGTTTACTTGTTTCGACGATTCCCGTTGACTCCGGACGAATTTTAGGGTGGAACCAGATGGGTTGGTTAGATAATCTTCTTATCTTTCCAACCATCAAGTCCGTCGCAATCAGAGTCCAGATGCATCTTGGGAGTCCATTTTAGTGCAGACTGGTCTTGTAACCCGAGATGGAGTCGCAGTCGAGTCGGACTTGATCTCCTTCCTGTTGTGGGCGCCCTTGCTGCTCCTCCTCAACACCTAGGCCTTTCCCAAGTCCTTGCTGGTCCTCTCCAAAGTTCCTAATCATCAAAACATCCATGGCCCCAAGCGTAAGCTCTGAAACACAATTGACTAGGGTAGAACGTACCTGGAGATTTAGCTGTCGTGCACGCGATCGTGTTATCGGTCCATTCATTGTATGTATAGAAGTGATGTCCTCATCACGAAGGCTCCTCCTTCTTATGTAAAAGCTTCGTCAGTTGCGGCCCCAGTGAACTTAGCAGCTTGATAGGTAAGGATTCGGTCATTACCTTTAGAATTTCTTCTACTTCAGCAGCCGAAGGCGTTGAAGGAGTTTCCTCCTCTATCTCAACTGCTTTTGGCTCCGGAGCTGCAGTTTTCTCTTCTTCGAAGCAGCCACCTTCGGCTCAGGACTGGATTTTCTCTTTTTTCAAAGCTTCTTCATCTATTTTCACCATCCTAGCAGCCTGTCTGCTCAGAACACTAACAATCTTTTTTCTCTTTTGCCCTTCGGCACCCTTGTTTAATCGTTCATAGTCAGGGTATTCAAAGTTCAAAGCATCCATCACCCGATTCAACCTTCGTTTTGGTTGGGTGCCGAAGGTTGCAGTCATCAGCTGATCTTCTTTTTAGTGTAATTGCACAAAATTTTGTTGCACATAGTTTCTATCATTTCTAACCACTCTTGGCATGGCCCTTTGAATTGTTTCTCAAATTTGAAGCGATAGCGCAGTCGGACAAGTTCGTCCTTCTTCTTCGTTCCTTTCAGCTTCGGCATACTCCAACCACTCAATGTTGGAGATACCTTGTTGGCAAGGTACTCTTACACCAAATCTCTAGTGCTGATCTATTCGGCCACCACCCTAAATTCTGCTACAGCTTGTTGGCATGGTGACCCCGACGACATGCGGCACAGGGGCCTGGTCAGCCCGAAGCTTAAACTTAGCGGGCTCATCACTACCGTCTTCAACCTCTCCCTCTTCTTCTCATCGGCCTTGATATAGAACCACTCACTTTTCCAACCGGTTGGCCACTTGGTGCGATAGCTAAGCACCGGGCCTTCATATCCTTGCGATATGCGAAGTTATAATAGACAAAGTTTTCATGCAGCCCGTCTTCTCTGGCCTTCGTCTGGTAATGCAGCTCATGCACTCGACAGAAAGCTACAGCATTCGGGTCCATTCCATGGCTTCGAAGGGCCCAGATGAAGACGCTGAGCCTAACAATAGCGTTAGGGGTCAGCTGATGAAAATAGATTTCATAATCATCAAAAACTTCTCCAATCATTTCGTTCAAGGGAAACTGCAATCCCGTTCTGAAAAAGCTTTTGAAAACCACTACTTCGTCATTTTTGGGCTCTGGAGTGGTCTCTTCTCTGGCAAAACGATTAAGTTTCTTCTCAGCTTCTCCGAAGTAACCCAGCTTCATCATCATGGGTACATCAGCCTTAGACACAGTAGATTTTTCAAAGTCCAAGTGGCTGGGTTTTGATGGGGTCAGAGTGTTGTAGTCTTCCTCTTCCTCATCAACGTTTTCTTCCTCAACGTCAGCCTGTTCAGCCTCGGTAGTAGGTGCACCTTCATCAATACCTCCTTCCGTAACAACCAATCCCGATTGTCTCATAACTTTGGAGATCGGGGTTGTGTCGATGGCTTCGGCCTCTTCTCCTTCACGAGTCACCCTTGCAGTTGAGCGTACTCTGGCCATCTGACCTTGAAGTCCTTACAAGTTTTTACGAAGCTGATGATTTTTACAGTTTTGACGAAGCTTTCTCTTATGATGAAGCTAAATCAAGTTGATGCTTTGCTCGAGAATGCGATGAAAAAGCTTCGGCTATGGTTAAATTTTTCAGCAGCACAACAGTGCAATGGCAATGAATGTTGTGGTATCTTCACACCTACCCGTCTGTTTATATAGTGTTGCAGGTGTGAAGGTGAATCGTCAAGTTGCCCGCACCCGCTGAATAGTTACCTGCACCCACTGAACGGTGGACCACTCGGCGCGTGGGAGGTGAATCGCCAGATCACGCGTATCCGCTGCATGTTGGGCCACCTCGTGCTCGGAATATTTTAATCGTTTCTCGGCAACGAGCTCAGGGAAGGTGTTTTTCAGACCTTCGGCATTCCGAAGCCTTGGAGATTTTTTTTCGCGGATCAAGCTCGTTACGAAAAATGATCTAGCACCGCGAAGGGCTAATGTTGGGGGTCTGCTTCATCGCCGAAGGTCCTGTAAGAAGAAACACCTTCGGAAGATCAGCATAGAAGTAACGCCGAAGCTACCATCCAGAGAGCTTCGGCATAGCGACACGCCCTGAGACGAAGGGTTGCACCGACTTAAAGATGAAAAGGACGATCGGCCCATGATAATTTGTGTCATGATTGTAACTAGTTGTAAAGGTCATAAATGTAATTTTGACCGGGCTGCGTCCCATGCCTATAAATAGGTGAACAGTACCCCCATACTGTTCACGCTGGCTTGTATTTGCTCGTGCGTCACGCTTGGACTTTTACCTTCTGTCAAGCCGAAGCTATTAATGTAATTCAATATAGTTCTTATTCATTTGTGATGATATGATAAAGATATATTAAAGACCATATAATTACTCATGTTATTTCACGTGTTTCATATGCTTCTTCTTTCATTAACATATACTGTGATGATGAAGGTACGTCCTTCATGACCTTCGTCCCAAGATCGTTATATCCTAAGGGAAATAATGCTTCGAAGGACAAAGGGCTGTAACCATTAACCTCTTTTTTGTGTTGCCTTGTTCTTAAATCATAGCATTTGAGAACAAGTCCCCAACAATTTCTTTTCTCATTATCTTCATGAGTGAATGCACAAACAAATAACCACAACATGATGCACAAATTATTTTAGGTGTCATTAGTTAATTAATGACTTTTGAGGTATTTGTTCACATGTTATAATAAATGGAGGCAAACACATATATGTGAGTCAACTATATTTTCATTCTACATTTTTGGGTATTACAAATCCTACCTCCCTTAATAAGAATCTCGTCCTCGAGATTTAGGAAGGAATAGGGAAAATATGGGGAAATTCTACTCGAAGCCCTTCTTCTCTCTCCCAAGTAGCTTCATCTTCTCCATGTTGACTCACTGACTCCATTGCACTTTGCACATCTTTATCACTTTATTTCTTGTAACTCGAGTCAAAGTATCAAGAATCTTGATAGAATATTGAAAGTCGCCTAGAGGGGGGTGAATAGGGCGAATCTGAAATTTATAAACTTAAGCACAACTAGAAGTCGGGTTAGCGTTAGAAATATAAACGAGTCCGAGAGAGAGGGCGCAAAACAAATCATGAGCAAATAAAGAGCAAGAAATGATGATTTGTTTTACCGAGGTTCGGTTCTTGCAAACCTACTCCCCGTTGAGGTGGTCACAAAGACCGGGTCTCTTTCAACCCTTTCCCTCTCTCAAACGGTCACTTAGACCGAGTGAGCTTCTCTTCTCAATCAAACGGAACACAAAGTTCCCACAAGGACCACCACACAATTGGTGTCTCTTGCCTTGGTTACAATTGAGTTTGATCACAAGAAGAATGAGAAAGAAAAGAAGCAATTCAAGCGCAAGAGCTCAAATGAACACAAATGTCGCTCTCTCTAGTCACTATTTGATTTGGAGTGATTCCGGACTTGGGAGAGGATTTGATCTCTTTGGAGTGTCTAGAATTGAATGCTATAGCTCTTGTAATGTGTTGAAGGTGGAAAACTTGGATGCCATTGAATGTGGGGTGGTTGGGGTATTTATAGCCCCAACCACCAAAATATGGTCGTTGGAAGGCTGCTGTTGCATGGCGCACCGGACAGTCCGGTGCGCCACCGGACACTGTCCGGTGCGCCAGCCACGTCAGCAGACCGTTGGGGTTCGACCGTTGGAGCTCTGACAGGTGGGGCCTCTGGGCTGTCCGGTGGTGCACCGGACAGGTCCTGTAGACTGTCCGATGCGCCAACTACGCGTTGTGACACCCTAGTGTCACCTAGGGTTTCTCTCAAATGCCAAACCAAGAACCATTATTTCATGTGAATCAAAGTAAGCATGAGCATCAAATTAACATAAGTAAGAAAGAATCCACCAAGTATATACTTAAAAGTATCATGATCAGAACAATTGAGTCTTTTAAAAAGATAGGAATGTGCAACCCTAATAAAAACCCTAAGTGGGCCCTATAAGCAAAATGCAAGAAATAAGAAAAAGGGGATAAAAAGTTTAAGATTTTGACTTGAGCCAATTATAAAAATTAAAGTATATTTAATGAGCAACAAGAAAGATTGAGAAAGCTTAGCCAAAATAACTCAAATAAATCCCCAAATCAGCCCTTGAACTATGAACCCTTAGAGAAATTCAGATTTCTGAATTTCTGAATTTCAGACCTCTTCCCAAAGATCATCTGCGTACTCTGTTTTTCAAAACTCAAAACCAGGAGATCCAAATATCAAAGTTGTGCCGAATTCCCTTGAACACATCCTGGAAAAGTTTGAACTCAAACCAAATTCATTTGACACGGTTTTGGCGCAGTTTGACCTCGGGACCAGGCATTCTGACACTGGCACCTTGGTGACACTACAACTCCCTGTCCCTAGCCTAAAACCGCGCGACGTCCATACACAAAAGACAGAGCTTGGTCAGGTGAACAAATCCTTCACAGCGATCTTGCCCAAATTTGCGAAGATTTGCTCCCAATCGGCGCTTGAACAGGGGCAGAGGCAACGGGAACACGTGTTCGACCGTGGCTAACACCCCCGGTTCACGCCCGTTCGCGCACCGCGCCTCCCATGCACGCCCGCGCGCACTCGTCGGTCCACGACCGCCCGTGCACTGCGTCGTGCCTATAAAGCCTTCCCAGGCGCGCCCCACTTCGCCCCGCACTCACCCTCACCGGCCAGCCACTTTCCCTTAGCTCCGGCGAGCTCAATTCCGCCCGCCATTGCCGCCAGAGCTTCGGCCACCGTGGCTAGCCCACTCCAGCCATCCTCTGGGCAAGCCAGTGCTTCGGCTAGCTCCGCCAGTAGCCCGTGAAGCTTGCCAAGCCCTCGGACCCGACCGGACTTCACCGGAGGCCCAAGATCGACCTCACCGGACTTCGGTCTTCCGCCACCGCGCGTGGACCGAGCTATCCAGTGAGTCTCCGCCCAATTCCTTGCGCTCATGTCTTCTCTGGCACCCCGTGAACCTCTCTGACCCATCCAATTGCTCTATCTCGCCGTGACCAGGCCGGACTCCTCGCCGCCGACGAGCATCCCCGCCTGCGCGCGTGGACCGACCGACTCCGGCCATATCCGACGGCGACCCGCACACCGTTGTGATCCCCGAGACCTCCCCTACGTCCTCGACCACTTCACCGGAGCAACCTCGCCGCCGGTAAGCCCCTCCGCCCTTTCTTCCGCCGCGGTTACTGTTTAAGGTAGAAGAAGGACCTCGGGTTAGGATTTGTAGAACCCGAGGGGTTTTCTGTAACGTCAGTGACTGATGTGAATAGTAGCTTAAGGACTGATTCACGAGGAAAACATAGAAAACCCGCCAGGGACCCCAGTGCAAAGTGGATTTCCATTTAATCAATTCTGTTAATCTTTTTAAAATAACTAGAGAACTTAGAAAATCCATAACTTGATGAATTCTTAATCAAAAGTTGTCAAACTAATTTTGCTAGATCCTAAATATTATGAACTGTCATTTAAAAATAATAAACCCTATGCTTTCTGTTCTAATTTTTAGAGTTTTAAGTTAAAAACAGAAACCCACTAAACCTTGTTTAATTAAGGAAAATTAGTTTTTCTTCTGTGCTGAACCTAAGAAAATTTGTAGATGTTCAAAACTCATTTAGACACTGTTTAAAAATAGTAGGAACCCCAGCATTAGAAATTATGATGTAGTTATTCATTTAAAGCTATTTTGTCCAAAACTTAGAGAAAATCAGAAAGGCATTAGAAATTAATGAACAGTGATTAAGATTATTTTTCCTAGTTTACTTATGTAGTAGAGAACCTAGGAAAAATACAGAGACCATTAATTTGAACCAGTTTTAAATTAAAATGAATTATTTAGCCTTATTTGACTGAGAATCAATTATTAGAGTAGCAAAACTAAAACCAAAATGATTAATAAAAATCCAGTGGACTTACAACCACCAGAGCCCCACTACAAAAATACAGAGCACCCCAGCCTAACTTTTTAAGTAAGGAAAATAAATACAAAGTGATAATAAGACATTTTCCAAATAAATCATGAACAACCCCTATTAATGTGATAATGGGCAACCAAAAATTTGCTAAGTCCATGATGGGATAAACTACCAGAGAAAAATGCCAACCCATGAAAAGGAAGCAAACTCATACCAATTGCTAATGATTTAAGAGAAAGGCCACTTAATTCAAATAATGCATACCACCCCTTCCCTTAAGCAAAAAGAGGCCAAACTTCAGAATGATTGCTCTTGCACAAAACAATAACTAAGAAAAATAAGCACCTTGTTGTTTGATGTTTTTTAAATATAGTGGTAGTAGAAAGCACCCATTTGGCTAGAAACTTGAGAAAACCATAGAAAACTAATTAAAAGGTATTAATGATTAGAAATTTGTATCAAGTCATTTTATAACACCTAAAAGCCAGCAAAAATAAGTTTTGGAGAATTGCCCACTGTTAAATAATAGTTGTAGTTCAAAGCACCCCTTCTGCCCTAGAATTTAATAATTTTGTCCAGAGAAAACTATTCACTTTCTGATCCCCAAATTTTGAGACAGAGAAACACACACCAGTAACAAGCCACTGTAATTTTTGCAGAATTTTTAGAACTTTATAAAAGCAACTTGTAGTTCAAACCTACTCCAAAACATTAAAGAGAATAAAAGAAAAGGAAAGAAGAAATAAACCCCACCCCAATAAGTCTAACTTGAGTACTTATCAATTCTCACTAAGACTTAAAAGGAATTCAGTGGAACCCCAAAATTTAATCTACTTACCTTAGCTAAGTTTAAACCAATTTACCAAGTATACCACCCAAGGGTCTTACATAAGTAAAGTTAACCTTGTTTAACTCAAGAAAAATCATGCACCTTTAAAGTTATGATTTCTAAAAGCACATGTCATACCATGCATATATCTTACGCATTGCATTCAATAGATTGTAATCTTGCCGACGGAGAGTACGTGCTCATCCCCGAGCAAGGACCTGTCCAAGAGGAGGACCAGGAGCAGGCTTCAGAGGCTGCTATTGAGGATCTCCCCGCAGCCCCAGCAATTGAAGGCAAGCCCCGGTTTTATGCATAACCGTATTATTATATGCTACTTTACTACACTTAATGCTTGTAGGATTGAAATGTGCACTTAAGTGTAGGAGTTGCTTGAAACCTCTAGTTGCATGAACTTAGGATTCCTTTTTGAGATGAATACTAGTATGCTAGGTCAAGTAGCTGCTTGCTAATCAGGATCTCGGTAGAAGTCGAGTGATTTTTCTAGCACTCGCGCGAGGTCAGGAATTGATTGTATTCATCTTGATAATGGGATATATGTTAGTCTATGGACTTGGATCCAGGGAGGATGCCTTTCCATGAGATGGGAAAAAGGAATTAAGGATTAATGTGTGGATACCTGAGTCAAGCTTTTGAACGTACTAAGCACATGCCGGGAAAAATGGTAACCGGTAAACCTAGTACCTGAGTGAAGCCGGGCGCGGACTTTATCCCTCATGCGACCTGAGACTGGGTCTCCCATGCTAGCTGTGGTGGGTACAAGTGCGGTCACTGCACGGCGGCAGCCGGGGTCAGTGGAGCATTGTATGCCAAGGCGGTGAGGCCTGGACGCGAACGGGGAATCGATGGGGACGGTTGTCATGTGTGGGGTCGGAGTACCCTGACATGCCGTGTGTTTAGGTTTACCTTGCATGGTTAAAACTCGATTCGAATCGTCTGCTTCTCGCAGCTAATGAGACTGCTTGATTCCTTGTACTGCATCGAGTAAGAAGTTAAATGTGGTTACATGAGATAACTTGTTGATTGAACTAATTGATTGTTACCATGTATGCTTAGAAGGAGCAAATCTAGCTAAGTTAATGATGATAGAATTGGAAAAGCTAAAATTTGCTTTTAGAAACAGCTAGTGCTTTTGGCAAACCAAACCCCTCAGCCAAACAGCTGCATAGTCTAGAGGTAGAGGAGTAGACTCCTCACACCGGTTAAGTCTAGCTGAGTATTAGTATACTCAGCCTTGCTTGTGGCACAATTTTTGCAGGTACCATTCAGGAAATGGTTGATGGTGTGACTTGGCCTACCACCCTGCCACCGGGTTGGACGGTCGAGTGGGATGTTGCTCCGGCAGGAGAGGAGCACGAGGAGTAGTGGGCTAGGCCTTGCCCGTTTCCTCGATTCCGACGACATCAATTATCCGCTGCACTTTATTTTGTGAACCTTATTTGCTACGCAAAAACTCCGATTTATGTAATAACTCCGCACTTAACATGAGGTTTCCTGTTTTATTGTATTTCTTCTATGACTCACCTTCGAGTGAGATTGTGGAATTTGATCCTGGTTAAGTGGCTCTATCAGACTAGATCTGAAGGACTGACGGGTTATTCCGATTTAAGTGTGTTACGGCCCCCTGAGGCGTGACTTAGGCACTTAAGCTGGAATAATTCAGGTGGTTCTGCCACAGCTGGTATCGGAGCAAATTCCACCACAGATGAGGACAATAAACCATGAATACCAATTTTCAAAATCTAAAAGTTGCCTAGAAATTGCTATGGATCGTCAGGACTAGACCGCTAGACCTAGGACGAAAGGCCTTAGGCATAGAGGGAAAAATAGGTGGCTAACTAATTAGGCCCCGTGGGCCAGTACTTATATTTTAAGGATGCCCTAAAAAGCACCCTATTTTCTTTTTGAGAGGCAACGTTTCTTCCAGCATGCATGCATTTTAAAACGTAAAGAGGAATTAAAATTTTGAGCTAACCCCCCTTTCTTTAAAACCATCCGGGCTCTCTTTTTCTTTTTCCTTCCACCATAATCTTTATCTTTGATTCCCTTCCGCAGATGAATTCACCCACCCCCGCTAGTGGAGGAGACTCGTTTCAGTTCTGACTTCCTTTCTCGCGATGGCTTTCCTTCCATCTTGTGGGAAGTGCTTAACTCCGCCGGTTACCCTACGCCCCCTTTGTACACGGTGCAGTTGTATGAGGAGCATCGGGTACCTCGTTGTCGGGTCTGGCTGACTTTGGAGGCTCATCCCCTTCAGCCGGGTTGGCGTTCTCTTGACTCTGATACGATTGGACTCAGGACGGACGACACCGTTGAGGCAGCAGCCATGAAGACTCTGACGACTTTCTATGGCTACCATCCCCTGGAGATGGTAATGCACCCCTTGGGACTCTTCCCTGCTGTGAAGAAGGATGATCCCATGTGGTGTAACCGCGTGAGCCATGTAAAGGATGTGTGGGCGATGTATCCTGACTTGGTTGGGAGGGTCACTGTTCAGTGCATGAGTGTGCTGTACCGCCTTCAGGCCCTTCAGAGCGATGCTATGACACTTCTTGCTAACACCGCTCAGACTGCCAAGCTCACTCTCAACAGTCGGGAAGATTTTGTGGTCGACCTATCCACGGAGTTGGTGGAGAAGGATCTGCAGGTGGAGAGGCTGAGCCAGCGCATTGCCACCCTGGAGCAGCAGGTGGAGATCCAAGACAACACTATTGATGTCTTGGAGAACCAGCTTCACGATGTGCAGAGGGAACTCGAAGAAGCAAATGGCCACTTGGACATGCACCACCTGGAGATGGAGGCCAATGAAGCAGGAAGCGAGGGAGAAGAGGCTCCCGAGGAGCTACGACCAGCCCCTGGTGCCAATGGGACTACCTCCGCGATGCCTCCTTCACCCGTATCCAGTGTCGCTTCCACCGCTTAGGGTTAAGCAGTCGCTTCGACACTTTTAGGCGGATAGAAACCTATGCGAGCTTAGTTAATGTCAGATTTTGGACTAGGATTATGGGTACTTTCCCCTGATTGATGTAACCTTGTAAACTTTTGAAATCTGTGGGATCTTTGTCACCATGTTATCTTTCTTTCGAACCTAATATTATGATTATGGCATTTTTTCCTTCCATATGAGATGATATCTTGTCATTCGAAACTGTGAGTTTGGATAACAATGGCGACAATCTCTGTTTTCAGATGGCAGCTAGGCAGCATCGCGGGCAGAACGAGCAGGTTCCCCCGCCACCTCCTCCTGCTCCCACAGTGCAGGAGCTGATGGCCCAGCAAAATGAGATTCTGCGACAGCTCTTGCAGCGCTAGCCCCACCCTCAGCAGCATGGTGGAGGCCAGCATCAGCGACCTCCGGCTATGGCAACTTACCAGGAGTTTCTGAGCATGCAGCCGCCCTTGTTCACCAAGGCAGAGGATCCGTTGGACGCCGACGTGTGGCTTCACGTCGTCGAGTCCAAGTTTCCCCTCCTCACGGGAGACTGCCCTGATGAAGCCAAGGCTCGCTTCGCCGCACAGCAGCTTCGCGGCCCTGCTCGGACTTGGTGGGACCACTTCCGTGCTATGCTCCCCGCTGATCGTGAAGTATCTTGGGAGGAATTCAAGACTGCCTTCAGAGGACACCACATCCCAGCTGGCATTCTTGATCGGAAGTTGAATGAATTTCTGGCCCTTAATCAAGGAACCCACACGGTACTGCAGTATGCGCAAGCCTTCAACAACTTATGCCAGTATGCAGGGTATCATGCTGATTCTGATGAGAAGAAGAGGGACCGCTTCCGCAGGGGTCTCAATACCAAGCTGCGGGAACGACTCAACACTGTTCGGGCTGATAGCTTCAATGAGTTGGTCAACATGGCCATCTCCCAGGAGGATTGCATTGTTGCTCACCGGGCAGAGAAGAAGAGAAAGGCACCAATGGCAGCACCATCCGCTCAGGCTCAGAGGTTCCGGATTGTTTCTCACAATCAGAGCAGGGGTTTTCAGCAGCAGGCAGGCAGATGGGTGATTAGGCCACCTCAGCAGCAGCAGCAGCCGGCACCCAACCGCTTTCCAGCTCCCGCCCCAAGGAACAATCAGCCTCCGCAGCAGCAGCAGTTCCGCCAGGGCAATGGGAACAAGTGTTTTACTTGTGGCAATGTGGGCCACTATGCCAAGAATTGTCCTAGGAACCAGCAGAGGCAGATGCCAGCACCAAATCAAGACAAGGGAAGAAAGCAGAAGGTGCAAGTCAGGCAAGGGAAGCTCAACTTCACTACTCTGGAGGAAGTACCTGAAGGAGCTCCTATCATGACCGGTACCTTTTCAGTTTATAATCAACCTGCTTTAATTCTGTTTGATTCTGGTGCATCTCATAGTTTCATTAGCCAAAAGTTCAGCGCTAGATGCAAACTGCCATTCTCTCACTCAAAAGGGTCATTCATGATAGTCACACCTGGGGGTAAAATTGCAACTAATCAATTAAACCAAAGTGTGCCTATTCAACTGGGAAGCCACATTGCCAAAACCACTCTTCTTGTGTTGGGATTGGAAAATGTGGACATTATTCTAGGAGCAAATTGGATGACCTTGCACCAAGTTGTGCTTGATGTAGCCAGCCGTACCGTGGAAGTAAATTCTCCGTTCCGCGGGAATTTTACTTTAATTCTGCCTAGTCGGGATTCTTCTCAGTCATGTGCTTTCTCTATGATGGAGCTACCTCTGAAAAAGATCCCAGTGGTCTGTGAGTATGCAGATGTCTTCCCTGATGAATTGCCAGGAATGCCACCAGACCGGGATATTGAATTCGCCATCGAGTTGCAACCGGGAACGGCCCCAATTTCCAAGAGGCCCTACCGAATGCCACCCGCTGAGTTGGCAGAGTTGAAGAAGCAATTGCAGGAGTTGCTGGATAAGGGTTTTATTCGCCCAAGCACTTCGCCTTGGGGATGTCCAGCACTGTTTGTGAAGAAGAAGGATGAAAGCTTGAGGCTGTGTATAGATTACCGCCCTCTCAATGCGGTAACTATCAAGAACAAGTATCCTTTGCCTCGTATTGATGTTCTTTTTGACCAGTTGGTCGGGGCCAAGGTATTTTCCAAGATAGACCTTCGCTCTGGCTACCATCAGATCAAGATACGAGCAAGTGATATTCCGAAGACGGCATTCTCAACCAGATATGGGTTATATGAATTTTTGGTGATGTCATTCGGGCTGACAAATGCACCAGCATATTTCATGTATCTGATGAATTCTGTTTTTATGCCGGAATTGGACAAGTTCGTGGTGGTTTTCATCGATGATATTCTGGTGTACTCAAAGAACGAAGAAGAACATGCTGGGCATTTGCATGTAGTGCTTCAACGTCTGCGAGAGCACCACCTTTATGCCAAGTTATCCAAGTGTGATTTTTGGCTAAAGGAAATCAAATTCTTGGGTCACACTATCTCTCAGGCTGGAATAGCTGTTGATCCTGATAAAGTGCAAGAGGTGATGAACTGGAGGCCACCAACAACTGTTCGCCAGATTCGGAGTTTTCTGGGAATAGTTGTTTATTACCGAAGATTTATTTCGGACTTCTCTCGAATTGCGAAGCCTATTACTGAGTTGCTAAAGAAAGAAGTCAAGTTTGTGTGGAGTCAGAAGTGCGAAGATGCCTTCCATGCATTAAGGCAGCATCTGACCACATCACCAGTATTGGCGCAACCCGATAACAGCAAGCCTTTTGATGTGTATTGCGATGCCTCGGGCACAGGGCTAGGTTGTGTCTTGATGCAAGACAACCGAGTCATTGCTTATGCCTCAAGAGCACTCAGGCCTCATGAGCAAAACTATCCCACTCATGACCTCGAGCTAGCAGCAGTGGTTCATGCATTGAAGATGTGGAGGCACTATCTAATGGGAACCCACTGCAACATCTTCACTGATCATAAGAGCCTTAAGTACATTTTTACTCAGGCTGATCTCAACATGAGGCAGAGAAGATGGCTAGAGCTAATCAAGGATTATGACTTGGAGGTACATTATCACCTCGGAAAAGCTAATGTGGTAGCAGATGCCTTGAGTTGGAAGTTGCAATGCAATTGTATTCTGATGGATTCTCGCATTAACACCTTGTGTGATGAGTTGAGCAAGATGCAAATTGAAGTGATTCCTTCTGGTTCTTTGTCTCACATTTCTGTTGAGCCAGCTTTGCAAGACCAGATTATCATGGCCCAGCTCAGTGACAAGGGAGTGCAGATTATCAAGAAGAATCTCCATCAGAAGGTTGAGAAGTATAATTGTTTCCGCCAGGATGAAAAGGGTGTGTTATGGTTCAAAAGCAGATTGGTGATTCCTAAAGACCAGGACCTCAAGAGGAAAATTTTGGATGAGGCTCATCTCTCCAAATTCTCTATGCATCCGGGAAGCACCAAGATGTACCATGATTTGAAGCTTTTATACTGGTGGACCAGAATGAAGAGGGAGATAGCCCAGTATGTATCGGAATGTGACACCTGTCAGAGGATAAAGGCAAGCCACTTGAAGTCAGCTGGAGCTTTGCAACCACTGTCCATACCTTCGTGGAAGTGGGATGACATCAGCATGGATTTCATTGTGGCTCTGCCCAACACCTCTCGTCATCATGATTCGATTTGGGTTATTATGGACCGATTGACGAAAGTGGCACATTTTCTTCCTGTGCACACCACTGATAAGGCTCAGAAGTATGCAGAATTGTATATTGACCAGATCGTGTGTTTGCACGGATTACCTCGGACCATTGTTTCTGACCGAGGAGCCCAATTTGTTGCCAGATTTTGGGAACAATTGCAAGAGTCTTTGGGAACCAAGCTAATCAGGAGTTCGGCTTACCACCCACAGACTGATGGTCAGACAGAAAGGGTAAACCAAATCCTGGAGGATATGCTGAGAGCTTGTGCGATCGATAGTGGCAAGAACTGGGATAAGCACCTCTCCTTGGCAGAGTTTGCTTATAACAATAGTTATCAATCCAGCCTAAAGATGGCACCTTTTGAAGCTCTCTATGGAAGAAGGTGCAGGACACCACTCAATTGGTCTCAACCTGGTGAAAGAGAAGTTTTTGGACCTGACTTAGTGACTGAAGCCGAAAGGAAGGTCAAGTTAATCAGGAAGAATCTAGAAGCTGCTCAGGCCAGGCAGAAGAGCTATCATGATAAAAGAAGGAAACCTCTCCAGTTCGAGATGGGAAGTTTTGTATACCTCAAGGTATCACCCACCAAGGGAGTGCAGAGGTTTGGGATCAAAGGCAAGCTAGCCCCTCGTTACATTGGACCTTATGAGATCATAGAAGCATGTGGACCCGTGGCATACAAGCTGAAGTTACCTTCAAAGATGTCTGCCATTCACAGTGTTTTCCATGTATCTCAGCTGAAGAAGTGTGTTCGATTGCCGACCGAGATCATAGCAGAGCCAGAATTGGAGATAGAGCCAGATCTATCGTACCAAGAGTACCCCTCCAAGATTCTGGATTGCAAAGAAAGATCAACTCGGGCTAAATCGATCAAGCTGTACAAGGTCCAGTGGAGTAATCACTCAGAGGAGGAAGCCACTTGGGAAACCGAGGAATTCTTAAGATCCAACTTCCCCGATTGCCTACCTAAGGAAGCTGGTACGTAATCACCCCAACCCCTGCTCCTGCCCTTCGAATCTAATTTCCAAAAACATGATCGTAATTCAGAATGAAGTAAATGTGAAGTAAACTTAAAAGGACTTCCTTCTGAAGTTGCAAAGAGAATGACATTCGAAGAGCAGTTTTACCCTAATAATAGCAACACTCACCCATTTCCTATAAGTCTCACCCTTCGCTTCACCCTGGGAGGACTCTAGCCTCAATCTCGGGACGAGATTCCTTTAAGGGGGGAAGGCTGTGACACCCCAGTGTCACCTAGGGTTTCTCTCAAATGCCAAACCAAGAACCATTATTTCATGTGAATCAAAGTAAGCATGAGCATCAAATTAACATAAGTAAGAAAGAATCCACCAAGTATATACTTAAAAGTATCATGATCAGAACAATTGAGTCTTTTAAAAAGATAGGAATGTGCAACCCTAATAAAAACCCTAAGTGGGCCCTATAAGCAAAATGCAAGAAAATAAGAAAAAGGGGATAAAAAGTTTAAGATTTTGACTTGAGCCAATTATAAAAATTAAAGTATATTTAATGAGCAACAAGAAAGATTGAGAAAGCTTAGCCAAAATAACTCAAATAAATCCCCAAATCAGCCCTTGAACTATGAACCCTTAGAGAAATTCAGATTTCTGAATTTCTGAATTTCAGACCTCTTCCCAAAGATCATCTGCGTTCTCTGTTTTTCAAAACTCAAAACCAGGACATCCAAATATCAAAGTTGTGCCAAATTCCCTTGAACACATCCTGGAAAAGTTTGAACTCAAACCAGATTCATTTGACACGGTTTTGGCGCAGTTTGACCTTAGGACCAGGCATTCTGACACTGGCACCTTGGTGACGCTACAACTCCCTGTCCCTAGCCTAAAACCGCGCGACGTCCATACACAAAAGACACAACTTGGTCAGGTGAACAAATCCTTCACAACAATCTTGCCCAAATTCGCGAAGATTTGCTCCCAATCGGAGCTTGAACAGGGGCAGAGGCAACGGGAACACGTGTTCGACCGTGGCTGACACCCCCGGTTCACGCCCGTTCGCGCACCGAGCCTCCCAGTGCACGCCCGCGCGCACTTGCCGGTCCACGACCGCCCGTGCACCGCGCTATGCCTATAAAGCCTTCCCAGGCGCGCCCCACTTCGCCCCGCACTCACCCTCACCGGCCAGCCACTTTCCCTTAGCTCCGGCGAGCTCAATTCCGCCCGCCATTGCCGCTAGAGCTTCGGCCACCGTGGCCAGCCCACTCCAGCCATCCTCTGGGCAAGCCAGTGCTTCGGCTAGCTCCGCCAGTAGCCCGTGAAGCTTGCCAAGCCCTCGGACCCGGCCGGACTTCACCGGAGGCCCGAGATCGACCTCACAGGACTTCGGTCTTCCGCCGCCGCGCGTGGACCGAGCTATCCAGTGAGTCTCCGCCCAATTCCTTGCGCTCATGTCTTCTTTGGCACCCCGTGAACCTCTCTGACCCATCCAATTGCTCTATCTCGCCGTGACCAGGCCGGACTCCTCGCCGCCGACGAGCATCCCCGCCTGCGCGTGTGGACCGACCGACTCCGGCCATCTCCGACGGCGACCCGCACACCGTTGTGATCCCCGAGACCTCCCCTACGTCCTCGACCACTTCACCGAAGCAACCTCGCCGCCGGTAAGCCCCTCCGCCCTTTCTTCCGCCGCGGTTACTGTTTATGGTAGAAGAAGGACCTCGGGTTAGGATTTGTAGAACCCGAGGGGTTTTCTGTAACGTCAGTGACTGATGTGAATAGTAGCTTAAGGACTGATTCGCGAGGAAAACTTAGAAAACCCGCCAAGGACCCCAGTGCAAAGTGGATTTCCATTTAATCAATTCTGTTAATCTTTTTAAAATGACCAGAGAACTTAGAAAATCCATAACTTGATGAATTCTTAATCAAAAGTTGTCAAACTAATTTTGCTAGATTCTAAATATTATGAACTGTCATTTAAAAATAATAAACCCTATGCTTTCTGTTCTAATTTTTAGAGTTTTAAATTAAAAACAGAAACCCACCAAACCTTGTTTAATTAAGGAAAATTAGTTTTTCTTCTGTGCTGAACTTAAGAAAATTTGTAGATGTTCAAAACTCATTTAGACACTGTTTAAAAATAGTAGGAACCCCAGCATTAGAAATTATGATGTACTTATTCATTTAAAGCTATTTTGTCCAAAACTTAGAGAAAATCAGAAAGGCATTAGAAATTAATGAACAGTGATTAAGATTATTTTTCCTTGTTTACTTATGTAACAGAGAACCTAGGAAAAATACAGAGACCATTAATTTGGACCAGTTTTAAATTAAAATGAATTATTTAGCCTTATTTGGACTGAGAATCAATTATTAGAGTAGCAAAACTGAAACCAAAATTATTAATAAAAATCCAGTGGACTTACAACCACCAGAGCCCCACTACAAAAATATAGAGCACCCCAGCCCAACTTTTTAAGTAAGGAAAATAAATACAAAGTGATAATAAGGCATTTTCCAAATAAATCATGAACAACCCCTATTAATGTGATAATGGGCAACCAAAAATTTGCTAAGTCCATGATGGGATAAACTACTAGAGAAAAATGCCAACCCATGAAAAGGAAGCAAACTCATACCAATTGTTAATGATTTAAGAGAAAGGCCACTTAATTCAAATAATGCATACCACCCTTTCCCTTAAGCAAAAAGAGGCCAAACTTCAGAATGATTGCTCTTGCACAAAACAATAACTAAGAAAAATAAGCACTCTGTTGTTTGATGTTTTTCAAATATAGTGGTAGTAGAAAGCACCCATTTGGCTAGAAACTTGAGAAAACCATAGAAAAATAATTAAAAGATATTAAAGATTAGAAATTTGTATCAAGTCATGTTATAACACCTAAAAGCCAGCAAAAATAAGTTTTGGAGAATTGCCCACTGTTAAATAATAGTTGTAGTTCAAAGCACCCCTTCTGCCCTAGAATTTAATAATTTTGTCCAGAGAAAACTATTCACTTTCTGATCCCCAAATTTTGAGACAGAGAAACACACACCAGTAACAAGCCATTGTAATTTTTGCAGAATTTTTAGAATTTTATAAAAGCAACTTGTAGTTCAAACCTACTCCAAAACATTAAAGAGAATAAAAGAAAAGGAAAGAAGAAATAAACCCCACCCCAATAAGTCTAACTTGAGTACTTATCAATTCTCACTAAGACTTAAAAGGAATTCAGTGGAACCCCAAAATTTAATCTACTTACCTTAGCTAAGTTTAAACCAATTTACCAAGTATACCACCCAAGGGTCTTACATAAGTAAAGTTAACCTTGTTTAACTCAAGAAAAATCATGCACCTTTAAAGTTGTGATTTCTAAAAGCACATGTCATACCATGTATATATCTTACGCATTGCATTCATTAGATTGTAATCTTGCCGACGGAGAGTACGTGCTCATCCCCGAGCAAGGACCTGTCCAAGAGGAGGACCAGGAGCAGGCTTCAGAGGCTGCTATTGAGGATCTCCCCGCAGCCCCAGCAATTGAAGGCAAGCCCCGGTTTTATGCATAACCGTATTATTATATGCTACTTTACTACACTTAATGCTTGTAGGATTGAAATGTGCACTTAAGTGTAGGAGTTGCTTGAAACCTCTAGTTGCATGAACTTAGGATTCCTTTTTGAGATGAATACTAGTATGCTAGGTCGAGTAGCTGCTTGCTAATCAGGATCTCGGTAGAAGTCGAGTGATTTTTCTAGCACTCGCGCGAGGTCAGGAATTGATTGTATTCATCTTGATAATGGGATATATGTTAGTCTATGGACTTGGATCCAGGGAGGATGCCTTTCCATGAGACGGGAAAAAGGAATTAAGGATTAATGTGTGGATACCTGAGTCAAGCTTTTGAACGTACTAAGCACATGCCGGGAAAAATGGTAACCGGTAAACCTAGTACCTGAGTGAAGCCGGGCGCGGACTTTATCCCTCATGCGACCTGAGACTGGGTCTCCCATGCTAGCTATGGTGGGTACAAGTGCAGTCACTGCACGGCGGCAGCTGGGGTCAGTGGAGCATTGTATGCCAAGGTGGTGAGTCCTGGACGCGAACGGGGAATCGATGGGGACGGTTGTCATGTGTGGGGTCGGAGTACCCTGACATGCCGTGTGTTTAGGTTTACCTTGCAAGGTTAAAACTCGATTCGAATCGTCTGCTTCTCGCAGCTAATGAGACTGCTTGATTCCTTGTACTGCATCGAGTACGAAGTGAAATGTGGTTACATGAGATAACTTGTTGATTGAACTAATTGATTGTTACCATGTATGCTTAGAAGGAGCAAATCTAGCTAAGTTAATGATGATAGAATTGGAAAAGCTAAAATTTGCTTTAAGAAACAGCTAGTGCTTTTGGCAAACCAAACTCCTCAGCCAAACATCTGCATAGTCTAGAGGTAGAGGAGTAGACTCCTCACACCGGTTAAGTCTAGCTGAGTATTAGTGTTGGGACTATGCTTCGTCGCCGAAGGTCTTGTAGGAAGAAGCAGCTTTCGGCTGAAGCTGTTCGTATGAGATGACCGAAGGTTCCTCCTCATGAAGCTTCGGTATTACAAACCGACTTAAAAGTAGAATGACCCTCTAGTCCATAAGTGCTTAGGTCGCTGTTGTAATCCTTTATGAGGGGCATAATTGTAATTTCTCATAGGCTGTGTCCTGTGCCTATAAATAGTGAACAGTATTCCCTTACTGTTCACGCATTCCGGTATTGGCAATCGCGTCATTCGGGAACCAATCCTTGCCAAGGCAGAGGTATAACTGTATTCAATAATTAAATATATTGAGTAAATATAATATGGTTCGTTTATGATTCATTTACCTTTGATACTCTTTATTTTATGTTATCTTATACAATCTATTAAAATCCAATTACGAAGACTTAACCTTCGTAATCGTATTGTCATCAACCTTCGTCCAAGGTCCATTATCCTCAAGGGAATAATGCTTCGTGGATGAAGGACATTAACATTTAACATTTTATGTTGCCTTGTTCTTAATTCATAGCATTTGAGAACAAGTCCCCAACATTGGCGCCCACCTCCGGTGAACTCACTTCCACTTTTTTGAGCTGATGGCTTCGTTCAACGATCAAGCTGGAGCTGCTTCGGACCCGAAGCTGGTGCTCCCGATAACAGGTGGTTCATGCTCAGAACCAGCCAACAAAAAGCAGAAGAAAGAGGCGCAGAGAAGGGTACAACATGTTGGAGTGCAGGGACCCTTTATCAAGTCAAGGTGGTCCCACATTCCAATCACCTTCTCCCAGGAGGACCTTCAGCTCAAGGATTTTCCTCATAACGATGCTATGGTTATTTCTTGCGTTATCAAAGGGTTTCTGGTCCACAATGTCTTGGTTGATACAGGCAGTGCAGCTGATATCATATTGGCTAAGGCCTTCAGACAAATGCAAGAGCCAGAAGATAAGATTCATGATGCTACACACCCTCTCTATGGCTTCGGAGGAAGACAGATTGTAGCACTGGGCAAGATCACCATGCCAGTGACCTTCGGATTCATCAACAACACCAGAACTGAACAAGTTGTATTTGACATTGTTGACATGGAATACCCTTACAATGCAATTATTGGTCGTGGCACCCTCAATGCTTTCGAAGCAATTCTTCATCCTACTTACCTTTGCATGAAGATACCTTCGGATCAAGGACCCATCGCTATTCATGGAAGTCAGGAAGCTACCAGAAGGGCCGAAGGAAACTGGACTGACTCAAAAGCAATCCATAACATAGATGGAGCTGAAGCTTGTGAACAGTACAAATTCAGAAGGGAGAAAGCAGCTTCAGCAGATCAGCCGAAGCCCATGCTCTTATGTGAGGACATAGCAGAGCAGAAGGTGCTGTTGGGCTCTCAATTATCCGAAGAACAGGAGAAAACCTTGATAAGGTTTTTGTTCAACAACAAAGATGTTTTTGCATGGTCAGCCAATGATCTTTGCGGAGTTAACAGGGATGTTATTGAACACTCGCTCAATGTTGACCCATCCTTCAGACCCAGAAAGCAGAGGCTTCGGAAAATGTCTGATGATAAGGCCGAAGGTGCTCGTAATGAAGTCAAAAGACTCCTCAGTGCAGGAGTTATCAGAGAAGTAAAGTACCCAGAATGGCTAGCTAACACTGTTATGGTAAAAAAGGCCAATGGCAAATGGCGAATGTGTATCGATTTTACAGATCTCAACAAGGCTTGTCCGAAGGATGAATTCCCATTGCCAAGGATAGACTCCTTAGTTGATGCAGCAGCTTCGTCAGAGCTTATGAGTCTTCTCGATTGTTATTCAGGCTATCATCAAATTTGGATGAAGAAGGAGGATGAGCCAAAGACCAGTTTCATAACCTCTAGTGGAACATATTGTTACCTTCGGATGCCTGAGGGGCTCAAGAACGCTGGAGGAAGTTTCAGCAGAATGACTGCGAAGGTTCTCCAATCTCAGATAGGCAGAAATGTGCTAACTTATGTTGATGATATCATTGTAAAAAGCACGAAACAGGAAAATCACATTGCTGATTTGCAGGAGACCTTCGCCAGTTTTAGACAAGCTGGCCTAAAGTTGAATCCAGAAAAATGTGTCTTCGGAGTAAAGAAGGGGAAATTTCTTGGATGCTTGGTTTCAACAAAGGGAATTGAAGCTAATCCAAGTAAAATTGAAGCTATACTTCGAATGGAGCCACCAACTACAAAAAAGGGGGGCCAAAGATTGACAGGGAGGCTGGCATCTCTTAATAGATTTATATCCAGATCAGCAGAAAGAAATTTACCATTCTTCGAAGTGCTGAAATCAGCCGAAGTCTTTCAATGGGGACCAAGCCAACAAAAAGCCTTCGAGGAACTGAAGCAATATTTGATAGATTTAACAACATTAACTCCACCAACGCCAGGGGCTCCTTTGTTATTATATGTGGCAGCTTCGCACTCAGCGGTAAGTGCAGCACTTGTCCAGGAGAAGCTTGATGGCCAAGTCAAGAAGCAGGTCCCAGTGTATTTTGTATCTGAAGTTCTTAGTATATCAAAGAAAAACTATACAGAATTGGAGAAGGTGTTATATGCTGTTTTGATGGCATCCAGGAAGCTTCAGCATTACTTTCAAGCATACAATATTGTTGTTCCTTCTTCGCAGCCGTTAAAGGATATTATGAGAAATAGGGAAGCTACTGGACGGATTGTAAAATGGGCTGCAGAGCTCAATGAATTTTGCATTGATTATGTGCATAGATCTTCGATCCAGTCTCAAGCGTTGGCAGATTTTATCGCCAATTGGACGCCAGGGGCTCAGGATGAAGAAACAAATAAAGATGCCGAAGTATGGACAGTGTTTTGCGATGGGTCTTGGGGAACCTTCGGAGCAGGAGCAGCTGCTGTGTTGGTCTCACCATCCAAAGTTAAAACTTGTTATGCGGCAAGACTCGATTTCAGTTGTACAAACAATATTACTGAGTACGAAGCCCTGCTTTTGGGTCTTCGGAAGTTAAAAGCAATGGGAATCAGAAGGGCCATTCTTAAAACTGATTCCCAGGTTGTTTCGGGTCATATCGACAAGAGTTGCAAGGCTAAAGATCTGAAGCTTGAAAAATATCTAGACACGGTCCGAAGAGTCGAAGCTTCCTTCGAAGGATTTTCTGTCAAAAATATCCCTCGAGGACAAAATGAGCATGCTGATTTGCTAGCTAAGTCAGCAGCACAGGGGCTGCCCTTACCTTCGGATGTGTTCTTTGAAACAATAAAAGCACCTTCAGTGGAACTTCTTGAAAGAGCAGTCCTCAATATATCTCCTGTTTATAGCGAAGACTAGAGAACTGAGATCATCTCTTATCTTCAGGGTAAATTCCTTTCAGATGACGAAACTTATAACAGGAGGATAGAGGCAAGAGCTCGTCCATATGTCATGATAGAAGGGGAGTTGTACAAGCATGGAGTTTGTGCCCCACTACTCAAGTGTTTATCTAGAACCGAAGGCATAGAATTGATGAAAGAAATACATGCAGGCCTGTGTGGATCTCACATTGGATCTAGGCCGTTACTTGGAAAAGTTTTCCGTCAAGGGTTTTATTGGCCGAAGGCAGCTTCGGATGCAGCGGAACTAGTTCAAAAGTGCGAAGGTTGTCAGAAATGTGCAAGAGATCAAAAACAACCTTCGTCCTTAACCCAGCTCATACAACCCATCTGGCCATTGCAAAGGTGGGGCCTTGACTTGTTAGGTCCGTTACCACCGGCCCAAGGGAACTTAAGATATGTTGTAGTGGCTGTGGAATATTTTTCTAAATGGATTGAGGCAAAGCCTTTAGCCACAATAACTTCGGCCACCATTCAAAAGTTTTTCTGGCAGAATATTGTTTGTCGTTTCGGGGTACCAAAGGCCATCACTGTAGATAATGGAACACAGTTCGACTCCGAAGCTTTCAGAGATTTCTGTGATCAAATTGGTACGAAGATCCATTTTGCATCAGTCAGGCATCCGGAGTCAAACGGACTCGTTGAAAGAGCCAATGGCATTATAATGACAGGAATAATGAAGTTAATCTTCAATCAACCGAGGGGAAAGTGGCCAGATCAATTAATCAAAGTGGTGTGGAGCCACAACACAACAACATCAAGGTCAACAGGCTTTACTCCATTCAAGTTATTGTTCGGTGACGAAGCAATAACTCCGGAGGAAGCTAAAACTAGATCAATAAGAGTAGTAGCTTCGGCAGAATCAGGTTCTGAAGCTGCTTATTCTGTGGAAAAGGATGCTTTAGAAGGGATCAGGCTTCAAGCTGTGGAGAACATCAATAAATATCAAGCCGAAACAATCAAGTGGCGTGATAGAAAGGTTCGGCTAAAGAATATTGAGCCAGGACATTTGGTGCTTCGGAGACTGGCCAACCCAGATACAGTGGGCAAGTTGCAGTTGAAATGGGAAGGACCTTTTTTGGTAGTATCTTCGTCAAGACCCGATTCATACAGATTGAAGGATATGGACGACAACGACATTCCTAGATCTTAGAATGCGGATGAGCTTCGGCGATATTATGTATAACTTGATGTAATTTTTTATATTTTTTATTTTTTCTTTCATGGCACCCTTTTCCTTTCTGAAGGGGGAGAAAGGTTTTTAATGGGGCCATCATATGTAATTTCCTTTTTTAGTTCTATAAGAGCAAAATCCCCCAAGGATGTAAATGTAAAAGCTGAGAACGCACCATCGAGTGCCGAAAAGTAAAAGGCGAAGAAGCTCCAAAGTCGTTCCTAAGGGAATGCAGAGCTTACAGCGAAAAGTCAACGCTGATTCCGCCGAAAGTAAAAGGCGAAGAAGCTCCAAAGTCGTTCCTAAGGGAATGCAGAGCTTACAGCGAAAAGTCCGAAAGTAAAAGGCGAAGAAGCTCCAAAGTCGTTCCTAAGGGAATGCAGAGCTTACAGCGAAAAGTCAACGCTGATTCCGCCGAAAGTAAAAGGCGAAGAAGCTCCAAAGTCGTTCCTAAGGGAATGCAGAGCTTACAGCGAAAAGTCAGCGCTGATATGTGATTGTTTCTAACGAAATAACGGCTGTGATTATGGCTTCGGATATGTGTCTGGACATTCATTTGCACATCACATTACATCATAACATTTGCATTCATAAACATTCATCCAGGCATATGTAGGATAACCATCATCATAACATAAGTGGTTGCTTCGGCAAAAAGAAAAAACAGTCTTTTGTACTTCTTCGTGTACGAAAAGAAGAGCTTCGGAAGAAAGGGAAATGTTGTTTTTTATGCTTCGCTGTGTACGAAAAGAAGGGAAGGTGTTTTTTCGCTTTCGGCTCAAAAAGATAATTTCGTCCACATCAAAGCACCTCTCATACATTAATGGAAGGGTAAGAACATATTACAAGGTATGAATAGAATTCATTAATCACAAGTTTAGTCACATTTACAAAAGTTATCTCAAAAGTTTCTTGAGTCTGTCTACAGTCTACTCCTATTTAATCTTCAAGAGACCTCAGCTTCGGCGCCATTCTCTTTAAGCATCGGCCTCGGCTTCGTCATCCTACATGAATTAAGTTGTTGTAAGTCAAAATCGAGCTTGAAGGAAGAGGTAAGCACAAGGTATGATTTCTTACTGGTTCAAGATGACTCCGAGCTTCGTCTCCAGCCTTTTCTCGCCCGCCTTTTGTCCATATCATCTTTACAAATCTATTAGAAATGCTTCGGGCGAGATCAGGAATGTCATCTAGAATTGATGGTGACAGAGTGAAATCGCAGCCAGCTTTTAGGAAAGCTGCAGCAGTGCCCCGAGAAGCTACCCAGGCGCAGAAGTCACCGTGCCCGGCTATAACTTCGTCAAGCTCGTCAATTTCACCTTCAATATGTTCGAAGGTCTTTGGTAAATCTTCAGCTGACGGGGTGAATTTCTCACTGCTAGCTCCAACTGAGTGGAAAATTTTTCTTAGTCGTTGAATACATTTGTTGCTAAATTCCAAACATTTGTCTTGAAGGCCCACCAATAGTTTTTTCAAATCTGAATTTTGTTGAACTTCGGCTTCAAGTTTTGCATTAAGTTCTTGCTTTTCTTGTTCAAACTGCCCAGATTGGCAGAGAAGCTTCGTGTTCAGTTCTGTTATTTTAGCTTCGGCTTCCGCCAATAAGCCTTCAGTTGCTTGAAGCTCGAAGTTCTTCTTTTCAATAGCAGCTGATTGCTCCTTTATTTTGCTTTCTAAATTTTCAATTATAACCTCGTGTTTCTTGTCTTCCAGATCTTGCTGCATTTTCAAAGCTTTGCTCAACAGCATACTCTGCACGAAAACAACCTTCGTTAGACATGTCTTCATTATTAAAAACAATAAAAATCAAGGGAAAAGTAGTTCACCTTGAAATTGGAATAAAATAAACTACCAACGATATGTTGTCGTCGGTAGCGGCTAATGTCCGTTTCTAGCTTCGGAAAACCGATACTCTTTGACAGAGTACTGATAACCTTAGCTCCAGTCTGATCCCGGATACAGTCTAATTTTTCATCATCAATACCTCCAAAGAGGAGTGCTCCTGGTTTATATCCGCAAGATTTGGCATACTCTTTAAGCTCTTCTATTTCGGTTTTTGACAATTTTTCTCCAACTAAATTTTGAAACTTGAAGGCCTCGTCCTCTGAAGCTTCGTCAGCAATTTCCTTTTCTTTCCCCGATACTGCGGCCATGGCCTCTTCGGCGGCAGTAGTAGCTTCTTCTGTAGCCATGTCTAGCAGCATTTTGTCGATGTGTTCGATTGTGCTTTCCAAGTTCAAATCTTCAATCGAGGTAGCTTCGGCGGCCGCGGCCGCGACCTCCAAAGCAGTGATTTCAATATTTGTTATTTCCTCAGCCGCCGGTATCTTCTGAGCTGAAGCTCTCGGTGGTGTCTTGTCAATGACCTCTGTCACAGCGATGATTCTTTGTCTCTTTGCTTTAGTCGTTTTCTTCGTTTTTTCGGGCTCCTTTTCCTTCTGAAAAAACTTTGTCAGTTGGGGTCCCAATGGACTTAGCTTCGCAGGCAGGGATTCAGTCATTACCTTCAAAATTTCCTCCACGTCAGTGGCAGAGCGTGATGCGGGACTTTCTTCTTCGTCGGATACTTTTTGCTTCAGAGAAGACACTTTCCTCTTCGGAATTTTCTTCTTTGATGGTTCTTTCTCATCTTCATTTAAGGCTTCGGTTATCCTTTTCCTTTTCCGGCCTCCGACACTTTTATTCAGATTTTCGTAGTCAGGGTATTCAAAACCCAAGGCGTCTAGCACTCGATTCAGTCTTCGCTTCGGACGGGTGCCGAAGGCCGCAGTCATCAACTGATCTTCTTTCTTGGAGTAATTGCCAAGTATTTCATTGCACATTATTTCAATTGTTTCCAACCACTCTTGGCAAGGTGTTTTAAAGTATTTTTAAAACTTGTAATAGTAAGGTAACCGCACAAGTTCACCTTCTTTCTTCTCCCCCTCTAGCTTCGGCATTTCCCATTCTTTTAAACTAGGGAAAACCCTGAAAGCCAAAAACTCCTGAATCAGGTCTCTTGTACTGATATGCTCTGCAATAATTCTGAATTCATCCAACGCTTGTTGGGTTGGACCTTCTGGTGTCATGTTGCAACGAGGTCGGGTTTCTCCGAAGATTAGTTCAAGTGGACTTTGCACAAGCTTCTCCTTGTCGTCATCAACCTTGACATAGAACCACTCCGACTTCCAGCCTGCTGCCCATTTGCTTCGGTAGCTGATTACAGGAAACATTGTGGTTTTCCGATAAGCAAAATTATAGCAACCAAAATTGTCATGCAATCCATCTTTTCTAGCCTTCGTCTGATAGTGCAGCTCGTGAACTCGACAAAAGCTGTCCGCAAAGGGCTCCACCGCCTGGCTTCGGAGGGCCCAGATATAAACACTAAGCCTAACGATGGCGTTAGGAGTCAACTGATGAAAGTAGATACCAAACCTCTTCAATACCTCTGCAATAATCCCATGCAGGGGGAATCTTAATCCAGCCTTTAGAAAGCTCTTGAAAATGACTATTTCATCTTTCTCCGGCTTTGGGGTAGTTTCTTCCCCGCCGAAGCGTAGTAGCTTCTTCTGATTTTCATTGAAATAACCCGACTTTACGATCTTGGAGAGATCAGCCTTTGAAACAGTAGACTTTCCGAAGTCCAAGTGGCTGGGCTTGCTTGGCATGGCAATACGATAATCATCTTCGGGATCAGTTTCCTCAATATTTTCTTCTTCTGCTTCGGCAGTTGCTTGTTCTGCTTGTTCTGCATCATCACTGGGGATTTTTTCCGAAGTTACCAGCCCGGATCGTTGCATCGCTTCGGAGATGGGAACAGTCTCCGAACCTTCAGCTTCGCCTCCCTCACGATCAACCCTAGCGGTAGAACGCACTCTGGCCATTTAATTCTGAATTTGTGGCAATTAAATACTTTTTCTTCGGAAGTTTTTCGTCTGACGAAGCAGGCTTCAAGCTGGAGCTTCGTTCGATTCCGAGAGTCAAGCTTCGGCTATGGTTAAAAATTTTGGCAGCAAAACAGTGCAAATAGCAATGAATGCTGTGGTAACTTCACACCTACTCGTCTGTTTATATAGTACTGCAGGTAAGAAGGCGAAGCGCCAGGATTTTTACACCAGGCGGACAGCCGCTTGCACTCGCTGCGTGGTGGACCGCAGAGACCAAACAGTAACTCTACAAGGTGGGACCGCTACGCGCTGGGAAACTGAATCGTTTCTCGACAACGAGCTCAGGGAAGGTGTTTTTTGGACCTTCGGCTTCCCGAAGCTTAAGAGACTTTTTTCACAGATCAAGCTCGTTACGAAAAATGATCTAGCACCGCGAAAGGGGCTACTGTTGGGACTATGCTTCGTCGCCGAAGGTCATGTAGGAAGAAGCAGCTTTCGGCTGAAGCTGTTCGTATGAGATGACCGAAGGTTCCTCCTCATGAAGCTTCGGTATTACAAACCGACTTAAAAGTAGAATGACCCTCTAGTCCATAAGTGCTTAGGTCGCTGTTGTAATCCTTTATGAGGGGCATAATTGTAATTTCTCATAGGCTGTGTCCTGTGCCTATAAATAGTGAACAATATTCCCTTACTGTTCACGCATTCCGGTATTGGCAATCGCGTCATTCGGGAACCAATCCTTGCCAAGGCAGAGGTATAACTGTATTCAATAATTAAATATATTGAGTAAATATAATATGGTTCGTTTATGATTCATTTACCTTTGATACTCTTTATTTTATGTTATCTTATACAATCTATTAAAATCCAATTACGAAGACTTAACCTTCGTAATCGTATTGTCATCAACCTTCGTCCAAGGTCCATTATCCTCAAGGGAATAATGCTTAGTGGATGAAGAACATTAACATTTAACATTTTATGTTGCCTTGTTCTTAATTCATAGCATTTGAGAACAAGTCCCCAACAATTAGTATACTCAGCCTTGCTTGTGGCACAATTTTTGCAGGTACCATTCAGGAAATGGTTGATGGTGTGACTTGGCCTACCACCCTGCCACCGGGTTGGACGGTCGAGTGGGATGTTGCTCCGGCAGGAGAGGAGCACGAGGAGTAGTGGGCTAGGCCTTGCTCGTTTCCTCGATACCGACGACATCAATTATCCGCCGCACTTTATTTTGTGAACCTTATTTGCTACGCAAAAACTCCGATTTATGTAATAACTCCGCACTTAACTTGAGGTTTCCTGTTTTATTGTATTTCTTCTGTGACTCGCCTTCGAGTGAGATTGTGGAATTTGATCCTGGTTAAGTGGCTCTATCAGACTAGATCTGAAGGACTGACGGGTTATTCCGATTTAAGTGTGTTACGGCCCCCTGAGGCGTGACTTAGGCACTTAAGCTGGAATAATTCGGGTGGTTCTGCCACACGCGTGCTCTGACCTCTGCGCGCAGGCGCGCATTAAATGCGTTCCAGTCGACCGTTGCGCGTGAAGTAGCCGTTGCTCCGCTGGCACAACGGACAGTCCGGTGCTTCACCGGACAGTCCGGTGAATTATAGCGGAGCGGCCTCCCAATTTCCCGAAGGTGGCAAGTTCAGCGTCGAGTGCCCTGGTGCACCGGACACTGTCCGGTGGTGCACCGGACCAAGGTGCCTTTGGGTTGTCTTTTGCTCTCTTTGTTTGAACCCTTTCTTGGTCTTTTTATTGGCTTATTGTGAACCTTTGGCACCTGTAAAACTTATAGACTAGAGCAAACTAGTTAGTCCAATTATTTGTGTTGGGCAATTCAACCACCAAAATCAATTAGGAAAAAGGTGTAAGCCTAATTCCCTTTCAGATACTCTGTATAAGTCAAATCACCCTGAACACTGAGCTCTACCATTGGTAATTGTTCCTCGGGGACACGGAGACACTTCTTAAGTTGAGACACGTGAAGTACATCATACACATGAGATAGATGATCAGGTAGCTCGAGTTGGTAGGCCGTCTCCCCAACTCACTTAAAGATTCTGAAGAGTCCAATAAAGCGAGGGGATAATTTGCCTTTAACTTTAAATCTCCTCATTCCATGAAGTGGTGACACCTTGAGGTACACATGATCACCTTCCTCAAACTCCAGTGGTCTTCTTCTATTATCAGCATAGCTCTTTTGCCTGGTTTGAGCTACCCTCAAGTTCTCCCGGATTATACGGACTTGTTCTTCTGCCTCTTGAATAAGTTTAGGCCCAAAGAACTGTCTTTCCCCAGTCTGATCCCAATATAGAGGAGTCCTGCACTTCCTGCCATATCAAAGCTTCGAATGGTGACATCTTCAGACTGCCCTGGTAACTATTATTATAGGAGAATTCAGCATATGGTAGACTCTTGTCCCAACTCCCTCCATGCTAAAGGGCACAAGCTCTCAACATATCTTCCAGTACGTGATTGGTCCTTTCAGTCTGGCCATCAGTCTGAGGATGATAGGCCGATCTGAAACTCAACTTTGTATTCATATTCTCATGAAAGTTTTCCAAAATCTGGAGGTAAACTATGAGCCTCTATCCAAAACGATCTTCTTTTGTACTCCATGTAAACACACAATCTGAGCCATGTATAACTCTGCCAGATGAGAGCAATTATAAGTAGTATCGACCAGAATGAAGTGAGCCACTTTGGTGAGTCTATCCACAATCACCCATATGGAATCATATCCTTTCAGGGTGCGAGGCAACCCGACAATGAAGTCCATATCAATCTCTTCCCACTTCCATTTGGGTATCTTTAGCGGGTGCAATAGTCCAGCTGGTCTTTGATGTTCAGCCTTGACTCTTTGACACACATCACACATAGCCACATGTGCAACAATATCTCTCTTCAGGCCATACCACCAGTACTTCTGCTTCAAATCCAGATACATCTTAGTGCTACTAGGATGAATAGAATAATCAGAGTCATGGGCCTCCTTCAATATAGTTTCACGAAGGCTATCAATCTCAGGAACACATATCCCGTCCTTGAACCATACTGTGCCTTGCTCATCCTCCGTAAATTCTGGACCTCTACCTTCAGTAATCAGATCCTTGATCTCTTGGATTTTAGCATCACCAATCTGACCCTTACGGATTTCTTGCTCCAAGGTAGGTTCCACATCAATAGTGACTCCTTCAGTGTGTGCAACAATTCCCAGGTTGAGTCTCCTAAAATTCTCAACAAGCTCATCATGTAGCTAGGCAACAATAGCTGCATGGACGTGCCCCTTCCGACTCAAGGCATCCGCAACCAGATTCGCCTTGCCCGGGTGATAGTGAATCTCCAAATCATAATCCTTAATGAGCTCCAACCAATGGTGTTGCCTAAGGTTTAGATCCTTCTGAGTGAATATATATTTCAAACTCTTGTGATCGGTGTACACTTGGCACTTGGTTCCCATAATATAATATCTCCATATCTTGAGCGCATGCACTGCGGCTACCATTTCTAAATCATGAGTGGGGTTGTTCAACTCATGTTTCCGCAACTGACGAGACACGTAGGCAGTCATGTGTCCTTCTTGCATAAGCACATATCCCAAGCCTTGGCCGCATTCATCACAGTAGATATTAAACCCCTTCTGTAGATCTGGCATAACCAACACTGGGGGTGACATCGATCTCAACTTCAGTTGATTAAAACTATCTTGACACTTCCAGTCCAACTTAAACTCTCTCCCCTTCTTTAGAAGTGAGGTCATAGGCTTAGCAATCTTTGAAAACCCTTCAATAAATCGCCGATAATAGCCTGCAAGTCCCAAGAAACTCTGGACCTCAGTAACTGTATTGGGTATGCTCCACGCCACAATCTCCCTGACTTTGGCAGGATCCACTGAGATTCCACGATTAGAGACGATGTGTCCAAGGAATAGCACTTCGTAAATCTAGAACTCGCATTTGCTGTACTTGGCGTAGAGTTGATTATCCCATAGCTTTTGTAGCACCAACCTCAGATGTTCTTCATGATCAATATCACTCTTGGAATAAATCAGGATATCGTCGATGAATACCACGACGAATCTGTCAAGATACTCCATGAACACCTTATTCATCAGATTCATAAAATAGGTTGGTGCATTAGTTAGTCCAAATGACATAACAGTGAATTCATATAAACCATATCGGGTTGAGAAAGCCGTCTTGGGAATATCAGATGACCTAATCTTCATTTGATGGTAACCCGATCGGAGATCAATCTTCGATAAAACTCTAGCACCCCTCATTTGATCAAATAAATCCTCAATGCGGGGTAATAGATACTTATTCTTCACAGTAACATCATTAAGGGATCTATAATCCACACACATCCTCTGTGATCCATCCTTCTTCTGTACAAACGGAACCGGCGCTCCTGCAACTCCGTCAACTCCTTCTTAAGTTTTTTAACTCTTCTACGGACATCTTGTATGGCCGTTTAGAAATAGGAGCAGTCCTAGGTAAGAGATCAATGACAAACTCAACTTCCCTATCTGGTGGCATCCCAGGTGACTCCTTTGGAAAAACGTCGAGGAAATCCCTAACCACACGGATGTTGTCAACAACAAACCTCCCATCTACTAAAAACACAGCAGGGCTAGAAGAGGCAGTTACTATAATTTCAAATTCAAATCTTTATCCTTTAGAGCTGGTGAGTTCTACAGTACCCCTGGCACCGTGTATAACTGCTTTGGCCTTCCTTAACCATGACATACCAAGGATCAAATCTATACTGCTTTCCTCTAATACTATAGGGGTAGCCCAAAATTCTCTTCCCATAATTGTCAAAGTCAATCTATGTGTCATATAATTTGCCTCAACAGGCCCTTTAGGTGTAATTACTACCATTGGTGTTTTCATATTTTGCAGTGGTAACTCATTTGTGTTGGCATATCGAGCAGACATAAAAATGAATGTGTAGCACCAGAATCAAATAATATTGCTGCAGGAATTGCATTAATATAAAACATACCAAGTGTGATGTCAGCTCTTTTTGCAGTAGCATCAGCGCTGACTTGATTAACCCTGGCAATAGTGAATCCCTTGCTAGATCCTAGAGTCTGTTGCTTGTTCTGCACAGGTGTAGTAGCAATCCTCTACAGACAAACATTAGCATAATGCCCTGTCTTACCACACTTGTAACATGTGGTACCAGCACTCTGTCCTGAGAATTTTGCCGAGGTGCCAGTGGGGGCAACTTGACGAGTCGGTAGAGTCACGTGTGGTGTGTATTGAGCTGGGCGCTGGCCTCCTCCTATGCGAACCGATGTACCCTGGGGTGGAACATAGCAAGGGCGAACGCTGCTGATCCCCTGACCCTGGGATATCACCTTCCTCTTCATGTCCCCCAGCTAAAACGCTTGTGTTCAATGGCTAGGGCCTTGTCAAGCAGCCTTTGGAATGATGGAAATGTATGAGCCACCAGAGCATACTGCTGAGGTCCATTAAGTCCTTCGATGAAGTGTTCTTGCTTTCTCTCATCTTCAGCTATTTCATCAGGTGCATATCTTGAGAGTTGAATGAATCTATCGCGGTACTCGTTGACTGGCATGCTCCCCTGCTTCAGCGACAAAAATTCCTTCTTCTTGATCTTCATTAGTCCAGCAGATATATGATAATTTTTGAACTGAGTAGCAAATTCCACCCATGTGATAGTATCAGCAACATCGTGGGCAACGGTGTAGGAATCCCACCAATCAGCAGCAGGACCAGTCAGACGACCCAAAGCATATAGAACCTTCTCCCGGAGCACTATGCAATAATCAACATCTTCTCCACAGACTTCAACCAATCATCAGCGTGCAGAGGATCTGGAGAGTTGGTGAACTCCCGGTGCTTGTCCCGGGGTGGAACTGGTGGTGGTGGAGGAGGCTATGATGTGTGCTGTTGTTGCACCCTTCGCTCTTGGCGCATCTCCTCCCTCTCTTGGCGCATCTCCTGACGCTCCTGTCGCATCTGTGCATGTATATCTGCCATAGTATCAGCCATTTGTTGCATTATCCGCATCTGGGCCGCAACTGCTGGATCAGCTCCGGCTGGTGGAGGACTTGGAGGATTCTGAGGATTCATCTCGGCTTGGTGTTGTTGTTGTCTAAGTACCCTCCAATTGTTTCGATTGGGGGGTAGATCAATTCCTCCTCCCTTCCTGGTAATGACCATCTGGGTTAGAAATACATGGTAAGATAGAATTATAGAATAGACGAGTAATTAAGAGGTACGTTACTTTGGGGGATTTATTAGCTAAGTAGATTAGTGTGTCACCTACTAAAGCTAATCCATTACCTTATGGTGGTACATACTAAGATGTCCTTCTATAATATTCCAATCAATCAAAGAAGCAAATTAGGCATTTATCATCAGAAAAATCTACCAACATTTTAAATAGGAAAATAATTTTAATTTTGTCTTAGGTCTCCTTTCTCTTAAGAAGGTCATAAATGTAGGATTTCCAAGGTGTGAAATCCATCTTGTCTTAGAGTAGAAAAGATAAGAGTAATCAGAGTATAACAGCGTAAGGTGAGACAAGATCAAAATAAGTGTAGAAAGAATCAGAGTAAGATAAGTAGGTAAGGGTTTGTCCATGTTGGGGACTTGTTCTCAAATGCTATGAATTAAGAACAAGGCAACATAAAATGTTAAATGTTAATGCCCTTCGTCCACTGACGCATTATCTCCCTTAGGATATAATGAACTTCGGACGAAGACCATAAGCAAAATATCACGAAGGTCTTACCTTCGTGATCAACTCTATAAAACAATATAAGCAATAACAAAACATGAAACATTAAAGAAATTTATACCAAAGATAAATATTATTATACATATATTTTATTATACAAACCTAAATATTAAAACATAATATTTAGGTACATTTATACCTTTGCCTTGGCAAAGAGCAATAATTCTAGTGTAATGTGTCGATGATTACAGGATTGCGTGAACAGTAAAGGAGTACTGTTCATCTATTTATAGACACAGGACGCAGCCTGTGAGAAATTACAATCATGCCCCTTACAAAATATTACAATTATGACTCAGACCCTTATGGACTAAGAAGTCATTTCATCTTTAAGTCGGTTCGAACCTTCGTCTTCATATACGTTATAGTACCGAAGCTTCATGAGTGGTAGCTTCAGCACTGCGTTTAAACGGATTTGCCGAAGGTGTTTCTTCCTGCAGGACCTTCGGCGACGAAGCTTGGCCCCAACAGTAGCCCCTTCGCGGTGCTAGATCGTTTTTCGTAACGAGCTTGATCCGTGAAAAAGTCTCTTAGGCTTCGGGAAGCCGAAGGTCCGAAAAACACCTTCCCTGAGCTCGTTGCCGGGAAACGATAAAATTTCCGAGCGCAGAATGGTCCCACCATGCAGATTCACCTTCTCGGGTTTTTTGGCCCACCGTTCAGTGGGTGCGAGCGACTGTTTGTCCGGTGTTGGAGACTTGACGATTCACCTTCTTACCTGCAGCACTATATAAACAGACGAGTAGGTGTGAAGTTACCACAGCATTCATTGCTATTGCACTGTTTTGCTGCCAGGAATTTAACCATAGCCGAAGCTTGACCCTTGCACTTCAAACGAAGCACCACTTCGGATTCTTCTTCGTCACAAGAAGAGCTTCGGAAAAAAGGTCGTCAATTTCAAAAAACTTCTAGAAATTCATAATCAAATGGCTAGAGTGTGTTCCACTGCCAGGGTTGAGTGTGAGGGAGATGAGACCGAAGCCACTGAAACTGTTCCGATTTCTGAAGCAATGAGGCGTTCAGAGCTAGTAACATCAGAGGACACACCTGCTGTCGAAGCAACACAAGCTGACGTTGAAGAAGATGAATTTGAAGATGAGTACAGTGCAATGCCATCTAAACCCAGCCACTTAGAGTTTGGGAAGTCTACTATTACTGAAGGTGATATGGCTAAGTTACTAAAGCTAGGCTATTTTAGCAAAGACAAGAGGGAGCTAATTCGTTTCGAGGGATAGGAAGTTACCCCGAAGCCCGAAAAAGATGAGATGGTGGTTTTTAAAAGCTTCTTCAAAGCAGGGTTAAGATTTCCCCTACATGGGATGATTGCATATGTTTTAGAGAGATTTGGGATTCACCTTCATCAGTTAACTCCTAACGCCATTGTTAGGCTTAGTGTTTACATCTGGGCACTCCAAAGCCAGGAGGCAGAGCCACTTGCCGAAGGTTTTTGCCGGGCACACGAGCTTCATTATCAGACAAAAGCTAGAGAAGATGGGCTGCATGATAATTTCGGCTGCTACAATTTTGCATATCGGAAAGATGCCAAGTATCCAGTTATCAGCTATCGTACGAAATGGCCAGCTGGCTGGAAGAGTGAATGGTTTTATGTCAAAGTGGATGAGAAGAAGGAAAAGCTGGTTCAGAGCCCTTTAAGTTTAACCTTCGGAGAAACTAGGCCCCGATGCGTCATGGATCCAGATAGTCCATGCCAGATTGCACTGGGCGAATTTCGGGTTGTTGCAGAGCACATTGGCACCAGTGATCTGGTCCAAGAATTCTTAGCCTTCAGAGTATTCCCAACTTTGAAGGAATGGGACATGCCGAAGCTGAAAGGGGAGAAGAAGAAGAAAGAGCTTGTTCGGCTACCTTATTATTTCAAGTTTAAAAAACATTTTAAAGCACCTTGCCAAGAGTGGTTGGACACAATTGAGGTTATGTGCAACGAGATCCTCGGCAACTATTCTAAGAAAGAAGATTAGTTAATGACTGCGGCCTTCGGTACTCGTCCGAAGCGAAGAATGAATCGGGTGATGGATGCTTTGAATTTTGATTATCCTGACTATGAGCAATTGGGCAAAGTTGCCGAAAGCCAGAAAAGAAAAAGAGTTGCTAGCGCCCTTGACAAAGAAGCTACTACTAAATTGGCTAAAAAGGACAAAGAAATTTTTGAGAAAAGAAAACTGAGTCCTGAGCCGAAGATAGCTACTTCAAAGAAAAGGAAAGCTACGGCCCCAAAACCAAAAACGTCGGGCCATGAGGAAGAAGCTCCTGTGATGCCTTCTGCTGCCGATGTGGAAGAAATTCTAAAGGTAATGACTGAACCTTTGCCTATCAAGCCAAGTCCGCTGGCGCCACAACTGACGAAGCTTTTTCAGAAGGAAAAGGAGCCTTCGGCAACGGAAAGTCCTGCTAAGCTGAAAAAACGGAGAATTATCCGAGTGGCCGATGTTATTAATCAGACACCACCACCGGCATCAGCGTCAAAAATACCAATTGCTGAAGACGCTGGCGATGCCGAAGCTGAAGTCGCCGAAGCTTCTGATCTAGAAACCACTCTTAGTGATATTGATAACATGCTTCTAAAAATGGCTGAGGAAGAAGCTGCTGCAGCCGCGGTGGACACAACAATTGAGAAAGGAAAAGAGCAAATTGAAGATACTTCGGAAGAGGAAAACTTCAATTTTCAAGATATACTAGGGCAAGAGTTATCAGAAACTGAAAAGGAAGAACTGAAGAAATATGTTGTATCCTGTGGGTACAAACCAGGGGCTTTGCTGTTTGGCGGAGTCAATGAAGGGAAATTGAGGTGCCTTTGGAATCGAACCGAGGCAAAGGTCGTTAGGACTTTCTCGAAGAATGTTGGCCTACCGAAGATTGAGGCGGACCTCTGCAGATACCGGCGACAGCATATCGCCGGTAGCCTGTTCTATGCTAATTTTAAGGTAAAACTCTTAACATTTTATTATTTTTTAAATTAAGATGTTTTCTGATGAAGGTTGTTTTGGTAGAGTATATTAATAAGTAAAGTGCTGAGGATGCAACAAGATCTCGAAGACGAGAAAAACGAAGCTACAATTAAAGATCTAGAAAATAAAGTCTAAGATCACGAAGCTACTTTGGAGAAAAAGGACTTCGTCATCCACTCTATGGAGGGTTCGCTGGCAGAAGCTCAAGCCGAAATTGACAGATTAAACAGCGAATTACTCATGAAATCAGAAAAATCTGAGCAAGAAAAGAAAAATCTTGAAACGAATCTCAAAACCGAAATTGAGAAGAGTTCAAATTTGCAGAAATCATTGAAGGAGCTTCAGGATAAATGTTTAGACTTCGGCAACCGATGTGTGCAATGGCTGAAGGATGTCTTTCACTCAATTGGAGCCAGCTCTGATAAGTTTACACCTTTAGTTGAAAACCTTCCAAGCACCTTTGAATATATTGAGGGCGAAGTTGATGCACTTGACGAAGTTATCACTGGGCATGCCGATTTCTGCGCCCTGTTAGCTTCTCGAGGCACAGCTACTGCTTTCCTGAAGACTGGCTGCACGCACGGGAAAATTGTTAATAGGCCAAACTTCAGTTTGTCACCAGCAGATTTGATTGACATCCCCAGCCTAGCTCGAAGCATAGGAAACAGGTTTATGACTCAAATTTGGATAAACGGCGAGCGAAAAATGGCTGGTGACGAAGCTCGAAGCCACCTTAAGCCAGTGAGAAACTTATACTTGTTACTTTTACCTTCTTCTTGAACTCTGCGCTTTTCTCATTCCGTTTTAATATGTACAGGATGATGAAGCTAAAGAATGATGAGCTGAAGCCTTAACAGATATTCCGAAAGACTTTTGCTGCAGAAGACTCTAGAGAAAATTTTGTAATATGATTGTAAAGAAATTTATGTAAATTTGTGCGTACCTCGTAATATATCTTTACCCCTTTGTTTGTGTACGATCTGCTTTGCTGTGGACGAAATTTTCTTTTTGAGCCGAAGGCGAAAAACACCATCCCTTCTTTTCGTACACAACGAAGCATGAAAATTTCTTCTTTCTATTTTTCCCCGAAGCTTTATCCTCATTATCGAAGCATATGCCTTCTCTGTATGATATGATGATCCTATGTATGTCTAAATGAATGTTTATGAATGCAAATGTCTTGATGTAATGTATCGTGCAAATGAATGTCCAAATACATATTCAAAGCCATAATCATAGCCTTCATTCCCTTAGGAATGACTCAAATCTCTTTGCCGTTTATTTTTCGGCTTCACTGTTTATTTTTCGGTGTATCAGCGCTGACTTTTCGTTGTAAGCCTCCCTTAGGAGCTTCTTCGCCTTCTATTTCGGCGGAATCAGCGTTTATTTTTCGCTGTAAGCCTCCCTTAGGAGCTTCTTCGCCTTCTATTTCGGCAGAATCAGCGTTTATTTTTCGCTGTAAACTCTACATTCCCATAGGAACGACTTTTGAGCTTCTCCCTGTTTTCTTTTTCTTTTTTGTTTGCACTCGATGGTGCGTTCTCAGCTTTTACATTTACATCTTTGGGGGATATTGCTCTTATAGAGCTGAAATAAGAAAAAAAGGGAAATTACATGCTATGGCCCCATTAAAAACCTTTCTCCCCCTTTGGAAAGGAAAAGGGTGCCATAAGAGAGAATAGAAAAAATTACATCAAGCTAGACATAATATCGCCGAAGCTCATCCGCATTCCATGATCTAGGAATGTCGTTGTCGTCCATATCCTTCAATCTGTAAGAACCGGGTCTTGACAAAGATACTACCAGAAAAGGTCCTTCCCACTTCAGCTGTAGCTTGCCTACTGTGTCTGGGTTGGCCACTCTCCGAAGCACTAAATGTCCTGGCTTAATATTCTTTAGCCGAACCTTTCTATCACGCCATTTTACTATTTCGGCTTGATATTTATTGATGTTTTCCACAGCCTGAAGCCTGATCCCTTCTATAGCATCTTTGTCTACACAGTAATCAGCTTCGTCTTCTACCGAAGCCACTGTTCTTATTGATCCTGCTTTTGCTTCTTCCGGAGTTATTGCTTCGTCACCGAATAATAACTTGAATGGTGTAAAGCCTGTTGACCTTGATGCCGTTGTATTGTGGCTCCACACCACTTTAATTAATTCATCTGACCATTTTCCTCTGGGGCTCTGGGCTGGTTGAAGATTAATTTCATTATTCCCATCATTATGATGCCATTAGCTCTTTCGACAAGTCCATTTGACTCTAGATGCCTAACCGATGCAAAGTGGACCTTCGTGCCAATTTGTCCACAGAACTCTTTAAAAGCTTCGGCATCAAACTGTGTTCCGTTATCCACAGTAATGGCCTTCGGCACTCCGAAGCGACAAACGATATTCTGCCAGAAAAATTTCTGAATGGTAACCGAAGTTATTATGGCTAAAGGCTTCGCCTCAATCCACTTGGAAAAATATTCTACTGCTACTACAACATATTTTAAATTTCCTTGTGCTGGTGGTAGCGGACCTAACAAATCAAGGCCCCACCTTTGCAATGGCCAAGTGGGTTGTATTAACTGAGTCAGAGACGAAGGCTGTTTTTTATCTCTTGCGCATTTCTGACAGCCTTCACACTTTTGGACTAGTTCCGCTGCATCCGAAGCTACCTTTGGCCAATAAAATCCTTGATGAAAAACTTTTCCCAGCAAAGGCCTAGATCCAATGTGAGATCCACACAGGCCTGCGTGTATTTCCTTCATCAATTCTATACCTTCAGCTCTGGATAAACATTTGAGTAGTGGAGAACAGACTCCATGCTTGTACAGCTCCCCTTCTATTATAGTATATAGTCGAGCTCTTGCCTCTATTCTCTTGTTATAAGCTTCGTCATCTGAAAGGAAATTACCCTAAAGGAAAGAAATGATCTCAGTTCTCCAATCTTCACTATGAACAGGAGAAATATTGAGGACTGCTCTTTCAAGAAGTTCAACCGAAGGTGCTTTTATTGTTTCAAAAATACTTCCGAAGGTAAGGGCAGCCCCTGTGCTGCTGACTTGGCTAGCAAATCAGCATGTTCATTTTCTCCTCAAGGGATATTTTTGACAGAAAACCCTTCAAAGGAAGCTTCAATCCTTCGGACCGTTTCTAAATATTTCTGAAGCTACGGGTCTCTTGCTTTACAACTTTTGTCAATATGACCAGAAATAACCTGGGAATCGGTTTTAAGAACCGCCCTTCTAATCCCCATTGCCTTTAACTTCCGAAGACCCAAAAGCAAAGCTTCGTACTCAGCAATATTATTTGTGCAACTAAAATCAAGTCTTGCTGCGTAGCAAGTTTTAACTTTGGAGGGTGCAACCAACACAGCAGCTGCTCCTGCCCCGAAGGTTCCCCAAGAACCGTCACAAAATACCGTCCATACTTCAGTATCTTTAGTTGTTTCTTCTCCTTGAGCCCCTGGCGTCCAATCGGCAATGAAGTCTGCTAACGCCTGGGATTGTATTGAGGATCTGTGCACATAATCAATGCTGAACTCATTGAGCTCTGCAGCCCACTTTCCAATTCTTTTAGTAGCTTCTCTGTTCCTCATGACATCCTTCAAAGGTTGTGACGAAGGAACAGTTATATGATATGCTTGAAAATAATGTCGAAGCTTCCTGGATGCCATTAAGACGACATATAAGACCTTCTCCAATTCTGTATAATTCTTCTTTGATAGACTAAGGACTTCGGAGACGAAGTATATTGGGGCTTGCTTTTTGGTTTGTCCCTCAAGTTTTTCTTGAACAAGTGTCGCACTCACTGCTGAATGCGAAGCTGCCACGTACAACAACAGAGGAGCCCCTGGCGTTGGTGGAGTTAACATCGTTAGGTCTATCAAATATTGCTTCAGCTCTTCGAAGGCTCTCTGCTGAGCTCATCCCCATTGAAAGACTTCGGCTGACTTCAACACTTCGAAGAATGGTAAATTTCTCTCTTCTGATCTAGATATGAATCGATTGAGAGATGCCAGTCTTCCTGTCAGTCGTTGAGCCCCCTTTTTGTGCTTGGCGGCTCCATCCGAAGAATAGCTTCGATCTTATTTGGATTAGCTTTGATTCCCTTTGTTGAGACCAGACATCCAAGGAATTTCCCCTTCTTTACTCCGAAGACACACTTCTCTGGATTCAGCTTCAGACCAGCCTGTCTGAAATTAGCGAATGTCTCCTGCAGATCAGCAATGTGATTTTCTTTCTTGGTGCTTTTTACTATAATATCATCAACATAGGTTAGCACATTTCTGCCTATCTGAGAATGGAGAACCTTCGCTGTCATTCTGCTGAAGCTTCCTCCAGCGTTCTTGAGCCCCCTCAGGCATCCAAAGATAACAATATGTTGCACTAGGGGTTATGAAGCTGGTTTTTGGCTCATCCTCTTTCTTCATCCAAATTTGATGGTTGCCTGAATAACAATCTAGCAGACTCATAAGCTCTGACGAAGCTGCTGCGTCAACTAGGGAATCTATCCTAGGCAATGGAAACTCATCCTTCGGACAAGCCTTGTTGAGATCAGTAAAATCAATACACATCCTCCATTTGCCATTGGCCTTTTTTACCATAACAGTGTTGGCCAGCCATTCTGGATACTTCACTTCTCTGATGACTCTGGCACTGAGAAGTCTTTTTACTTCATTTCGAGCACCTTCGGCTTTGTCGTCAGACATCTTCTGAAGCCTCTGCTTTCTGGGTCTGAAGGATGGATCAACATTGAGCGAGTGTTCAATAACATCCCTGTTAACACCACATAGATCGTTAGCTGACCATGCAAAGACATCTTTGTTGTTGAACAGAAACCTTATCAAGTTTTTCTCCTGTTCCTCAGACAATTGGGATCCCAACAGCACCTTCTGCTCTGCGATATCTTCGCATAAAAGCATAGGTTTTGGCTGATCGGCCGAAGCAACCTTCTCCCTTCTGTACTTGTACTGTTCATAAGATTCGGCTTCATCTATGTTGTGGATTGCCTTTGAATCTATCCAATTCCCCTCAGCCTTTCTGGTAGCTTCCTGACTCCCGTGAATAGCAATAGGTCCTTGATCCGAAGGTATCTTCATACAAAGATATGCTGGATGAAGAATTGCTTCGAATGCATTGAGTGTTCCGCGACCAATGATTGCATTGTAAGGATACTCCATGTCGATAATGTCAAACACAACTTGCTCAGTCCTTGTATTGTTGACAAATCCGAAGGTTACTGGCATGGTAATCTTGCCAAGCGCTACAATTTGTCTTCCTCCGAAGCCACAAAGAGGGTGCGTAGCATCATGAATCTTGTCTTTTGGCTCTTGCATCTGTCTGAAGGCCTTAGCAAATATAATATCCGCTGCACTGCCTGTGTCAACCAAAACATTGTGGACCAGAAATCCTTGGATAACACAAGAGATAACCATAGCGTCATTGTGAGGGTAATCCTTGAGTTGAAGATCCCCTTGGGAGAAGGTCATCGGGATGTGAGACCATCTTGACTTGATGAAGGGTCCTTGCACCCCTACATGATGTACCCTTCTCTGTGCCTCCTTCTTCTGCTTCTTGTTAGCCGGCTCTGAGCATGAACCGCCTGTTATCGGGAGTACGAGCTTCGGAGCCGAAGCAACTCCAGCTTTGAACGAAGCCATCAGCTCAGAAAGTGGAAGTGAGTTCACCGGATGTGGGCGCCAATGTTGGGGACTTGTTCTCAAATGCTATGAATTAAGAACAAGGCAACATAAAATGTTAAATGTTAATGCCCTTCGTCCGCTGACGCATTATCTCCCTTAGGATATAATGAACTTCGGACGAAGACCATAAGAAAAATATCATGAAGGTCTTACCTTCGTGATCAACTCTATAAAACAATATAAGCAATAACAAAACATGAAACATTAAAGAAATTTATACCAAAGATAAATATTATTATACATATATTTTATTATACAAACATAAATATTAAAACATAATATTTAGGTACATTTATACCTTTGCCTTGGCAAAGAGCAACAATTCCAGTGTAATGCGTCGATGATTACAGGATTGCGTGAACAGTAAAGGAGTACTATTCATCTATTTATAGGCACAGGACGTAGCCTGTGAGAAATTACAATCATGCCCCTTACAAAATATTACAATTATGACTCAGACCCTTATGGACTAAGAAGTCATTTCATCTTTAAGTCGGTTCGAACCTTCGTCTTCATATACGTTATAGTACCGAAGCTTCATGAGTGGTAGCTTCAGCACTGCGTTTAAACGGATTTGCCGAAGGTGTTTGTTCCTGCAGGACCTTCGGCGACGAAGCATGGCCCCAACAGTCCATTTCTATCGAGGTTTCGTCCTACAGTCAACATTTCCTCTGATACCACTTCTGTCACACCCAGATTTAAGGGATAAAGCCGGGTGCATCTCATATATGCGCCAAAGAAGACAACACATATAATAACAGAGTGTATAGAGATAAATGTCACAATATCATAAAAGTATTTATTACATAGTAAAAGTCTTACAAAATAAAAGATAAATATAAAGCGAACTAAAGTCCATCCTTGGCACCATAAAGTCGATTGGGAGACACCACCTAGATTAAGTCGAACTCCTCATTGTGCGGCTCCTCCCGGCCACCTGTTCTTCTCCTATGGGGGCATTTATATATCGCAAGTGTGAGCTCACAAAAGATAATAGCTCAACAAGTCGCGGGGAATAATGTGCATGAACTCACCAAAGGTGGGAGTTCATGTGATGTGTAACGCTGATCAACAATAAGGGTTAAAGCTGAGCATTGCTTTTAAAAAGTAGGTCAAATTTTATTAGCAGTTACTAAATGTAAGTAATTACCAAACTATTGGGGACTTGTTCTAAAATGCTATGAGTTAAGAACAAGGCAACACAAAAAATATTAAACGTTAAAGTCCTTCGTCCTTCGAAGCATTATTTCCCTTGGGATATAATGATTTTCGGACGAAGGTTATGAAGGACATACCTTCATCAGTGCAACATATAATAATGAAGAGAGAATCATATGAAATATAAAAGATAACATGAACAATTATGTATTATTATCAACTCATTTCTATTTTATTATTATGGAAAAATAGAAATGATATCAAGTTACAAATGTACCTTCGGCTCGAAAGAAAGTAAGAGTACAAGCGTGACGCAAAAGCAAATGCCAAGTCAGCGTGAACAGTACGGGAGCACTGTTCATCTATTTATAGGCACGGGACGCAGCCCATGTAAAATTACACCATGCCCTTTACATTTGCTAATGACTCTATAGTAATCCATCGAGGTCTAAATAGCCTTTTCCTCTTTAAGTCGGTTTCCTTTTCTGCTATCATGCCGAAGCTCCCCTGCGCATAGCTTCGGCTCTGTGCCAACCTTCGTATTCTTTGTGCTTCTTCACACTGTGGTTCTGATCCGAGTCCGAAGGTACCTATTCATGTATTTTACTCCAGAAACATTGTTAAATCATGTTTTTGAGGACCTTCGGAAGACGAAGGCCCCCAACAGTAGCCCCTCGCAAGGTTAATTTGTTAGAATAATGAATTCAGATTGCGATATGGACGAAGGCCTTAAGCCGAAGGTCCGAAAAAACACCTTCCCTTTGCTAGAATAGCAACAATCAATGACAACCGGGGCCCTCCATTTTGCAACGCACTAGATGTATAAATAGGAGCACACCACGAGCTCATTTGGCACGCTTTTTGTCGTCTGCTCTGCTTGCTCAATTTTTAGCTCTTGCCTACCAACGCTTGCTTGGTTTTTTAGATTTTCTAAGCTTCGGCCTTAAGAACTCATTTTCATCATTTTCGAAGAGAAGATGTCTCAAGACAAGAAAACTGTTGCTGAGACGAAGCTGAGCGAGGAGGAGAAGCTCTCTGAGGAGAAGACTGCTAGGTTTATTGAATCAATAGCAAAGACAAATACAGAAAAGATTACTAGGGAGATTTTAGAAGGCTTATCTGAAGACACCGGTGACAGCGATAGTTATGATGTGGAAAGTGGGGGCAAAGACTCCAAAGATCGACCCTGGCGACCAAGTCATGCAGTTTTCGGAAAATCAACTATTAAACAGAGCCATATTGATAATATGAGGGGAAGATATTTTTGAGATATGTCTATTGTGAGGGATGACAACGGAGACATGACTTCTCCTGTTCCCGAAGAGAATGAAGTCGTGATCTTCCGAAGCTTTTTCAAAGCTGGGCTTCGGTTCCCCTTAAGCAGATTTGTGGTTGAAGTTTTAAAGATATACCAGATTTTCCTTCACCAAATTACTCCCGAAGCAATCATAAGAATGGGAATCTTCGTCTGGGCCGTGAGGAGTCAGGGCTTGGAGCCAAGTGCAAAAAGTTTCTGTAGTATGCACGAACTTTTATATGAGACGAAGCCCTGGGGTAAAGAGCAGTATCATAACAATTTTGGTTGCTATAGCTTCGTTGCTCGTTCTGGCTCAAGCTGCCCAGTGCCAACTTTTCGGAAGAGATGGCCCGGGGACTGGATGAAAGAATGGTTCTATGTGAAAAATGATTTAAAGGCACGAGAAGACATTAAAGAGATCATCATGCGCCCCATCTGGCAGTGTTTCGGCCTCCGAAAACCGAAGGTAGAGGTTGATGAGACAGCCGAAGGATGCCAAAGGGCCTTCGGCACGGTTTGCGCTTTCATCGGGACAAGGGATCTAATCCAGGAGCATATAGCCTTCAAAGTATGGCCACTTGTAGAAAAGTGGGAAATGCCGAAGGAGACTGTCACTAAGACTGGCGAAGAAGAGATGGTTCGACTGAAATACACCTTCAGATATGGAGATAAATTTGATGAGCCAAATGATGACTGGCTGAAATGTATCGAAGCTACAAGTGATGAACTGCTTGGGCCGTACTCCAAAGCGGAAGATAATGCATTATCTGCGGCCTTCGGGAGCCGGAAAAAGAAAAGACTAAATAGGTTTTTTGATGCTATCAGATTTATGTATCCTGACTACCACTACCCGCCAAGGGGGCAGAAGAGAAAGAGTGCAACTTCTGGGAAGGATGTTACTTCAGCTGTTCCGAGTGAGCCCGCGCTGAAGAGGAGAAAGGTGAAGGTCCTTACTCACCGACCACGCTATATTGAACCAGCCACAATGCCCGAATTTGGTGGTGAGACCTCTTCGACTATGGAAGCCAAAGAACCTGCGCTTACGCAGAAGATTGAAGAGTCGGCTGCAATGCCGAAGGCATCCTCTGCCAAATTAGCTGAGCCAAAGGCCGATAATATTGAATAGATAGAGGTCGAAAGAACAAAGATATTAGAAGTTATAAGCCCTTCGGCAGAAGTGACAGTGCCGAAGGCACAAAGAGATCTTACAGCGACCCCTAACAGGAAAAGGATGGTCAACGTACTAGATGTGCTGGAGACGATAAAGACTTCAAGCTCTACTCTAGGGAAACCTGCCGAAGCTTCAAAAACGCAGACTGAGACAAAACTAACCGAAGCCGAAGCTGCAAAGAGCCAGGTCGAGACCGAAGCTGGGCCTTCAGAGCCCGCCAAGGAGAAATCCTTGAAAACCGAAGAAAAGAAAACGGAAAAAGAAGCTGCAAAACAAATTTTGCCTGAAAAAACTACCGCTCCTACTCCCAAAGCTTTGAAAGAGAATACTGAGTATATTATCCGTCATGCTTTGGGAAAAAATCTTTCTAAATAAGAAAAGCGAGAAGCTCAATACTATGCCCAGAAACTGAAATATCCAAAGGGGGCATTGGTATTCAACGACAGCAGAGAAGAAGATTTCTTGTATTGTCTCCCAGACAGCAAGGAGATTTCTGTCTGCCGGGAGATGAGCAGAAGCTTCGGATTCCCGACACTAGAAGACGGGCTTTCGGTGTTATCAAAAGATGAATTGGCCAACAGTTTAACATATAATAGTTTAAAGGTGTGAGAATGAATTTTTTGTACTTAAAAACGAAAATTTGTTTTATTTGCTTATACTTAATACCACACTTCTTAGCAGGGCCTGATTCTTAGCAATGCCCTCAGGGCGCAGAAAAATGCCGAGGATGAAGGATGTACTATAGCTCTGAACAACCTTCGTTCCGAAGTAATTGAACTAAGGAACGAAGGTCTTGAAAAAGATAAAATACTAAATTCATTGGTGAACAAAATAAAAGAAGACGAAGCTACTTCCAAAGCCCAAACTGAAGCCCAAAAATGCGAAGTTGAAGACCTTCGGAAACAGCTGGCTGAAGCAAAATTGAAATGTGCTCTTGCCGAAGCTGACCGAGTTGCCAGTGATTACTGGAAAAATTATTGGGAAAAACAACTGTAGAACTTCGCTCCTTAAAAGAAAGATGTTATGAAAAATCTGTAGAGTGTGTGAAAAAGATAAAAACTAGCTTCGCCAATGTTGGCGCAAATTCGAGTGTAGACAACATCGTACAGGGCGACCCCGAAGGCCCAATTGAATGGATCAGCGGCGAGGCCGAAGCCTTTGAGGAGATTTTAAATGACCGTGGAGACGTATGTGCCTTCTCTGGCGCGAGGGGAATTGCAGCTATTTTGGAGAAGGCAGATTGCGATCATGTGAAAACTTTAGCGCAAGCCGAAACTGCTTTTTCTATTGATGATACGAAGGACCCCTCGGCCGAAGCAAGCTTAGTTGGTGGAAAATTCTTCACTGACATCTGGGAAAATGGCGGCCGAGGGATGGCCCACGAAATAATAAAGAAGAGCGAAAAATATACTCACGATGCTAGGGAAGCATCGAAGGCGGCTGAAAAAGCTGCGGAACTCGAAAGGCGGATAGGTATTGCTTAATAGCTTTTAAATTTATTGTTTATTTTTGTGACTTCGAACTTATTTATGTTTTCTACCGTAGCCGAACTTTCTCCTCCACCAGGGCCCTTCGAGTCATTGGTCGATCCAGAGACAAAGGAATCAGCAGAAATTATTAATATGGCAAAAAGCATTATGGACGAAGTCGTTACTCAACTGTTGACCGAAGCTGCAGACAAAGTTTTGAAAGAAGAAGAATAGATATTGTAAAAATATTGCTAGAATATTATTGTAACATTTGCTAGACTATGTTTGTAATATTTGGTGCTCATGGATTTTGAATGTAATATATAAATAGTTTTGTAATTCATTTCTTTGCGATGCATGAAATTTTTATGTACATACCGTTTTTGAGCCTTCGGCGAAAAAACACCTTCCCTTCTTTTCATGCTTCGTAAAGAAGAGCTTTTATGCTTCGTGAAAAATCCTCCAATCGTCGCAAAAAACTTTAATGCTTCGTCAACAATAGATTTTTTCCTCCATATAATAGTGCTTCGTAAAGAATCCTCCAGACGTCGCCAAAAACATTAATTCTTCGTCAACAACAGATTTTTTTCCTCCTGAACAGAGCTGATGAAGTTGTATTTCTTCAAAACTTATTTTGTGCCTTTGCACAATTTCACTTTTTCAAAGCATTCTCCGAAGATTAACATTGCATTCCCTTCTTGTGCCATGGATGCAACATGATGTATGATGTTATGTTACGCGAATGATGTGATGATGTTATGCTATGCAAAATGATATTTGTGCCAAAGACACACACACATCCCCACAGTGGAATACACAATCTCTTTGTCGTTTATTTTTCGGCTTCACCGCTTATTTTTCGGTTTATCAGCGCTGACTTTTCGCTGTAAGTTCTGCATTCCCTTAGGAACGTCTTTTGAACTTCTTCGCCTTCTATTTCGGCAGTATTCGCGTTGACTTTTCGCGCTTCGCCTTATATTTCGGCGCTATTTGGCTCTGCATTCCCTTTGGAACACTTTTGAGCAGAAAACTTACACTGTGCTCCCTTAAGAACGACTTTTTGTAACTTCAGCAACTTACACTGCGTCCCTTAGAATGACTTTTTGTAGCTTCGGTGATTCTTATGTTGCGTTGCTTAGAACGACTTTTTGTAGCTTCGGCAAGTCTGCGGAGAAGATATATTTCACTATGGCAAGAACGAAGATATTACAAGAAATCGAAAATGACGAGAGAACTATGTTTTCAACAATTGTTCCTTATTAAAAAAGAAAATGGCAATGAATATGAAAACTGTTTCAGGGGTAGGATATCTCTCAGTAGATATGCTTCGATTCTGGCACAATACTGTTGACTATGCGAGCTTCGGACTCCTCCCTGAAATCTCGCTGTTGTCGGGTCTGTTGGCTCCCTTCTGGCCGCTGGTTTCGTGAATACACAGGTTGTAATGGTGGCGGGGGTTGTGGCTGTTGCCATTATGCTTGTGGCTGGCTAGCTGAAGCAACAGAAGCTGCAGGATGGTTACCCACATATTCTGGTATGTAGGGTGAATGATACGAAGCAGTGTGCATGACCTGCTTCGGCTGGCTCTGTTGGGCTGCAGCTTCTGCTATTTCCTTCTGTTTCTGAATGGTGACATGGCACATCCTTGTAGTATGGCCCTTGTCCTCACCACAGAATAGGCAATAAATTTTTCTGGGTTGATCCCCAAACCTTCCTCCGAAGCCCCTGGCGTCTCTGCCCCTTGGAGCTGGCGGCCGAAGATAGCTTTGTTGCTGCCCCGAAGTTTGCGAGGAATATTGTGGCCTCTGTTGCTGACTTCCTCTGTCGTCATTCTAGGTGGAGTGGATTGATCTGACGTGCCTTGGGTGAATTCTCCCTCCGAAGCCCCTGGTCTTCAGAGAACCTGTAGGCTTCCTCCCTTCTTTGATGAAAGTCATTATCAGCGCGGATGTATTCATCCATCTTTTGAAGCAGCTTCTCCAAAGTCTGTGGAGGCTTTCTAGCAAAATACTGGGCAGTAGGTCCTGGACGAAGCCCCTTGATCATGGCCTCAATGACAATTTCATTGGGCACTGTAGGCGCTTGTGCTCTCAGGCGCAAGAACCTTCGGACATATGCTTGGAGATACTCCTCGTGGTTTTGCATGCATTGAAACAAAGCTTGAGCTGTAACTGGCTTCGTCTGAAAGCCCTGGAAACTTGTTACCAGCATATCTTTGAGCTTCTGCCATGAAGTAATAGTTCCTAGCCGAAGAGAGGAATACCACGTTTGGGCCACATTCTTAACTGCCATGACGAAGGATTTGGCCATGACAACTGCATTGCCTCCATATGAAGATATGGTTGCTTCATAACTCATCAAAAACTGCTTCGGGTCTGAATGCCCATCATACATTGGAAGTTGGGGTGGCTTGTATGATGGGGGCCACGGGATAGCCTGCAGTTCTGCTGCCAAGGGAGAAGAATCATCAAAAGTAAAGGTATCATGATTAAAATCATCATACCATCCATCGTTGTTGAACAAGCCCTCTTGATGAAGCTCCCTGTGCTGGGGCCTTCGGTCTTGCTCGTCTTGAGTAAAGTGACGTACTTCTTCAGTAGCTTCGTCAATCTGCCTTTGAAGGTTAGCTAGTCGAGCCATCTTCTCCCTCTTCTTTTGCACTTGCTGACGAAGCATCTCCATATTTCTGATTTCTTGGTCCAACTCGTCCTCCTGGGGTGTTGGACTAGTGGCCTTCCTCTTCTGGCTTCGGGCCTCTCGAAGAGAAAGGGTCTCCTGGTTCGGGTCTAGCAGCTGCAGGGCGGCAGTCCCTGTCGCTAAAGCTTTCTTCGGTGGCATGACGAAGGTCAGTGCTTGCCGAAGGTGGTCGAAAAGAGTTCACCGGAGGTGGGCGCCAATGTTGGGGACTTGTTCTCAAATGCTATGAGTTAAGAACAAGGCAACACAAAAAATATTAAACGTTAAAGTCCTTCGTCCTTCGAAGCATTATTTCCCTTGGGATATAATGATTTTTGGACGAAGGTTATAAAGGACATACCTTCATCAGTGCAACATATAATAATGAAGAGAGAATCATATGAAATATAAAAGATAACATGAACAATTATGTATTATTATCAACTCATTTCTATTTTATTATTATGGAAAAATAGAAATGATATCAAGTTACAAATGTACCTTCGGCTCGAAAGAAAGTAAGAGTACAAGCGTGACGCAAAAGCAAATGCCAAGTCAGCGTGAACAGTACGGGAGCACTGTTCATCTATTTATAGGCACGGGACGCAGCCCATGTAAAATTACACCCATGCCCTTTACATTTGCTAATGACTCTATAGTAATCCATTGAGGTCTAAATAGCCTTTTCCCCTTTAAGTCGATTTCCTTTTCTGCTATCATGCCGAAGCTCCCATGCGCATAGCTTCGGCTCTGCGCCAACCTTCGTATTCTATGTGCTTCTTCACACTGTGGTTCTGATCCGAGTCCGAAGGTACCTGTTCATGGATTATACTTCAGAAACATTGTTAAATCATGTTTTTGAGGACCTTCGGAAGACGAAGGCCCCCAACACAAACCATAATAAGAATAGTACAAAATTAATAAATAATCCCATGCAATGCAAATGACAAATTGAATTTAGTTCCATAATTTAATCATGTGAGAGTCCTGAGCTGCTCATGACCGCGAGCACGGCTAGTATACCAGTTATACACTCTGCAGAGCTTGTACCTTGTACCCACAACTCATGTTACCCATCTGCCACGGGGTTGTACGGACCCCATACACCTCTACCAAGGATGTGAGGCAGGGTAGCACTACGAGGCCCTTACCTAGTTCCACTAGCTTCAGAAAATCCGCTACAGTTTCTAGGAAGAGCAATACAGGAATCCCCCGTCTGATCGCCATTGTGGAAAAATCAACCAGGGAACCTCCCTACACGCCTACTCCCCTAGTGCCCTTGCCCCACTAGTTTTCCAAATTAGTCAGCCAAGGGCGTCCCATTCCACCCTTGTGGTGGCACGTGTTTCTCAAGTTAACCACCATGTTCCAATTAAAAATAATGATCTTGACATGAACATAAATAAAATAACAGAATAATTGGAACATGGACATAATTTAATATTAAGCCGAAAACATATAGAGCAATAGCAAAACTACCCAAATGATTCAGGGGTAAACATGGTAAAAGGATAACCAATCTAGGGTGACCTATTGGGTCCCATCAAAATTAAACCTATGCATTGATAAGTGATAATAAAGAACATTATTGGGTTATAAAAGTGGTCAAGGGCACAACTTGCCTTCAATGAGCTCCTGCTCAGCAACTTCTACCTGCTGAACACCGGGATCCTCAGCCACTGGCTCTTCTACTCGCCACAATACAAACAAGCATAGTACAAAGGATAAATTAACATCACACCAAACATGTATACAAAATACATATTAATAATCTACATATTAAAATAAGATCATATGAACATGAATCATTAATTTTAGAGTTATAGATTTTAAGTTATGAACTTATGAAGGTTTTATGTATTTGATACAAGATTAATTAAGAGATAAACTTTAATACAGTTTTCATGCCAAAACAAAGACTAGGTGATGCACAACATCATTACAAAATTTTAGGAATTGGAATGGATCAATTTGGACTAAATATGAATTTTCTTGGGATTAAATAAGTTCTAACAATTAAAAATAAATTTCTATTTCATTTTCCCTTAATTTTCTATCTCCTGGACTGGGCGCAAGATTAAACCAAAGTCCAATGGCTGTTACGGAAATGTTCCTAAGACATAGAGCGCCCAGCCATGGACTATGGGTTCATTTGCAAAGATTACAGGGACTCTTCAATAATTTTACCAGGGCCGAAAGGGTATGGGGCTGTTTGGGACGCTCGATCTGAATTCTACGGTCGAGATTAGGAGGGTTAGGTTGAAACGGTATGTATGGTAACCGTTAGATCCTAAGATCTCGGCCAAGATTTAATGAGTTAAGAGTCCATCCCGATCGTTCGTTTTCGGATCAGTGGCCCAGATCTGTTCACGCGAAAGGGTACGCCTGGTTTAATCTCAACCATTCAGTGGACAACCAACGAGCGAACCCCATCATCAACCTCTACACCACCTGCCGCGACGGAATGAAGGCTCCAGCGGTGCCCTCACCGGCGGCAAGCCATCTCTCACGCCAGAGCGCGGCACGAGCCTAACATGAGGCTACCCAAAGAGAAAACTAGGGAGAACTCCATGGTGGCATCAATTTCAAGAATCGACGGTAGACCGGGCCGAACCACGGCAACACTCAAGCCGCGGCAGAGTTGCACGCTGGCCGGATGATTCCCTGTACCCTAAAACCCAATTGATCCAAGTATTCCTGAACACTAGTGCTACGCATAGAGGGGACGAAGGCGGACACTAGTGCTCAAGCCACGCTCTTGCGCCCGCGGCTCACTGGCCAATGGGCCCCTATCATCGGCGTGTGGCTGGGGAAGGAATGGGGCCGCGCGGATGAGTTGGGCCAGCCGAGGCGTGCTGAGTGGGCCAAATGGGTGGAGTTAGGCCCAGCGCAAGGTTTTTTTCTTTTTCTTTTATGTTTTCCCTTTCCTTTTTATTTTAAAATTCATAATTTGAATTCCCATTCAAATTCAAACTTCGTAGTAAATTTGTTTTCTCATCACATGTTCAACTTAAACATGGCATGGGTGAACTTATTTATTTTTAAAATTTATTTTGTTAAATTTAGTGCTTTGTTTTCACCAATTTCTAGGATTCCAAATTTAGGTTAAATGCCCATCTCAACTTTAGTATATTTCTTTTATCATTATCTTCATGAGTGAATGCACAAACAAATAACCACAACATGGTGCACAAATTATTTTAGGTGTCATTAGTTAATTAATGACTTTTGAGGTATTTGTTCACATGTTATAATAAATGGAGGCAAACACATATATGTGAGTCAACTATATTTTCATTTTACATTTTTGGGTATTAAAAAGACTCCACCCTAGGCATGTCAGGTCGATCCATAATCCTAGCTCAAGCGACGACAAAGGGAATCACACCCATGGGCAACATCACAGCTCTCAATCATCAAGGGCACAACAAAGTTCTTTCAGGCCACCAGCTCCAAGAGGCAGAGAGGGGAGAAGCTTCGGAGGAAGATATGGTAATCAGCGCAGGAAACTATTATGCCTGTTCTGTGGCGAAGATAAGGGACATACCATGAGGATGTGCCAAGTCATGATCCAGAAGCCGAAGGAAATCGCTGAAGCCGAAGCACGACAGAACCCACCGAAGCAAGCCTTGCATACTGCTTCGTGCTACTCTCCGTATACCCTAGAGTATGTGGGCAATCAACAGCCTACGACTTCTGTTGCTTCGGCAAGTCACTCCCAAGCTTCCTGGGCTCGGTTGTCACCACCGCCACCGCTGGCGCCTGCCCTGGTTCATAATCAATAGTCAGAAGGGCATCGTCAGGCTTAGCAACAGCGCGACCTTCGGGAGGAGTCCGAAGCTCGCACAGTCAACAACATTGTGCCCGAGTCGAAGAGTGCCTTGACCCAATGTATTTTTGCTCTTTTTTGCCTTTACATTTTCTTTTAAGACAATACAAGAAGGTCTAACCTTCAGTTTGATGTAATAAGTCTGTGGTTACACCATCCTGTGTACCAAAAACGGATCAAGAAGCTCCAAAGTCTTTCCTAAGGGAATGCAGAGTAAGTTACGAAGCTCCAAAGTCGATCCTAAGGGAATGCAAAGCTAACATACCACCTAAGTAAAAGGTGAAGAAGCTCCAAAGTCATTCCTAAGGGGATGCAGATATTAGCTACAAAGTCGTTCCTAAGGGAATGCAGAGCTAAAAAACGACCTAAGTAAAAGGTGAAGAGACTCCAAAGTCGTCCGTAAGGGGATGCAGAGTCTGGGTGTGTACTCGTGTGGGTTTTTATCTTCGGCATAAACATCATTTTGCATCATACCATCTTATCATATCGCATATCATCATATCATACATCATTTCGCATCAACAAAATGTCGTGGAGAAGAAGGAAATTTGCTCCTTCGAAAGTACCTGTTGGATCATGAAAGAATGTGTTGTAGCACAAAATATGCCTTCGGCAGATATATTTTTACTCAAGAGAGGAATCTTCGTCAGCAGTATTACTATGCAGAAATCGTGGTAAAATACGCACTATTGATTCGATAGAAGGGGAATCTTTTTTCGTAAAGGATGAAAAGAAGGGAAGATGTTTTTTCGCCAGCGACTCAAAAACGGTATGTACAAAAGTTTCATGCATCACAAAGAAATATATTACATCAATATACATAAATTGTTTACATGTGTTTCTTGCAAGACCAGAGATCATGTTCAACGATATCAAACTAGCAAAAATAAAAGTTCTAGTCTTCCTTCAGGACCTTCTCGACAGCTTCGTTTAATAGCTTATTGACAGCTTCGTCAACAGCTTCATTGGCAATTTCGATAGTCTCGAGTGCTTCCTTCGGGAACGGGTCGGCTTCTGGATCATATGGCTTCGGAGGCGGAAATAGTTCAGCTGCACCATAGTATATGCTTGTTAGTTTTGAAGCTAGAATGGATTATGAAGCTAAACCACAACAGATGCATACCTATAAGCCTAGCTCACTCGGCAGCTTCTTCGGCCCTTTTTGCCTCTTCCGAAGCATCATGAGTTTCCTTCTCTTTTCTTCTGATGGCTTCTTCAGCTACTTCTCGCTCGCCCTTCAGCCATACCTCAGAGTAAAATTTACCACTTAGCGCAGAAGCTTGGGCTGAAGGATTTTTCATGTCGTCAGCTGAGAGAGCAAACTCTGGCTGAACAACAGCCTTAACTCCATCTTGGTCACCGCGGATGAATTTTTGCTCAGAGGAGAAGGCTCCAATTTTAGCAAAGCTGCTCTTTAAATTTTCTACGCATTCCATGGATATCTCATAACATTTTTCTTTGGTAGCACGAAGCTCATCAGCATTCTTCTGTGCTCTTCATTTTTTGATTTCGCATATCTCATGCTTCACCACATCAACTTCAAATTTTTCAGTTGCTTCAGCAACCTTCCTCTTTAGCTCTTGTACTTAGGCTTTGTGAGCTTCGGCTTGGGCGGCATGCTTGGCCTCGTTAGATTTCCGTTTACCTACTAAGGAGAGTAATATTTTGTCTTTTTCAAGAGCTTCGTTTCTTAGCGTGATAACTTATGAGCGCAGGTTCCCAAGAGCTATGTGATAGCTCTCATCCTCTGCATCCTTCTGGGCCTTCAAATCCTTGCTTAGAATTAATCCTTGGAAATCAAAGAGTGAGAATGTAACAGCGGCAAGAAAAGCCAGAAAATTAGACAAGTCAAAGTGCCCACACCTTCAGACTATTGTAAGCAAGACTGTCTGCAAGTTGATCTTTCGACATTGCAGATAGGCCAAGTTCAAGCTTTGGATACCCTATATTGTCCGATATTTCCCGGCAGACATGTATTTCTTTACTGTCTGGTAGACAGTAAAGGAAGTCATATTCCTCATTGCCACCATATACCAAGGACCCTCGGGGGTATTTTAGATCCTTGGCATAGTGTTGCACTTCGGTAACCTGCTCTTCCGATAGATGTTTTCCGAAGCATGTCGAATAATGAATTCCATCTCTTTAAGGGGTGCTTCAGGAGCAGGAGATTTAGATTTCTCAGGAACACTCTCTTTCTCCAGTGCTATCGGTGCAGTTTCTGAAGGTCCAGTTTCAGCAGGAACATTGGCTACGCTCGCGACAGCAGTCTTCCTTGCATCCTTAATCTGTGTGTTGAGAGCTTCGGCAGAGGCAGGAGTTGATGTCTCTACAGATTACAAAACAGCATCTAGCACGCTAGCCATTCTCCTTTTTCTTAGAGTCACTGCGAGAACGCTTGATGGCTTCGGCAATCCTATTGTACCTGGTGGGCTCAACACCTTTAACTGATGTGCTGCCTTCTCTAATTTCGGCTCTTCGGCCGGGTTTGTACTAGCCTCAACTAACATAGCAAGACCTAGTTCTATGCCAGAATGGGCAACTCCTACACGTTCAATAAACTCTGGCACATCGACCGTCTCAATGCGTCGTGGTCTACGTGTTAAGACCTTCACTTTCTTCGCCTTCGGCGTGCTAGAAGATGTCGAAGCAGCAATTTCCTTTTCCCCTTTTGTTTCCGAATAGGAAAATAGTAGTCAGGGTAGATAAACCCGATAACATTGAAAACCCTATTCAGCCTCTTTTTCCCTCGAGCGCCGAAGGCGACTGTCATAGCTTCGTCTTCATCCCTCGAGTAGGCTCCAAGCAGCTCATCACTTGTCGTCTTTATAGCATCCAACCAATCATCATTTAGCTCGTCAAACAGATCCCTGGACCGAAATGTGTACTTCAGATAAATCAGGCCACTTTGGCTGGAGCCAGCGGCATCCTCCTTTGTCATTTCCCATCCACTTGCAAGGGGCCATTCTCTATAAGCAATATGCTCTTGGACCAAATCCCTCATGCCGATATAGGTGCATATAGTATTGAAAGCCATCTGGCACACTTGCACATCATTTCCGAGTGCGGCTAAAGGTCTTCTGATGCCGAAGCAGGACCATATAGGACATTGAATGATGCCCCTTATATCCTACCTCTGGTCTAGGTTGTTCTTCACATAAAACCACTCCTATATCCAAGAGCCCGACCACTTATTCCGAAAGGTAGCCACAGGATAACATGCCTCAGAGCGGGGCACGAAGCTATAGCAGCCGAAGTTGTGGTGGTATTGTTCTTTCCCAGTCGCTTTCGTCTGATAGGATAATTCGTGAATATTATAGAAGCACATGGCGTCTGGCTCTAACCCTTGGCTCCTCATGGCCCATATGAAAACCCCTACTTTGATAAGAGCCTCGTGGATAAGTTGATGAAGGTACATTTCAAAAGTTTTCAGAACTTTGACCAACATTTTATGCAATGGGAAACGAAGTCTAGATTTCATGAAACTTCTGAAAACTACTACCTCATTAGCTTCGGGAAAATGAACGGTATTCTCCCCTCCGGCCCTCACCATAGAAATATCGTGAAAGTATCTGCCTTTCATCGCTTTGATCTGCCCTTGCGTAACAGATGACTTTCCAAAAACAACATGACTAGGCCTCCACGACTATTGGGGGCCTTCTCCTTCCAAAGGTCCTCAAAAACATAATTAATCATTTGTTTTCAGCATAAGCTATTACAAGAAACTTCATCTTCAAGATACAAGCTTCTCCCTTATGACGAAGGCACACAAGATGAAGACATATCCAAGGAGGATAAGAGTGAACATCGAAGCTATCACCAGATGGACAGCTTCGGCTCGCAATGAAGATGATGAATAATGATGATTATCGAAAGAGGAAAAGACTACTTAGTCCTTAATAACTTGTATTACGATCATGTGTAAATGTTGAGGACATAAATGTACTTTTGCTCGGGCCACATCCCATGCCTATAAATAGATGAACAGTACCACCGTACTGTTCATGCTGATTTGTAATCGCTCTCCCGCATTCACGCCTTCAAACAAGCCGAAGGTACCAATGTAATATCAATACCATTGCATATTCATTTATGTCTAGTGGAATACAAATATAAATGAATTAATAAGATCTAATCTTCATCTTTGTCCCTCCATACTCTTATTTGTGTATGATATAATGAAGGAAAATCTCTCATGATCTTCATCTGATGGGTATTATCTTCACGTGGAGATAATACTTCGGAAGACGAAGATCCTTAATATTTAACAATTGTGTTGCCTTGTTCTTGATTCATAACATTTGAGAACAAGTGATCAACATTGGCGCCCACCTCTGGTGAACCTGAACGACCACCTTCGGCAAGCATCCACCTTCGTCATGCCACCGAAGAAGACAACAGCGCCAGGGGATGCTTTGCAGCCACTAGACACAAATTAGGACACGCTCTCCCTATGAGAAGCTAGGAGCTAGAAGAGAAAGGCTACTATCCCAACGCTTCATGAGGAGGAGCTTGACCAAGAGATCAGGGGCTTAGAAGCAATTCACCAGTAAGTTCAGAGGAAGAAGGAAAAAATGCTTCGGTTGGCCGACCTTCAGAGGATGATTGACGAAGCAGCTGTGGAGATGCGTCATCTCACTCAAGATGACCAAGACCAAAGGCGCCAACATAGGGAGCTTCGTCAAGAAAGCCCAATCAACGAAGTTTAATGGTATGGCGATTTTCACCATGGTAACTTTGCTTTCGATGATGCTTCTCCTCTGGCAGCAGAATTGCAGGCTACCCCATGGCCACCATCCTACAAGCCACCTCAGTTACCCATGTATGATGGGCATTCAGATCCAAAGCAGTTTCTAATGAGCTACGAGGCGACAATATCCTCGTATGGGGGCAACACTGTCGTCATGGCAGTTAGAAGTGTTGCTCAAACATGGTATTCCTCTCTTCGGCTAGGGACAATTATGTCACGGCAGAAGTTGAAGAACATGCTAGTCACCAGCTTCCAGGGCTTTCAGACAATGCTAGTCACTGCTCAGGCCCTGTTCCAATGCACGCAGGACCATGAGGAGTACCTGCAGGCGTATGTCCAAAGGTTCTTGCGTTTGAGAGCTCAAGCTCCTACAGTTCCCAATGAGATTGTCATTGAGGCCATGATCAAGGGGCTTTGACCAGGACCCACGGCTCAATATTTTGCAAGGATGCCACCACAGACCTTGGAGAAGCTTCCTCAGAAGATGGATGAGTACATCCGATCAGATAATGATTTCCGCCAAAGAAGGGAGGAAGCATATAGGTATTCTCAGATGCCTAGAGGCTTTGGTGGAAGACTCCATCCCAGGCATGTCAGGACAATCCATAATCCCAATGCCAGCAATAACAGGGCCAATAATGCTTAGAGCAGTCAGCATAGCTCAAAGTCTTCGGGCATGCAGCAGACTTCTTACAGACCACCAGCCCCGAGAGGTAGAGGGGGAGAAGCTTTGGCGGAGGAAGGTACGGTAATTAGCCTAGGAAATTGTTCTACCTGTTCTGTGGAGAGGACAAGGGACACATAGCGAGGACGTGCCAAGTCACGATCCAAAAGCAGATGGAAATTGCTGAAGCCGAAGCATGGCAGAGTTAGCCGAAGCAGGTCTTGCATACCGCTTCGTGCTACTCTTCATATATTCCGGAGTACGTAGGCAATCAACAGCCTACAGCTTCTGTTGCTTCAGTAAGTCACTCTCAAGCTTCATGGGCTCAATTACCACCACCCCTACCACTGGCGCCTGCCCCAAGTCATGATCAGCAGCCAGAAGGGCATCTTCTGCCTCAACAGCAACGTGACCTTCGGGAGCAGTCTGAAGCTCGCACAGTTAATAGTACTATGCCTGAGTCCAGGCATATCTACTGAATATGGCACAATGTTTTGACCAAAAGAGAGCTCCGATTTGTTATATTTTTACTCTTTTTGTTTTTATATTTCCTTCTAAAAAGACAATACAGGAAGGTTTAACCTTCATCTTGATGTAATAAACCTATGGTTACACCATCGAGTGTGACAAGAGTAAGTTCTGAAGATCCAGAGTCGTTCCTAAGGGGGCGCAGAGTAAGTTCCGAAGCTCAAAAGTCGTTCCTAAGGGAATGCAGAGCTAAGATACCACCTAAATAAAAGGTGAAGAATCTCCAAAGTCATTACTAAGGGGATGCAGAGCTTAAATACCACCTAAATCAAAGGTGAAGAAGCTCCAAAGTCATTCCTAAGGGGATGTAGAGCTGAAATACCACCTAAGAAAAAGGTAAAGAGGCTCCAAAGTCGTTCCCAAGGGGATGCAGAGTCTGGGTGTGTGTCCGTGTGGTTACTTACTTTCGGCACAAATAACATTCTGCATCATATCATCATATCATATTACATAGCATCGCATCATACATCATTTTGCATCACCAAAAAGATGTGGAGAAACAAAGGAAAGTTGCTCTTTCGAAAGAATTCACCGGATTATGAAAGGGAATACTATAGCACAAGGCATGCCTTCGATAGATATATCTTCCTACACAAAGTTAATCTTCGTCAGCAGTGAAATAAGGAGAATCTTTTTCTTCGCAAAGCATGAAAAGAAGGGAAGGTGTTTTTTCGCCAACAGCTCAAAAATGGTCTGTACGAAGATTTCATGCATCACAAAGAAATATATTACATTAATATACATACAAAAACTTGATGTTTGTTTCTTACAAAAGACGAAAACAATACACAAGCATTAACTTTTAAGAATACAAAATTTTAGTCTTCCTTCAGCACTTATTCAGCAACTTCATTTAGTAGTGTGTCGACGGCTTCGTCAACAGCTTCATTAGAGATTCTTATTATATATAACGCTTCCTTCATGGTCGGGTCAGCTTCAGGGTTATATGGCTCCAGTGGAGGTGAAAGTTCAGCTACAATAAAAAAAATATTGGTTAATTCCGAATTTGAAAACGAACACCGAAGCTAAACCTCAATAAAAGTACTTATAAGCCTTGCACGCTCAGGAGCTTCTTCAGCTCGCTTAGCTTCTTCTTGAGCGTCGTGAGATTATTTTTCATTTTTTTCTATGCTTCATCAGCCATCTCACGACTGCCCTTCATCCACACATCGGAGTAAAATCTCCCGCCCAGCGTAGAAGCTTTAGTCGAAGGGTCTTTGGTGTCATCCATCGGGAAAACAAATCTCGACTGAGCTGTAGCCTTAACGTGTTCGCAACCGGCTTTCTCTAATATCGTCGCGACTCCCCGTGCGCCAGTGAATGCGCAGAAGTCTCCCCGGTCACTTAAAATTTCATCAAAGGCTTCGACTTCTTCGTTGATCCACTAGACGACTCCATCAGGGTCGTCATGAATGAATTTTTGCTCAGAAGAAAATGCCCCAACTCTACAAAAGTTGTCTTTCAATTTCTTAGCACATTCCAAAGATATTTCATAACACTTTTATTTTGAAGCACGAAGCTCGTTGCAGATCTTTTGAGGTCTAGACCTTTCAATCTCACAAATTTCATGCTTCACTGCTTCGACTTCAAATTTTTCATTAGCTTCAGCAACTTTCTTTTTCAGCTCCTCTACTTCTGCTTTATGTGCTTCGTCTTGCGCAGCAAGACTACAATGGCGGAACTGCCCAAATTATTCCAACTTAAGTGCCTAAATCCCGCCATGAAGGCTAGACCACACTTAAATAGGAATAAACCGTTAGTGCCTCAGATCTAGTCTGACGAGGCCACTAATAGGATCAAGTACCACATACTCACTCGAAGGTGAGGCACAAAGAAAGTACAATAAAGCATAAACCATAAGTTAAAGAGGTACTTAATGTTATTACAACATCATCGGAGTTTTGCAAAAATAGTAACCATTGTTCTCAGTGCAGCAGAAATTAACTAACGGTAAATAAAAGGGAGGATGGGGAAGCCTGGCCCATCACTCCTCATGCTCCTCTCCTGCGGAGGTAGGGTCCCACTCGACTGTCCAACCTGGTGGCAAGGTGGTCGGCCAAGTCACTCGAGCAACCATATCCTCCGGAGAACCTGTAAAATTTTTGCCACAAGCAAGGCTGAGTATACTAATACTCAGCTAGACTTACCCAGTGTGAGGAGTCTACTCCTCTACCTCTAGACATGCAGCTGTTTGGCTGAGGGGTTTGATTTGCCAAAAGCACTAGCTGAGTCCAAAATCAAGTTTTAGTTTTTCAAGTTTTAGTATGACCTTTTAAAATAGATATATACCTGTTGGGGACTTGTTCTCAAATTCTATGAGTCAAGAACAAGGCAACATAAAATGTTAAATATCAAAGCCCTTCGTCTTTCAAATCATTATTTCCCTTCGGATATAACGAATTTAAGACGAAGGTCATGAAGGACATACCTCCAATATCATAATAAAAGATGAAGAACATTCAAATAAAGTACAGAAAATAATGTAATTCGTGTAAACATTATTATTAATCTATTTCTATTTATATTACTCATGCAAACAATAATAAATTGCAAATATACCTTCGGCTTGAAGGAAAGAGAATATAAGCGTGACACAAAAGTGAATGCCAAGTCAGCGTGAACAGTACGGGAATACTGTTCACCTATTTATAGGCACGGGTCGCAGCCCATGCAAAATTACATTAATGCCCTTTACATTTATCAATAACTCTATAGTAATTCTTCGAGGTCTAGTTTGGCTTTTCATCTTTAAGTCGGTTTCCCCTTCCCGCCGTGATGCCGAAGCTCTTCTACATATAGCTTCGTGATCATCTTATCCTTCGTCGTGATCGCCGTCCCAGTCAAGCTTCGTCTTGACCATGCTTCTGTATATCCGCAACCTGATTCCTGATTCCGAAGATACCTGCTCGCATACTTAGAAAACATTGTCAAATCACGTTTTTGAGGACCTTCGGAAGCCGAAGGCCCCCAACAGTAGCCCCTCGCAATATTAATTTTGCTGTAAAGATAAATTTATATTGCGAAATGGACGAAGGCTATGAGCCAAAGGTCCGAAAAAACACCTTCCTTTTGCTAGAATAGCAACAGTCATTGACAAGCGGGACCCTCCATTTTCCGACATAATGGGTGTATAAATAGGGGCTCGCTACAATTTATTTGGCACGCTCTCTTGCCAACTGTTTTGCCTGCTCAAACAACTTTCTGCCCACAAATATTTGGTTGCCTCCCTAGTTTTAAGCTCGGAAGCGAGAGGCAGGAATTCCGAAGAGATGTCTGAGGAGAAGAAGGTTGCTGCCGAAATGAAGCTGAGCCTTTCTGAGGAGAAAAATCTGGGCTTCATTGAATCAATAGCAAAAACAAATACAGAGAAAATTACTAGGGAGATTTTGGAAGGCTTATCTGAAGATACTGGTGAAAGTGATAGTTATGATGCAGACAGTGGGGGTGAGGATTCCGAAGATCGACCATGGCGGCCAAGCCATTCAGTCTTCAGAAAATCAATTATTGGGCAAAGTCACCTTGAAAACATGAGGGGGAGATATTTTCGAGATATGTCCATCGTGAGGGCAGATGACGGAGAGAGGACTGTGCCGACTCCCGAAGATAATGAAGTCGTTATCTTCCGAAGCTTTTTTAAAGCTGGGCTACGATTTCCTATAAGCAGGTTTGTGGTAGAAGTTCTGAAAATATATCAGGTTTACCTTCATCAACTTACCCCTGAAGCAATAATAAGAATGGGAATCTTCGTCTGGGCTGTGAAGAGCCAGGGCCTAGAGCCAAGTGCGAAAAGCTTTTGCAATATACATGAATTATTATACGAAACGAAACCCTGGGGTAAAGAGCAATATCATAACAACTTTGGTTGCTACAGCTTCGGTGCTCGCTCTGGATCAAGCTGTCCCGTGCCAACCTTTCGGAAGAGATGGCCCGGAGAGTGGATGAAAGAATTGTTCTATGTAAAAATGATTTGAAGGTTCGGGAAGATATTAAGGATGTCATCATGTGCCCCATTTGGCAGCGCTTCGGACTCCGGAAACCGAAGGTAGAAATGGATGAAGTAGCCGAAGAATGCCAACGGGCCTTCGGCGTAGTCTGCTCTTTTATTGGGACAAGGGATTTAATACAAGAACACATTGCCTTCAGAGTGTGGCCTCTTGCAGATAATTGGGAAATGCCGAAAGAAACTGTTAAAGAAACTGACGAAGGTGGGCTAGTCAGGCTGAAGTATACATTCAAGTACGGAGACAAGTTCGTTGAACCAGATGATGATTGGTTAAAGAGCATTGAGACTATAAGTGATGAATTGCTTGGGGTATATTCGAAGGCCGAAGACACTGCATTGTCAGCGGCCTTCGGAGCCGAAAAAAGAAAAGACTCAACCGAGTGTTTGATGCAATCGGGTTTGTCTACCCCGACTATCGCTATCCAGTGCGGGGGCGAAAAAGAAAAGGCACAACTTCTGCAAAAGAAACTGTTGCAGCTGCTCCTAGCGAGCCAGCGCCGAAGAGAAAAAGGGTAAAGGTTCTCACACACCGGCCACGCTATATTGAACCAGCCACGGTGCCTGAGTTCGTCGGTGAGACCTCTTCGGCGACCGAAGCTAAAGAGTCAACCCTGCTGCCAGAAGTCAAAGAAATGGCCGAAGTGCCAGCGACAGAAAAAGTGGAAGAACCAAAGACGGAAGAAGCGAAAGCATCAGCTGAGGGAGTGAAAATATCAAAAATTTTAAGTCCTTCAGAAGAAATTGAAGCAGCAAAAATTAAAAAGGGGCCAACAGTGACCCCAAAAAGAAAAAAAATGGTTAATGTGTTAGATGTTCTGGAAACAATTAAACTTCCAAGCACAACCCCAAAGAAGACTGCTGAAACCTCTGAGGCGCTTGCTGAAGCCATTGGTGCGGAAGCTTCGAAGCAACAAATTAAAACTGAAGCTGGGCCTTCAGAGGCAGCCAAGGTAAAACCTTTTGAAACCGAAGAAACGAATATTGCAGAGGCGACTGAAGAAATAAAAATACCAGAACCAATTTTGGTTGAAGAAACTGACACTGGTGCCCCCGAAGCACCTTCCAAAATATGCGATTATATTGTACGACACGCTTCGGGGAAGAAATTGTCCGAGGAAGAAATTTTTGAAGCTAATCACTATGCCAGAGAATTGAAATATCCGAAGGGGGCACTAGTGTTCAATGGGACAGACGAAGATGACTTCCTATACTGCCTCCCGGACAACAAAGAATTATCCGTCTGCCGGGAAATGGGTAGAAGCATGGGGTTTCCGAAGCTAGAGGCTGGATTATGCGCTATGACGAAGGAGGATCTTGCGGATAACCTTGCATATAATAACCTTAAGGTATGAGAACTGTGTGTTTGGAAATTTTATAATTTGCAACTCATTCTTTTATTCTTATACCAACTCTTTTACATACAGGGTTTAATACTAAGCAACGCGTTAAGGGCGCAAAAGAATGCCGAAGACGAGAGCTATGAAATTGCTTTCAACAACCTATGATCAGAGGTTATTAAACTGAGAAACGAAGCTCTGGAAAAGGATAAAATTCTGGTTACATTGGTGGACAAGATAAAAGAAGACGAAGCTGCCTCAAAGGCCCAGGCTGAAACCCAAAAGCGCGAAATTAAAGATCTCCAGAAACAGCTAGCTAGAGCTAAAGAAGAACGTATACTTGAAGAGACAAAACGAGAGCTTAGTGATCAATGGGCCGATCATTTGGAAATAAATGTTAAAGAGCTTCGTGCATCCCAGAGAAAATGCTATGTTGAATCCATAGAATGTGTTAAGAAGATAAAATCCAGCTTCGCCAGCGTTGGCGCATTTTCTAGCGAAGAGAATTTCTCAAGGGGCAATCTTGAAGGTCCGATTAAATGGATCAGTCACGAAGCTGAGGCCTTCGAGGAAATTCTGAATGGCCGCGGTGGCATATGTGCTTTTTTGGGTGCTAGAGGAATTGCTACTGTTTTGGAGAAGAAAGGTTGTGAGCATGTAAAATCCTTAGCGCAGTCCGAAGCTACTTTGTCCTCTGAAGACATTAAAGACTCCTCAGCCGAAGCAAGCATGGTTGGCGGAAAATTCTTCACCGACATCTGGGACAACGGCGGCCGAGAAATGGCGCAAGAAATTATTCAAAAGAGTGAAAAAGGCATCCACGATGCTAGAAAGGTAGCAGAAGCTGCCGAGAAAAGTACAGAGCCCGAAGGGCAAATAGGTATTAATTAGTGGTTTTTTATTATGTTGTAATTTTTAATTCCAGACTTTGTTCGCGGTTTGTAATAGTAATATAGTCGTATCTTCTCTTCCCTCAGAACCTGCTGAGGCATCTCCAGGCCCCCACCCGAAGGGGGACGATGAAATTAGAAAAATGGTCGAAGCCATTATGGACAAGGTTGTCGACCAGCTATTGAATGAAGCTGCAGAAATAGTGCTTAAGGAGGATTGAATGTTATTGTAGAAACATTTGGAACGTAACATGTGTAATATATGGTAACTTTGAATGTAATATATAATCTATAGTTTAAGTCTTTACGATGCATGAAATTTTGCATACATACCATTTTTTGAGCCTTCGGCGAAAAAACACCTTCCCTTCTTTTCATGCTTCGTGAAGAAAATCCTTTCTATATCACAAAAATTTGCTTACTTCTCTGATGAAGAATATCCAAGCTTCGTGAAATATTCTCCGAAGCTATAAAAAAGTTTTGTGTTGCCTCTCTACTGAAGCTGCACTTCGTGTCGATTTATCTTGTGCCTTAGCACGATTTTCTCTTTTCCAAAATATTCTCCGAAGATCAACACTGTATCCCCTTCTTGTTCCACATGCAATATGCTATATGATGCTTATGTTATGCAAAAATGATGTGATGATGTTGTGTTATGCAAAATGATATTTGTGCCACAGACATAAGTCCCTGTAATAGAGCGCGCATACTTTTTATATCAGCGTTGACTTTTCGCTGTAAGCCTCCCTTAGGAGCTTCTTCGCCTTTTACTTTCAGCGGAATCAGCGTTTATTTTTCGCTGTAAGCCTCCCTTAGGAGCTTCTTCGCCTTTTACTTTCAGCGGAATCAGCGTTTATTTTTCGCTGTAGGTTCAGAAAACTTACACTGTGCTCCCTTAGGAACGACTTTTCACTATTTTGCAGAATTTGTACTGTGTCTGTTAGAACAAATTTTTGATAATACAAAGGTCCTTCATGCCACCATAAATTCGTATGCTTCGGCAACTCAAGCCTATGGAAAGGACATATTTTTCTTATGGTAAAAAGACGAAAGTGTTACAAGAAATTGAAAAATGATAAAAGACACTTAAACTTCTCATAATTGTTCCTTATTAACAAAAAGGTAATACTGAATGTAAAAATGCGAAAAAATTGTTGTTGAGGTAGGATATTTATCAATAAATGTGCTTTGACTCTGGCACAGTGCTATTGACTATACGAGCTTCGGACTCCTCTCTGAAGTCTCTCTGAAGATGATTGTTTTGACTCCCTTCTGGCTGCTGTCCTCGCTGCGTCGGCGATGGTGGTGGAGGGTGCTGCCAAGATGCTTGGGGTTGGCTTGCGGAAGCAACAGAAGCTGCAGGGTGGTTGCCTACATATTCTGGAATATAAGGCGAATGATACGAAGCAGTATGCATGACCTACTTCGGCTGATTTTGTTGCGCAGCTGCTTCTGCTATCTCCTTCTGCTTCTGGATGGTAACGTGACACATCCTGGTGGTATGGCCCTTGTCTTCACCACAGAATAGGCAATAAATTTTTCTTGGCTGATCTCCAAACCTTCCCCCGAAGCCCCTGGCGCCTCTGCCCCTTGGCGCTGGCGGCCGAAAAGAACTTTGCTGCTGGCCTGAAGCTTGTGAAGAGTATTGTGGCCTTTGCTGCTGACTCCCTCGATCATCAGTTTGAGCAGAGTTATGAATTGACCTAACGTGCCTCGGGTGAAATCTTCCTCCGAAGCCCCTGGTCATTTCAGAGAACCTGAATGCTTCCTCCCTTCTTTGGCGGAAGTCATTGTCAGCTCGAATGTATTCGTCCATCTTCTGGAGCAGCTTCTCCAACGTTTGTGGTGGCTTCCTGGCAATGTACTGCGCCGAAGGTCCCGGCCGAAGCCCCTTAATCATGGCCTCAATGACAATTTCATTGGGCACTTTTGGCGCTTGTGCCCTCAGACGTAGAAACCTTCGGACGTACGCCTGGAGGTTTTCTTCGGGGTCCTGGGTACACTGAAATAGAGCTTTGAGCAGTGACTGGCTTTGTCTGAAACCCTTGGAAGCTAGTTATCAGCATATCCTTTAACTTCTGCCAAGAAGTGATTGTCCCTGGCCAGAGAGAAGAGTACCAGGTCTGAGCAACGCTCTTAACGGCCATGACAAAAGATTTTGCCATGACTGCAGTATTGCCACCATACGAAGATATGGTTGCTTCATAGCTCATCAGGAATTGCTTCGGATCTGTATGACCGTCATACATGGGGAGCTGGGGTGGCTTGTAAGACTGGGGCCATGGTGTAGCCTGCAATTCTGTTGAGAGAGGAGAAGCATCATCGAAAGCAAAGTTTCCATGATGGAAATCTTCATACCAGTCGTCCTCATTGTGGAAGCCTTCCTGATGGAGCTCTCTTCGTGGAGGCCTTCGGCTCTGATCATCTTGAACAAGATGATGAACCTCTTCAGAAGCTTCGTCTATCTGTCTCTGAAGGTCAGCTAGACGAGCCATCTTCTCCTTCTTGCGCTGCACCTGTTGCTGAAGGATCTCCAGGTTTTGGATCTCCTGATCCAAGTCATCCTCTGGAGGTGTTGGACTAACAGCCTTCCTCTTCTGGCTTCAGGCCTCTCTAAGAGAAAGGACGTCCTGATTGGGATCCAGCGGCTGTAAAGTACCAGCCCCTGTTGCTGAAGTTTTTTTCGGCGGCATGACGAAGGTGATGCTTGCCGAAAGCGTTCAAGACTCAAAAAATGGAAGTGAGTTCACCGGAGGTGGGCGCCAATGTTGGGGACTTGTTCTCAAATGCTATGAGTCAAGAACAAGGCAACATAAAATGTTAAATATCAAAGCCCTTCGTCTTTCAAATCATTATTTCCCTTCGGATATAACGAATTTAAGACAAAGGTCATGAAGGACATACCTCCAAGATCATAATAAAAGATGAAGAACATTCAAATAAAGTACAGAAAATAATGTAATTCGTGTAAACATTATTATTAATCTATTTCTATTTATATTACTCATGCAAACAATAATAAATTGCAAATGTACCTTCGGCTTGAAGGAAAGAGAATATAAGCGTGACACAAAAGTGAATGCCAAGTCAGCGTGAACAGTATGGGAATACTGTTCACCTATTTATAGGCACGGGTCGCAGCTCATGCAAAATTACATTAATGCCCTTTATATTTATCAATAACTCTATAGTAATTCTTCGAGGTCTAGTTTGGCTTTTCATCTTTAAGTTGGTTTCCCCTTCCCGCCGTGATGCCGAAGCTCTTCTACATATAGCTTCGTGATCATCTTATCCTTCGTCGTGATCGCCGTCCCAGTCAAGCTTCGTCTTGACCATGCTTCTGTATACCCGCAACCTGATTCCTGATTCCGAAGATACCTGCTCGCATACTTAGAAAACATTGTCAAATCACGTTTTTGAGGACCTTCGGAAGCCGAAGGCCCCCAACAGTACCTAACTAATCATATATGGTATCAAACATTTTTACAAATCAACATCTTTTGAATGTTACCTCATTCCACTTCTTACTTAATGTAGCAGCATGGATCAAGCAGTCTCATTAGCTACGAGAAGCAGACGATTCGAATTGAGTTTTAGCCTTGCAAGGTAAACCTAAACACACGACGTGGCGAGGCACTTTGTTCCCATACACACCAACCGTCCCCATCAATTCCCTGGCAACAGAACAGGGCTCACAGCCTTGGCGTACAATGCTTCAATTGTCCCCGGCTGTCGCCGTGCAACGACCGTACTTGTACCCACCATAATCCAGCATGGGAGACTCCGTCTCAGGTCCAGTGAGGGGTAAAGTCTGCGGGCAGGTTCAATCAGGTACTAGGCTTACCGATTTACCATATTTCTCGGCATGTGTTTTGTACGTTCAAAAGCTTGACACACGGTACCACACCTTAATCCTTATTCCAATTTTCATCTCATAGACAATGCATCCCCATGGATCGTTGTCCATAGACCATCATCATTCTGATATAAAAAATGGATACAACCAATTCCTGACCTCGCGCGAGTGCTAGAAAAATCACTCAACTTCTACCAAGATCCCTAATTAGTAAAGCACCTACTCGGCCTAGCATACTAATATCACCTAAGTAAGCCAAGAAAAATATGGTTGCCCTCTGGTTCTCATTTTAATGTCCCTTTTTCATTTTCTTAAGGTTTGTTTCAATACATGTTTTAATGGTTAATCTCTTCTTATCCTAGTATACTAGGGAGTTTAACATTTTTAAATAATGTAGTTGCTAGCTAAGTACATCTCCAAATTTTATTAACCTTAGTCCTAAATTATTTTATTTTCCCTTTGTTTATTTAGTTTTGGGTAGTATACTTATTTAAATTAGAACTGTAAAACGTATTGCAGAAACTAGGGTGTTTATTATTTTTGATGAATAGTCACAAAATTTAGGACCTAGCAAAATTTGTTTGACGAAATTTGGTTGCATAAAACCCAAGTTATGAATTTTTCAAGTTCTCTGCTTATTTAAAAAGAATGAATATTAAAGATTTAAGAAAAACACCTTTGCGTTGGGGCCCTGGGGTTTTCCTTAACTAAAACCTTAAATCCGTGCCCCTGGGAACTATTCACCAAAGTCACTTACATTTCTGATAACCCCCCTGGCTTTTCTCTCTCTTAACCCGAACTCCCTCCTCGTCGGAACAGTAGCCGCAGAGAGGAAAAGTGGTGGGGCGGCTTACCGGTGGTAGGAGAGGTCTGATGGAGGGCCGGGTGAGGTCGTGGAGCTCCAGGAGGTCACGTCGAGGGGCGGATCGCCGGTGGTGATAGCCGGAATAGGGCTAGCCACGTGCGCAGACGGTTGGGCTCGTCGGCGACGCGTGCTCCGGCCTGCTCATGGTGGTAGAGCTCAATCAAACCGCACGAGGAGCTTCACTGGAGGTCTGGGGTGATCTGTGCACAAGGAATCGACCAGTGGCTCACCGTGTAGCTCGGTCTTCGTTCGCCGGTGGTCGGGCGAAGTCCGGCGACGTCAATCTGGCGCCTCCGGCGATGTGAAGTTCGGTCCAAGGGCTCGAGGAGCTTCACGGAGGTCTGGGGAGGCTAGCCAATGGATTGGTTGGGGTGGAGGAGGGCTGGAGTGGCCAGTCTACGGTGGTCGGGGCTCTGGCGGCCGCTGGCACGCCGTGCGCAGAGGGAACGCCGGTGAACTGGCGCTCGAGCGGGGTTGGGAGTTAGCGGGGGTGTACGGTCGAGGCCGGGGTTGGCTTTATAGTCGCGGGCGCGGCGTGGGCATGGGGTTAGCGCGGCGCGGCGCGTCGCGCGTGGGGCCGAGTGTCGGGGCGTGCTCTGGCATTGCCAGGGCGCGTCGAACACGTGGTCGTGTTATTCTGCCCAAGTTCTTGCGCCTACGGAGCAGCCAAACATGCGAATCTTTCCATAAGACTTGTGTAAGGTTTCTTCCCTGCACCTAGAGCTACCTAGTTCATGTGAGTTCCAAGGGGAGATCGGGTCTGGTTTGGAAGATATGGTGGCGCCAAGTCATGTCTGTCTGCACTGTTCAAACCGAGACAAATTCGTGTCAAACCGTGTCAAACAATTCTGGTTTGGGTTCAAACTTTTCAGGGGTGTGCCTTGGGTAGTTTAGCTTCTTTTTGTCATTTGGATCTTAAGGATTTGGCGCCAACAACTTAATGAACATCTCCAGTCTTTGGGAGTGGGCTGATTTTTGACTTAGAAAAAATGTGAGTCACTATATAGTGTTCTCCACTTGGGGGCTAATTTTGGGGGTTTTGTGGGACCTTTTTGGAACAATTTCCTTACTATTTCCCGTAGATATATAAGTGTACTTCCGTTTTGGTATAGGGTTCAAGTCATGAAATGGTCATTTGCTTCTCCTTCTCACTAATCCAATGCTTGGGGGTTTAATGGCTCAAGGGGGTGCTAGGGTTTTAGAGTCTTTTTCAAAGTGAAGATACATGAAAAGCCAGGGTATCCATCCCATCATGATCATCACTTAGTTAAGCCATGGTTTCTAAAGTTTTGGTGCCCCTTCTTCCCATCTAAACACATGTGATATTAGGCTATAGGTGCATGCATTGAGCTAGGGCCTTGGGTAACACCTTGGGTGTTACAGCCCTCCCCCCTTAAAGGAATCGTGCCCCGAGATTTAGGGTAGGGGTCCTTTAGAGGGATGCTAAGAAGTTGCGTGCTTGCGTGGTGCGGTTCCTTTCATCACGACTCTCTATTAAACTGCTCTTCGAATGTCATCCTCTTTGCAACTTCAGAAGGAAGTCCTTCTAGATTTAGCCTCACAGTTTACTCAGCTCAGGTTAACTCTATTCTTCCTATATTTAGATTCAAAGGGAAGATGGGGGTGTGCTTCGGATCCGATTTACTTACCGATCACCTGGGGCAGAAAATCGGGGTAGTGAGAGCGCAGAAAATCCTCTGTTTCCCAAGTAGCTTCTTCTTCTGAATGGTGGCTCCACTGGAGCTTATACATTTGGATTGACTTGGCTTGAGTTGACCTTTCCTTGTGATCCAATATTCTGATGGGGTGCTATTGATATGACAAGAATGGTTCTATCTCTAGTTCAGGTTCTGACAACACTTCTATTGGTAGGCGAACACACTTCTCTAGCTGAGATACATGGAACACATCATGAATTACTGACATACGAGGTGGTAGCTTTAATTTGTAAGTTACGGGTCCACAAGTCTCCTCGATCTCATAGGGCCCAATATAGTGAGGAGCTAATTTGCCCCTGATCCCAAATCTCTGAACACCTTTGGTGGGTGATACTTTGAGATACACATGATCTCCCACTTCGACTTGTAGAGGCTTCCTCCTTTTATCATGATAGCTCGTTTGCCTAGCCTGAGCAGCTTCCAAGTTCCTCTTAATGACCCTGACCTTATCCTCGGCGTCAAGCACTAGGTCAGGTCCAAATATTTCCCTTTCTCCAGCTTGTGACCAATATAGTGGTGTTCTACACCTTCTCCCATATAAGCTGGATTGGTAGCTGTTATTGTAAGAGAATTCTACCAGAGAAAGACATTTGACCCAATCTTTGCCATAATGTATCACACATGCTCTCAACATGTCCTCGAGAATCTGATTCACTCTTTCTGTTTGACCATCAGTTTGGGGATGATACACTGAGCTTCTAATCATGGTTGTTCCAAGTGATTTTTGTAGCTGCTCCCAGAAACGTGCTACGAACGGTGCTCCTCTATCTGACACGATAGTCCTTGGTATTCCATGCAAGCGTATTATTTGGTCAATATAGATTTCTACATATTTTTCCGTCCTGTGGGTGGTGTGCATGGGCAAGAAATGATCTGTCTTGGTTAGCCTATCCACAATGACCCAAATAGAATCGTGGTGCCGAGAGTCCTGTGGGTGGTGTGCACGGGCAAGAAATGATCTGTCTTGGTTAGCCTATCCACAATGACCCAAATAGAATCGTGGTGCCGAGAGGTGTTTGGCAACCCCACAATGAAGTCCATGCAAATGTCCTCCCACTTCCAAGATGGTACGAGGAGAGGTTGTAAGGTACCTGCTACCTTTAAATTACTAGCTTTGATTCTTTGGCAAGTGTCGCAGTTGGATATGTACTTAGCAATCTATCTCTTCATCCTGGTCCACCAATATAAGGATCTGAGATCATGATACATCTTGTTACTTCCGGGGTGCATGGAAAATTTGGAGAGGTGAGATTCATCCAAAATTTTCTTCCTGAGTTCTGGATCTTTGGGAACAACCAGTCGATCTTTGAACCATAAAATACCCTTGCTGTCTTGACGAAAGCATTTATACTTATCCACCTTTTGATTGAGCATTTCCTTAATGACTTGAACACCCTTGTCACCAATATGTGCCATGATTATCTGCTCTTGTAAGGTTGGCTCAACTGAGATATAATCCAAGGTACCTGGGGAAACCACTTCCATATTCAGCTTGCGCAACTCGTCGCATAGAGCGGTGACCTTAGAGTCTATGGTTAGACAGTTGCATTGGGCATTCCGACTCAAGGCATCTGCCACAACATTTTCCTTGGCCGGATGGTAATGTACTTCTAGATCATAATCCTTGATCAATTCTAACCATCTCCTCTGCCTCATATTAAGATTAGCCTGAGTGAAAATATATTTGAGACTCTTGTGGTCAGTATAAATATTACAATGAGCTCCCATTAAATAATGTCTCCAGATCTTCAGAGCATGAACTACCGCTGCTAACTCCAGATCATGTGTGGGATAATTCTGCTCATGAGGCCTGAGTGTTCTGGATGCGTAGGCAATAACTCGGTTGCCTTGCATCAAAACACAACCTAGTCCAGTGCCCGAAGCATCGCAATTTACATCAAATGATTTGGTGTTGTCAGGCTGTGCTAACACGGGTGATGTTTGTCAGATGCTGCCTCAGTGCGTGAAAGGCATTTTCACATTTCTGACTCCAATCAAATTTCACTCCTTTCTTCAATAACTCAGTCATTGGTTTAGCAATCCTGGAGAAATCCGAAATGAATCGCCGATAGTATCCTGCCAAACCAAGGAAACTCCGAATCTGCCGAACGGTGGTAGGAGGCTTCCAATCCATCACTTCTTGTACTTTCTCAGGGTCAACTGCTATCCCATCCTGAGAAATATGTGACCTAAGAACTTGATCTCCCTTAGCCGGAAATCACATTTGGCGAATTCGGCGTACAAGCGATGATCGCGCAGTCGCTAAAGTACGATGTGCAAGTGCTTTGTATGCTCGTCTTCACTTTTTGAATATACTAGGATAACATCAATGAAGACCACCACAAATTTGTCCAGTTCTGGCATAAATACTGAATTCATCAAATACATGAAATATGCCGCCGCATTGGTCAGCCCGAAAGACATTACCAAGTACTCATAAAGCCCGTATCTAGTAGAGAAAGCCGTCTTCGGAATATTGCTGGCCCTGATCTTGATTTGGTGATATCCCCAGCGAAGGTCGATTTTGGAAAACACCTTGGCTCCGACCAATTGATCAAACAAAACATCAATGCGGGGTAAAGGATACTTGTTCTTAATAGTCACCGCATTAAGATGGCGGTAATCAACACATAATCTCAAGCTCTCATCCTTCTTCTTTACGAACAAGGCCGGACATCCCCATGGTGAAGTACTTGGGAGAATGAACCCCTTGTCTAGCAACTCTTTCAATTGCTTCTTTAGTTCTGCCAATTCTGCTGGAGGCATCCTATATGGCCTTTTAGAAATAGGTGCGGTCCCTGGTTGCAATTCTATGGCAAATTCTATATCTCCGTCGAGTGGCATCCCTGGCAATTCATCTGGGAAGACATCAGGGTACTCACAAACTACGAGAATCTTTTCCACGGGGAACTCTACCATGGTGAGTGCACAGGAACGGGTATAGCCCTGGCTAGGTAGGTACAATGTCATTTCTCCACAAAAAGGTGATTGTATTTCAATGGCTCTTGCGGCGACGTCAATCAATGCATGATGCCGTGATAACCAGTCAGTTCCCAAGATGATATCCACATGCTCCAATCCCATGATCAGGAGGGTGGTTTTAAATATAAGACTACCCAATTTTATTGGCACATGCCAGTTTAGTTGATAGGTGGCAACCCTGCCTCCCGGTGTTGTAATCATAATGCCCCCATTTGTGTGGTGAAAGATTAGCTGACATTTGGCACTAAATTTTGCGCTAATGAAACTATGTGATGCACCAGAATCAAAAAGAATGATTGCAGGGTAATTTAAAACGGAAAAGATACCAGTCATGACGGGTGCTCCCTCCGGAATATCAGCCAATGTGGTGAAGTTCAGCCTGCCCTGCCTCACTTGCACCCTCTGCATCTTGCCTTGACTCTGATTTGCATTCTGACCTTGCCTCTGCTGGTTTCTGGGACAGTTCTTGGTATAGTGTCCAGTGCTGCCACAAGTGAAGCATCTATTGTCATTGCCATGACGGTACTGTTGCTGTGGCTGGTTGTTGTTCCTCTATGTTGGGATTTGAGAGCGGTTGGGTGCCTGCCGCTGCTGTTCTGGTCGGATCATCCATCGCCCCTGCTGCTGCTTTGGCCCACTGCTCTGAGTGTCGGACACAATCCTGAAGCGCTGAGGCTGAGCTGATGGTCCTGCCATAGGGGTCTTCCTCTTCTTCTCTACCTGGCGAGCTGCGATGCAATCCTCCTAGGAGATGGCCAAATTGACCAACTCATTGTAGTTGTGGGCCCTAACTGTGTTGAGACGGTCACAGAGCTTAGTGCTGAGGCCCCTCCTGAATTTGTCTCTCTTTTTCTCATCAGTGTCAGCATGGTAGCCTGCGTACTGACACAGGTCATTGAAAGCTTGGGCGTACTGCAGCACGGTACGACTCCCCTGAGTGAGTGCCAAAAACTCATTGAGCTTGCGGTCCATGATGCCTGCTGGTATGTGGTGCCCTCGGAATGCTGCTTTGAACTCTCCCCACTCAACCACATGGTCAGCCAGCTGCATGACGAGGATATGGTCCCACCATGTCCTAGCGGGCCCACAAAGCTGCTGGGCCGCGAAACGGACCTTGGCCGCATCTGAGCAATCTCCATTAAGCAGTGGGAACTTTGATTCCACCACCCTGAGCCAAACATCAGCATCGAGTAGATCTTCTGCCCGGGTGAACAACAGTGGCTGAGTACTGAGAAACTCCTGGTAGGTGGCCGTTGCCGGGGCACGCTAGTGGTGATCACCACCCTCATAGTACTGCGGCGGTGGCTGCCGTTGAGCGAGCTGCCGCATAATCTCATTCTGCTGCGCTATCAGCTCCTGCATGGTAGGAGGCTGTGGTGGCGGTGGAGGAATGCGCTCGTTCTATCCACAGCGCGCTCTTCTTGCCATCTGAAATTTAGGAGGTTCTATTATCATACTTAAAATTCGTGATTGCATACAATAAAAGAACTTAATCAACAAAGTTTGCAGGATTCCAAGTTTTGCCTCACTTTTCACAACTGGTACCAACAAGATGAATTTAAAGAAACTTGAAACCATTCATCATTCATTTCGCCAAAAGAGTTTGCACCAGTTACATCAGGCCCAAAAGACTCAAATTTCTAGCCTAGTACATCCAAAAGCTAAGCTAGTTTCGAGGAAAGCTACTGCTGAACACTTCTACCCTAACCCTAAAATTTAACGAGCAAACAAGGCAACACTAGACTCGGGGGAAGGTGGTCTTCCTGAGCCAGCAGTGTCCAAGCTAGATGCAGGCTCCAGCTCCTCTCCTCCCTCGATATCTACGTCCTCATCAGCCCCTTCTGCCTCCATGTCGTCAATCTCTTGATGGTGCAGATCTAAATGTTGGTTGGCTTCCTCAAGCTATTGCTAGGTGTATTGGAGTTGGTCTTCCAGAACCTCAATAGTGTTCTCCCTGGCTTCCACCTGATCCTCGAGTTCTTGTATGTGGTTGGCCATTTGTTACACTTGAAGGTCCTTTTCCACCAGCTCAGTGGACAGATCTGTGGCGGAACCGCCCGAATTATTCCAGCTTAAGTGCCCAAGTCGCACCCTTAAGGGCAGCAACACACTTAAACAGGAATAACCCGTCAGTCCCTCGGATCTAGTCCGATAAAGCCACTTACCAGGATCGAATACCACTAGCTCACTCGAAGGTGAGGCACAGAGAAATACAATAAAACATAATACCACAAATTTAAATAAGTATCATTAGTGATTACATTATCGGAGTTTCAGAAACAATAACCATAAATTTTAATGCAGCGAAAATAACTAACGGAGAAACCGAGTAACATGGCGAAGCCTGGCCACGCTACTCCTCCTGGTCCTCTCCTGCGGAAGCAATAACCCACTCGACCATCTATCCCGGTGGCAGGGATGAAGGCCAAGTCACACCAGCAACCAATCATCCTAAGGAGTACCAGCAAAACTTATGCCACAAACAAGGCTGAGTATACTAATACTCAGCTAGACTTACCCAGTGTGAGGAGTCTACTCCTCTACCTCTAGACATGCAACTGTTTGGCTGAGGGGTTTGATTTGCCAAAAGCACTAGCTGAGTCTAAAAACAAGTTTTAGCTTTTCAAGTTTTAGTAGAATCCTTTAGACTAGATGTGTACCTAGCTAATCATACATGGTATCAAACATTTTTACCAATCAACATCTTTTGCCAGTCATCACATTTCCACTTGTTACTCAATGTAGCAGCATGGATCAAGCAGTCTCATTAGCTGCGAGAAGCAGACGATTCGAATCGAGTTTTTTAAACCTTGCAAGGTAAACCTAAACACACGACGTGGCGAGGCACTCCGTCCCCACACACATCAATCGTCCCCATCGATTCCCCGTCAACAGATCAGGGCTCACCGCCTTGGCGTACAATGCCTCACTGACCCCGACTGCCGTCGTGCAGTGACCGCACTTGTACCCACCATAACCGGAATGGGAGACCACGTATCAGGTCGCGTGAGGGGTAAAGTCTGCTGCCAGGTTCACTCAGGTACTAGGCTTACCGATTTACCATATTTCTCGGTATGTGTTTAGTACGTTCAAACGCTTGACTCACGGTACCACACCTTAATCCTTATTCCAATTTCTGTCTCGTAGACAACGCATCCCCATGGACTGTTGTCCACAGACCATCATCATTCCGATATAAAAATGGATACAATCAATTCCTTACCTCGCGCGAGTGCTAGAAAAATCACTCGACTTCTACCGAGATCCCTAATTAGGAAAGCAGCTACTCGACCTAGCATACTAGTATCCATCTCAAAATGAATCCTGAGTTCATGAAACTAGGGTTTCAGGCAACTCCTACACTTAAGTGCACAGCACAAACCTACAATCATTAAGTGCAGTAAAATAGCATATATAAACGGTTATGCATAAAACCGGGGCTTGCCTTTAATTTAACACTTAGATAGTGTTTGCTGGGGGAGGTACTCGCTTGGCGAGCATCCACTGGTTAAGTCCATCCTTCCTTGGGTCGTCCACCGACTGCATCTTGTGGTTGGCACCACATCACTAGCTCGATCATCATCTCTCGGTCCTATATGAGGTGCAAGATGCATATGTATGAATATAATGAAAGTAGCACAAAAATAGCACAAGATATACAAAGACACAGTGACAAACTAAACATTAAAGTGGAAGACACCGTAGATAACTACATGTTAGCTTTAGTTATCTACACGTCGTCGGCGTTCAACATTAACACCATTAAAAATATGACAACATTTTATTTATTTACGCAACATGACCACGACATCACAAGTACACGCATTTACTACGCTCGCCTTAATCGTTCATTTGTTCTTCTATTGACCGTACAAGAGCAACCAATACAACGTAAGTTTAAATAGGACCTAGGCATTCATGTCTATGAACTCCTATATCACAATCAACTAGAGAAGAAACATATAAAAAAGGACACTTAGGCAATATTAAGCTTAGTCATGGCAAGTCTACATTTATTTAAGTACTAACCAAACCTTTTTAGCCAAAAGGGTGAACTAACAATCAAATGAGCACTAGCAGAAATTTTTTGGACAGAAATACAGCAGTTGCTTGTTTTAATCATAACTCTTCAATGGTTAGTCCAAAAATATCAAACTAGGACTTTCTGGAAAGCTTAAAAAGTGCTCTACAACTTTGGTATTGTCATCACAACCTGATGAAACACTTAGCAAGGTCGAATTGTGCAAACACAGCTAGCTCTGTCCAGATTTGGACAGATTCAGACTTGCAGCTTCAAAAATTCACAAAAAAAGATTCAGACATCCAAACAAAGTGATCCTAGACTTTATGGAAAGCTAATTAAATGTTCTATAAATTATTTATAAACATCACTGGCTGGTTTAGCATGTATCAAGGGTAAAATATACTATGAAGGCTGTGCTGTCCAAAACTGGACAGATTCAGTCTTCACACTTCAAACACATGTAACTTAATCTTCAGACCACCAAAAATAGTGATCTAAGACTTTTTGGAAAGCTTGGGAAAAGTACTACATAACTTTTATAATCACCAAGAAGTGATTCCAGGTTTATTCAAATCAAACATTACAGTTTTTGAAATCTGTTCTGACAGAGGACAGAACACAGCAACCAGTTTGAAAAATTCATAACTCTTAAACTATCAGTCCTATGGTTATGAAATTTTAACACAAGCAAGATCAGAAAAGCCTCTACAACTTTCTTATAATCGATAAGGACTGATTCTAACATTAACTTAAGCAAACAATGCAGCTTCTGAAATCTGTACAGAATTTGGACAGATTCAGTTACTGAATTTGTAAAAAGCATAACTCCTAAACTGTCAGACCTATGGCTGTCAAATTTTAAAACCAGCAAGATAATAAAGTTGTCCACAACTTTCTTGTGACCACCAATCACTGATTTCAACATTAACTTAAGCAACCATTGCAATTTCTGAAATCTGTTCAGAAATTCGACAGATTCAGGTGCTGGGCTTGTGAAAAGCACAACTCCTAAACGATCAGGTTTATGGCTGTCAAATTTTTGTACAAGCAAGATAATCATGTTATCTACAACTCTTATATATGACCTTTCTACAGAAAACATGATTTGGTTTATCAAACAAACAGCACAACAAAAACAATGCGTGCAGCCCAAAACAGCAATCAATAAATTCCAGTTTCTATATAATTCAAGAATTGCAGCATTCTAGAGACTTGAATCATTCTAGCACTTTACCACTTCTTAGAGTTAAATTAATTACATGAGGACTAGCAAGTAGGCTTACAAATTTTATCCAAATCATTTAGTGCACTAAAATTACTACAACCAATTAACAACGCATTCTTCACGACAATCACTCAACAATTTGCGTTTTAAATTAGACATCACATGAGCACTACTACTTTTCATCCGTGACCATAAACATACACATTTAGACTACAATAAGAAAATCATCGTGACTACGAGCTTAACCAAGTCATCTATTAATTCGGCTAACTAGCGCAACAACATAGGCTGCTATACATCCTACACGTCGGCTTGCCTCTTATCATCGCAATCCGAGACAACACATATATAACAAACACTTAACGAAATCGACTCCTATTTAACATGAGTTGGCTAATCACAGTAGAAGGCCTAGCGAACCATTTTAGACATCGTAACTCAAGAACATGGGTTGGAGCCGATTGATCAGTGTTTCTCAACCACTGCTCAACTTGAATTAGTTAACACGCAAGTCACCTAAATAGCACATTTTTGGGGTCTATCGTGGAGGCATTTACACATGGCATAAAACTCCATAAGACTACATTTGCTACTGGCATCAACAATACCTACCGACCTATTATTCACCATACGAACGCAGTTACACGCCGCCTACTAGTTTTTAATATAATCCTCATATAGCTCGGAATTCCAACTACTCACTAACAATAAATCACGCACGACCACTACCACATCGACCGGTTAATTTATTTGGACACCGCCTAGCGTACCACTAGCACCCCGCATTTTGACTCGACATATAAACATAGAGGAAGCGATGACTACTTCGGCATGTCGCCACCTCTCTATTTAAGCAAAGACAATTTCCACCTACAACGACTGAACATTCGTGTCGAGCACACCTTATGTTACCTTGTCTCGCATACAACCATATTGTGGCGTGCACTCGAGACACTACCGATTAACTTAACGCAATTACCACTACAATGCACTTCGATATACACATTCGACATCACAGTGCTTCGACAAACCCCACACTTCCAATTTACTTGTCGCATCCAAACACACCACGTGCCCACTACATTCTCATGTCAAATTTTAGCATAATTATTTATGTCAACAATTATCGACTAGACGAGTGAAACACCAACTGATTATTCACATATCTCATCGTCAAACACCAATCATAAGTGGCATAATTTATATTTTTAACCCACTTTAACCTACATCAACGATGAATACATAAAATATATTTAACATAGACTAACCCCTTAGCCGACTGCGGAAATTACCAAGCATGCTTTATGCTTTATTAAACTCACCACAACTAACACACTACTTTACGACGAAGTGTTTTTAACAACCAATTAATACTCCCGCGAACCACTCTCGTGACACATAAATGAACTTTCACAATCACACATATTCAACACCAATATACACCACATCGACCAAAACGTAATTAGACAAACTACAAATCGCACACATCAACAACCTCTTGTTTTCTAACCGCAAATGCGATCCTACCAACGTGTATAGCCGAAACATATTACACACATTCACAAATATACGTGCACTGCCCAACATCAACCAAAGCATATGTATTATTATAAATCAATCAACCTGAACGGGTCGTGACTAGATGCATGGGCTGTCCACATGGCTCGGCATTTCGTCGAACGGGCAAGGCGCGAAGCGCAACATCGACGGCTAGCTGCTATTAGACACACACAACGGTTCAACATTTTTTTACCAAGCACACAAAAAAATGGGATAGCAGCAAGGGGAGCGGGGTGTCTCACCACGGTTTTCGACCGCGTCGCGGATGGGCTGCGCAAAACAGCAAACCACGGTGAGCGTCGGTGGCGTGCTGTCCACTGGGCTTCACGAAACAGCGAGCCGGCAGCGCGTGGCTTGCTGCGCATTTTGACGAACAACCGGCGGGCACCACGACGAACAGCGAGGAGGGGTTCACCACTGTTCTCAGAGGAGGGCGCAGGAACAACAAAAATGGAGCAGGGAGGGGCACTGTTTGGGTGCTCGGATGGGGGAGCCGAGGGGAGAAAGTCTCCTGCTGCTGGGCAGCCATGGTCGGCAACAGCAGGGAGCTGGCCACCCTTGACGCGAGCAGGGGGGCGTGTCCATGGCAGCTTCTGCCACTGCGCAAGGGAAGCCAGGGAGAGGGCGCCATGGAAGAGGAGTCAAGCTCCTAGCTGCAGCCGTGGGAAGAACATCTCCCTGCTGCCAAACGCCGTGGAGAAGGGGACGAAGAAAGGCACTCGGCTAGAGCAGGCCTGCGCGAGGGAGAAAGAGCAGGGAGAGCGCTCAGCCGTGGAGGGAAGCTTGGCTGCTTGAGCTTCGCCGGTGCCATGGGAGGTGCTGCTGTCATGTGCCATGAAGAGAGAAGAAGGAAGCTGCGCGTGAGAGGAGAAGAAGGCAGGGAAAATGGCTTGTGGCGGCTAGGGGGGTAGGTGAAAAATTGCCAAGTGCAAGGGGAGAGGGCTCCTATTTATAGGCATGTGCTAGGGTTAGGGTTTCAAATGGGCCAAATGGGCTGGGTTGGGCTGGCCCAAACACGTAATCGGGCCGCGCTAATTTATTTTCCGGAATAAAAATGTTCCTGCGGATTTCTTCTGTACGCAAAACAGAGTGAACTAAAGTTCAGACGAACGGACGAATGGACGATTGAGCGGTTAATTTGGCCGAGAGTCTAATTTGATTTCGCTCGAAAATAATTTCCTACGCGTGATTCGAAAATAAATCATCCTAAGATTTGATCGGCTTTCGGATATTTAGTCGAAGAAGGCGAATCGTGACATTTTAAAATCGTCGCCGATGTTGAATTTTGAAATCGGATTGGACACAGAGGTGTTAACAGAGTCGGATAAGAATTAATTAGAGGGCGACATCCTGAGTATCTCGTTGGAGAATACGGACCCGGATAAAATAGTCAAACATAGATCGAAGTTTCGTGGAATTAGATTCGGGCTCAGATCAGATAACAGTCGTCGAGAGTTTGATTTTAAAGAGCTTCAGATGAGATTTATAATTCGAGAATGATCTTCGAGTCTGCATTAGTTCCGGGAATTAAAAGTTTTAACACGCTCCAAAATTGGTTGTTTCTCGCGATCGATTAACTCTGAATTCGGTGAACTTCCAAGTGAAAGCCTGATAAACAGAGATAGGCGCGATCGAGAAATAGAAATTTTTACTGAGCATCTGAGATTAGGATATTTCTCCCGACATAATGCGAAATTGACACCTGGGGTGTCACAAGATCCACTACAAGGTCCTCCCGGTTATCCAGGGTGATCTTGGTGGACTCCACTAGGCCCATAAGCTGGGACATCACCTCTCCTCGTAAGGCCTGCAGATGATATAGGGCACTCATGCACCGAATCGTCAGGTGAGTGGTGTGCCCAGGTAGAGAGCCCACACATCCTAGGCGTGCTCAACCCTATCCTTCCACATTGGGTCGTCCTCCTTCTCAGCGAGGAACAAGCCAATGGGGTGGGTCGACATCTCCAAGGGGTGAAATCCACAGAAGGTTGTCAGCACATGCAGAGTTGTGGACTCTATAGTGTCATCAGCCCTGAAACCGAAGGACTCCGAGTCCAAAGAACGCCAGCCTAGCTGCAGGGGATGAGGCTCCAAGGTCATTCTCACCCTACAACAAGGCACTCGGTGCTCCTCGAACAGCTGCACCGCGTACTGGGGAGGTGTAGTGTAACCTGCTCCCTGCAGTACCTCCCACAAAATGCGGGGAAAGCCCTCTCGTGCGAGACCGTCTGTGTGGGATTGTGGGTTCCCTCCGCCAGTGGGTACATGAGAATTCATCTGTGCAAGGGCAAGTGTAAGCGAAAAGAAAACGAACCAAAAATAAAGGAGCTGGTGCAAAAGTCTAGCAAATTTCTGCGGACTTGGCTTTTCTAGGGTTAAGTTGAGATCTTCGAGATATAGATTTTAAATCTTGTCTTAGGTGTCTCTTTATTTATGTAGCATATTTATAATGACATTTTACTAAGATGGTAAAATAAGAAAAATGATGCTTGCATGCTCGTCCTAAGTGTCCTCACATCGAACATAGGGGTACATAATTCCCCTATCTATATTGTAGTAGCCTGTACGACATATTTAAATAGCCACCTAGCTACCCATCTAATATCCTAAGGCTTCACATCCTAGGTCTATCCTTATCATCCTGACCGCTATCCAACTTGGTTCCTAAGCAAGTTTTACTTTTGAAAAGGTAGGTAAATATGATTTATCGATTTCTCTGAGGTGGTACAAGCTCCGATACCAGCTGTGGCGGAACTGCCCAAATTATTCCAACTTAAGTGCCTAAATCCCGCCTTGAAGGCTAGACCACACTTAAATAGGAATAAACCGTCAGTCCCCCTATCTAGTCCGACAAGGCCATTAACAGGATCAAGTACCACATACTCACTCAAAGGTGAGGCACAGACAAAGTACAATAAAGCATAAACCATAAGATAAAGAGGTACTTAATGTTATTACAACATCATCGGAGTTTTGCAAAAATAGTAACCATTGTTCTCAGTGCAGCGGAAATTAACTAACGGTAAATAAAAGGGAGGATGGGGAAGCCTGGCCCATCACTCCTCATGCTCCTCTCCTGTGGAGGTAGGGTCCCACTCGACTGTCCAACCTGGTGGCAAGGTGGTCGGCCAAGTCACTCCAGCAACCATATCCTCCGGAGAACCTGTAAAATTTTTGCCACAAGCAAGGCTGAGTATACTAATACTCAGCTAGACTTACCCGTTGTGAGGAGTCTACTCCTCTGCCTCTAAACATGCAGCTGTTTGGCTGAGGGGTTTGGTTTGCCAAAAGCACTAACTGAGTCTAAAATCAAGTTTTAGTTTTCAAGTTTTAGTATGATCCTTTTAAACTAGATGTATACCTAACTAATCAAACATGGTATCAAACACTTTTACAAATCAACATTTATTGAATGTCACCTCATTTTAGTTCTTACTCAATGTAGCATCATGGATCAAGTAGTCTCATTAGCTACGAGAAGCAGACGATTCGAATCGAGTTTTAACCTTGCAAGGTAAACCTAAACACACGACGTGGCGAGGCACTCTGTCCCCACACACACCAACCGTCCCCATCGATTCCCTAGCAACAGAACAGGGCTCACGGCCTTGGCGTACAATGCTCCAATTGTCCTCGGCTGTCGTCGTGCAACGGTCGCACTTGTACCCACCATAATCCGGCATGGGAGACTCCGTCTCAGGTCCAGTGAGCGGTAAAGTCTGTGGGCAGGTTCAATCAGGTACTAGGCTTACCAATTTACCATATTTCTCAGCATGTGTTTAGTACGATCAAAAGCTTGACACACGGTACCACACCTTAATCCTTATTCCAATTTCTGTCTCGTAGACAACGCATCCCCATGGATCGTTGTCCACAGACCATCATCATTCTGATATAAAAAATGGATACAACCAATTCTTGGCCTTGCGCGAGTGCTAGAAAACCACTCGACTTCTACCGAGATCCCTAATTAGTAAAGCAGCTACTCGGCCTAGCATACTAGTATCCATCTCAAAAGGAATCCTGAGTTCATGCAACTAGGGTTTCAGGCAACTCCTACACTTAAGTGCACAGTACATGCCTACAAATATTAATTGCAGTAAAATAGCATATATAACGGTTATGCATAAAATCGGGGCTTGCCTTCAAAAGCTGGGGCAGGTAGATCCCCAGTAGCAAGCTCTGGTGCTGGCTCCTGGACTACCTCCTGAGCAACTCCTTGCTCCGGAATGAGGATGTATTCTCCGTCGGTGATATTACAATCTATCGAATGCAATGAATAAGATACATGTATGTCAATGAGATGCAAATTTATTAACACGATGTAGGGTGAAATAATATTAAGGTAGTGGGTAAACTAGGATTTCTTTATCGTATGGTGCTCTTAGTGTTTTATACTCACCCGTTTTAGGGTCTTGAGGGGAATTAAGATTTTAGTCATCTCCTTTATGTTTTAGTGGACACTTAGAGAGATTTAGTTGTGTAATATTAATACCTTCCACAATTCCCTTTTTTCCTTTCTATTTATGCTTTTTCGAGTGATCTTGAACTACCATAGTGATTTAGAATTTTCCAAAAGATGTTGCAAAAATTACAGTGGGTAAACATTGGTCTCTGAAGTCTATTCTACAAATTTGATGTTAAAAATATTTAAGATAATCTTTGGGAAAAAATAACAAAAGTGAGGGTAGATGGTCACTTTGTACTACAACTCTGATTTAGGTGGGGGATTCTATACTAAAATTATTTTTGCTAACATCTATGGGTAATAACATACATCTATGCCAAAAATCACAGATGGTGACTTAATGGTTATTTAGTTGTGATTATCTAAAGTTTAATGTCAAAAAGACACTTATAACTAACTTGTTATTTGAAATATATCAAACAACAGAACTTGTATTTTTCCTAGATTCATACTAGCAGAATATTAGTTATCCCTAGGGTTGGGTTGATTCCTCCTAAGGGTTAATTTTCTAGGATTTTTCTAAGTTCTTACTGTTTTAGTCAATAAAATGTGGTGCATTTTCTTTATACTAACAGAGGGTTCAACAAATTTTTCTTATGAACTATATCATCTAAGAAAGCCAAGAAAAATGTGGTTGCCCTCTGGTTCTCATTTTAATGTCTCTTTTTCATTTTCTTAAGGTTTGGGTAATTACATGTTTTAATGGTTAATCTCTTCTTATCCTAGTATACTAGGGAGTTTAACATTTTTAAACGGTGTAGTTGCTAGCTAAGTACTTCTCCAAATTTTATTAACCTTAGTCCTAAAGTATTTTATTTTCCCTCTGTTTATTTAGTTTTGGGCAATATACTTATTTAAATTAGAACTCTAAAAAGTATTGCAGAAACTAGGGTGTTTATTATTTTTGCTGAATAGTTCACAATATTTAGGACCTAGCAAAATTTGGTTGGATAAAGCCCAAGTTATGAATTTTTCAAGTTCTCTGCTTATTTAAAAAGAATAAATCTTAAAGGTTTAAGAAAAACAGCTTTGCGCCGGGGCCCCTGGGGTTTCCTTAACCAAAACCTTAAATTCGTGCCCCTGGGAACTATTCACCAGAGTCACTGACATTTTCGATAACCTCCCTAGATTTTGTCTCTCTTAACCCGAGATCCCTCCTCGTCGGAACTGTAGCCGTAGAGAGGAAAAGTGGTGGCACGGCTTACCGGTGGTAGGAGAGGTCCGGTGGAGGGTCGGGTGAGGTCCGGGAGCTCCTGGCGGTCACGTCGAGGGGCGGATCGCCAGCGGTGATGGCTGGAGTAGGGCTGGCCGCGTGCGCAGGCGGTTGGGCTCGTCGGCGACGTGTGATGCGGCCTGCTCACGGTGGTAGAGCTCAATGAAACCGCACGGAGAGCTTCACTGGAGGTCAGGCGTGATTTATGCGCAAGGAATCGACAAGTGGCTCACCGTGTAGCTCGGTCTTCGTTCGCCGGCGGTTGGGCGAAGTCGGGCGACGTCAATCTGGCGCCTCCGGTGATGTGAAATTCGGTCCAAGGGCTCGGGGAGCTTCACGGAGGTCTGGGGAGACTAGCCAAGGCATTGGTTGGGGTGGAGAAGGGCTGGAGTGGCCGGTCTACGGTGGCTGGGGCTCAGGCGGCCGCTGGCACGCCGTGCGCAGAGGGAACGCCGGTGAACTGGCGCTCGTGCGGGGTTGGGAGTGAGCGGGGGTGTATGGTCGAGGCCGGGGTTGGCTATATAGTCACGGGCGCGGGGTTGGTGCGGCGCAGCGCAGCCCGTGCGAGGCCGAGCGTCGGGGCGTGCTCTAGCATTGCCAGGGCGCGTCGAACACGTGGTCGTGTTATTCTGTCCAAGTTCTTGCGCCTACTGAGCAGCCAAACGTGCGAATCTTGCCATAAGACTTGTGTAAGATTTCTTCGTGCACGTAGATCTACCTAGTTCATGTGAGTTCCAAGGGGAGATCGGGTATTGTTTGGAAGATATGGTGGCGCCAAGTCATGTCTGTCTACACTGTTCAAACCAAGACAAAATTCGTGTCAAACCGTGTCAAACAGTTCTAGTTTGGGTTCAAACTTTTCAGGGCTGTGCCTTGGGTAGTTCAGCTCCTTTTTGTCATTTGGACCTTAAGGATTTGGCGCCAGCAACTTAATGAACATCTCCAATCTTTAGGAGCTGGCTGATTTTTTACTTAGAAAAAATGTGAGTCACTATATAATGTTCTCCACTTGGGGCTGATTTTGGGGGTTTTGTGGGACCTTTTTGGAACAATTTCCTTACTATTTCTTGTAGTTATATAAGTGTACTTCCACTTTGGTATAGGGTTCAAGTCATGAAATGGTCATTTGCTTCTCATTCTCACTAATCCAGTGCTTGGGGTTTAATGGCTCAAGGGGGGTGCTAGGGTTTTAGAGTCTTTTTCAAAGTGAAGATACATGAAAAGCTAGGGTATCCTTCCCATCATGATCATCACTTAGTTAAGCCATGGTTTCTAAAGTTTTGGTGCCCCTAGGCTATAGGTGCATGCATTGAGCTAGGGCCTTGGGTAACACCTGGTGTGTTACAACTAGCCTCGCTAGATTTCAGCTTTTCCACTAACGAAAGTAATATCTTGTCCTTTTCAAGTGCTTTGTTTCTCAAAGATTCCCAAGGGCTATTTTGCAGCTCTCATCTTTCGCATCTTTTTGAGCTTTTAAAGCCTTGCTCAGAATCAGACCCTAAAAACGATGAATGAACATGAAATAAGGGTAAGAAAAATCATAGAAATGTTTTATTCTGGAAGAATGGCATACCAAAATATACACACCTTCAGACTGTTGTAAGTGAGGCTGTCTGCAAGTTGATCCTTCATCATCACACATAAATCGAGTTCAAGCTTCGGGTAGCCTATATTGTCCGCCATTTCCCGGTAGACATTTATCTCTTTATTGTCTCACAGACAATAAAGGAAATCATCTTCGTTAGCGTCACCATAAACCAAGGACCCTCATGGGTACTTTAGATCCTTGGCATAATGTTGTGTCTCGGCAATTTGCTCTTCTGATAATTGCTTCCCCGAAGCATGTCGAACAATGAATTCCAACTCTTCGGCAGGTGCTTCGGAAGCAGGAGATTTGGATTTTTTAGAAGCGGCCCCTTTTTCTAGGATCATCGGTGCGCTTTTCGAAGGTCTAGCTTTGGTGGGGTTTTCTGAGGGCCCAATTTCAGAAACGGTTTGCACCATGTCGGCCTCGTCAGATTTATTTGAAATTTCACCTTCTGTGCTAGGCGCTTCAGTAGAAGCAGGAGTTGATGTCTTCATAGATTCCATAACAACATCTAGCACACCGTTATTCTTCTTTTTTTTGGAGTTGTTGTAGGGATCCTTGATGGCTTCGGCAGTTCCGTTGTGCATGGTGGACTCAATGCTTTCAACTGCTCTGCCGCTTTCTCTAGTTTCGGCTCTTCAGCCGGTTCTGTCCTAGCTTCGGACGACATAGAGCGAGTTGGGTCTGCAACAACAACGGCCCCTAAAAGGGAAATAGGCTCACACCTTTTTCTAAATGATTTTGGTGGTTGAATTGCCCAACACAAATAATTGGACTAACTAGTTTGCTCTAGATTATAAGTTCTACAGGTGCCAAAGGTTCAACACAAACCAATAAAAAGTCCAAGGAAGGGTTCAAATAAAAAGAGCAAAATACAACCGAAGACAGCCCTGGTCTGGCTCACCGGACTGTCCGGTGTGCCATCGGATAGTGTCCGGTGCACCAGGGAGATCAAATCCGAACTTGCCACCTTCGGGTTTCTGGGATTGCCTCTCCGCTATAATTCACCGGACTGTCCGGTGTAGCACCGGACTGTCCGGTGTGCCAAGCGGAGTAACGGCTAAAGTGCCAACGGTGAGCTACAGTGCCCAACGGTGAACAGTGAGCTGCAGTACGCGGAACGCGCGCGCAAAAGTCAGAGCATGCACAGAAGGCGCACCGGACAGTGAACAGTGCTATCCGGTGCACCACCGGACTGTCCGGTGGCACCACAAGTCAGAGCTCCAACGGTCGAACCCTAACAGTTGGGTGGCGTGGCTGGCGCACCGGACAGTGTCCGGTGGTGCACCGGACTGTCCGGTGCGCCATTCGACAGCAGCCCCTCCCAACGGCCACTTTGGTGGTTGGGGCTATAAATCCCCCCCAACCACCACACCTCAAGGCATCCAAGTTTTTAGCCAACACATTCAATACAAGAGCTAGTGCATTCAATACAAGACACAAATAGAGTGAATCAAAATCTCTACAAGTCCCAATTCCACTCAAAGCAATAGTTACTAGAAGAGAGAGTTTTGCCGTGTTCATTTGAGCTCTTGCACTTGGATCGCTTTTCTTCTTCCTCTTTCTTGTTCTCAACTCAATTGTAATCAAAGCAAGAGACACCAAGTTGTGGTGGTCCTTGTAGTGGACTAAGTGTCCCATTTGATTGAAGAGAAAAGCTCACTGGGTCTAGGTGACCGTTTGAGAGAAGGAAAGGGTTGAAAGAGACCCGGTCTTTGTGACCACCTCAACAGGGAGTAGGTTTGCAAGAATCGAACCTCGGTAAAACAAATCACCGTGTCATCCGTTCTTATTTGCTTGTGATTTGTTTTCGCCCTCTCTTTCGGACTCAAATATATTTCTAACGCTAACCCCGGCTTGTAGTTGTGCTTAAACTCTATAAATTTCAGATTTGCCTATTCACCCCCCCTCGAGGCGATTTTTAATTGGTATCGGAGCCCTGTACTTCATTAGAGCCTAACCGCTCGAAGTGATGTCAGGAGATCACGCCAAGAAAGAGATGGTGACCGGCGAGAAGCCCGCCACAAGCCACGGGAAAGCTCCATCGGGAGAGTCCAGCAACAAGAAGAGGGAGGAATCACCTCCACGTGTCAAGTCGCACCGGAGTGGCGACAAGAAGAAGAAAATGAAGAAGGTGGTCTACTACGAGACCGATTCTTCGTCGCCTTCCACCTCCGGCTCCGACACGCCGTCCATCACTTCTAAGCACCATGAGCGCAAGAAGTTCAGTTAGATCCCCTTACGCTATCCTCGCATTTCCAAACACACTCCTTTACTTTCCGTCCCACTAGGCAAACCAATGGTTTTTTACGGTGAAGATTATTGTATGTGGAGTGATAAAATGAGGCACCATATAACCTCACTCCACGCTAGCATTTGGGACATTGTTGAATTTGGAGCGCAGGAACCATCCGTGAGGGATGAAGGCTATGACTCGGACGAGGTAGCCCAAATCCGACACTTCAACTCCCAAGCCACTACTATACTCCTCGCCTCTCTAAGTTGAGAGGAGTATAATAAGGTGCAAGGGTTGAAGAGTGTCAAAGAGATTTGGGACGTGCTAAAGACCACGCACGAAGGAGACGAGGTGACCAAGATCACAAAAAGGGAAACGATCGAGGGGGAGCTCCGTCGCTTCATGCTTCACCAAGGGGAGGAGCCACAAGCCATGTACAACCGGCTCAAGACCTTGGTGAACCAAGTGCGCAACCTCGGGAGCACCAAATGGGATGACCATGAAATGGTCAAGGTTATTCTAAGATCACTCGTTTTTCTTAACCCTACCCAAGTTCAATTAATTCGTGGTGATCCTAGATATAAACTAATGTCTCCCGAGGAAGTGATAGGAAAGTTTGTGAGCTTTGAGTTGATGATCAAAGGCTCTAAACAAATCATCGAGCGAGGCGCCACCTCCACACGCGAGGTGCAACCCGTCGCCTTCAAAGCGACGGAGGAGAAGAAAGAAGAGTCTACATCAAGTAGGCTCCCCATCGACGCCTCCAAGCTCGACAATGAGGGGATGGCTTTAATCATTAAAAGCTTTCGCCAAATCCTCAAGCAAAGGAGGGGAAGGACTACAAGCCCCGCTCTAAGAAAGTCTGCTACAAGTGTGGTAAGCCCGGTCATTTCATTGCAAAATGTCCATTATCTAGTGATAGTGTCAGGGGCGACGACAAGAAGGGAAAGAGGAGGGAAAAGAAGAAATACTATAAGAAGAAGGGCGGCGATGCCCATGTTTGCCGGGAGTGGGACTCCGATGAGAGCTCCACTGACTCCTCCTCCGACGAGGACGCCACAAACATCGTCGTCAACAAGGGTCTCGTCTTCCCCAACGTCGACCACAAGTGCCTCATGGCAAAGGATGGCAAAAAGAAGGTAAAATCTAGAGCCTCCACTAAATATGCAACATCTAGTGATGAGGATAACTCTAGTGACAATGAGGATAACTTGCTTGCTCTTTTTGCCAATCTAAAGATGTAACAAAAAGAAGGAGCTATTCATGAGAAGGATGAACTTTTGGATACCCAAGAAGACTTCCTTATTAAGGAAAACAAAAAGCATGTTAAGGTTAAAAATGCTTATGCTCAGGAAGTAGCAAAATGTGAAAAATTAACTAGTGAGCTAAGCACTTGCCATGATATTATTTCTAACCTTAGAAATGAAAATACTAAATTAATTGCTAAGGTTGAGAAGTTAGATGTTTATGATGATTCAATTGTTAATCTTAGAAATGATAATGCTAGTTTAATTGCTAAGATTGATAAGTTGAATGCATCTCTCTCTAGCCTTAAAATTGAGAATGAAAAATTAATTGTTAAGGCTAAAGATTTAAATGTTTGCAATATTTCTATTTCCAATCTTAGAAATGAAAATGCTATGTTACATGCTAAGATTGATGAATTAAATGTTTGCAAACCCTCTACATCTACCGTTGAGCATGTTACTATTTGCACTAGATGTAGAGACATTAATGTTGATGCTATCCATGATCACCTAGCTTTAATTAAACAACAAAATGATCACATAGCTCAACTTAGTGCTAAAATTAATGAGCATGACTTAGAAAATGAAAAATTCAAATTTGCTAGAAGCATGCTCTATAGTGGGAGACGCCCCAGGATTAAGGATGGCATTGGCTTCCAAAAGGGAGACAATGTCAAGCTTAATGTCCCTAAAAGATTGTGTCATTTTGTTAAGGGTAAGGCTCCCATGGCTCAGGATAATGAGGGTTACATTTTATACCCTGCAGGTTATCCCGAGCAAAAATTAGGAGAATTCATTCTAGGAAGTCTCACTCTGGCTCTCATCATGCTTTTATGTATAAGAGTGAGGCATCTAGTTCTAGGAAATCCACTCATGTTAAATTGCCTAAAAGGAAATCTCCTATTGCATCAAATGAGCCTAATATTTCATTTAAGACTTTTGATGCTTCTTATGTGCTCACTAACAAATCAGGCAAAGTAGTTGCCAAATATGTTAGGGCCAAACACAAGGGATCAAAGACTTGTGTTTGGGTACCCAAGGTGCTTGTTTCTAATGTGAAAGGACCCAAGACCGTTTGGGTACCTAAGAACAAGGCCTAAATTTGTTTTGTAGGTTTATGCATCCGGGGGCTCAAGTTGGATCATTGATAACGGGTGCACAAACCACATGACTCGGGAGAAAAGGATGTTCTCCTCCTACGAGAAAAACCATGATCCCCAAAGAGCTATTACATTCGGGGATGGAAATCAAGGTTTGGTCAAAGGACTTGGTAAAATTGCTATATCTCCTAACCATTCTATTTCCAATGTTTTTCTTGTAGATTCTTTAGATTACAACTTGCTTTCTGTTTCTCAATTATGCAAAATGGGTTACGACTGTCTTTTTACAGATTTAGGTGTTACTGTCTTTAGAAGATGTGATGATTCAGTAGTATTTAAGGGAGTGTTAGAGGGTTAGCTATACTTAGTACATTTTAATAGAGCTGAACTCGACACTTGCTTAATTGCTAAGACTAACATGGGTTGGCTCTGGCAACGCCGACTAGCCCACGTTGGGATGAAGAATCTTCATAAGCTTCTAAAGGGAGAACACATTTAGGGACTAACAAATGTTCATTTTGAGAAAGACATGATTTGTAGCGCATGTCAAGCAGGGAAGCAAGTTGGTGTTCATCATCCACACAAGAACATCATGACGACTGACAGGCCGCTTGAGCTACTCCACATGGATCTTTTCGGCCCGATCGCTTACATAAGCATCGACGGGAGTAAATACTGTCTAGTTATTGTGGATGATTATTCTCGCTTCACTTGGGTGTTCTTTTTGCAGGAAAAATCACAAACCCAAGAGACCTTACAGGGATTCTTGAGATGGGCTCAAAATGAGTTCGGCTTAAGGATCAAAAAGATTAGAAGCGATAATGGGACGGAGTTCAAGAACTCACAAATAGAAGGATTTCTTGAGGATGAGGGCATCAAGCATGAGTTCTCTTCTCCCTACACGCCACAACAAAATGGTGTAGTGGAGAGGAAGAATAGAACTCTACTTGACATCGCGAGGACCATGCTTGATGAGTACAAGACTTTGGACCGGTTTTGGGCGGAAGCAATCAACACTGCTTGCTACGCCATCAACCGTCTCTACCTTCATCGAATCCTCAAGAAGACATCATATGAACTCCTAACCGGTAAAAAGCCCAATGTTTCATATTTTACTTGTTAAAAGAGGTAGAAAATCTATATTTGCTCCTAAGGCTGTAGAAGGCTTTTTACTTGGTTATGATTCAAACACAAGGGCATATAGAGTCTTTAACAAGTCCACTGGACTAGTTGAAGTTTCTTGTGACATTGTGTTTGATGAGACTAATGGCTCTCAAGTATAGCAAGTTGATCTTGATGAGCTAGATGATAAAGAGGCCCCATGCGTCGCACTAAGGAACATGTCCATTAGGGATGTGTGTCCTAAGGAATCCGAAGAGCCTCCACAAGCACAAGATCAACCACCTTTCTCCATTCAAGCATCTCCACCTACCCAAGATGAGGATCAAGCTCAAGATGATGAAGATGAAGATCAAGATGAGCCGCCTCAAGAGGAGGTCAATGATCAAGGGGGAGATGCCAATGATCAAGACAAGGAAGATGATGAGGGTCCAAGACCACCACACCCAAGAGTCCACCAAGCGATACAAAGAGATCACCTCGTGAACTCCATCCTCGGCGATATTCATAAGGGGCTAACCACTCGATCTCATGTTGCTCATTTTTGTGAACATTACTCCTTTGTGTCTTCTCTTGAGCCATATAGGGTGGAAGACGCATTAAGGGATTCAGATTAGGTGTTGGCAATGCAAGAGGAACTCAACAACTTCACGAGGAATGAGGTATGGCATTTAGTTCCACGTCCTAACCAAAATGTTATAGGAACCAAGTGGGTCTTCCGCAACAAGCAAGATGAGCATGGTGTGGTGACAAGGAACAAAGCCCGACTTGTGGCCAAGGGATATTCACAAGTTGAAGGTTTGGATTTTGGTGAAACCTATGCACCCGTAGCTAGGCTTGAGTCAATTCGTATATTACTTGCCTATGCTACATGCCATGGCTTTAAGCTTTACCAAATGGACGTGAAAAGTGCCTTCCTCAATGGACCAATCAAGGAGGAGGTCTATGTTGAGCAACCTCCCAGCTTTGAAGATAGTGAGTACCCTAACTATGTCTATAAACTCTCTAAGGCGCTTTATGGGCTCAAGCAAGCCCCAAGAGCATGGTATGAATGCCTAAGAGATTTTCTTATCGCTAATGGCTTCAAAGTCGGAAAAGCCGATCCTACTCTCTTTACTAAAACAATTGCAAATGATTTGTTTGTATGCCAAATTTATGTTGATGATATCATATTTGTGTGACAACCTAGTGTCACTTAGGGTTTCTTCCTTAAGCTAACCCCAAACTATTATCACATGCAATCTCAATGAAGGAATAAACATAAAAAATGAGAACAAAGATTTATATTGAGTCTTCTCAAACTCTCCTTAATCTTGTCATGAATCCTAAGGAAGGAAAACTCTCAAACCCTAATTAATCCTAAGTGAACAATTTAAGCATAAAGGGTAATTGGGACAAAATCTTGGGAGAAAAATACAAATTTTGGAGAAAAATAAATTACAAAGTTTTAGTTCACTAATTAACTAACAAAGCATAGTAAGGAAGTTTTGCCATTTGAACCTTTTTAAAATCCCCAAATTAGCCCCTAAACTAATGCACTTGGGGGAAATTCAGAAATTCAGAAATCTGAATTTCAGCCCCTTTCCAAAGATCAATCGCGTTCTCTGTTTTTCAAAACTCAAATCAAACAAGTACAAATATCAAAGTGGCGCCAAATTCCCTTGAACACGTCGTGGCAAAGTTTGGAAACCTCTCTCCACCGTTTGACACACCCTCGGCATGGTTTTACCTCAGGACTCAACCTTGTGACACTGCCACCTTTGTGACACGACAACTCTCTATACAGTGCCCCAAACCGCTCGACTTCCACACACAAACGACAAAGCTCTGTCGGGGGAGCAAATCTTGCGCAGTGATCATGCCCAAATTCGTGAACATCTTCAACCTATGAGCGCTTGAACTCGGGCAGAAGCAAAAAGCCACGTGTTCGATCGCTTGCCTGACCGCCGAGTAAGGACTGGCCGCGGCAGTGCGCCCCCCACGCGTGGTCGCCCTGCCCTGTGCGCCTGTGCCATGCCCTCGCCTATAAATGCCTCTAGAGGCCTTAGTCGTTGGCACTTGCACACCCCGAGCCTCGCTCGAGCCAGAGATCACCGGAGCTCGCCGTGAAAAGCGAGCACCGCCGCCCGCCATCTCTGCCCAAGCACTGCCATCGTGGCCAGCCTTTTCTGTTGAACCCTAGCCTCGCCCTAGCCCCTGGATCGCTTCCCAGTGAATCCGTGAAGCTTCTCCAAGCTTGAGCCAAGGCATTGCCTCATCGGAGAGGCGGTTTCACCCTCGCCGGACTTCGGTTTTCCGCCGCCGTGCGTGGATCGAGCTAACCAGTAAGTCTTTTTCCAATTCCTTGCACACACGTCTTCCCTAGCATCCCGTGAAGCTCTCTGACCCGTTCAATTGACCTGTCACGCCGTGAGTAGGCCGGATTCCTCGCCGCCGACGAGCATCTCCGCCTGCGCACGAGGACCGACCGACTTCGACCATCCCCGACGGCGACCCGCACATCGCCGTGATCCTCGAGACCTCCCCTACGTCCTCGACCAGCTCACCGGAGCAACCTCACCGCTGGTAAGCCCCTCCGCCTCTTTCTTTCTTCGCAGCCACTGTTCCATTAGGGAGGGACCGCGGGTTCGATTTCCAGAAACCCTAGGGGGTTTTCTGCAGAGCCGTAGACTCAAATGAATAGTGCCTCGGGGGCCTGTCTGTAATTCCTTTAAGATCATTCGCCAGGGACCCCAGCGCAAAACTGCTTTTCTTTAAACCATTTCTATTTAATCTTTTATTATTCAGCAAAGGACTTAGGAAATTCATAACTTGAGGAATATTTAACCAAAAATTGTCAAACCATTTTTTCTAGATTCCAAATATTATGGACTATCAATTAAAAATACTGAACCCTATGCTTTCTGCTTTAATTTTTTGAGTTTGAAATTAATAACAGAAACTGACCAAACCTTATTTAATTAAAGAAAATTAGTTATGCTTCTTTGCTGAACTTGAAAAAATTTGTAGATGTTTAAACCTCAATTAGACACTGTTTAAAAATACTAGGCACCCCAGCATTGGAAGCTTAAGTATAGTTATCCAATAAAAGCCATTTTTGCCCAAAACTTAAAAAAATTTGAGGAATATTGGAAAATAATGAACAGTGAATGCAATTATTTTTCCTAGCATACTTAAGCAATAGAGAACCTAGGAAAAATAAAGAGACCCCTAGTCCATAATGGAATCATGGTGAAATGTTTTATTTAGCATTATTCCAATACAAAAATGATAACCACCCCAGCCCATCATTTTAAGTAGGGTAAACAAATAAAACTTGATATTGGGTCCTATTTTAAATAAATCATGAACAACCCAAAAAAATGCAATAATAGGCAAATAAAATTATACTAGATCAATGATAAGATAAGCCACCAGAGAAAAATGCAAAACCCAATTGAAGGCTGCAAAATAATACCCATTGCCAATGCTTCATGAAAAAGGCCATTTAATCCAAATAATTCCTACCACCTTTCCCTTAAGCAAAAAGTTGCCAAACTTCATAATGATTGCTCTTGCACAAAGAAGAAGCTAGGAAAAATCAGAAATCTGTTGTTTGATATTTTTTGAATATAGTGGTAGTAGAAAGCACCCCTTTGGCTAGAAACTTTGGAAAATCATAATAAAATAACTAATAAGTATTAATGGCTAGAAATATGTGCAAAGTCATGTTATAACATATAAATACCAGCAAAAATGAGTCTTAGAGAATAACTCTGTAAAAAGAAGGTTGTACTTCAAAACACCCCTCCTGCCCTAATATTTAATAATTTTATCCAGAAAGAACTACTTACTTTTTAAACCCCAAATTTTGAGAGAGAATTATACACCAGTAAAAAGCCACTGTATTTTTTGCAGAATTTTTGGAAATTTATTATTATAACTTGTACTTCAAACCCACCTTAAAAGCATAAAGGAAATAAGAAGAAGAAAGGAAAATAATAAACCTCGCTTCAATGAGTTCAACTAGAAATATTATTAAATTCTCACTAAGACATTAAAAGGAAATCAGTCGAACATCAAAATAGACTTACCACTTAGTTTAACCAAGCTTAGCCCTAAATTACTAAGTATACCCCTAAGGGATCTTCAAATAACAAGATTAAGCCCTACCTTATTAAATTGATCCTTCACCATCCAAGTCTAATTGCCAAAATTTCATATCATACCATGCATGTATCTTACTCATTGCATTCATTAGATTGCAATCTCGCTGACGGAGAGTACGTGCTCATCCCCGAGCAAGGAGCTGTCCACGAGGAAGACCAGGAGCAAGCCCCCGAGACTGCCACTCAGGATCTCCCCGCAGCCCCAGCATTTGAAGGCAAGCCTCGGTTTATGCATAACCATATTTATATATGCTACTTTACTACACTTAATGTTTGTAGGCTTGTAATGTGCACTTAAGTGTAGGAGTTGCTTGAAACCTGTAGTTGCATGAACTTAGGATTCCTTTTTGAGACAAATACTAGTATGCTAGGTCGAGTAGCTGCTATGCTAATCAGGATCTCGGTAGAAGTCGAGTGATTTTTCTAGCACTCGCGCGAGGTCAGGAATTGATTGTATTCATCTTAATAACGGGATCTATGATGGTCTATGGACTTGGATCCAGGGAGGATGCCTTGTCCATGAGACGGGAAAAGGAATTAAGGATTAATGTGTGGATACCTGAGTCAAGCGTTTGAACGTACTAAACACATGTCGGGAAATATGGTAACCGGTAAACCTAGTACCTGAGTGAAGCCGGGCACGGACTTTTCCCCTCACTCGTCCTGAGACTGGGTCTCCCATGCTAGCTATGGTGGGTACAAGTGCGGTCACTGCACGGTGGCAGCCGGGGTCAGTGGAGCATTGTATGCCAAGGCGGTGAGCCCTGGCCGCGAACGGGGAATCATTGGGGATGGTTGACATGTGTGGGGATGAAGTGCCCTGACATGTCGTGTGTTTAGGTTTACCTTGCAAGGATAAAAACTCGATTCGAATTGTCTGCTTCTCGCAGCTAATGAGACTGCTTGACCCCTTGTACTACATTGAGTAAGAAGTGAAATGAGGTTTACATAAGATAACTTGTTGTTTGCACTAAATGCTTGTTACCCTGTATGCTTAGAAGGAGCAAACCTAGCTAAGTTAATAGTACTAGAAATTGAAAAGCTAAAATTGTTTTTAGAATCAGCTAGTGCTTTTGGCAAACCAAACCCCTCAGCCAAATAGCTGCATGGTCTAGAGGTAGAGGAGTAGTTTCCTCACACCGGGTAAGTCTAGCTGAATATTAGTATACTCAGCCTTGCTTGTGGCATAATTTTTGCAGGTACGCTTCAGGATATGGTTGATGGTGTGACTTGGCCTACAACCCTGCCACCGGGTTGGACGGTCGAGTGGGATGCTGCTCCAGCAGGAGAGGAGCAAGAGGAGTAGTGGGCTAGGCCTTGCCCGATTCCTCGATACCGACGATATCAATTAACGCTGCATTTTATTTCGTGAACTTTTATTAGCTATTGAAAAACTCCGATCTATGTAATAATTCAGTAGTTTAATTTGAGGTCTTCCTGCTTTGTTGTATTTCTTCTGTGACTCACCTTCGTGTGAGATTGTGGTATTTGATCCTTGTTAAGTGGCTATATCAGACTAGATCTGAGGGACTGCGGGTTATTCCGATTTAAGTGTGTTACGGCCCCTGAGGCGTGACTTAGGCACTTAAGCTGGAATAATTCGGGTGGTTCTGCCACAGCTGGTATCGGAGCAAATACCACCAAAGAGAAGTACAATAAACCATGAATACCAATTTTCAATATCTAAAACTTGCTTAGAAACTGATAAGAATCGTCGGGACTAGAACGCTAGACCTAGGATGAAAGGCCTTAGGAATAGAGGGGGAAATAGGTGGCTAAGTAAGTAGGCCATGTGGGCCAGTCCTTAGCTTTTAAAGGATGCCCTAGGAGCACCCTTTATTTTGGAGAGGAGCCGTTATTTTTCAGCATGCATGCATTATAAAATTTGAAGGATTAAGAAGTAAAGAAGTAAAAAATTCGAGCTAACCCGCTTCTTTTCAAACCATCGAGGCTCTTTTATTTTCTTCCTTCCACCATAATCTTTACATCTGATACCCTTCCGCAGATGAATTCACCCACCCCCGCCAGTGGAGGAGACATTCGTTTCAGCTCTGACTTCCTTTCTCACGATGGCTTTCCTTCCATCTTGTGGGAAGTGCTTAACTCCGCTGGTTACCCTACGCCACCTTTGTACACGGTGCAGTTGTATGAGGAGCATCGGGTACCTCCTTGTCGGGTCTGGCTGACTTTGGAGGATCATCCCCTTCAGCCGGGTTGGTGTTCTCTTGACTCCGAGACGATTGGATTCAGGACGAACGACACCACTGAAGCGGTAGCCATGAAGACTCTGATGACTTTCTGTGGCTACCATCCCCTGGAGATGGTGATGCACCCCTTGGGACTCTTCCCTGCTGAGAAGAAGGATGACCCCATGTGGTGTAACCGTGTGAGCCATGTGAAAGATATGTGGGCAATGTATACTGACTTGGTTGGGAGGGTCACTGTTCAGTGCATGAGTGCGCTGTACCGCCTCTAGGCCCTGCAGAGCGACGCTATGGCACATCTTGCTAACATCGCTCAAACCACCAAGCTCACCCTCGACAGCCGAGAAGATTTTGTGGTCGACTTGTCCTCCGAGTTGGTGGAGAGGGATCTGCAGGTGGAAAGGCTGAGCCAGCGCATTACCACCTTAGAGCAGCAGGTGGAAATCCAAGACAACAATATTGATGTCTTGGAGAACCAGCTCCATGATGTGCAGAGGGAACTCGAAGAAGCTAATGACCACATGGACATGCACCACCTAGAGATGGAGGCCAATGAAGCCGGAAGCGAGGGAGAAGAGGCTCTCGAGGAGTTAGGGCCAGCCCCTGGTGCCAATGGGACTACCTCCGCGATGCCCCCTTCACCCGCATCCAGTGTCACTTCCACCGCTCATGGTTGATCAGTCGCTTTGACGTTTTAGGCGGATAGAAACCTACGCGAACTTAGTTAATGACAGATTTTGGACTAGGCTTACGGGTACTTTCCCCTAATTGATGTAATCCTTGAGAACTTTTGAAATTTGTGGGATGTTTGTAACCACGTTATCTTCATTTCGAACCTAATATTATGATTATGGCATTTTTCCTTTCATATGAGATAATAGCATGTCGTTCGAAATTGTGAGTTGGGATAACAATGGTGACAATCTATGTTTTCAGATGGCAGCTAGGCAGCGTCGAGGGCATAACGAGCAGGTTCCCCCGCCACCTCCTCCAGCTCCCACAGTGCAGGAGCTGATGGCCCACCAGAATGAGATTCTACGACAGCTCTTGCAGCGCCAGCCCCACCCCCAGCAGCATGGTGGAGGCCAGCAGCGGCAACCTACCAGGAATTCCTGAGTACGCAGCCACCCCTGTTCACCAAGGCAGAGGATCCGTTGGATGCTGACGTGTGGCTTCGCATCGTTGAGTCCAAGTTTCCCCTCCTCACGGGAGACTGCCCTGATGGTACCAAGACCCGCTTCGCCGCGCAGCAGCTTCGTGGCCCTGCTCGGACTTGGTGGGACCACTTCTGTGCTATGCTACCCGCTGATCGTGAAGTGTCTTGGGAGGAATTCAAGACTGCTTTCAGAGGGCACCATATGCTAGCTGGAATTCTGGATCGCAAGTTGAATGAATTTCTGGCACTCAATCAAGGAACCCTGAGAGCACCTAGAGGGGAGGTGAATAGGTGATCCTATACAACTTTAAACTTAAGCCACGAAAACTTGGTTAGGTGTTAGCACAATAATCGCCAAGTGGCTAGAGAGGAGTCTCAACAAAACACAATAACCACAAGAGATCAATCATAGAGATGGCACAGTGGTTTATCCCGTGGTTCGGCCAAGACCAACGCTTGCCTACTCCATGTTGTGGCGTCCCAACGGACGAGGGTTGCAATCAACCCCTCTCAAGCGGTCCAAAGACCCACTTGAATACCACGGTGTTTTGCTTGCTTTACTTTATCCCGTTTGCGAGGAATCTCCACACTTTGGAGTCTCTCGCCGTTACAAAGATGTTCACAAAGACGCACGGAGTAAAGGAGGGATTAGCAAATCACACAAGACACAAAGATCACAGCAAATGCGCACACACAAGACCCAGACTTAAGCTCAAAAGACTAGCACACTAGAACGGAGCTCAAATCACTAGAATATCGAACAAGTGCGCAAGAATGGAGTGTGAGTGATCAAGAGTGCTCAAGGAATACTTGGGATACTCCTTCAAGCGCCTAGGGGTCCCTTTTATAGCCCCAAGGCAGCTAGGAGCCGTTGAGAGCAATCTGGGAAGGCAATTCTTGCCTTCTGTCGCCTGGCGCACCGGACAGTCCGGTGCACACCGGACACTGTCCGGTGCGGATTTCTTTCCTTCTGTGGCGGAGCCGATCGTTGGCGCCTGGGAGCCGTTGGCGCACCGAACACTGTCCGGTGCACACCGGACAGTCCGGTGCCCCCTCCCGACCGTTGGCTCGACCACGTGTCTTGCGCAGATCGCGCAGCCGACCGTTGGCTCGGCCGACCGTTGGCTCACCGGACAGTCCGGTGCACACCGGACAGTCCGGTGCACACCGGACAGTCCGGTGCACACCGGACAGTCCGGTGAATTATAGCTGTACACCGTCGATGAAATCCCGAGAGCAGCGAGTTCGCACGAGCCAGCCTGGCGCACCGGACACTGTCCCGTGCACCACCGGACAGTCCGGTGCTCCCAGACTGAGCATAGTCTTGGCTGCTCGAGCCAAGACATTTCCAATTGTTCTTTTCCTGTTTCCAGCACTTAGACACAATATATTAGTCTCTAAAACAATGTACTAAGTCTGAGAAACATACCTTTATACTTGATTTGTACTTTGTCCACCATTTGACACTTAGGCACTTGTGTTGGACACTAAATCACCTAAACACTTAGAAATGGCCCAAGGGCACATTTCCTTTTCAATCTCCCCCTTTTTGGTGATTTATGCCAACACAACATAAAGCAAGTAGAACAAGTACAAAATCAATTCAAATATGAACTCAAATTTGTTTTGAATCAAATTTGGCATATATGGATCATTCTTTGCCACCACTTGGTTTGTTTTTGCAAATCAACCTCAATTTCCTATCTCTAAGTCAAACACATATGTTGAAACATAAAGAGAAATATTTCACGAGAAATTGATCAAGGATTCAAAAACTCCCCCTTTTCCCATAATTAAGCCTTCTCCCCACAAGAGACAAACAGAGGCAAATAAGAGTATTTTGACAAACAAAAAAAAACTCTAACTCTACTATTTTCAAAATTCACAAGTGGTAGCTGATCCATTTATTGCTTTGGCCTTATTTTCTCCCCCTTTGGCATCAAGCACCAAAACGGGATTAATTTTGGCCCTTTAACCCCATTGCCTCACCAAAATTTTCAACTAAGAGTAAAAGGCAATAAGATCATAAAGATGAACTTGGAATAAGTTACCCTCTCATCGGAGTGCAGTGGAAGTCTTGCATGGTCCAAGTCCACCTTTTCCCTTTCAATCCTCCTTCGAGACTAAATCAAGCAAACTCAAGCACATGGTTAGTCTCAAAGGGTCAAGTTGTAACACATCTCCCCCTAAATATGTGCATCACTTTGCAACGGACTTGTGAGGTCTAGGGAGTGCTTGTACAACTTGAGCACCATAACTAAGCAACAAAATGCATAAGGAACATGATCAAAGGCATAAACACATGTATGCTATAAATCAATCCAAGTTCCGCGAATCTAAGACATTGAGCTCACTACGCAGCCTGCAAAAGGTCTTCTCATCTAGGGCTTGGTAAAGATATCGGCTAGCTGGTTCTCGGTGCTAACATGAAACACTTCGATATCTCCCTTTTGCTGGTGGTCTCTCAAAAAGTGATGCCGGATGTCTATGTGCTTTGTGCGGCTGTGTTCAACAGGATTTTCCACCATGTGGATAGCACTCTCATTATCACATAGGAGTGGGACTTTGCTCAGATTGTAGCCAAAGTCCCTGAGGGTTTGCCTCATCCAAAGTAGTTGCGCGCAACACTGTCCTGCGGCAACGTACTCGGCCTCAGCGGTGGATAGGGCAACAGAGGTTTGTTTCTTAGAATTCCATGACACCAGGGACCTTCCTAAGAATTGGCACGTCCCTGATGTACTCTTCCTATCGACCTTACATCCAGCATAGTCGGAATCTGAATATCCAATCAAGTCAAAGGTAGACCCCTTTAGATACCAGAGCCCGAAGCAAGGCGTAGCAACTAAATATCTAAGAATTTGCTTCGCCGCCACTAAGTGACACTCCTTAGGATCGGATTGAAATCTAGCACACATGCATACGCTAAGCATAATATCCGGTCTACTAGCACATAAGTAAAGTAACGACCATATCATTGACCGGTATGCCTTTTGATCAACGGACTTACCTCCTTTGTTGAGGTCGGTGTGTCCGTCGGTCCCCATCGGAATCTTTGCGGGCTTAGCGTCCTTCATCCCAAACCGCTTCAGCAAATCTTGCGTGTACTTCGTTTGAGAGATGAAGGTGCCATCCTTGAGTTGCTTCACTTGGAACCCAAGGAAGTAGTTCAACTCGCCCATCATCGACATCTCGAATTTTTGCGTCATCACCCTGCTAAACTCTTCACAACACTTTTTATTAGTAGAACCAAATATTATGTCATCGACATAAATTTGGCACACAAAAAGATCACCGTCACAAGTCTTAGTGAAAAGGGTTGGATCGGCTTTCCCAACCTTGAAAGCATTAGTAATTAGAAAGTCTCTAAGGCATCCATACCATGCTCTTGGGGCTTGCTTAAGTCCATAGAGCGCCTTAGAGAGCTTACACACGTGGTCGGGGTACCGTTCATCCTCGAAGCCAGGGGGTTGCTCTACGTACACCTCCTCCTTGATTGGCCCGTTGAGGAAAGCGCTCTTCACATCCATTTGGAACAACCTGAAAGAATGGTGAGCGGCATATGCTAGCAAAATACGAATGGACTCTAGCCTAGCCACAGGAGCAAAAGTCTCCTCAAAGTCCAAACCTGCGACTTGGGCATAACCTTTTGCCACAAGTCGAGCCTTGTTCCTTGTCACCACTCCGTGCTCGTCTTGTTTGTTGTGAAACACCCACTTGGTGCCCACAACATTTTGCTTAGGACGAGGCACCTTTGTCCAAACTTCATTCCTCTTGAAGTTGTTGAGCTCCTCTTGCATGGCCAACACCCAGTCCGGATCTAGCAAGGCCTCCTCTACCCTGAAAGGCTCAATAGAAGAGACAAAGGAGTAATGCTCACAAAAATTAACTAATCGAGACCGAGTAGTTACTCCCTTGCTTATGTCACCCAAAATCTGGTCGACGGGATGATCCCTTTGAATCATCGCTTGGACTTGAGTTGGAGGTGCCGGTTGTGCTTCTTCCTCCATTACTTGATCACCTTGTGCTCCCCCTTGATCATACGCCTCATTTTGATGAACCTGTTCGTCTTCTTGAGTTGGGGGATGCACCATTGTTGAGGAAGAAGGTTGATCTCGTTCATCTTGTTCTTGTGGCCGCACATCTCCAATCGCCATGGTGCGTATTGCGGCCGTTGGAATTTCTTCTTCATCTACATCATCCAAATCAACAACTTGCTCTCTTGGAGAGCCATTAGTCTCATCAAATACAACGTCGCTAGAGACTTCAACCAAACCCGATGATTTGTTGAAGACCCTATACGCCTTTGTATTTGAGTCATAACCTAATAAAAACCCTTCTACAGCTTTGGGAGCAAACTTAGAATTTCTACCCTTCTTCACTAGAACGTAGCATTTGCTCCCAAATACACGAAAGTAAGATACATGGGGCTTGTTACCGGTTAGAAGCTCATACGAAGTCTTCTTGAGGAGACGGTGAAGGTAGACCCTGTTGATGGCGTGGCAAGCCGTGTTCACGGCTTCCGACCAAAAACGCTTGGGGGTCTTGAACTCTCCAAGCATCGTCCTCGCCAAGTCTATAAGCGTCCTGTTCTTCCTCTCTACCACACCGTTTTGTTGTGGTGTGTAGGGAGCGGAGAACTCGTGCTTGATCCCTTCCTCCTCAAGGTACTCCTCCACTTGAAGGTTCTTGAACTCGGACCCATTGTCGCTCCTAATCTTTTTCACCTTGAGCTCAAACTCGTTTTGAGCTCTCCTTAGGAAGCGCTTGAGGATCCCTTGGGTTTCAGACTTATCCTGCAAAAAGAACACCCAAGTGAAGCGGGAAAAGTCATCAACAATAACTAAACCATACTTACTTCCTCCTATGCTTAGATAGGCGACGGGTCCGAAGAGGTCCATATGTAGCAGCTCCAGGGGTCTTGATGTGGTCATCACATTTTTGCTGTGATGTGCTCCTCCCACTTGTTTACCTGCTTGACAAGCTGCACAAGGTCTATCTTTTTCGAATTGCACGTTAGTTAAACCTATCACGTGTTCTCCCTTTAGAAGCTTGTGAAGGTTCTTCATTCCCACATGTGCTAAGCGGCGATGCCACAACCAGCCCATGCTAGTCTTAGCAATTAAGCATGCATCTAGACCGGCCTCTTCTTTTGCAAAATCAACTAAGTAAAGTTTGTCGTCTAGTACACCCTTAAAAGCTAGTGAACCATCACACCTTCCAAAAACGGACACATCTACATTAGTGAATAGACAATTATATCCCATAGTGCATAATTGACTAACAGATAACAAATTATATCCAAGAGACTCAACTAAAAACACATTAGAAATAGAGTGCTCATTTGATATTGCAATTTTGCCTAAGCCTTTCACCTTGCCTTGATTCCCATCACCGAATATGATTGAATCTTGGGGATCCTTGTTTTTTACGTAGGAGGTGAACATCTTCTTCTCCCCAGTCATATGGTTTGTGCATCCGCTGTCGATAATCCAGCTTGAACCCTGGATGCATAAACCTACAAGGCAAATTTAGGCTTGGGTCTTAGGTACCCAACTCATGTTGGGTCCTACAAGGTTAGCACAAATATCCTTAGGGACCCAAATGCAAGTTTTGTCTCCCTTGCATTTTGCCCCTAATTTTCTAGCAACTATCTTCCTATCCTTTCTACAAATAGCAAAGGAAGCATTTAAAGCATGATATATTGTAGAGGGTTCATTAACTTTCCTAGGAACATTAACAACATTTCTCCTAGGCATATGAACAACGTATCTCCTCGACATATCTTTACCATGCATATAGGAAGGACTAGAAGTAAACATGGCATGAGGGTCAAAAGCATCATAAGCATTACATCTCCTATAAGACTGTCTTCTATCATGGTACATAAACGCATGGTTCTTTTTAGCACTACTAGCCATAGGGGCCTTCCCTTTCTCCTTGGCGGGGATGGGAGCCTTATGGCTTGTTAAGTTCTTGGCTTCTCTCTTGAAGCCAAGTCCATCCTTAATTGAGGGGTGTCTACCAATAGTGTAGGCATCCCTTGCAAATTTTAACTTATCAAATTCGCTTTTGCTAGTCTTAAGTTGGGCATTAAGACTAGCTACTTCATCACTTAATTTTGCAATAGAAACTATGTGTTCACTACAAGCATCAATGTCAAAATCTTTACACCTATTGCAAATCATAACATGTTCTACACAAGAGTTAGATTTACTTGCTATTTCTAACTTAGCATTCAAACCATCATTTATGCTCCTTAAGCTAGAAATTGTCTCATGGCAAGAGGATAGTTCACAAGAAAGCATTTCATTTCTTTTAACTTCTAAAGCATAAGACTTTTGTGCCTCTACAAATTTGTCATGCTCTTCATATAAAAGGTCCTCTTGTTTTTCTAAGAGTCTATCCTTTTCATTCAGGGCATCAATCAATTCATTAATCTTTTTAGTTCTATCCAATCCCTTGAACAAACTAGAGTAATCTATTTCTTCATCACTAGTTTCATCATCACTAGAAGAATCATAAGTAGTATTGTCTCGAGTACATACCTTCTTCTCCTTTGCCATGAGGCATGTGTGACGCTCGTTTGGGAAGAGGGATGACTTGTTGAAGGCGGTGGCGGCGAGTCCTTCATTTTCGGAGTCGGATGACGAACAATCCGAGTCCCACTCCTTTCCAAGGTGTGCCTCGCCCTTAGCTTTCTTGTTTGCCTTCTTCTTCTCCCTCTTGCTCCCTTGTTCCTGATCACTTTCATTATCGGGACAGTTAGCAATAAAATGACCAATCTTACCGCATTTGAAGCATGAACGCTTCCCTTTTGTCTTGGTCTTGCTTGGCTGTCCCTTGCGACCCTTTAGCGCCGTCTTGAAGCGCTTGATGATGAGGGCCATCTCTTCATCATTGAGCCCGGCCGCCTCAACTTGCGCCACCTTGCTAGGTAGCGCCTCCTTGCTCCTCGTTGCCTTGAGAGCAATGGGTTGAGGCTCATGGGTTGGACCGTTCAACGCGTCGTCCACGTACCTTGCCTCCTTGATCATCATTCGCCCGCTTACGAACTTTCCAAGGACTTCTTCGTGCGACATCTTGGTGTACCTAGGATTTTCACGAATATTGTTCACCAAATGTGGATCAAGTACAGTAAAAGACTTTAGCATTAGGCGGACGACGTCGTGATCCGTCCATCGCGTGCTTCCGTAGCTCCTTATTTTGTCGATAAGGGTCTTGAGCCGCTTGTATGTTTGGGTTGGCTCCTCGCCCCTTATCATTGCGAATCTTCCAAGCTCGCCCTCCACCAACTCCATTTTGGTGAGTAAGGTGACGTCGTTCCCCTCATGAGAGATCTTGAGGGTGTCCCAGATCTGCTTGGCATTGTCCAAGCCGCTCACCTTATGGTACTCGTCCCTGCACAAAGAGGCTAACAACACAGTGGTAGCTTGTGCATTTCTATGAATCTGTTCATTGATAAACATAGGACTATTCGAGCTATCAAATTTCATTCCATTTTCCACAATCTCCCATATGCTTGGATGGAGAGAGAACAGGTGACTACGCATTTTGTGGCTCCAAAATCCGTAGTCCTCTCCATCAAAGTGAGGAGGTTTGCCAATTGGAATGGAGAGCAAATGAGCATTTGTAGTTTGCGGAATACGAGAGTAGTCAAAAGAAAAGTTCGAATTAACCGGTTTCCTTCTCTCGTAGTCGTTGTCGTCGTTGTCCTTTTGGGAAGAAGTGGACTCATCACTGTTGTCGCAGTAGACAATCTCCTTGATGCGCCTTGTCTTCTTCTTCTTCCCATCCTTTCGTTTGTGGCCTGAGCCCGAGTCGGTAGGCTTGTCATCCTTCGGCTCGTTGACGAAGGACTCCTTCTCCTTATCGTTGATCACGATTCCCTTCCCCTTAGGATCCATCTCTTCGGGCGGTTAGTCCCTTTCTTGAAGAGAACGGCTCTGATACCAATTGAGAGCACCTAGAGGGGGGGTGAATAGGTGATTCTATACAACTTTAAACTTAAGCCACGAAAACTTGGTTAGGCGTTAGCACAATAATCGCCAAGTGGCTAGAGAGGAGTCTTAACAAAACACAATAACCACAAGAGATCAATCACAGAGATGGCACAGTGGTTTATCCCGTGGTTCGGCCAAGACCAACGCTTGCCTACTCCACGTTGTGGTGTCCCAACGGACGAGGGTTGCAATCAACCCCTCTCAAGCGGTCCAAAGACCCACTTGAATACCACGGTGTTTTGCTTGCTTTACTTTATCCCGTTTGTGAGGAATCTCCACACTTTGGAGTCTCTCGCCCTTACAAAGATGTTCACAAAGACACACGGAGTAAGGGAGGGATTAGCAACTCACACAAGACACAAAGATCACAGCAAATGCGCACACACAAGACCCAGACTTAAGCTCAAAAGACTAGCACACTAGAACGGAGCTCAAATCACTAGAATGTCGAACAAGTGCGCAAGAATGGAGTGTGAGTGATCAAGAGTGCTCAAGGAATACTTGGGATACTCCTTCATGCGCCTAGGGGTCCCTTTTATAGCCCCAAGGCAGCTAGGAGCCGTTGAGAGCAATCTGGGAAGGCAATTCTTGCCTTCTGTCGCCTGGCGCACCGGACAATCCGGTGCGGATTTCTTTCCTTCTGTGGCGGAGCCAACCGTTGGTGCCTGGGAGCCGTTGGCGCACCGGACACTGTCCGGTGCACACCAGACAGTCCGGTGCCCCCTCCCGACCGTTGGCTCGGCCACGTGTCTTGCGCAGATCGCGCAGCCGACCGTTGGCTCGGCCGACCGTTGGCTCACCGGACAGTCCGGTGCACACCGGATAGTCCGGTGAATTATAGTTGTACGCCGCCGATGAAATCCCGAGAGCAGCGAGTTCGCACGAGCCAGCCTGGCGCACCGGACACTGTCCGGTGCACCACCGGACAGTCCGGTGCTCCCAGACTGAGCAAAGTCTTGGCTGCTCGAGCCAAGACATTTCCAATTGTTCTTTTCCTGTTTCTAGCACTTAGACACAATACATTAGTCTCTAAAACAATGTACTAAGTCTGAGAAACATACCTTTATACTTGATTTGTACTTTGTCCACCATTTGACACTTAGGCACTTGTGTTGGACACTAAATCACCAAAACACTTAGAAATGGCCCAAGGGCACATTTCCCTTTCAAACCCGCACGGTATTGCAGTACACTTAGGCCTTCAATGACCTGTGCTAGTATGCAGGGTATCATGCTAATTCTGACGAGAAGAAGAGAGACTGCTTCTGCAGGGGTCTCAACACCAAGTTACGAGAATGTCTCAACACTGTCCGGGCTGATAGCTTCAATGAGTTAGTCAACTTGGCCATCTCCCAGGAGGACTGTATTGTAGCGCACCAGGCAGAGAAGAAGAGAAAGGCACCAATGGCAGCACCATCCGCTCAGGCCCAGAGGTTCAGGATTGTTTCTCATAATCAGAGCAGGGGATTTCAGCAGCAGGCAGGCAGATGGGTGATCAGGCCACCTCAGCAGCAGCAGCAGCCGGCACCCAACCGCTTTCCAGCTCCCGTCCCAAGGAACAATCAGCCTCCGCAGCAGCAGCAGTTCCGCTAGGGCAACGGGAACAAGTGCTTCACTTGTGGCAATGTGGGCCACTATGCCAAGAACTGCCCCAGAAATCAGCAGAGGCAGATGCCAGCACCAAATCAAGACAAGCGAAGAAAGCAGAAGGTGCAAGTCAGACAAGGGAAGCTCAACTTCACTGCTCTAGAGGAGTTACCTGAGGGAGCGCCCATCATGACTGGTACCTTTTCAGTTTTTAATCAACCTACTTTAATTCTGTTTGATTCTGGTGCATCTCATAGTTTCATTAGCCAGAAATTCAGTGCTAAATGCCAATTGCCCTTCTGTCATACAAAAGGGTCATTCATGATAGCCACACATGGGGGTAAAATTGCAACCAACCAATTAATATGAAGTGTGCCTATCTCCATGGGAAGTAAAATCTTCAAAACCACACTCCTAATTCTGGGATTAGAGGGTATGGACATCATGCTGGGAGCCGACTGGATGACTAATCATCAAGTAGTGATGGATGTAGCTGCCAAAGCTCTGGAGATTCGTTCCCCTACCTCCGAAGACCTGATGTTATATCTACCTAGCCAAGATTCTACCCGATCATGTGCTTTTGCTATGATGGAGTCACCGATGAAGAAGATTCCAGTGGTCTGTGAGTATGCAGATGTATTTCCTGATTAATTGCCAGGAATGCCACCAGACCAGGACATTGAATTTGCCATCAAGTTGCAACCGGGAACGACACCCATTTCCAAGAGGCCTTACCGGATGCCACCCGCTGAGTTGGCAGAATTGAAGAAGCAATTGCAAGAGTTGCTAGACAAGGGATTTATTCACCCAAGTACTTCGTCTTGGGGATGTCTAGCTTTGTTTGTAAAGAAAAAAGATGAAAGCTTGAGGCTGTGGATAGATTACCGCCACCTTAATGTGGTGACTATCAAGAACAAGTATCCATTGCCTTGTATTGATGTTCTTTTCGATCAGTTAGTCGAAGCCAAAGTGTTTTCTAAGATAGACCTTCGCTCCGGCTACCATCAAATCAAGATACGGGCAAGTGATATTCCGAAGACAGCCTTCTCAACCAGATATGGGATGTATGAATTCTTGGTGATGTCTTTCGGGCTGACCAATGCACCAGCATATTTTATGTATCTGATGAATTTGGTTTTCATGCCTGAATTGGACAAATTCGTAGTGGTTTTCATCGATGACATCTTGGTGTACTCAAAGAACGAAGAAGAACATGCCGGGCATTTGCATGTAGTGCTTCAACGTCTGCGAGAGCATCGTCTTTATGCCAAATTGTCAAAATGTGATTTTTGGCTAAAGGAAATCAAGTTCTTGGGTCACACTATCTCTCAGGCAGGCATAGATGTTGATCCTGATAAGGTGCAAGAGGTGATGAACTGGAAGCCACCAATGACTGTCCGTCAGATTCGAAGTTTTCTGGGATTGGCCGGTTATTATCGAAGATCCATTCCGGATTTCTCTCGAATTGCGAAGCCCATAACTGAGCTATTGAAGAAAGAAGTCAAGTTTGTTTGGGGTCAAAAGTGCGAAGATGCCTTCCATGCATTGAGGCAACATCTGACCACAGCACCAGTGTTAGTGCAACCCGACAGCAGCAAGCCATTTGATGTGTATTGTGACGCCTCTAGCACTGGACTAGGTTGTGTCTTGATGCAAGACAACCGAGTCATTGCTTATGCATCAATAGCACTCAGGCCTCATGAGCAAAATTATCCCACTCATGACCTGGAGTTGGCAGCGGTGGTTCATGCATTAAAAATGTGGAGGCACTATTTGATAGGAACCCACTGCAACATCTTCACAGATCATAAGAGCCTTAAGTATATCTTTACTCAGGCTGATCTCAACATGAGGCAGAGAAGATGGCTAGAGCTGATCAAAGATTATGACCTGGAGGTACATTATCACCCAGGGAAGGCCAATGTGGTAGCAGATGCCTTAAGTCGGAAGTTGCAATGTAACTGTGTTATGATGGATTCTCGCATTAACACCTTTTGTGATGAGTTGAGCAAGATGAAGATTGAAGTAATTCCTTCTGGTGCTTTGTCTCACATTTCTGTTGAGCCAGCTTTGCAAGACCAGATCATCATGGCCCAGCTCAGTGACAAGGGAGTGCAGATTATCAAGGAGAATCGCTGTCAGAAGACCGAGAAGTATAAATGTTTCCGCTAAGATGGAAAGGGTATATTATGGTTTGAAAGCAGATTGGTGGTTCCTAAAAATAAAGATCTCAAGAAGAAAATCTTGGATGAGGCCCATCTCTCCAAATTCTCCATGCATCCAGGGAGCACCAAAATGTACCATGATATGAAGCCCTTGTATTAGTGGACCAGAATGAAGAGGGAGATAGCCCGATATGTATTGGAATGTGACACATGTCATAGGATAAAGGCAAGCCACTTGAAATCAGCTGGAGCTTTGCAACCCCTGTTTATACTTTCATGGAAATGGGATGACATCACCATGGATTTCATTGTGGGTCTGCCCAACACCTCCCGTCATCATGATTCGATTTGGGTTATTGTGGACCGACTAACGAAAGTGGCACATTTTCTCCCAGTGCACACCACTGATAAGGCTCAAAAGTATGCGGAGTTGTACATTGACCGGATCGTGTGTTTGCACGAATTGCCCTCGACCATTGTTTCTGACCGAGGAGCCCCGTTTGTTGCTATATTTTTGGAACAACTGCAAAAGTCTTTGGGAACCAAGCTAATCAGAAGTTCAGCTTACCACCCACAGACTGATGGTCAGACCGAGAGGGTAAATCAAATTCTCGAAGATATGTTGAGGGCTTGTGCAATCGATTGTGGCAAGAACTGGGATAAGAACCTCTCTTTGGCAGAGTTTGCTTATAACAACAGTTATCAATCCAGCCTAAAGATGGCACCCTTCGAAGCTCTCTATGGGAGAAGATGCAGAACACCACTCAATTGGTCTCAGCCTAGAGAAAGAGAAGTTTTTGGACCTGACTTAGTGACTGAAGCCGAAAAAAGGTCAAACTAATCAGGAAAAATTTAGAAGCTGCTCAGGCCAGGCAGAAGAGTTACCACGATAAGAGAAGGAAACCTCTCCAGTTCGAGGTGGGAGATTTTGTATATTTGAAGGTATCACCCACCAAGGGAGTGCAGAGGTTTGGAATCAAAGGCAAGTTAGCCCCTCATTACATTGGACCTTATGAGATCATGGAGGGATCTGGACCCGTGGCATACAAGTTGAAGTTACCTCCAAAAATGTCTGCCATCCACAGTGTGTTCCATGTATCTCAGCTGAAGAAGTGTGTTCGATTGCCGACCGAGATCATAGCAGAACCAAAATTGGAGATAGAGTCAGATATATCGTACCAAGAGTACCCTTCCAAGGTTCTGGATTGCAAAGAAAGATCAACTCGGGCTAAATCGATCAAGATGTATAAGATCCAATGGAGTAATCACTCAGAGGAAGAGGCTACTTGGGAGACCGAGGAATTTCTGCATTCCAACTTCCTCGATTGCCTACCTAAGGAAATTGGTACGTATCTATGCCCAACCCCTCCTCCTGCCCTTTGAATCTAAATTTCAGTAATATAATCTTGAAGTGGAAAGAGTAAGTTATAAAACAAAATTCAGAAGGACTTCCTTCTAAAGTTGCAAAGAGAATGCCATTCGAAGAGTAGGTGCCCTAATAAATAAAGCATCCACTCCAAAGTAAGTCTCACCCTTCGCTTCACCCCAGAAGGACTCCAGCCCGAATCTCGGGACGAGATTCCTTTAAGGGGGGAAGGTTGTGACACCCCAGTGTCACTTAGGGTTTCTTCCTTAAGCTAACCCCAAACTATTATCACATGCAATCTCAATGAAGGAATAAACATCAAAAATGAGAACAAAGATTTATATTGAGTCTTCTCAAACTCTCCTTAATCTTTTCATAAATTTCCTAAGGAAAACTCTCAAACCCTAATTAATCCTAAGTGAACAATTTAAGCATAAAGGGTAATTGGAAGAAAATCTTGGGAGAAAAATACAAATTTTGGAGAAAACCAAATTACAAAGTTTTAGTTCACTAATTAACTAACAAAGCATAGTAAGGAAGTTTTGCCATGTGAACTTTTTAAAATCCCCAAAACAGCCCCTAAACTAATGCACTTGGGGGAAATTCAGAAATTCAGAAATCTGAATTTCAGCCCCTTTCCAAAGATCAATCGTGTTCTCTGTTTTTCAAAACTCAAATCAAACAAGTCCAAATATCAAAGTGGCGCCAAATTCCCTTGAACACATCGTGGCAAAGTTTGGAAACCTCTCTCCACCGTTTGACACACCCTTGGCATGGTTTTACCTCGGGACTCAACCTTGTGACACTGCCACCTTTGTGACACAACAACTCTCTATACACTGCCCCAAACCGCTCGACTTCCACACACAAACGACAAAGCTTTGTCGGGGGAGCAAATCTTGCGCAGTGATCATGCCCAAATTCACGAAGATCTTCAACCTATGAGCGCTTGAACTTGGGCAGAAGCAAAAAGCCATGTGTTCGATCGCTTGCCTGACCGGCCGAGCACGAACTGGTCGCGGCAGCGCGCGCCCCGCGCGTGGTCGCCTCGCCCTGCGCGCCTGCGCCGTGCCCTCGCCTATAAATGCCTCCAGAGGCCTTAGCCATTAGCACTTGCACACCCCGAGCGTCGCCAGAGCCAAAGATCACCGGAGCTCGCCGTGAAAAGCGAGCAATGCCGCCCGCCATCTCTGCCCAAGCACGACCATGGTGGCCAGCCTTTTCTTTTGAACCCCGCCTCGCCCTAGCCCCTGGATCGCTTCCCAGTGAAGCCGTGAAGCTTCTCCAAGCTTGAGCTGAGGCATTGCCTCACTGGAGAGGCGGTTTCACCCTCGCCGGACTTCGGTCTTCCGCCGCCGTGTGTGGACCGAGCTAACCAGTAAGTCTTTTTCCAATTCCTTGCACCCACGTTTTCCCTAGCATCCCGTGAAGCTCTCTGACCCGTTCAATTGACCTATCGCGCCGTGAGTAGGCCAGATTCCTCGCCGCCGATGAGCATCTCCGCCCGCGCACGTGGACTGGCCAACTCCGACCATCCCCGACGGCGACCCGCACATCACCGTGATCCTCGAGAACTCCCCTACGTCCTCGACCACCTCACCGGAGCAACCTCGCCGCCGGTAAACCCCTTCGCCTCTTTCTTTCTCCGCGGCCACTGTTCCATTAGGGAGGGACCGCGGGTTCGATTTCCAGAAACCCTAGGGTGTTTTCTGCAGAGCCGTAGACTCTAATGAATAGTGCCCCAGGGACCTGTATGTAATTCATTTAAGATGTTTTGCCAGGGACCCCAGCTCAAAACTGCTTTTCTTTAAACCATTTCTATTTAATCTTTTATTATTCAGCAAAGGACTTAGGAAATTCATAACTTGAGGAATATTTAACCAAAAATTGTCAAACCAATTTTGCTAGATTCAAAATATTATGGACTATCAATTAAAAATACTGAACCCTATGCTTTCTGCTTTAATTTTTTGAGTTTGAAATTAATAACAGAAACTGACCAAACCTTATTTAATTAAAGAAAATTAGTTTTGCTTCTGTGCTGAACTTGAGAAAATTTGTAGATGTTCAAATCCCAATTAGACACTATTTAAAAATACTAGGCACCCCAGCATTGGAAGTTTAAGTATAGTTATCCAATAAAAGCCATTTTTGCCCAAAACTTAAGAAAATTTGAGGAGTATTGGAAAATAATGAACAGTGAATGCAATTATTTTTCTTAGCCTACTTAAGTAACAGAGAACCTAGGAAAAATAAAGATACCCCTAGTCCAGAATGGAATCAAGGTGAAATGTTTTATTTAGCATTATTCCAACTAGAAAACAATAATTGGAATTATAAAAACAAATCCAACATTGTTAATAAAAATCCAGTGGACTTTTAACCACTAGAACCCCACTACAAAAATGATAACCTCCTGAGCCCATCATTTTAAGTAGGGTAAACAAATAAAACATGATATTGGGTCCTATTTGAAATAAATCATGAGCAACCCAAAAATAATACAATAATAGGCAAATAAAATTATACTAGATCAATGATAAGATAAGCCACTAGAGAAAAATGCAAAACCCAATTCGAGGTTGCAAAATAATACCCATTGCCAATGCTTCATGAAAAAGGCCATTTAATCCAAATAATTCCTACCACCTTTCCCTTAAGCAAAAAGTTGTCAAACTTCATAATGATTGCTCTTGCACAAAGACGAAGCTAGGAAAAATCAGAAATTTGTTGTTTGATATTTTCTGAATATAGTGGTAGTAGAAAGCACCCCTTTGGCTAGAAACTTTGGAAAATCATAATAAAATAACAAATAAGTATTAATGGCTAGAAATTTGTGCAAAGTCATGTTATAACATCTAAATGCCAGCAAAAATGAGTCTTAGAGAATAACTCACAGTAAAAAGAAGGTTGTAGTTCAAAACACCCCTCCTGCTCTAATATTTAATAATTTTATCTAGAAAGAACTACTTAGTTTTTAATCCCCAAATTTTGAGACAGATAATTATACACCAGTAAGAAGCCACTGTAATATTTATTAATATAACTTGTAGTTCAAACCCACCTTAAAAGCATAAAGGAAATAAGAAGAAAGGAAAATAATAAACCTCGCTTCAATGAGTTCAACTAGAAATCTTATTAAATTCTCACTAAGACATTAAAAGGAAATCAGTGGAACACCAAAATAGACTTACCACTTAGTTTAACCAAGCTTAGCCTTAAATTACTAAGTATACCCCTAAGGGATCTTCAAATAACAAGATTAAGCCCTACCTTATTAAAATGATCCTTCACCATCCAAGTCTAATTGCCAAAATTTCATATCATACCATGCATGTATCTTACTCATTGCATTCATTAGATTGCAATCTCGCTGACGGAGAGTACGTGCTCATCCCCGAGCAAGGAGCTGTCCATGAGGAAGACCAGGAGCAAGCCCCCGAGACTGCCACTGAGGATCTCCCCGCAGCCCCAGCATTTGAAAGCAAGCCCCGGTTTATGCATAACCATATTTATATATGCTACTTTACTACACTTAATTTTTGTAGGCTTGTAATGTGCACTTAAGTGTAGGAGTTGCTTGAAACATGTAGTTGCATGAACTTAGGATTCCTTTTTGAGACGAATACTAGTATGCTAGGTCGAGTAGCTGCTATGCTAATCAGGATCTCGGTAGAAGTCGAGTGATTTTTCTAGCACTCGCGCGAGGTCAAGAATTGATTCTATTCATCTTAATAACGGGATCTATGATGGTCTATAGACTTGGATCCAGGGAGGATGCCTTGTCCATGAGACGGGAAAAGGAATTAAGGATTAATGTGTGGATACCTGAGTCAAGCGTTTGAACGTACTAAACACATGTCGGGAAATATGGTAACCGGTAAACCTAGTACCTGAGTGAAGCCGGGCGTGGACTTTTCCCCTCACTCGTCCTGAGACTGGGTCTCCCATGCTAGCTATGGTGGGTACAAGTGTGGTCACTGCACGGCAGCAGCCGGGGTCTGTGGAGCATTGTATGCCAAGGCGGTGAGCCCTGGCCGCGAACAGGGAATCGATGGGGACGGTTGACATGTGTGGGGACGGAGTGCCCTGACATGTCGTGTGTTTAGGTTTACCTTGCAAGGATAAAAACTCGATTCGAATCGTCTGCTTCTCGCAGCTAATGAGACTGCTTGACCCCTTGTACTACATTGAGTAAGAAGTGAAATGAGGTTTACATGAGATAACTTGTTGTTTGCACTAAATGCTTGTTACCATGTATGCTTAGAAGGAGCAAACCTAGCTAAGTTAATAGTACTAGAAATGGAAAAGCTAAAATTGTTTTTAGAATCAGCTAGTGCTTTTGGCAAACCAAACCCCTCAGCCAAACAGCTGCATGGTCTAGAGGTAGAGGAGTAGTTCCCTCACACCGGGTAAGTCTAGCTGAGTATTAGTATACTCAGCATTGCTTGTGGCATAATTTTTGCAGGTACGCTTCAGGATATGGGTCATGGTGTGACCTGGCCTATAACCCTGCCACCGGATTGGACGGTTGAGTGGGATGCTGCTCCAGCAGGAGAGGAGCAAGAGGAGTAGTGGGCTAGGCCTTGCCCGATTCCTCGCTACCGACGATATCAATTATCCGCTGCATTTTATTTTGTGAACTTTTATTAGCTACTTGAAAAACTCCGATCTATGTAATAATTCAGTACTTTAATTGGAGGTCTTCCTGCTTTGTTGTATTTCTTCTGTGACTCACCTTCGTGTGAGATTGTGGTATTTGGTCCTGGTTAAGTGGTTATATCAGACTATATCTGAGGGACTGGCGGGTTATTCCGATTTAAGTGTGTTACGACCCCTTAGGCGTGACTTAGGCACTTAAGCTAGAATAATTCGGGTGGTTCTGCCACAAATTGGGTCTACTAACAAATCTACTTGTGAAGAGTTTAGTAGGATCATGATTCAAAAATTCGAGATGTCTATAATGGGGGAGTTGAAGTATTTTTTAGGATTTAAAGTCAAGGAACTCCAAGAGGGCACCTTCATCAGCCAAACGAAGTACATTCAAGACATACTCACCAAGTTTGGGATGAAGGATGCCAAGCCCATCAAGACACCCATGGGAACCAATGGGCATCTCGACCTCGACACGGGAGGTAAATTCGTAGATCAAAAGGTATACCGGTCGATGATAGGATCTTTACTCTATTTATGTGCATCTCGACCGGACATTATGCTTTCCGTATGCATGTGTGCAAGATTCCAAGGCGATCCTAAGGAAGTTCACCTTAGGGCCGTAAAACTAATCTTGAGATATTTAGTTCAAACACCTAAGTTTGGCCTTTGGTACCCCAAGGAATCCACTTTTGATTTAACTGGATATTCAGATGCTCATTGGGCAGCATGTAAGATTGATAGAAAGAGCACATCAGGGACTTGCCAGTTCTTAGGAAGATCCTTGGTGTCTTGGGCTTCAAAGAAACAAAATTTTGTAGCTCTTTCTATCGCCGAAGCCGAGTACATTGCCGCAGGCCATTGTTGTGCGCAATTGCTTTGGATGAGGCAAACCCTTAGGGACTATGGTTACAAATTAACCAAAGTCCCTCTCCTATGTGATAATGAGAGTGCAATCCGCATGGCGGATAATCCCGTTGAGCACAGCCGCACTCAGCACATAGCCATTCGGTATCACTTTTTGAGGGATCACCAACAAAGGGGGGATATCGAGATTGCTTATGTTAGCACCAAAGAACAATTAGCCGATATATTTACCAAACCACTAGATGAGAAAACCTTTACCAAATTTAGGCATGAGCTAAACATTCTTGATTCTAGGAACTTTGATTGATACCTTGCACACATAGCTCATTTATATACCTTTAATCATATCTCTTTCATGTGCTATGACTAATGTGTTTTCAAGTGTATATTATGCTAAGTCATAGATTGAAAGGGAAATGGAGTTCTTCGGCGAAGACAAGGCTTCCACTCCACTCCATCGAATTATTCATCCTTCGTCGTCACTCCGCACCGCTCTCCAATTTGGTATAATCTTCACTCATTTATTGTTTACCAAAGGGGGAGAGAGTTTGAATAAGGGCTTATATTTCACTCACAAAGTATCCATTTTTGGCGATTCATGCCAAAGGGGGAGAAAGTATTAGCCCAAAGCAAAAGCACCGCACCACCACCAATTTCAAAAAATGTAGTCTTTCAATTTGTATTAAAGAAGTTTTTCAAATGGTATCTTATTTTCGATATAATTTCAAATTGGTATGACCTCTTTCAAAATTAATATCTAAAACCCTCTTGATCACTAAGAGGAGAATTTCATTGAGGGGGAGTTTTGTTTAGTCAAAGGAAAAGCATTTGAAACAGAGGGAGAAAATTTCACATCTTGAAAATGCTTCTCGAAATCTTATTCATTTACCTTTGACTATTTGCAAAAGACTTTGAAAAGAATTTCTAAAAGATTTTTGCAAAAACAAAACAAGTGGTGCAAGCGTGGTCCAAAATGTTAAATTAGAAGAAAGCATCCATGCATATCTTATGAAATGAAAATTGGTTTGATTCCAAGCAACCTTTGCACTTACATTATGCAAACTAGTTCAATTCTGCACTTATATATTTGGTTTGGTTTGTGTTGGCATCAATCACCAAAAAGGGGGAGATTGAAAGGGAAATAGGCTCACACCTTTTCCTAAATGATTTTGGTGGTTGAATTGCCCAACACAAATAATTGGACTAACTAGTTTGCTCTAGATTATAAGTTCTACAGGTGCCAAAGGTTCAACACAAACTAATAAAAAGTCCAAGAAAGGGTTCAAATAAAAAGAGAAAAAGACAACCAAAGGCAGCCCTGGTATGGCTCACCGGACTGTCCGGTGCACCAGGGAGATCAACTCCGAACTTGCCACCTTCGGGTTTCTGGGATTGCCTCTCCGCTATAATTCACCAGACTGTTCGGTGTAGCACCGGACTGTCCGGTGTGCCAAGCGGAGTAACGGCTACAGCGCCAATGGACGTCTGCAAAAGGTGAACAGTGAGCTACAGTGCGCGGGCTGCGCGCGCAGAACTCAGAGCAGGCGCAGAAGGCGCACCGGACAGTGAAAAGTGATTGTCCGGTGCACCACCGGACTGTCCGGTGGCCCCACAAGTCAGAGCTCCAACGGTCGAACCCTAACGGTTGGGTGACGTGGCTGGCACACTGGACAGTGTCCGGTGGCGCACCGGACTGTCCGGTGCACCATTCGACATCATCCCCTTCCAACGACCACTTTGGTGGTTGGGGCTATAAATACCCCCCAACCACCACACCTCAAGGCATCCAAGTTTTCAGCCAACACATTCAATACAAGAGCTAGTGCATTCAATACAAGACACAAATAGAGTGAATCAAAATCTCTCCAAGTCCCAATTCCACCCAACGCAATAGTGACTAGAAGAGAGAGTTTTGCCGTGTTCATTTGAGCTCTTGCGCTTGGATCGCTTTTCTTGTTCCTCTTTCTTGTTCTCAACTCAATTGTAATGAAAGCAAGAGACACCAAGTTGTGGTGGTTCTTGTAGTGGACTAAGTGTCCCATTTGATTGAAGAGAAAAGCTCACTCGGTCTAGGTGACCGTTTGAGAGAAGGAAAGGGTTGAAAGAGACCCGGTCTTCGTGACCACCTCAACGGGGAGTAGGTTTACAAGAACCGAACCTCGGTAAAACAAATCACCGTGTCATCCGTTCTTATTTGCTTGTGATTTGTTTTCGCCCTCTCTTTCGGACTCGATTATATTTCTAACGCTAACCCCGGCTTGTAGTTGTGCTTAAACTCTATAAATTTCATATTTGCCTATTCACCCCCCTCTAGGCGACATTCACCCCCTAAGTTAGCTTCGGCACGTCTGCCGTTTCAATGTGTCTAGGCTGATGTGTCAAAATTTAACCTTTTTGACTTCGACGTGCTAGAAGTCGCCAAGGTAGCAGCTTTTCTTTTCTTTCCTTGCTTCCGCGAAGGATAACAGTAGTCTTGATATACAAAACCGATGACATCGAATACCCTGTTCAGCCTCTTTTTGCCCCGAGCTCTGAAGGCAGTTGTGCTCCAAGCAATTCATCACTAGTCGCTTCAATGGCATCTAGCCAGTCATTATTCGGCTCATCAAATTGGCTCCTGTACCTGAAGGTGTACTTCAGGTAGACTAAACCACCTTGGCTAGAGCCAGCAGCAGCCTCCGTCAGCATTTCTCATCCATTTGCAAGTGACCACACTCTGTAAGAAATGTTCTCCTGGACTAAATCTCTTGTGCCTATTTAAGTACACACTGTATTGAAGGCCGCCTGGCATACTTGTAAATCATTCCCAAGGGCAGTGGCTGGCCTTCTATTGCCAAAGCGAGACCATATAGGACGTTGCATAATCCCTCTCACATCCTCCCTTTGATTTAGGTCATTCTTCACGTAAAACCATTCCTGCATCCAGGAGCCTGGCCACCTCTTCCAAAATGTGGGAACTGGTTAGCTCGCTTAAGACCGAGGCACTAAACCGTAACAACCAAAGTTGTTGTGGTATTGCTCCTTTCCGGTAGCCTTCGTCTCATAAGACAACTAATGAATGTTACAAAAGCATCTTGCATCTGGTTCTAGTCCTTGGCTCCTCATGGCCCATATAAAGATCCCCACTTCGATGATAGCTTCGGGAGTAAGTTGATGAAGGTAAATTTCGAAGGTTTTTAGAACTTTGACCAGCAATTTATCTAGAGGGAACAGAAGTCCCGCTTTCATGAAGCTTCTGTAAACTACCACTTCGTCAGCTTCGAGAAGAGGAACATTGTTTTCTCCTCTGGCCCTTACGATTGAGATATCACGAAAATACCTCCTCGTCATTGCATCGATCTGCCCTTGTTTAATAGTTGATTTTCTGAAGACAACATGACTTGGTCTCCATGGCCGATCTTCAGCATCTTCATTTCCACTTTCCACATCGAAGCTTTCACTATAGCTAGAGTTTTCAGAAATCCCAGCTAACATCTCATTGGCGATCTTCTCCACATTGGTTTTTCCCATGGCTTTGGAAAACCCGGCCAGCGCTGGATCAACGATCTTCTTCTCATCAGCCATTTTTGCAATGGTTGCTAGAATGCCGAAGCTCAGAAACCAATCGAACTCGACGAAGTAAGGAAGGTTAAAATGGCAAACACAATGCAAGTAGCTCAAATAGCACGAAAAATACTCACAACACAGGTTTCTTTTTATACCTAGAGCTTTACAGATTGGTGGGTCCCGCAGGTCAGTGTAATTCGCTATTCTAGCGAAGGGAAGGTGTTTTTTTGGACCTTCGGCTAAAGGCCTTCGTTCACGTCGCAGTCTAAATTTGTTGCAAAGAAACAAATCAATACTGCGAGGGGCTACTGTTGGGGGCCTTCTCCTTCCGAAGGTCCTCAAAAACATAATTAATCATTTGTTTTTAGCATAAGCTATTACAAGAAACTTCGTCTTCAAGATACAAGCTTCTCCCTTATGACGAAGGCACACAAGATGAAGACAGATCCAAAGAGGATAAGAGTAAACGCCGAAGCTATCACCAGATGGACAGCTTCGACTCGCAATGAAGATGATGAACAATGATGATTATCGAAAGAGGAACAGACTACTTAGTCCTTAATAACTTGTATTACGATCATGTGTAAATGTTGAGGACATAAATGTACTTTTGCTCGGGCTGCGTCCCATACCTATAAATAGATGAACAGTACCACTGTACTATTCATGATGATTTGTAATCGCTCTCCCGCATTCACGCCTTCAAACAAGCCGAAGGTACCAGTGTAGTATTAATACCATTGCATATTCATTTATGTCTTATGGAATACAAATATAAATGAATTAATAAGATCTAATATTCATCTTTGTCCCTTCGTACTCTTATTTGTGTATCATATAATGAAGGCAAATCTCTCTTGATCTTCGTGTGATGGTTATTATCTTCATGTGGATATAATACTTCGGAAGACGAGGATCCTTAATATTTAATAATTGTGTTACCTTGTTCTTGATTCATAGCATTTGAGAACAAGTGATCAACAACGGCCGATCTTCAACTTCCTCATTCCCGCTCTCTACATCAAAACTCTTGGTGTCGCTGGAATTCTCAAACAACCCAGCCAGCATCTCATTGGTGATTTTTCTATATTGGTCTTCTCCATAGCTTCGTAAAAACTAGTCAGCGCAAGGTCAGTGATCTTCTTCTCCTCAGCCATTTAGACGATGGTTGCGTGGATGCCAAAGCTCAAAAGTCAATCGAGCTCAAGAAAGCAAAGAAACTCAAAATGGCAAACACAGCGCAACCAGCTAGATTGCACGAAAAATACTCAAGACACAAGCTTCTATATATATACTCAGAACCCCATAGTTCGGTGGGTCCCACAATTTAGAGTGATTCTCTATTCTAGCGAAGGGAAGATGTTTTTTCGGACCCTTGGCTAAAGGCCTTCGTTCATGTCACAGTCTAAATTTGTTACAGAGAAACAAATCAATACTGCGAGGGGCTAATGTTGGGGGCCTTCCTCTTCCGAAGGTCCTCAAAAACGTGACTGACCATATGTTTTCAGTATGACATGGATTATTATAGGGGGTTTCAGCTTCGGGATGAAGATCTTCTCTTATGACAGGACGAAGATGTAGCTCGAAAGTGATAGGAATGGACGACGAAGCTATAGCTGAAGAGCTTCGACTTAATGTGATGACGAAGACCAAGTATGATGATGACCGAAAAGGGACAAAGAATACTCAGTCCTTAATGATTCATGTTATAATTATAGATGAATGCCAGGGGCATGAATGTAATTTCTCCTAGGTTGTGTCCCGTGCCTATAAATAGATGAACAATAACACTATATTGTTCACGCTGGTTGGTAATCACTCTCTCGCGTCTTCACCTTCGAGCAAGCCGGAGGTATCAATGTAATAATAATACTGTTAATATTCATATATGTTTTATGGAATGCAAATATAAATGAATTAATGAGATGCAGCTATTGTCTTTATCCTTACGCATTCTTATTCAATTTTTAATGATGAAGGTATGTCCTTCTTGACCTTCGTCTAATGAGCATTATACCCATGTGGAGATAATGCTTCGGAAGATGAAGGTCCGTAATAATTAACAATTGTGTTGCCTTGTTCTTGACCTACAACATTTGAGAACAAGTGACCAATAGCAGCCAACCTTCTCAAGGAGTGACACAGCTCTAAGGGCGCCGACGAAGGCACAGAAGTCTCCCCTATCACTGAGAATCTCCTCAAAAGCTTCGGCTTAGTCGCCAATCCACCGAATAACTCCATCAGGATCCAGCATGTTCAAGACCGAAGGCCCCAAAGATCTAGCCACGCAAGCTAAGAGCTCAAGGTCGACGCCCGCGCGAAGGCTCAAGCACTATCTTCGCCTCGGTGAACCGGAGCGAAGACCATTAAAGACTTCAAAGCTCGGACGATCAAGACCTCAAAGACCATACGTTGTGACCTTCCTCGATGTAAAAAGGGGCCCATGTACAATCCGGCCCATATTGTAGGGTCCTGCCCATAGGCCGCCGCACTGGCAGGGCTAGTAGAGCGTTGGCACACGTCTGTAATTAAGTATGATGTAATGACCCGCCATAACCCCAGGGGGTAATATTCTGGGGATAAACTAGGTAACTGAGGGCCTAATTGTCCTTGGTGAGGCCGGGTAGTCCCTCAGTTACCTATAAATAACCCCGCACTGTGCCATTGCGGGGGACGGAGAAAAACATTGTTGCCCTAACACTTTGTGTTTACTACATCAAACCATTTTCCATTTTCTCATCGTTTGAACTTGTTGTCCACGGATTAGCGAGTTCCAACAGGACACATCTAGATAGGTACGTCTCACGTGCGTCGAGCACATGAAACGAACAAAACGGGTGACACATATGGTACGCTACTAACAAATAAAATAACACATGTTACAAATAAAATGTAAACTTTTAAAACAAAACTATTAACCAACAAACTTTTAAAAATACAACAACAGATGTACTAAAAATACTTTAACACAATTCTAAAACTAAACAATAATGGATGTCAATATGAAATTACAGTTAAACTAAACATATAGTTCATTTAATATCAATTTCATTTTTCAATGTAGACAATTCATCATGTGATTATGCTAAAATTAAACAAACAATTAAAAAGAACTTCACCCAATAACTAATTACACATACTACTAATCACTAATTTCAGTGGCTAATATAAAATTCGTCGTCAAAAATAATCCTAAAAATCAAATAAAAAACCTTCACTCGCGGTGTCCACGCGGGAGGGAGCGGCGATGCGAAGCTGGGGGAGTGGGCGACGAACCGACATCCGATACGTGGGCGGCGAGGCGAGCTGGGCCTCGCCAAGAGGCGGAGGGCGGCGGTCTGGCCGCTCTGCTGGGAGAGGCCAGGGGGAGGGGGAGGGGGAGGGGAGGGGCGCTTGGCGAGGGTCCGTCGCTGGGAGAGGCAGCGCGGCGGAGTCTGATGAGGGGCCAACGTTGGGAGAGGCGACAACTAGTTTCTGAGTGCACGCGAGTGTAAGAAAGGAAGGAGAGAGAGAAAGAGTCGGGCCTAGTGTCTTAAGGCCCTTAATTTCAGCGACCTCTGCGGAACCCCAAAAATTTACACTGTTGGGGGCCTTCCTTTTCCGAAGGTCCTCAAAAACGTGACTAACCATATGTTTTCAGTGTAACATGGACTGTTACAGGAGGCTTCGGCTTTGGGATGAAGGTTCTCTTTCTGGTGAAAGCATGTGTGATATGAAGATACAACCCGGAGGCAGAACGGGCGGACACTAAAGATGTGGTTAAAGGGGCTTCGGCTTAGTATGATGACGAAGGTGGAAGACGAAACCGACCTAAAGGGGAAAAGACTACTTAGCCCTTGATAGTTTGCTTTATGATTAAGAGTGAATGTCAGGGACATGGATGTAATTTTTTCTGGGCTGCGTCCCGTGCCTATAAATAGATGAACAGTAACACCGTACTGTTCAGGCTGGATTGTAATCACTCTTGCGTCATTCTCACATTTTCACATGTAAATTGGTTTGGGCAAAGTACCTCAAACTTGGAATTCAAGGTCCTAAACAAGTGCCAACCATCTTGGATATCATGCCCTAGCTTGCCATGCACATCTAAGAGGGGAATTTCCCAAAACCCTATAGCAAACCCCTCTTGGGCCATTGGAACCCTCTTTGAAGCTAGGATCAAAAGGTCATGTAAACCTTATGATCATGGCTTGGGCCAAATATAAAAGTTGTAGTATGCTTCATAACCTACAAATGGTAGTAAGAAAATAACCCCAAATAGAATTCAGAAAAGCCCCAAAAAGTTCACCCAAGGTTGAGCACAAGAGAAAATTCAGACATTGCCTAAGTCTAAAAGCTAACCCTTGGACAAAGATCCCACATGTTCACCTTAATCCAAAATTCAAAACACTTCGACCCAATTGACAAAGTGGCGCCAAATTAACCCTAGAATGCCCTGGAAAGAGGTGACACCTACCCTAGGGCGTTTGACATGACTTGGCACCATTTTTGTCTCGTTTTGGACATGTCTGACACAGCCGACTTCCCACCCTCATATCTCTCTAACCCGACCACATCTACTCTTGGAACTCACATGAACGAGCCACATGTTCGACGCGCTCTGAGCTCGTCAGAGCACGACCGCGCGCGCCCCCGCGTGCCCCGCGTCGCGCCAAACGGCCAGCCGACGCCATGGCCCGCGCCCGCGCCTATAAAGCCCCCCCAAGGCGTTGACCACACTCTTCCGCGCACGCTCAAACCTCACCGAAGCTCAGCTCACCGCCGTTTGCCCGTGCGCGACGTGTCCGCGGCCACCCAAACCACTGCCGTCGTAGACTGGCCAGCCCAGCCCTTCCCAACCCTGTCCAACCCTCTGAGACGAGTGTGCACGCCCCAGTGAAGCTCCCAGAGCAAGGAATCGAAGCCTGCTTCGCCGGAGAGGCCAGTCCACGGTCACCGGAGTTCACAACCCCGCCGGAGTACGTGGACCGGGTAATCCACTCAACCATTTTCCGATTCCTTGTACACACGACCTCTACGTTACCCCGTGAAGCTCACCGTGCCCTTGGATTGAACCAGATCGCCGTGATTTGGCCGGTACACTCGCCACCGACGAGAACACCCGCCTGCGCACGTGGACCGAGCGATTCCGGCCATCCCCGCCGTCGAGTCGCACCTCGCTGTGACCGCTAGAGCCTCCCCGAGCCAACCCTGCCCTTCGCCGGGCCTATCTCGCCGCCGGTAAGCCGCGCCACCCTTTTCTTTCCCGCGGGTACTGTTTGCATTGGGGGAAGGACCTCGAGGAAGAAGAAGGAAAGGTCAGGAGGCTTTTTGAACTGTCAGCGACCCAGGGGAATAGTGGCGCAGGGGTTGATTTGTGCGAGTTGATTTAGTTTAAACCCAGGGACCTCGGTGTAAACTGTTTTTCCAGGAAACTCCTATTAAATCTGTTTTAAAATTGAACAGAAACTTTAAAAAATTCATAACTTCTGTTTAGTTCATCCAAATTTGGTCAAACCAATTTTGCCAGACTTTAAATAATGTAAACTACTTAAGAAAAATATAAAAACCCCTATGTACTACAGAAAACTGTAGGGTTCTAATTTAATTATTGTTTTGGCCATAAGCTAAATAATAGGGCAAAAATTAGTTGCACTATTTGACTAGGGTTAGAAAAATTTGGAGAAGTTTATATCCACCTACAGACCTAATTAAAAATGTTGAATCTCTCCGTCCACTCCATTAAGTTAGTTTTTACCCTTTATTTTATAATATGCTTAAGGATAAGAAAAATAGAAAAGGTGATTTAAATAATGAACCAGAGGGCACCCCTATTTTTTTAAGTTACTTATCCAATGTGGTTCACTAGAAAAATCTATCCTACCCTGGTTTAGTATAAAATAAGTAGGATACCTTTTATTTGAATAAAACAAGGATAACTTAGAAAAACCCTAAAAAATAACCCCAAGGTGAAAACACCCCCACCCTTGAGATAGTTAATGTTTTGTTATTAAGAACTTAGGAAAAATATGAAATATGCTGTTTGACATTTTTCAGATAACAATGTAGTAGAAAGTGCCTTTTAGGCATTAAACTTTAGAAAATCATAACTAAATAACCACCCTTTAGCTTTCTGTGATTTTTGGCACAGAAGCCTATTGTTACTGTTAGATGCCAACAAAAATAACCTTTAGGACAGAACCCACCTCTAATTAAGAGTTGTATTACAAAGTGGCCCATTTACCCAATTTTTATTATTTTTGTCTTAAGCATAGCCTTTTTATTTTTTTGAACCTCAACTTCCTAGAAGGGGCTATAGTGACCAATGGCAACCCACTGTGATTTTTACAGAATTTTTTGGAGAAAATTAAGCTACTGTTGTAGTTCAAACCCCCACTAGATTTCATAAATAGAAGTTAAAGAAAGGAAAATGAATAATGGAAATTAGTGCCATCCTAAAAACTCTTAATAACTTGTCCACTGAAGTATATACAAAGGCCATACTAATTCCCCATGTTTATCCTCCACAAAAATCTAAGCCTAAAAGTGATAAGCATAACCCACTAAAAACCCCGCATGACCGAGAAACCCTAAGTTACTCCTTAACTTAGTTTTCTTTTTGGCATAAGGTTATTAAATCCTGCATAATCATAACATACATGTTCATTGCATTCGATAGACTGTAATCTAGCTGACGGAGAGTACGTCCTCGTGCCGGAGCAAGGAGCTGCTCAGGAGGTAGCCCTAGATCCAGCACCAGAGCCTGCACTAGAGGATCTGTCTGCCACTACTTTGGAAGGCAAGCCCCGGTTTATGCATAACCTGTTATTTATGCTATTTTACTTCACTTAATGATTGTAGGATTGATTGTGCACTTAGGTGTAGGAATTGTTTGAAACCCTAGTTGCATGATCTCAGGAATCCTTTTTGAGATGGATACTAGTATGCTAGGTCGAGTAGTTGCTTTAATTAATTAGGATCTCGGTAGAAGACGAGTGATTTTTCCTAGCACTCGTGCGAGATCAGGATATGGTTGTACCCACTTTATATATCATATTGATAGTTGGTTGGTGGACATGGATCCATGGGGATGCGTGGTCTACGAGGTGAAATTGGAATAAGGATTAACGTGCGGATACCTGTGTCAAGCGATTGAACGTACTAAGCACATGCCGAGAAATATGGTAAATCGGTAAGCCTAGTACCTGAGTGAACCTGGCAGTGGACATATCCCCTCACGCGACCTGAGACGTGGTCTCCCATTCCGGTTATGGTGGGTACAAGTGCGGTCACTGCACGATGGCAGTCGGGGTCAGTGAGGCATTGTACGCCAAGGCGATGAGCCCTGATCTGCTGACGGGGAATCGATGGGGACGGTTGATGTGTGTGGGGACGGAGTGTCCCTGCATGTCGTGTGTTTAGGTTTACCTTGCAAGGATAAAAACTCGAGTCGAATCGTCTGCTTCTCGCAGCTAATGAGACTGCTTGATCCATTGTACTGCATTGAGTAACAAGTGGAAATATGATTAGTTGATATAAGATGTTGATTGCTAATAATGTTTGCTACCATGTATGAGCAGATAGTACACATTTAGCCTTAAGAGAGTCACACTTAAATTGACAAAGTTAAAACTTGACTTAGAAACTCAGCTAGTGCTTTTGGCAACCAAACCCCACAGCCAAACAGCTGCATGTCTAGAGGTAGAGGAGTAGACTCCTCACACCGGGTAAGTCTAGCTGAGTATTAATATACTCAGCCTTGCTTGTGGCATAATTTTTACAGGTTCTCTGGAGGATATGGTTGCTGGAGTGACTTGGCCGTCCATCTTGCCACCGGGTTGGACTGTCGAGTGGGACCCCGCCTCGGCTGAGGAGGAGCATGAGGAGTGATGGGACAGGCTTCCCCATCTCTCTGTTTATTTACCGTTAGTTTTATTCCGCTGCACTTCGAACCATGATGACTCCTTTTGCAAAACTCTAATGATGATGTAATAATTTAATACTCTTTAATGCATGGTTTTATGCTTTATTGTATTTGTTCTGTGACTCACCATCGAGTGAGAATGTGGTACTTGATCCTGTCAGTGGCCGTGTCGGACTAGATCCGAGGGATTGACGGGTTATTCCCATTTAAGTGTGGTCCAGCCTCTAAGGCGGGACTTAGGCACTTAAGTTGGAATAATTCGGGCAGTTCCGCCACAGCTGGTATCGGAGCTTGTACCACCACAGAGGAATCAATAAAATATAAATACCATCTTTTCCAAAGTAAAACTTGATAGAAACAATGTTGGATAGATAGTAGGACGAGCAGGATAGACCTAGGGCGTGAAGCCTTAGGGTGATAGAAGGGTAGCTAGGTGGCTAAGTAATTAGGCCCTATAGGCCACCTTACGGGATGAGAATTCTTCCCTATCCCCTTATATTGGTGAGGTCGTTCAGGACGAGCATGCATGCATTACTAAATTAAACAAATGGATAATTGAGTAAAGACTTAAAAAACAAGATGACAACCAACTAAGTCATCAGTACCATTTTATTTAACTAGAGAAAGGTTGAGTTTTATTTTCTTGTTCTTTTTTTTTACTTACGCTTAACCGTACACAGATGACTTCCCACGGATCCTCAGAGGACGGAAATGCACTATCCCACACTGAGGGGCTTGCACGAGAGGGCTTTCCCCGCATTTTGTGGGAGGTACTTCAGGGGGCCGGATACACGACACCTCCTCAGTACGCGGTGCAGCAGTTCGAGAAGCACCGAGTGCCCCGCTGTAGGGTGAGGATGACCTTGGAGCCTCATCCCCTGCAGCCAGGCTGGCGCTCGCTGGACTCTGAGTCTTTTGGATACCGAGCTGAGGACACGATCGAGACGATCGCTCTGCACGGGTTGACCACTTTCTGCGGATTCCATCCTTTGGAGCTGGCTACCCACCCCATTGGCTTGTTCCCCGTCGAAAGGGAGGACGACCCAATGTGGAAGGATCAGGTGGAGCATGCCAAGGATATCTGGGCCATCTACCCAGGACAGACTGCGCACTTGACCGTACGGTGTATGAATGCTCTGTACCGTCTGCAAGTGATGCGCGGTGAGGCGATGCCCCATCTAATGGCACTGTTGGAGGCCACAAAGATCACTCTGGACAACAGAGAGGAACTCGTGGTTGATTTGTCCACTGAAATGGTGGAAAAGGACTTGCAGGTGGAGCAGCTATCCACTGATATCCAAGTGTTGGAGGAATTGGTGGGCACCAGGGAGAACACCATCGAGGTTCTCGAGGTTCAGCTCATTAACACCCAGCAGCAACTTGTCGAGGCTAATGAGCACTTGGATATGCATCACCAGGAGATCCAGGACATGGAGGCTAACAAGGACGTCGACATCGAGGCAGGAGAGGAGCCTGCCTCTAGTGTGGACACTGCTGGCTCAGGGAGACCACCTTCCCCCGAGTCGAGTGTTGCCTCGTTCGCTCATTAGGTGTCCGGGATAAGTTAGACGTTGGTGATGGTAGGACTCCTCGCAGCTAGCTTAGCTTTTGCACCCTTGGGGTACTAGGCTAGATAGAGATGAGGCTTTTTGGGACAGATGATGTAACCGTGATAAACTCTCTTGGAAGCATGATTGATGGATGCTGTTATCAGTTTTAAATTTGGAAGGAAAAAAATTATGCCTTTTTGAATCCTTTTTGTTTAAGTTGGAATCTATCATTTTGCTTTTGACTCTTTTCGCCGCGATTAAACCTTGAACTTGGAGATATGGTGTTAAGTATATATGTGGTTTTTCAGATGGCCGGGAGGCAGCGTCGTGGCCAGAATGAGCGCGTTCCTCCACCACCGCCACCGCCCCCCACTCTACAGGAGCTAATGGCTCAGCAGAATGAGATCTTGAGGCAGATAGCTCAGCGTCAGCCGCCACCTCAGCACTATGGTGGCAGAGACCATCAGCGTCACCCCGCGGCAGCTACCTACTAGGAGTTCCTCAGTACCCAGCCACCATTGTTCACAAGGGCAAAGGACCCACTTGATGCAGATGTGTGGTTGCGAGTGGTGGAATCCAAATTCCCACTGCTCCATGGAGCTTGCTCAGAGGTCACTAAAGTCAGGTTCGCCACCCAGCAGCTTCGCGGACCCGCAAGGACTTGGTGGGACCATTTTCTTGCCATGCAGCCTGAGGATCGAGAGGTGGAATGGAGGGAGTTCAAGGCAGCTTTCAGGGGACACCACATACCATCCGGGATTATGGACCGAAAGCTCAATGAGTTTCTGGCACTCACTCAGGGCAACATGACAGTGTTGCAGTATGCCCAGGCTTTTAATGACTTGTGCCAGTATGCTAGATATCACGCGGATACGGATGAGAAGAAGAGAGACAGGTTCAGGAGGGGGCTCAGCACTAAGCTCCGTGACCATCTCAACACTTCAGGGCCAACAGTTACAATGAGTTGGTTAACATGGCTATCTCCCAGGAGGATTGTATCACAGCTCGTCAGGCAGAAAAGAAGAGGAAGACCCCTGTGGCAGGACCCTCAGCTCAGCCACAGCGCTTCAGGATTGTGTCCGACACACAGAACAGGGGACCCCAGCAGCAGCAGGGGCGATGGGTGATCCGACCACAGCAGCAGCAGCAGGCACCCAACCGCACCCAGTTTCCAGCTCAGAGGAACAATCAGCAGCAGCAGTACCGCCAGACAAATGATAACAAGTGTTTCACGTGTGGCAACACCGGGCACTATGCCAAGAATTGCCCCAGGAACCAGCAGAGGCAGGGGCAGAATGTTAATCAGAATCAAGGCAAGAGACAGATGGTGCAAGTGAGGCAGGGCAGGCTAAACTTCACCACCATGGCTGATATTCTAGAGGGAGCACCCGTCATGACTGGTATCTTTACATTTTTAAATTATCGTGCCATTATTCTTTTTGATTCTGGTGCGTCGCATAGTTTTATCAGTGCCAAATTTAGTGCCAAGTGCCAATTACCTTTCCACCACACCAATGGGGGTATCACAATTTCCACACCAGGAGGCAGGGTTGCCACTTACCAAATTAACAAGAATGTGCCTATAAAGTTTGGCAGTCTGATAATTAAAACCAACCTCCTCATTTTGGGGTTGGATAGTGTGGATATCATATTGGGAACTAACTGGTTGACCCGAAATCAGGTTGTGATGGATATTGCAGCTAGGGCCATAGGGGTGCACTCACCAACTTGTGGTGAAACCACACTATATCTGCCCGACCAGGGATGCACCCGTTCTTGTGCCTTTGTTATGATAGAATCCCTAGTAGAAAAGATCCCAGTGGTCCGTGACTACCCGGATGTGTTTCCGGATGAATTGCCAGGGATTCCACCTAACCGAGACATTGAGTTCGCAATCGAGTTACAACCCGGGACTGCTCCTATCTCCAAGAGACCCTATAGGATGCCTCCCGCGAAATTGGCAGAACTGAAAAAGCAGTTGCAAGAGTTGTTAGACAAGGGGTTTATTCGCCCAAGTACTTCACCCTAGGGATGTCCAGCTTTATTTGTGAAGAAAAAGGATGAGAGTTTGAGGATGTGTGTTGACTACCGCCCTCTCAATGCGGTGACCATCAAGAACAAATACCTGTTGCCCCGTATTGATGTTCTGTTTGATCAGTTAGTGGGAGCCAAAGTGTTCTCCAAGATAGACCTTCGCTCAGGTTACCATCAGATCAAGATCCGTGCCAGCGATATTCCCAAGACGGCTTTCTCTACCAGATATGGGTTGTATGAGTTTTTGCTAATGTCTTTTGGGCTGACCAATGCCCCGGCTTATTTTATGTACCTAATGAACTCAGTATTCATGCCAGAACTGGACAAGTTTGTGGTCGTTTTCATTGATGATATTCTGGTCTATTCCAAGAATGAAGACGAACATACTGAGCACCTGCACATCGTGCTCCAGCGACTGCGCGATCATCGTCTTTATGCTAAATTGTCTAAATGTGAATTCTGGCTGAAGGAGATCAAATTCTTGGGTCACACGATTTCTCAGGATGGGATATCAGTTGATCCTGAGAAGGTACAAGAGGTGATGGATTGGAAACCCCCGACTACAGTGAGGTAGATTCGAAGTTTTCTGGGTTTGGCAGGGTATTATCGACGATTTATTCGGGATTTCTCCAGGATTGCCAAACCAATGACTGAACTGTTGAAGAAGGGAGTCAAGTATGATTGGAGCCAAAGGTGTGAAGATGCCTTTCACACTTTGAGGCAGCATTTGACAACAGCCCCAGTTCTGGCTCAACCTTACAACACCAAGCCATTTGAAGTTTATTGTGATGCTTCTGGTACAGGATTGGGATGTGTCTTGATGCAAGATAACAGAGTCATTGCTTATGCTTCCCGAGCACTCAGACCCCATGAGCAGAACTACCCTACACATGATCTGGAATTGACAGCTGTGGTTCATGCTCTCAAGATATGGAGACACTACTTGATGGGAGCTCACTGTAACATCTACACTGATCACAAGAGTCTCAAATACATCTTCACTCAGGCAAATCTGAACATGAGGCAAAGGAGATGGTTGGAGTTAATCAAGGACTATGATTTAGATGTGCATTACCATCCTGGCAAAGCCAATGTTGTGGCAGATGCCTTGAGCAGAAAGGCCCAGTGCAATTGTATAAGCATGGATGCAAGAGTTACCACCCTGTGCGATGAGCTGTGCAAGCTGAACCTGGAAGTTGTTTCTTCAGGTGACTTGAGTTATATCTCGGTGGAACCCACATTGCAAGAGCAAATAGTGAGGGCACAGATTGAGGATAAGGGTGTTCAAATGATTAAGGGAATGATCAAGCAAAAGGCAGAGAAATACAAGTGCTCCCGTCAGGACAGCAAGGGAATTTTATGGTTTGGAGACCGATTGGTTGTTCCCAAGGACCTTGAGCTCAGAAAGAAGATACTAGATGAAGCTCACCTTTCCAAATTCTCCATGCACCCTGGTAGCAACAAGATGTACCATGATCTCAGATCTTTATACTGGTGGACCAGGGTGAAGAGGGAAATTGCCAAGTACATATCCGAGTGTGACACTTGCCAGAGGATAAAAGCTAGTCACTTGAAGGCATCAGGCCCTTTGCAACCCCTTCCCATACCATCTTGGAAATGGGAGGACATTTGCATGGATTTTATCGTAGGATTTCCCAATACGTCCAGGCACCATGATTCCGTTTGGGTTATTGTGGACAGGTTGACCAAGACCGCTCATTTCTTGCCAGTGCACACCACCCACAAGACAGAGAAGTATGCAGAAATTTATGTTGATCAAATAGTGCGATTGCATGGTATTCCAAAGACCATTATATCCGATAGAGGAGCACTGTTTGTGGCACGCTTTTGGGAGAAGCTGCAAGAATCACTTGGGACCCAAGTAATACGAAGCTCAGCATACCATCCCCAAACAGATGGCCAGACAGAAAGGGTGAATCAGATTTTGGAAGACATGTTGCGAGCATGTGCACTACACTACGGGAAGGATTGGGACAAGTGTCTTTCTTTGGCAGAGTTTTCTTACAATAACAGCTATCAGTCCAGTCTGAAGATGGCACCTTTCGAAGCCTTATATGGGAGAAGGTGTAGAACCCCACTGAATTGGTCTCAAGCAGGAGAGAGGGAAATTTTTGGGCCAGACTTGGTGCTTGAGGCAGAGGCAAAGGTCAGGGTTATTACCAAGAACTTAGAAGCTGCTCAGGCCAGGCAAAAGAGCTATCATGACAAGAGGCGGAAGCCTCTACAGTTTGAGGTGGGAGATCATGTTTATCTTAAGGTATCACCCACCAAGGGTGTCCAGAGATTCGGGATCAAGGGCAAGTTAGCTCCTCGCTACATTGGACCCTATGAGATCAAAGCAAGTTGTGGACCCGTGGCCTATCAATTGGAATTGCCACCTCACATGTCAGCAGTTCACAATGTGTTCCATGTATCTCAGCTGCGGAAATGTGTTCGCCTACCCACTGAAGTGCTGCCAGAACCAGATATTGAGATAGAACCAGACTTGTCCTATCAAGAGTAACCCGTCAAGGTATTAGATCAGAAGGAGAGATCAACTCGGGCAAGATCAGTCAGAATGTATAAGGTTCAGTGGAGTCACCATTCAGCAGAAGAAGCTACATGGGAGACTGAGGATTTTCTACGCTCTCGCTTCCCCGACATTCTACCCAAAGGAGTCGGTACGTAACCCAAAACCCCACCCCCACCTGCCCTTTGAATACAATTATAAGAAAAACTTAGATAACAAGGATAGTCTAAGTTGTGGATTTAACTTAAAAAGGGCTTCCTTCTGAAGTTGTAAAGAGAATGACATTCGAAGAGCAGTTAACAAGAGAAACTTGAGTATAAAGAAAGAGTAGCACCGACACACCTTCAAGCACCCCTCCAAGGGACTCTACCAAAAATCTCGGGACGAGATTCCTTTAAGGGGGAGGGCTGTAACACCCCAGGTGTTACTCAGGGTGTCCACCCAGGGCTACCCCTTTTAACCTATTATCACATGTAAATTGGTTTGGGCAAAGTACCTCAAACTTGGAATTCAAGGTCCTAAACAAGTGCCAACCATCTTGGATATCATGCCCTAGCTTGCCATGCACATCTAAGAGGGGAATTTCCCAAAACCCTAAAGCAAACCCCTCTTGGGCCATAGGAACCCTCTTTGAAGCTAGGATCAAAAGGTCATGTAAACCTTATGATCATGGCTTGGGCCAAATATAAAAGTTGTAGTATGCTTCATAACCTACAAATGGTAGTAAGAAAATAACCCCAAATAGAATTCAGAAAAGCCCCAAAAAGTTCACCCAAGGTTGAGCACAAGAGAAAATTCAGACTTTGCCTAAGTCTAAAAGCTAACCCTTGGACAAAGATCCCACATGTTCACCTTAATCCAAAATTCAAAACACTTCGACCCAATTGACAAAGTGGCGCCAAATTAACCCTAGAATGCCCTGGAAAGAGGTGACACCTACCCTAGGGCGTTTGACACGACTTGGCACCATTTTTGTCTCGTTTTGGACATGTCTGACACAGCCGACTTCCCACCCTCATATCTCTCTAACCCGACCACATCTACTCTTGGAACTCACATGAACTAGGTAGCTCTAGGTGCAGGGAAGAGATCTCCCACAGGTGATAGGGCAAGATTCGTACGTTTTGGCCGCTCAGCAGAGGGAAGAACACGGGCAGAAGCAATGAGCCACGTGTTCGACGCGCTCTGAGCTCGCCAGAGCACGCCCGCGCGTGCCCCCGCGTGCCCCGCGTCGCGCCAAACGGCCAGCCGACGCCATGGCCCGCGCCCGCGCCTATAAAGCCCCCCAGGCGTCGACCACACTCTTCCGCGCACGCTCAAACCTCACCGGAGCTCAGCTCACCGTCGTTTGCCCGTGCGCGACGTGTCCGCGGCCACCCAAGCCACTGCCGCCGTAGACCGGCCAGCCCAGCCCTTCCCAACCCTGTCCAACCCTCTGAGACGAGTGTGCACGCCCTAGTGAAGCTCCCAGAGCAAGGAATCGAAGCCTGCTTCGCCGGAGAGGCCAGTCCACGGTCGTCGGAGTTCACAACCCCGCCGGAGTACGTGGACCGGGTAATCCACTCAACCATTTTCCGATTCCTTGTACACACGGCCTCTACGTTACCCCGTGAAGCTCACCGTGCCCTTGGATTGAACCAGATCGCCGTGATTTGGCCGGTACACTCGCCGCCGACGAGAACACCCGCCTGCGCACATGGACCGAGCGATTCCGGCCATCCCCGCCGTCGAGTCGCACCTCGCTGTGACCGCCAGAGCCTCCACGAGCCAACCCTGCCCTTCGCCGGGCCTATCTCGCCGCCGATAAGCCGCACCACCCTTTTCTTTCCCGCGGGTACTGTTTGCATTGGGGGAAGGACCTCGAGGAAGAAGAAGGAAAGGTTAGGGGGCTTTTTGAACTGTCAGCGACCCAGGGGAATAGTGGCGCAGGGGTTGATTTGTGCGAGTTGATTTAGTTTAAACCCAGGGACCTCGGTGTAAACTGTTTTTCCAGGAAACTCCAATTAAATCTGTTTTTAAATTGAACAGAAACTTTAAAAAATTCATAACTTCTGTTTAGTTCATCCAAAATTGGTCAAACCAATTTTGCCAGACTTTAAATAATGTAAACTACTTAAGAAAAATATAAAAACCCCTATGTACTACAAAAAACTGTAGGGTTCTAATTTAATTATTGTTTTGGCCATAAGCTAAATAATAGGGCAAAAATTAGTTGCACTATTTGACTAGGGTTAGAAAATTTTGGAGAAGTTTATATCCACCTACTGACCTAATTAAAAATGTTGAATCTCTCTGTCCACTCCATTAAGTTAGTTTTTACCCCTTATTTTATAATATGCTTAAGGATAAGAAAAATAGAAAAGGTGATTTAAATAATGAACCAGAGGGCACCCTTATTTTTGTTAAGGTACTTATCCAATGTGGTTCACTAGAAAAATCTATCCAACCCTGGTTTAGTACAAAATAAGTAGGATACCTTTTATTTGAATAAAACAAGGATAACTTAGAAAAACCCTACAAAAATAACCCCAAGGTGAAAACACCCCCACCCTTGAGATAGTTAATGTTTTGTTATTAAGAACTTAGGAAAAATATGATATCTGTTGTTTGACATTTTTAGATAACAATGTAGTAGAAATTGCCTTTTAGGCATTAAACTTTAGAAAATCATAACTAAATAACCACCCCTTAGCTTTCTGTGACTTTTGGCACAGAAGCCTATTGTTACTGTTAGATGCCAACAAAAATAACCTTTAGGACAGAACCCACATCTAATTAAGAGTTGTAGTACAAAGTGGCCCATTTACCCAACTTTTATTATTTTTGTCTTAAGCATAGCCTTTTTATTTTTTTGAACCTCAACTTCGTAGAAGGGGCTATAGTGACCAATGGCAACCCACTGTGATTTTTACAGAATTTTTTGGAGAAAATTAAGCTAATGTTGTAGTTCAAACCCCCACTAGATTTCATAAATAGAAGTTAAAGAAAGGAAAATGAATAATGGAAATTAGTGCCATCCTAAAAACTCTTAATAACTTGTCCACTGAAGTATATACAAAGGCCATACTAATTCCCCATGTTTATCCTCCACAAAAATCTAAGCCTGAAAGTGATAAGCATAACCCACTAAAAACCCCGCATGACCGAGAAACCCTAAGTTACTCCTTAACTTAGTTTTCTTTTTGGCATAAGGTTATTAAATCCTGCATAATCATAACATACATGTTCATTGCATTCGATAGACTGTAATCTAGCTGACGGAGAGTACGTCCTCGTGCCGGAGCAAGGAGCTGCTCAGGAGGTAGCCCCAGATCCAGCACCAGAGCCTGCACCAGAAAATCTGTCTACCACTACTTTGGAAGGCAAGCCCCGGTTTATGCATAACCTGTTATTTATGCTATTTTACTTCACTTAATGATTGTAGGATTGATTGTGCACTTAGGTGTAGGAATTGTTTGAAACCCTAGTTGCATGATCTCAGGAATCCTTTTTGAGATGGATACTAGTATGCTAGGTCGAGTAGTTGCTTTAATTAATTAGGATCTCGGTAGAAGACGAGTGATTTTTCCTAGCACTTGTGCGAGATCAGGAATTGGTTGTACCCACTTTATATATCATATTGATAGTTGGTTGGTGGACACGGATCCATGGGGATGCGTGGTCTACGAGGTGAAATTGGAATAAGGATTAACGTGCGGATACCTGTGTCAAGCGATTGAACGTACTAAGCACATGCCGAGAAATATGGTAAATCGGTAAGCCTAGTACCTGAGTGAACCTGGCAGTGGACATATCCCCTCACGCGACCTGAGACGTGGTCTCCCATTCTGGTTATGGTGGGTACAAGTGCGGTCACTGCACGACGGCAGTCGGGGTCAGTGAGGCATTGTACGCCAAGGCGGTGAGCCCTGATCTGCTGACGGGGAATCGATGGGGACGGTTGATGTGTGTGGGGATGAAGTGCCCCTGCATGTCATGTGTTTAGGTTTACCTTGCAAGGATAAAAAGTCGATTCGAATCGTCTGCTTCTCGCAGCTAATGAGACTGCTTGATCCATTGTACTGCATTGAGTAACAAGTGGAAATATGATGAGTTGATATAAGATGTTGATTGCTAATAATGTTTGCTACCATGTATGAGCAGATAGTACACATTTAGCCTTAAGAGAGTCACACTTAAATTGACAAAGTTAAAACTTGACTTAGAAACTCAGCTAGTGCTTTTGGCAACCAAACCCCACAGCCAAACAGCTGCATGTCTAGAGGTAGAGGATTAGACTCCTCACACCGGGTAAGTCTAGCTGAGTATTAGTATACTCAGCCTTGCTTGTGGCATAATTTTTACAGGTTCTCTGGAGGATATGGTTGCTGGAGTGACTTGGTCGTCCATCTTGCCACCGGGTTGGACTGTCGAGTGGGACCCCGCCTCGGCTAAGGAGGAGCATGAGGAGTGATGGGACAGGCTTCCCCATCTCTCTGTTTATTTACCGTTAGTTTTATTCCGCTGCACTTCGAACCAAGATGACTCCTTTTGCAAAACTCCGATGATGATGTAATAATTTAATACTCTTTAATGCATGGTTTTATGCTTTATTGTATTTTCTCTGTGACTCACCATCGAGTGAGAATGTGGTACTTGATCCTGTCAGTGGCCGTGTTGGACTAGATCCGAGGGATTGACGGGTTATTTCCATTTAAGTGTGGTCCAGTCTCTAAGGCGGGACTTAGGCACTTAAGTTGGAATAATTCGGGCATTTCCGCCACATGTATCCTCACTTATATTTGTCTACTGAGATGATGAAGGTATGTCCTTCATGACCTTCGTCTGAAGATCATTATATTCGAAAGGAGATAATGCGTCGAAGGATGAAGGTCTTTAATCATTAACAGTTGTGTTGCTTTGTTCTTGATGTATAGCATTCGAACAAGGAACAACATTGGCGCCCACCTCCGGTGAACTCAATCGACCACCTTCGGCAAGCATCGACTTTCACAATGCCGCCAAAGAAGACAACGGTGCCAGGGTCTGCCCAGCAGCCACTGAACACTAATCAGGAGACACTGCGAGCAGCTAGGAGCCAGAAGAGGAAGGCTACTAGCCCAACACCTCAGGAGGAGGAGCTAGATCAAGAGATCAGGTATTTGGAGGCTATCCACCAACAGGTGCAAAGGAAGACGGAAAAGATGTTTCGGCTCGCCGACCTTCAGAAAAAGATCGACGAAGCTGCTGAAGAAATGTGTCACCACACTCAGGATGACCAAGACCGAAGGCCCCAACACAGGGAGCTTCGTCAAGAAAGCCTATTCAATGATGATGAATGGTACGGTGACTTTCATCAGGGCAATTTTGCTTTTGATGATGCTTATCCCTTGGCAAAAGAATTGCAGGCTACCCCATGGCCACCGTCATACAAGCCACCTCAGCTCCCCATGTATGACGGGCACTCAGACCCGAAGCAATTCCTGATGAGCTACGAAGCAACCATATCTTCATATGGGGACAATACTACAGTCATGGCAAAGTCCTTCGTCATGGCAGTCAAAAGCGTAGCTCAAACTTGGTACTCATCTCTTCAGCTAGGGACAATTATGTCATGGCAGAAGCTAAAGGATATGTTAGTGACCAGCTTTCAGGGTTTTCAAATGAAGCCGGTCACTGCCCAGGCTCTCTTTCAGTGTACGCAGGACCAGGAGGAGTACTTGCATGCGTATGTCCAAAGGTTCTTGCGGCTGAGAGCTCAAGCACCTACTGTGCCCAATGAGATCATCATTGAGGCCATGATCAAGGGGCTCCGGCCAGGACCTACGGCGCAATACTTCGCAAGGAAGCCACCGCAAACCTTGGAGAAGCTTCTCCAGAAAATGGATGAGTACATCAGACCCGATAATGATTTTGGGCAAAGAAGGGAAGAAGCCTTCAGATATTCTGAGTTGGCCAGGGGCTTCGGAGGAAGATTCCACCCTAGGCATGTCAGGTCGATTCATAATTCTAGTACAAATGACAACAGGGGGAATCATACCCAAATGCAACAACACAGATCTCAATCATCAGGGGCGCAACAAAGTTCTTTCAGGCCACCAGCTCCAAGAGGCAGAGGGGGCAGAAGCTTCGGAGGAAGATATGGACATCAACCTAGGAAACTATTATGTTTGTTGTGCGGCGAAGACAAAGGGCATACCAAAAGGACGTGCCAAGTCACGATTCAGAAGCAGAAAGAAATTACCGAAGCTGAAACACAGCAGAATCAGCCGAAGCAGGTTCTGCATACCGCTTCATACTACTCTCCCTACATCCTGGAGTATGTAGGCAATCAACAGCCTGCAGCCTCTGTCGCTTCGGCAAGCCATTCTCAAGCTTCCTGGGCCCAGTTGCCGCCACAACCACCACTAGCACATGCCTGGTTCGCAGTCAACAGCCAGAAGGGCATCACCACGCTCAGCAACAGTGTGACCTTCGGGAGGAGTCCGAAGCTCGCACAGTCAACAGCACTGTGCCTGAGTCGAAGCATATCTACTAAAGGTGCCACAACGATTCGATTAAAGAATATCCTAATCTGGTGTATCTTAGTTTTGTCCGTCATTTTATTTTCTTGCATGAAAAACAATTCACGAAGGTCTAATCTCCAATTTGATGTAATATTATTGTGGACACACCATCGAGTGTGGAACGCATTCCCTTAACAATGCTTCCGAAGCTACAAAGTCGTTCCTAAGGAGCGCAGAGTAAGTTCCGAAGCTACAAAGTCGTTCCTAAGGGAGCGCAGAGTAAGTTCCGAAGCTCAAAAGTCATTCCTAAGGGAATGCAGAGCCAATATGCCACCAAAATAAATGGTGAAGAAGCTCTAAAGTTGTTCCTAAGGGAATGCAGAGCTTAAATACCACCGAAATAGAAGGTGAAGAAGCTCAAAAGTCATTCCTAAGGGGACACAGAGCTTAAATGCCACCGAAATAGAAGGTGAAGAGACTCAAAAGACGTTCCTAAGGGGATGTAGAGTCTAGGTGTGTTTTCATGTGGGTATGTGTCCTCGGCATAAACATCATGCTGCATCATATCATCGCATCATTTCACATAGCATTACATCATACATCATGTCGCATCAGCAACAAGATTGTGGAGAAGGAAAGATTCTTCTTTCAAAATATGTGATGAATGGAACAATGTGCTCAAGCACGAAGTGTACCTTCGGCAATTATAATTTTACATGCCAAGAGAATCTTCGTCGACAACAATATTATATAACAGCTGTGACATAAGAAGGGGTGACTTTTTCTTTGCGAAGCATGAAAAGAAGGGAAGGTGTTTTTTCGCCGAAGGCTCAAAAACAGGTATGAACATAGATTTCATACATCGCAAAGAAATATATTACATTCATATACATACAGATGTTCGATGTTTGACTCATACACAAATATTACAGTTCTTAGTACACAAGAATTCAATCTTCTTTTAATATTTTCTCGGCAGCTTCATTCAGGAGTTTGTTGACAGCTTCATCAACAGCTTCTTCGGCAATTCTTATCGTTTCTAATGCTGCCTTCATGGCCGGATCGGCCTCAGGATCATATGGCTCAGGTGGCGGTGAAAGTTTAGCTGTAGTAAAGAACAAGTTGTTAATCCGAAGCCAAAAACAAACACCGAAGCTAAGATTCAGTAATAATACCTATACGCCTTTGCGCGCTCAGCGGCCTCTTCGGTTCGCTTGGCTTCTTCTCGGGCATCATGGGATTTTTTTTCATTTTTCTTTATAGCTTCGTCGGCTATCTTGCGGCTGCCCTTCATCCAAACATTGGAATAGAATTTCCCGCCCATCAAAGTAGCTTCGGCAGAAGGCTCCTTCGTGTCGTCTATGGAGAAGACGGTTTCTGCCTGGGCTGCAGCTTTAACATGTTCACAGCCAGTTTTCTCCAAACCTGCTGCAACCCCTCGGGCACCGGCGAAGGCGCAGAAATCCCCAGAGTCGCTAAGTATTTCGTCAAAAGCTTCATCTTCTTTGCCGATCCATTCAATGATTCCTTCGGGATCGCCTCGAATAAATTTTTGCTCCGATGAGTATGCACCCACATTTGCAAAACTCTCTTTTAATTTCTTAGCTCAATCCAAGGATTTCTCATAATATCTCTCCTTCGATTCACGAAGCTCATCCACATTCTTTTGTAATCTTGAACTAGTCCATTCACTTATTTCTTGTTTCGCTTTCGCCACTTCAAAATCCTCATTCTTTTCGGCAAGCTTTTTCTTTAGGTTTTCAACTTTGGCTTTATGAGCTTCGGATTGTGCATTACGATTTGCTTTGCTACTCTTCAGCCTATCCACTAAGGAAATCAGAATTTTATCTTTTTCAAGGGCTTCATTCCTCAGTCTGATGACCTCTGAACAAAGGTTCCCAAGGGCTATTTGACAGCTTTCGTCTTTTGCATTCTTTTGTACCCTTAAAGCATTGCTTAAGATTAAGCCCTATAAAGAAGAAGGGGGATCGGCACACAATAATAAAAAAGATACAAAAAATAATTTGTTTATAAGTCAAAACATCTGTACCTTCAGACTGTTATAAGCGAGGCTGTTTGCAAGGTCATCCTTCGACATCGCAGATAGGCCAAGCTCTAGCTTCGGGAATCCTATATTCCTTGCCATCTCCCAGCAAACAGATATTTCCTTGTTGTCCATAAGACAGTACAGAAAGTCATCTTCATCAGTGCCATTATACACCAAGGATCCTTTTGGGTACTTTAAATCCCTGGCATATTGCTTGGCTTCGGCAATCTGCTCTTCCGACAACTGTTTCCCCGAAGCATGTCATATGATAAAATCTAGCTTTTCAGTAGGCGCTTTGGGGGTAAGAGATTTAACCTTCTCAGGTGCGCTTTCTTTTTCCAAGATCAGAGTAGCTCTCGAAGGATTTGCTTCAGTACAAGCTGGCGGACCGGCTTCGACAGTATCTTGTGTTATCTTAGCATCATCAGATTTCTTTGGAATGTCGCCTTCTTTATCAAGCGTTGAAGCAGGAGCCTGTACCTTTGCAGATTCCATGACAGCATCTAGAACGCTGGCCATCCTCCTCCCCTTTGGAGTTATTGCAGGAATATTGGACACCTTTGGTGACTCCGACTCTTGTGGTGGGCTCAGGGTTTTTGGTTGCCCTACCGGCTTCTTTAGTTCTGGTTCTTCAACCGTTTTTCCTTAGCTTCGGCAGGACGCTTCGGCGCTTCGGCCGTATCAGCTTTCTAATGTTCCGCTATTACCATTGCTTTTGACACTTCATCTGATTCTCCCTTAGCCCCAGCAGGAGCGGGGTACTCTAGCTCAACAGCGGAAGAAGGCCCCTCAGCCTCAGCAAGCTTTGGCACTTTGGCCGATTCAATGTACCTTGGCCGGTGCGTCTAAACTTTAACCTTTTTTCCCTTCGGCGTACCAGAGAAGGCCGAAGTAGCATCTTTTCTCTTCTTTCCCTGCTTTTGCGAGGGATAACAGTAGTCTGGGTACACAAAACCAATAAAATCAAAAACTCTGTTTAATCTCTTCTTGCCTCGTCCTCCGAAGGCTAATGTCATGGCATCATCTTCGGCCCTTGTGTAAGCCCCAAGTAACTCATCGCTAGTTGCTTCAATACAAGTTAACCAATCATCGTTCGGCTCATCGAACTGCTCTCTGTATTTGAAGGTGTATTTTAGATAAACTAAGCTGCCTTGACTAGACCCGGCAGTAGCTTCCTTCGGCATCTCCCAGCCACTTCCAAGAGGCCACACTCTATAAGCAATATGCTCCTGGACTAAGTCCCTTGTGCCAATTAAAGTGCATACATTATTAAAGGCCAGCTAGCATTCTTCAATATCATTTCCTAGGGCAGTGGTTGGCCTTCTGATGCTGAAGTGAGAACAAATAGAGCGTTGAATGATCCCCTTTATATCTTCTCTTTCAACTAAGTCGTTCTTCACATAAAACCACTTTTGCATCCAGGCTCCTGGCCACCTCTTCCGAAATGTCAGGACTGGATAGCTCACATAAGAGTGAGGCACGAAGCCGTAACAACCAAAATTATTATGATATTGTTCTTTGCCAGTAGCCTTCGTCTCATAGGACAGCTCATGCATGTTACAGAAGCATTTTGCATTCGGCTCTAAACCCTGGCTTCTCAGGGCCCAAATAAAAATCCTCATTCTAATGATAGCTTCGGGGGTGATCTGATGAAGGTAAATTTCAAAAGTCTTCAAGACCTCAACTAAAAATTTTTTAGGGGGAAAATAGAAATATCGCGGAAGTATCTTCCTTTCATTGCATCAACCTGACTTTGTTTTATGGTTGATTTCCCGAAGATGGTATGACTCGGCCGCCAGGGCCGATCTTCGGCACCTTCGTTTCCACTTTCTAAGTCAAAACTTTCACTATCGTCAGAATCTTCAGATAACCCAGCCAGCATCTCATTGCTAATCTTCTTCGTATTTGTCTTATCCATAGCTTCGTAAAACCCAGCCAGTGCAGGGTGAGCGATCTTCTTCTCTTCAGCCATTTAAACAACAGTTGCACGATTCCCAAAGCTTAAATCTTAATCAAAACTCGACAGAGCAAGAGAATTTAGAATGTCAAAAGTAGCGCAAGCAATTGAAATGGCACAGCAAATGCTGCCAATGCGAGTTCCTATTTGTACGCCTAGCGTCTCATGATTTGGTGGGCCATACATGTCAGTGTCTTTCGCTATTCTAGCGAAGGGAAGGTGTTTTTTCGGACCTTCGGCTAAAGGCCTTCGTTCACGTCACATTCTGAATTTGTTACAAAGAAACAAATTAATACTGCAAGGGGCTACTGTTGGGAGCCTTCCTTTTCCGAAGGTCCTCAAAAATGTGACTAACCATATGTTTTCAGTGTAACATAGACTGTTACAGGAGGCTTCGGCTTTGGGATGAAGGTTCTCTTTCTGGTGAAAGCATGTGTGATATGAAGATACAACCCGAAGGTAGAACGGACGGACGTTGAAGATGTGGTTAAAGGAGCTTCGGCTTAGTATGATGGTGAAGGTGGAATACGAAACCGACCTAAAGGGGAAAAGACTACTTAGCCCTTGATAGTTTGCTTTATGATTAAGAGTGAATGTCAGGGACATGGATGTAATTATGTCAGGGTTGCGTCCCGTGCCTATAAATAGATGAACTGTAACACCGTACTATTCAGGTTGGATTGTAATCACTCTTGCGTCATTCTCGCATTTTTACCTTCTGACAAGGCGAAGGTATCAATGTAATATAAATGTTGTTGATGTTTATTCATGTTCATAAAATGAGAATACAAATAACTCAATGGTTCATAATTATTATTTATATTCTTTTATGTTTCATGTATCCTCACTTATATTTGTCTACTGAGATGATGAAGGTATGTCCTTCATGACCTTCGTCTGAAGATCATTATATCGAAAAGGAGATAATGCGTCGAAGGACGAAGGTCTTTAATCGTTATCAGTTGTGTTGCTTTGTTCTTGATATATAACATTCGAGAACAAGGAACAACATACACTATACTTTTGGCGGCTTACTCAGCCACCGAAAATTACCGTAAGTTTTCGGCGGCCAGCCCCTAGCCGCCAAAAATATGGATGGCCACCGAAAATGATCAACAGTCTTATTGTGGCGGCAGCGTGGATGGAGAGAGGTGAAGGTTAGAGAGAGAAAGCTATGTTGCTGCCTACACCTAGGGCAAAAGGTAAAGAACAGAAGATATATTGATTGTAGTTCGATTGTTGGTGCCCGCAATCGGACGTACTCCTTCCTATATATAGCGGGTCTGAATTCGTTCATAAGTGTTTCCCAACAACAACCGTGGGTTTAGAAGGCTAAATACGCGCAGAAAAGAGATTAGTTATGTGTAACAACCCTGGTGTTACTGGCACTAAAACTTGAAGCATAACATCATGTGCATTGACATTTCATGTGGTTGTTACACCTAGAATGCATTCACTACGTAAAATTTTCAAAAAGTTGTGACGAGGTGACTTGATGTGTGATTAGCCCTATGGTAGGGTACTTCACCCTGAATTAGGGCTTATGGATTAAAGTGAGGACAAAATGAGTAAAAATCTCATAAGTGTCGCAGAACCACCCGAATTATTCCAGCTTAAGTGCCTAAGTCATGCCTCAGGGGGCCGTAACACACTTAAATCGGAATAACCCGTCAGTCCTTCAGATCTAGTCTGACAGAGCCACTTAACCAGGATCAAATTCCACAATCTCACTCGAAGGTGAGTCACAGAAGAAATACAATAAAACAGGAAACCTCAAATTAAGTGCGGAGTTATTACATAAATCGGAGTTTTTGCGTAGCAAATAAAGTTCACAAAATAAAGTGCAGCGGATAATTGATGTCGTCGGTATCGAGGAATCGGGCAAGGCCTAGCCCACTACTCCTCGTGCTCCTCTCCTGCCGGAGCAATATCCCACTCGACCGTCCAACCCGATGGCAGGGTGGTAGGCCAAGTCACACCATCAACCATTTCCTGAATGGTACCTGCAAAAATTGTGCCACAAGCAAGGCTAAGTATACTAATACTCAGCTAGACTTAACCGGTGTGAGGAGTCTACTCCTCTACCTCTAGACTATGCAGCTGTTTGGCTGAGGGGTTTGGTTTGCCAAAAGCACTAGCTGTTTCTAAAAGCAAATTTTAGCTTTTCAATTTCTATCATCATTATCTTAGCTAGATTTGCTCCTTCTAAGCATACATGGTAACAATCAATTAGTTCAATCAACAAATTATCTCATGTAACCACATTTCACTTCTTACTCGATGCAGTACAAGGAATCAAGCAGTCTCATTAGCTGCGAGAAGCAGACGATTCGAATCGAGTTTTAACCTTGCAAGGTAAACCTAAACACACGGCATGTCAGGGTACTCCGACCCCACACATGACAACCGTCCCCATCGATTCCTCGTTCGCGTCCAGGCCTCACCGCCTTGGCATACAATGCTCCACTGACCCCGGCTGCCGCCGTGCAGTGACCGCACTTGTACCCACCATAGCTAGCATGGGAGACCCAGTCTCAGGTCGCATGAGGGATAAAGTCCGCGCCCGGCTTCACTCAGGTACTAGGTTTACCGGTTACCATTTTTCCCGGCATGTGCTTAGTACGTTCAAAAGCTTGACTCAGGTATCCACACATTAATCCTTAATTCCTTTTTCCCCGTCTCATGGAAAGGCATCCTCCCTGGATCCAAGTCCATAGACTAACATATATCCCATTATCAAGATGAATACAATCAATTCCTGACCTCGCGCGAGTGCTAGAAAAATCACTCGACTTCTACCGAGATCCTGATTAGCAAGCAGCTACACGACCTAGCATACTAGTATTCATCTCAAAAAGGAATCCTAAGTTCATGCAACTAGAGGTTTCAAGCAACTCCTACACTTAAGTGCACATTTCAATCCTACAAGCATTAAGTGTAGTAAAGTAGCATATAATAATACGGTTATGCATAAAACCGGGGCTTGCCTTCAATTGTTGGGGTTGCGGGGAGATCCTCAATAGCAGCCTCTGAAGCCTGCTCCTGGTCCTCCTCTTGGACAGGTCCTTGCTCGGGGATGAGCACGTACTCTCCATCGGCAAGATTACAATCTAATGAATGCAATGCGTAAAATATATGCATGATATGACTTGTGCTTTTAGAAATCACAATTTTAAAGGTGCATGATTTTTCTTGAGTTAAACAAGGCTAACTTTACTTATGTAAGACCCTTGGGTGGTATACTTGGTAAATTGGTTTAAACTTAGCTAAGGTAAGTAGATTAAATTTTTGGGTTCCACTGAATTCCTTTTAAGTCTTAGTGAGAATTGATAAGTACTCAAGTTAGACTTATTGGGGTGGGGTTTATTTCTTCTTTCCTTTTCTTTTATTCTCTTTAATGTTTTGGAGTAGGTTTGAACTACAAGTTGCTTTTATAAAATTCTAAAACTTTTGCAAAAAATACAGTGGCTTGTTCCTGGTGTATGTTTCTCTGTCTCAAAATTTGGGGATCAGAAAGTCAATAGTTTTCTCTGGTCAAAATTATTAAATTCTAGGGCAGAAGGGGTGCTTTGAACTACAACTATTATTTAGCAGTGGGCAATTCTCCAAAACTTATTTTTGCTGGCTTTTAGGTGTTATAACATGACTTGACAAAAATTTCTAATCATTAATACCTTTTAATTATTTTTCTATGGTTTTCTCAAGTTTCTAGCCAAATGGGTGCTTTCTACTACCACTATACTTGAAAAACATCAAACAACAGGGTGCTTATTTTTCTTAGTTTTTGTTTTGTGCAAGAGCAATCATTCTGAAGTTTGGCCTCTTTTTGCTTAAGGGAAGGGGTGGTATGCATTATTTGAATTAAGTGGCCTTTCTCTTAAATCATTAGCAATTGGTATGAGTTTGCTTCCTTTTCATGGGTTGGCATTTTTCTCTGGTAGTTTATACCATCATGGACTTAGCAAATTTTTGGTTGCCCATTATCACATTAATAGGGGTTGTTCATGATTTATTTGGAAAATGCCTTATTATCACTTTGTATTTATTTTCCTTACTTAAAAAGTTGGGCTGGGGTGCTCTGTGTTTTTGTAGTGGGGCTCTGATGGTTGTAAGTCCACTGGATTTTTATTAATCATTTTGGTTATAGTTTTGCTACTCTAATAATTGATTCTCAGTCCAAATAAGGCTAAATAAATCATTTTAATTTAAAACTGGTCCAAATTAATGGTCTCTGTATTTTTTCCAGATTCTCTGTTAAATAAGTAAACTAGGAAAAATAATCTTAATCATTGTTCATTAATTTCTAATGCCTTTCTGATTTTCTCTAAGTTTTGGACAAAATAGCTTTAAATGAATAACTACATCATAATTTCTAATGCTGGGGTTCCTACTATTTTTAAACAGTGTCTAAATGAGGTTTGAACATCTATAAATTTTCTTAGGTTCAGCACAGAAGTAAAACTAATTTTTCTTAATTAAACAAGGTTTGGTCAGTTTCTGTTTTTAATTTTAAACTCTAAAATTTAGAACAGAAAGCATAGGGTTTATCATTTTTAAATGATAGTTCATAATATTTAAGATCTAGCAAAATTAGTTTGACAACTTTTGATTAAGAATTCATCAAGTTATGGATTTTATAAGTTCTCTGGTTATTTAAAAAGATCAACAGAATTGATTAAATGGAAAACTACTTTGCACTGGGGTCCCTGGCGGGTGTTTTAAGTTTTCCTCGCGAATCAGTCCTTAAGCTACTATTCACACGAGTCACTGACATTGCAGAAAACCCCCCGAGTTCTACAAATCCTAACCCGAGGTCCTTCTTCTAGCTTAAACAGTAACCGCGGCGGAAGAAAGGGCGGAGGGGCTTACCGGCGGGGAGATGGCTCCGGTGAAGTGGTCGAGGACGTAGGGGAGGTCTCGGGGATCACAACGGTGTGCGGGTCGCCGTCGGAGATGGCCGGAGTCGGTCGGTCCACGCGCGCAGGCGGGGATGCTCGTCGGCGGCGGGGAGTCCGGCCTGGTCACGGCGAGATAGAGCAATTGGATGGGTCAGAGAGGTTCACGGGGTGCCAGAGAAGACATGAGCGCAAGGAATTGGGCAGAGACTCACTGGATAGCTCGGTCCACGCGCGGCGGCGGAAGACCGAAGTCCGGTGAGGTCGATCTCGGGCCTCCGGTGAAGTCCGGCCGGGTCCGAGGGCTTGGCAAGCTTCACGGGCTACTGGCGGAGCTAGCCGAAGCACTGGCTTGCCAGAGGATGGCTGGAGTGGGCTGGCCACGATGGTCGAAGCTCTGGCGGCAACGGCGGGCGGAATTGAGCTCGCCGGAGCTAAGGGAAAGTGGCTGGCCGGTGAGGGTGAGTGCGGGGCGAAGTGGGGCGCGCCTGGGAAGGCTTTATAGGCACGGCGCGGTGCATGGGCGGTCATGGACCGGCGAGCGCGCGCGGGCGTGCACTGGGAGGCGCGGTGCGTGAACGGGCGTGAACCGGGGGTGTCAGCCACGATCGAACACATGTTCCCGTTGCCTCTGCCCCTGTTCAAGCGCCGATTGGGAGCAAATCTTCGTGAATTTGGGCAAGATCACTGTGAAGGATTTGTTCACCTGACCAAGCTTTGTCTTTTGTGTATGGACATCGCGCGGTTTTAGGCTAGGGACAGGAAGTTGTAGCGTCACCAAGGTGCCAGTGTCAGAATGCCTGGTCCCGAGGTCAAACTGCGCCAAAACCGTGTCAAATGAATTTGGTTTGAGTTCAAACTTTTCCAGGATGTGTTCAAGGGAATTTGGCACAACTTTGAAATTTGGATCTTCTGGTTTTGAGTTTTGAAAAATAGAGAACGCAGATGATCTTTGGGAAGAGGTCTGAAATTCAGAAATTCAGAAATCTGAATTTCTCTAAGGGTTCATAGTTCAAGGGCTGATTTGGGGATTTATTTGAGTTATTTTGGCTAAGCTTTCTCAATCTTTCTTGTTGCTCATTAAATATACTTTAATTTTTATAATTGGCTCAAGTCATAATTTTAAACTTTTCATCCCCTTTTTCTTATTTTCTTGCATTTTGCTTATAGGGCTCACTTAGGGTTTTTATTAGGGTTGCACATTCTTACTTTTCAAAGACTCAATTGTTTTGTTCATGATACTTTTAAGCATGTACTTGGTGAATTCTTTATTTCTTAAGTTAATTTGATGCTCATGCTTACTTTGATTCACATGAAATAATGGTTCTTGGGTTGGTATTTGAGAGAAACCCTAGGTGACACTGGGGTGTCACATCCTTCCCCCCTTAAAGGAATCTCGTCCCGAGATTCGGGCCAGAGTCCTCCCAGGGTGAAGCGAAGGGTGAGACTTATAGGAAATGGGTGAGTGTTGCTATTATTAGGGTAAAACTGTTCTTCGAATGTCATTCTCTTTGCAACTTCAGAAGGAAGTCCTTTTAAGTTTTACTTCATAGTTATTTCATTCTGAATTAAGATCATATTTTTGGAAATTAGATTCAAAGGGCTGGAGGAGGGGTTGGGGGTGATTACGTACCAGCTTCCTTAGGTAGGCAATCGGGGAAGTTGGACCTTAAGAATTCCTCGGTTTCCCAAGTGGCTTCCTCCTCTGAGTGATTACTCCACTGGACCTTGTACATCTTGATCGATTTAGCCCGAGTTGATCTTTCTTTGCAATCCAGAATCTTGGAGGGGTACTCTTGGTACGATAGATCTGGCTCTATCTCCAATTCTGGCTCTGCTATGATCTCGGTCGGCAATCGAACACACTTCTTCAGCTGAGATACATGGAATACACTGTGAATGGCAGACATCTTTGAAGGTAACTTCAGCTTGTATGCCACGGGTCCACATGCTTCTATGATCTCATAAGGTCCAATGTAACGAGGGGCTAGCTTGCCTTTGATCCCAAACCTCTGCACTCCCTTGGTGGGTGATACCTTGAGGTATACAAAACTTCCCACCTTGAACTGGAGAGGTTTTCTTCTTTTATCATGATAGCTCTTCTGCCTGGCCTGAGCAGCTTCTAGATTCTTCCTGATTAACTTGACCTTCCTTTCGGCTTCAGTCACTAAATCAGGTCCAAAAACTTCTCTTTCACCAGGTTGAAACCAATTGAGTGGTGTCCTGCACCTTCTTCCATAGAGAGCTTCAAAAGGTGCCATCTTTAGGCTGGATTGATAACTATTGTTATAAGCAAACTCTGCCAAGGAGAGGTGCTTATCCCAGTTCTTGCCACAATCGATCGCACAAGCTCTCAGCATATCCTCCAGGATTTGGTTTACCCTTTCCGTCTGACCATCAGTCTGTGGGTGGTAAGCTGAACTCCTGATTAGCTTGGTTCCCAAAGACTCTTGCAATTGTTCCCAAAATCTGGCAACAAATTGGGCTCCTCGGTCAGAAACAATGGTCCGAGGTAATCCGTGCAAACACACGATCCGGTCAATATACAATTCTGCATATTTCTGAGCCTTATCAGTGGTGTGCACAGGAAGAAAATGTGCCTCTTTCGTCAATCGGTCCACAATAACCCAAATTGAATCATGATGACGAGAGGTGTTGGGCAGACCCACAATGAAATCCATGCTGATGTCATCCCACTTCCACGAAGGTACGGACAGTGGTTGCAAGGCTCCAGCTGACTTCAAGTGGCTTGCCTTTATCCTCTGACAGGTGTCACATTCCGATACATACTGGCTATCTCCCTCTTCATTCTGGTCCACCAGTACAAAAGCTTCAAATCATGGTACATCTTGGTGCTTCCCGGATGCATAGAGAATTTGGAGAGATGAGCCTCATCCAAAATTTTCCTCTTGAGGTCCTGGTCTTTAGGAATCACCAATCTGCTTTTGAACCATAACACACCCTTTTCATCCTGGCGGAAACAATTATACTTCTCAACCTTCTGATGGAGATTCTTCTTGATAATCTGCACTCCCTTGTCACTGAGCTGGGCCATGATAATCTGGTCTTGCAAAGCTGGCTCAACAGAAATGTGAGACAAAGAACCAGAAAGAATCACTTCAATTTGCATCTTGCTCAACTCATCACACAAGGTGTTAATGCGAGAATCCATCAGAATACAATTGCATTGCAACTTCCGACTCAAGGCATCTGCTACCACATTAGCTTTTCCGGGGTGATAATGTACCTCCAATTCATAATCCTTGATCAGCTCTAGCCATCTTCTCTGCCTCATGTTGAGATCAGCCTGAGTAAAAATGTACTTAAGGCTCTTATGATCAGTGAAGATGTTGCAGTGGGTTCCCATTAGATAGTGCCTCCACATCTTCAATGCATGAACCACTGCTGCTAGCTCGAGGTCATGAGTGGGATAGTTTTTCTCATGAGGCCTGAGTGCTCTTGAGGCATAAGCAATGACTCGGTTGTCCTGCATCAAGACACAACCTAGCCCGGTGCCAGAGGCATCGCAATACACATCAAAAGGCTTGCTGCTGTCGGGTTGCGCTAATACTGGTGTTGTGGTCAGATGCTGCCTTAATGCATGGAAGGCATCTTCGCACTTCTGACCTCAAACAAATTTGGCTTCTTTCTTCAGCAACTCAGTAATAGGCTTTGCAATTCGAGAGAAGTCCGGAATAAATCTTCGGTAATAACCAGCTAATCCCAGAAAACTCCGAATCTGGCGAACAGTTGTTGGTGGCCTCCAGTTCATCACCTCTTGCACTTTATCAGGATCAACAGCTATTCCAGCCTGAGAGATAGTGTGACCCAAGAATTTGATTTCCTTTAGCCAAAAATCACACTTGGATAACTTGGCATAAAGGTGGTGCTCTCGCAGACGTTGAAGCACTACATGCAAATGCCCGGCATGTTCTTCTTCGTTCCTTGAGTACACCAGAATATCATCAATGAAAACCACCACGAACTTGTCCAATTCCGGCATAAAAACAGAATTCATCAGATACATGAAATATGCTGGTGCATTTGTCAGCCCGAAGGACATCACCAAAAATTCATATAGCCCATATCTGGTTGAGAATGCCGTCTTTGGAATATCGCTTGCTCGTATCTTGATCTGATGGTAGCCAGAGCGAAGGTCTATTTTGGAAAACACCTTGGCCCCGACCAACTGGTCAAAAAGAACATCAATACGAGGCAAAGGATACTTGTTCTTGATAGTTACCGCATTGAGAGGGCGGTAATCTATACACAGCCTCAAGCTTTCATCCTTCTTCACAAACAGTGCTGGACATCCCCAAGGCGAAGTGCTTGGGCGAATGAAACCCTTATCCAGCAACTCTTGCAACTGCTTCTTCAACTCTGCCAACTCAGTGGGTGGCATTCGGTAGGGCCTCTTGGAAATTGGGGCCGTTCCCGGTTGCAACTCGATGGCGAATTCAATATCCCGGTCTGGGGGCATTCCTGGCAATTCATCAGGGAAGACATCTGCATACTCACAGACCACTGGGATCTTCTTCAGGGGTAGCTCCGCCATAGAGAAAGCACATGACTGAGAAGAACCCTGACTAGGCAGAATTAAAGTGAAATTCCCGCAGAATGGAGAATTAACTTCCACGGTACGGTTGGCTAGATCAAGCTCAACTTGGTGCAAGGTCATCCAATTTGCTCCTAGAATAATGTCCACATTTTTCAATCCCAACACAAGAAGAGTGGTTTTGACAATGTGGCTTCCCAGTTGAATAGGCACACTTTGGTTTAATTGATTAGTTGAAATTTTACCCCCAGGTGTGACTATCATGAATGACCCTTTTGAGTGAGAGAATGGCAGTTTGCATTTAGCACTGAACTTTTGGCTAATGAAACTATGAGATGCACCAGAATCAAACAGAATTAAAGCAGGTTGATTATAAACTGAAAAGGTACCGGTCATGATAGGAGCTCCTTCTGGTACTTCCTCCAGAGTAGTGATGTTGAGCTTCCCTTGCCTGACTTGCACTTTCTGCTTTCTTCCCTTGTCTTGATTTGGTGCTGGCATCTGCCTCTGCTGGTTCCTGGGACAATTTTTGGCATAGTGGCCCACATTGCCACAAGTGAAACACTTGTTCCCATTGCCCTCGCGGAACTGCTGCTGCTGTGGAGGCTGATTGTTCCTTGGGGCGGGAGCTAGAAAGCGGTTGGGTGCCGGCTGCTGCTGCTGGGGTGGCCTGATCACCCATCTGCCTGCCTGCTGCTGGAAACCCCTGCTCTGATTGTGAGAAACAATCCGGAACCTCTGAGCCTGAGTGGATGTTGCTGCCATTGGTGCCTTCCTCTTCTTCTCTGCCCGGTGAGCAACAATGCAATCCTCCTGGGAGATGGCCATGTTGACCAACTCATTGAAGCTATCAGCCCGGACAGTGTTGAGTCGTTCCCGCAGCTTGGTATTGAGACCCCTGCGGAAGCGATCCCTCTTCTTCTCATCAGAATCAGCATGATACCCTGCATACTGGCATAAGTCGTTGAAGGCTTGCGCATACTGCAGTACCGTGCGGGTTCCTTGATTAAGGGCCAGAAATTCATTCAACTTCCGATCAAGAATGCCAGCTGGGATGTGGTGTCCTCTGAAGGCAGTCTTGAATTCCTCCCAAGATACTTCACGATCAGCGGGGAGCATAGCACGGAAGTGGTCCCACCAAGTCCGAGCAGGGCCGCGAAGCTGCTGTGCGGCGAAGCGAGCCTTGGCTTCATCAGGGCAGTCTCCCGTGAGGAGGGGAAACTTGGACTCAACGACGTGAAGCCACACGTCGGCGTTCAACGGATCCTCTGCCTTAGTGAACAAGGGTGGCTGCGTGCTCAGAAACTCCTAGTATGTTGCCATAGCCGGAGGTCGCTGATGCTGGCCTCCACCATGCTGCTGAGGGTGGGGCTGGCACTGCAAGAGCTGTCGCAGAATCTGATTCTGCTGGGCCATCAGCTCCTGCACTGTGGGAGCTAGAGGAGGTGGCGGGGGAACCTGCTCGTTCTGCCCGCGACGCTGCCTAGCTGCCATCTAAAAACAGAGATTGTCGCCATCGTTATCCAACTCACAGTTTCGAACGACCAGATGTCATCTCATATGGAAGGAAAAATGCCATAATCATAATATTAGGTTCGAAAGGAAGATAACATGGTGACAAAGATCCCACAGATTTCAAAAGTTTACAGGGTTACATCAATCAGGGGAAAGTACCCATAAGCCTAGTCCAAAATCTGACATTAACTAAGCTCGCATAGGTTTCTATCCGCCTAAAAGTGTCGAAGCGACTGCTTAACCCTGAGCGGTGGAAGCGACACTGGATACGGGTGAAGGAGGCATCACGGAGGTAGTCCCATTGGCACCAGGGGCTGGTCCTAGCTCCTCGGGAGCCTCTTCTCCCTCGCTTCCTGCTTCATTGGCCTCCATCTCCAGGTGGTGCATGTCCAAGTGGTCATTTGCTTCTTCGAGTTCCCTCTGCACATCGTGAAGCTGATTCTCCAAGACATCAATAGTGTTGTCTCGGATCTCCACTTGCTGCTCCAGGGTGGCAATGCGCTGGCTCAGCCTCTCCACCTGCAGATCCTTCTTCACCAACTCCGTGGATAGGTCGACCACAAAATCTTCCCGACTGTCGAGAGTGAGCTTGGCAGTCTGAGCGGTGTTAGCAAGGAGTGCCATAGCATCGCTCTGAAGGGCCTGAAGGCGGTACAGCGCACTCATGCACTGAACAGTGACCCTCCCAACCAAGTCAGGATACATCGCCCACACATCCTTTACATGGCTCACGCGGTTACACCACATGGGATCATCCTTCTTCTCAGCAGGGAAGAGTCCCAAGGGGTGCATCACCATCTCCAGGGGATGGTAGCCACAGAAAGTCGTCAGAGTCTTCATGGCTGCTGCCTCAACGGTGTCGTCCGTCCTGAGTCCAATCGTCTCAGAGTCAAGAGAACGCCAACCCGGCTGAAGGGGATGAGCCTCCAAAGTCAGCCAGACCCGACAACGAGGTACCCGATGCTCCTCATACAACTGCACCGTGTACAAAGGGGGCGTAGGGTAACCGGCGGAGTTAAGCACTTCCCACAAGATGGAAGGAAAGCCATCGCGAGAAAGGAAGTTAGAACTGAAACGAGAGTCTCCTCCACTGGCGGGGGTGGGTGAATTCATCTGCGGAAGGGAATCAAAGGTAAAGATTATGGTGGAAGGAAAAAGAAAAAGAGAGCCCGGATGGTTTTAAAGAAAGGGGGTTAGCTCAAAATTTTAATTCCTCTTTACGTTTTAAAATGCATGCATGCTAGAAGAAACGTTGCCTCTCAAAAAGAAAATAGGGTGCTTTTTAGGGCATCCTTAAAATATAAGTACTGGCCCACGTGGCCTAATTAGTTAGCCACCTATTTCTCCCTCTATGCCTAAGGCCTTTCGTCCTAGGTCTAGCGGTCTAGTCCTGACGATCCATAGCAGTTTCTAGGCAAGTTTTAAATTTTGAAAATTGGCATTCATGGTTTATTGTCCTTCTCTGTGGTGGAATTTGCTCCGATACCAGCTATGGCAGAACCACCCGAATTATTCCAGCTTAAGTGTCTAAGTCACGCCTCAGGAGGCCGTAACACACTTAAATCGGAATAACCTGTCAGTCTTTCAGATCTAGTCTGACAGAGCCACTTAACCAGGATCAAATTCCACAATCTCACTCGAAGGTGAGTCACAGAAGAAATACAATAAAACAGGAAACCTCAAATTAAGTGCGGAGTTATTACATAAATCGGAGTTTTTGCGTAGCAAATAAAGTTCACAAAATAAAGTGCAGCGGATAATTGATGTCGTCAGTATCGAGGAATCGGGCAAGGCCTAGCCCACTACTCCTCGTGCTCCTCTCCTGCCGGAGCAACATCCCACTCGACCGTCCAACCCGATGGTAGGGTGATAGGCCAAGTCACACCATCAACCATTTCCTGAATGGTACCTGCAAAAATTGTGCCACAAGCAAGGCTGAGTATACTAATACTCAGCTAGACTTAACCGGTGTGAGGAGTCTACTCCTCTACCTCTAGACTATGCAGCTGTTTGGCTGAGGGGTTTGGTTTGCCAAAAGCAGTAGCTGTTTCTAAAAGCAAATTTTAGCTTTTCAATTTCTATCATCATTAACTTAGCTAGATTTGCTCCTTCTAAGCATACATGGTAACAATCAATTAGTTCAATCAACAAATTATCTCATGCAACCATGTTTCACTTCTTACTCGATGCAGTACAAGGAATCAAGCAGTCTCATTAGCTGCGAGAAGCAGACGATTCGAATCGAGTTTTAACCTTGCAAGGTAAACCTAAACACACGGCATGTCAGGATACTCCGACCCCACACATGACAACCGTCCCCATCGATTCCCCGTTCGCGTCCAGGCCTCACCGCCTTGGCATACAATGCTCCACTGACCCCGGCTGCCGCCGTGCAGTGACCGCACTTGTACCCACCATAGCTAGCATGGGAGACCCAGTCTCAGGTCGCATGAGGGATAAAGTCCGCGCCCGGCTTCACTCAGGTACTAGGTTTACCGGTTACCATTTTTCCCGGCATGTGCTTAGTACGTTCAAAAGCATGACTCAGGTATCCACACATTAATCCTTAATTCCTTTTTTCCCGTCTCATGGAAAGGCATCCTCCCTGGATCCAAGTCCATAGACTAACATATATCCCATTATCAAGATGAATACATTCAATTCCTGACCTCGCGCGAGTGCTAGAAAAATCACTCGACTTCTACCGAGATCCTGATTAGCAAGCAGCTACTCGACCTAGCATACTAGTATTCATCTCAAAAAGGAATCCTAAGTTCATGCAACTAGAGGTTTCAAGCAACTCCTACACTTAAGTGCACATTTCAATCCTACAAGCATTAAGTGTAGTAAAGTAGCATATAATAATACGGTTATGCATAAAACCGGGGCTTGCCTTCAATTGCTGGGGCTGCGGGGAGATCCTCAATAGCAGCCTCTGAAGCTTGCTCCTGGTCCTCCTCTTGGACAGGTCCTTGCTCGGGGATGAACACGTACTCTCCGTCGGCAAGATTACAATCTAATGAATGCAATGCGTAAGATATATGCATGATATGACTTGTGCTTTTAGAAATCACAACTTTAAAGGTGCATGATTTTTCTTGAGTTAAACAAGGCTAACTTTACTTATGTAAGGCCCTTGGGTGGTATACTTGGTAAATTGGTTTAAACTTAGCTAAGGTAAGTAGATTAAATTTTGGGGTTCCACTGAATTCCTTTTAAGTCTTAGTGAGAATTGATAAGTACTCAAGTTAGACTTATTGGGGTGGGGTTTATTTCTTCTTTCCTTTTCTTTTATTCTCTTTAATGTTTTGGAGTAGGTTTGAACTACAAGTTGCTTTTATAAAATTCTAAAAATTCTGCAAAAATTACAGTGGCTTGTTACTGGTGTATGTTTCTCTGTCTCAAAATTTGGGGATTAGAAAGTCAATAGTTTTCTCTGGTCAAAATTATTAAATTTTCTAGGGCAGAAGGGGTGCTTTGAACTACAACTATTATTTAGCTGTGAGCAATTCTCCAAAACTTATTTTTGCTGGCTTTTAGGTGTTATAACATGACTTGATAAAAATATCTAATCATTAATACCTTTTAATTATTTTTCTATGGTTTTCTCAAGTTTCTAGCCAAATGGGTGCTTTCTACTACCACTATATTTGAAAAACATCAAACAACAAGGTGCTTATTTTTCTTAGTTATTGTTTTGTGCAAGAGCAATCATTCTGAAGTTTGGCCTCTTTTTGCTTAAGGGAAGGGGTGGTATGCATTATTTGAATTAAGTGGCCTTTCTCTTAAATCATTAGCAATTGGTATGAGTTTGCTTCCTTTTCATAGGTTGGCATTTTTCTCTGGTAGTTTATCCCATCATGGACTTAGCAAATTTTTGGTTGCCCATTATCACATTAATAGGGGTTGTTCATGATTTATTTGGAAAATGCCTTATTATCACTTTGTATTTATTTTCCTTACTTAAAACGTTGGGCTGGGGTGCTCTGTATTTTTGTAGTGGGGCTCTGGTGGTTGTAAGTCCACTGGATTTTTATTAATCATTTTGGTTATAGTTTTGCTACTCTAATAATTGATTCTCAGTCCAAATAAGGCTAAATAAATCATTTTAATTTAAAACTGGTCCAAATTAATGATCTCTGTATTTTTCCTAGGTTCTCTGTTACATAAGTAAACTAGGAAAAATAATTTTAATCACTGTTCATTAATTTCTAATGCCTTTCTGATTTTCTCTAAGTTTTGGACAAAATAGCTTTAAATGAATAACTACATCATAATTTCTAATGCTGGGGTTCCTACTATTTTTAAACAGTGTCTAAATGAGGTTTGAACATCTACAAATTTTCTTAGGTTCAGCACAGAAGTAAAACTAATTTTTCTTAATTAAACAAGGTTTGGTCAGTTTCTGTTTTTAATTTTAAACTCTAAAATTTAGAACAGAAAGCATAGGGTTTATCATTTTTAAATGATAGTTCATAATATTTAAGAACTAGCAAAATTAGTTTGACAACTTTTGATTAAGAATTCATCAAGTTATGGATTTTATAAGTTCTCTGGTTATTTAAAAAGATTAACAGAATTGATTAAATGGAAAACTACTTTGCACTAGGGTCCCTGGCGGGTGTTTTAAGTTTTCCTCGCGAATCAGTCCTTAAGCTACTATTCACACGAGTCACTAACATTGCAGAAAACCCCCCGGGTTCTACAAATCCTAACCCGAGGTCCTTCTTCTACCTTAAACAGTAACCGCGGAGGGGCTTACCGGCGGCGAGATGGCTCCGGTGAAGTGGTCGAGGACGTAGGGGAGGTCTCGGGGATCACAACGGTGTGCGGGTCGCCGTCGGAGATGGCCAGAGTCGGTCGGTCCACGCGCGCAGGCGGGGATGCTCGTCGGCGGCGAGGAGTCCGGCCTGGTCACGGCGAGATAGAGCAATTGGATGGGTCAGAGAGGTTCACGGGGTGCCAGAGAAGACATGAGCGCAAGGAATTGGGCAGAGACTCACTGGATAGCTCGGTCCACGCGCGGCGGCGGAAGACCGAAGTCCGGTAAGGTCGATCTCGGGCCTCCGGTGAAGTCCGGCCGGGTCCGAGAGCTTGGCAAGCTTCACGGGCTACTGGCAAAGCTAGCCGAAGCACTGGCTTGCCCAGAGGATGGCTGGAGTGGGCTGGCCACGATGGCCGAAGCTCTGGCGGCAATGGCGGGCGGAATTGAGCTCGCCGGAGCTAAGGGAAAGTGGCTGGCCGGTGAGGGTGAGTGCGGGGCGAAGTGGGGCGCGCCTGGGAAGGCTTTATAGGCACGGCGCGGTGCACGGGCAGTCGTGGACCGGCGAGCGTGCGCGGGCGTGCACTGGGAGGCGCGGTGCGCGAACGGGCGTGAACCGGGGGTGTCAGCCACGGTCGAACACGTGTTCCCGTTGCCTCTGCCCCTATTCAAGCGCCGATTGGGAGCAAATCTTCGCGAATTTGGGCAAGATCGCTATGAAGGATTTGTTCACCTGACCAAGCTTTGTCTTTTGTGTATGGACATCGCGCGGTTTTAGGCTAGGGACACGGAGTTGTAGCGTCACCAAGGTGCCAGTGTCAGAATGCCTGGTCCCGAGGTCAAACTGCGCCAAAACTGTGTCAAATGAATTTGGTTTGAGTTCAAACTTTTCCAGGATATGTTCAAGGGAATTTGGCACAACTTTGATATTTGGATCTCCTGGTTTTGAGTTTTGAAAAACAGAGAACGCAGATGATCTTTGGGAAGAGGTCTGAAATTCAGAAATTCAGAAATCTGAATTTCTCTAAGGGTTCATAGTTCAAGGGCTGATTTGGGGATTTATTTGAGTTATTTTGGCTAAGCTTTCTCAATCTTTCTTGTTGCTCATTAAATATACTTTAATTTTTATAATTAGCTCAAGTCATAATTTTAAACTTTTCATCCCCTTTTTCTTATTTTCTTGCATTTTGCTTATAGTGCTCACTTAGGGTTTTTATTAGGGTTGCACATTCTTACCTTTTCAAAGACTCAATTGTTTTGTTCATGATACTTTTAAGCATGTACTTGGTGAGTTCTTTATTTCTTAAGTTAATTTGATGCTCATGCTTACTTTGATTCACATGAAATAATGGTTCTTGGGTTGGTATTTGAGAGAAACCCTAGGTGACACTGGGGTGTCACAATAAGTCATGAGAAATGTTCACAAGGTATCACATTTGATGAAATTTGGTAACACAAAAACCCTAAAAGATCTCAAAACCCTAAAAGAAACCCTAGAAAACCCTAATTGGAACCCTAGGGGGTAGATGTAAATTCCAGGCACTTTTGGACCAAAGTGCAAATATCAAAGTGATAAAACATCACAAACCAAGTAACTTTTACATTGGAGGATTTTCAAGTAGTGTGGAGGAATTTGGACTTATTTGCAAAAGTACTCCATGAACACTATAGGGTTAAGTGTGAATTTCAGTGAAATGAGGTTAACTTTGGAGCTTTATATCTCTAAATCTACAAGGATTTTGCTCTAAGTCAACACATCAAATTTATAGAGCTATGATAGGGGAATAACTTTGCTTAAGTGACCGAGCCTTGATGCTAAACAAAAATTGGAGAAAAATGGGCAGAAAGTTTGGCTGTCAATCAAGTAAGAAGACTGAATTATGGCCACTAGTGAACATGGAAGAAATTGGATATTAAATTGTGAGGAATTGAGTGAGTAACTGAGTAAGATCTTTATAAAAAAATTGTAGTTGGTTCTTTGGACGACAATATTGATGCAGACAAGTGACCGTGTTGTTACATGAAAAAGAGAGAACGAAGCTCTCCAAATCGTGATGCCAGAATGTCTGATGAAGATCGCCATGGTACAGTGACCATAAAGATCTCCGGTGTCGTGAGCTCAACGCTGGCGATCTGTCACCACAATTCGCGCCCGCCTGGGAGATTCGTGCCACGATAAGAGTAGATAACATCCGGGCGGGGTGAAAATATCCAGTGTGGGGTGAATCCGGTCGCTGGCCGGACCGGCCGTCGTGTCCCGCCGCGGTCAATTGCGCTGGCATCACCGGAGTTCGCCGTTATCTGGCCAGGCTACATGCCTCAAAGCCTTACCATGTCGCAGTAGACCGCCTTAGGTAGCTTGTTCATCGCCTAAGACACTGCCCCAGTAAAAGCCACGATAGCGATTGCACTAGTGACTTCCCCTCTCTTCGGCAGCCAACACACTTCCTTCAAATTGGACGCCACCGTCGTAGGACTCTATAAATTGCTGCCCCCGTGAGCTCCACTAGGTAATTACGCATCCAAAGCACTAGCTCATGCCTCCGATCGTCCACCAGAGTTTCCCAATTTCCCATTTCCCCCAAATCGGTCAGAACGCCGCTGTGAGACATCTCGCCGTGGCCAGATGTCTACGGGTTAGTTCATGCCCTTCTGTGTGATGTTCTAGCTTCCCTCATGTCCCCTGTTGCTCACAGACACGTTCGATTGAACTAGACCACCTTGAATCATCTAGAACATGTTGGTTTGTCTCCGGTTTTCATCGTCGTTGTGGGCAGAAAGATTCCGGCCCGGATTAGTGCAATTAGTTGTGGGATTAGGGTCGCCAGGTGTAGAATTTGGTGTCGACTGAGTAAGAAGCTTAGTCTTTGCGTATTTCGGCTGGTACAGGCTCGCCGGAGAGTGTGTTCACCGCCGTCGGTGGTCGGCGACCTGACTTTGTGAAGAAACGAAAGGGGAGAGGCCTTGGTGCGAATGTCAGAGACACATGTAAATAGTGCACAAGGATTCTTAATTAGTTATTCAAACAGCCAGGGTCCTCTGTGCAAAGCTGACACCGCGGGCACACGCGCGCGGACGCGTTTCACCTGCACATGGGCCGAATCAGGCTAGATAAGGCCCATTACTATTCATTCTTTTTCCTTTTCTTTTTCTACCAAGCTTAGGTAATTTATAGAAAAATCTAGAAAAATGATAAAAATATGAGACAATTTTACTAAATTCCTAAATTCCCCTAGTATTTAATAAAAATAGTTCCAAGATTTTTATCCCCAACCATGAATTATTTAGTATTTAAAAGGGCCTAAACCTAGACTTTTGGAATTTTAGAAATTACTAAATAACTCCAAAAATCATAAAACTTTTTGGGTAAACTTAATTTTATAATTAGAACCCATGGGTGAAGTTTGACATGTGTTGGACATTGTTTGATCCCGAAACCGAAAACCCTAGCTTTCTAGGTAATATTTGCCTTATTCTAGTAGAGTACTGACTCAGAAAACCCTAGTTTCTCTGGTGTACCATGAAGGAAAGTTGTATTCAAGATACAACTTGATGTGTCTCTATTATAATTGCATATTCATAGCATCACATGAGCATCCATGTATATGTATGGTTATGTATAGAAAACGAAGAAGAAGTAAGTGTTGAAGAAGAAGAGACTGTACCACCAACTGAAACTCCACCTGCCGGGAACTGTTTTTATTTTGATATATGTGGAACAGATCCTGAATCCCCTACAACACAAGGCAAGCCCCGATGCATTTACCTTTCCTTGCGATTTTAAACTCTTTATCAATTGAATGATGCGTTAGGTGATAGGAGTTGGGTGTTAAGCCAATTGTTGCATTTCCTTCCTTGGAACTATTTATCCTTCCTTGATTACCTGTTTTATTAAAAGATTTTCTGATGCTTAGTATTGCTTTAGAAAACAAAAATGTTTTGTTTTTAACAAAAGATGATGCTTCATATGGAATGGGATGTTTTCAAAAATAAAACTTGATGGTGGATCTATCATGGCCGTGATGGGTTCAACATCGGACAAGATGTACCTCTGCCAGGTACCAAACTTTGGGATTTTAAGTGATAAAGCTGAGACCGGGCCGGTGACTTGCACGAGAAGAGAGTCTCAGTGTAGTGTCTCCGTCTGAGTCGATTAAGGACCGTGTCGATGTAGGCTTGATGATTGAGGACCTTTTAACTGGCCACATGCCTCGTCATGGGTAAGCTTTGCCTCGGGCAGACTAATACCAGAAAGGCCAACACGCAATGGGAGTGGAGAGATGACGAGAGTAGCGTTTACCCTCCGTGGCAAGAGGTTGGACGATGGTGTATCTGTGCTCTTGGTTGGCGTGAACCCGGTCTGGTCTTAAGAAACCCGGTGCAAGTTGACATATGCAAGGGTTAAGTGCTACATATGTCGTGTGGTTGGAGATCCCCAGCTAGGTATTAATCGATTCGGATCGCCGTTACTTCTCGGATATGAAGACTTGGTCACTGCCCTACAGTTGGAGATCCCCAGCTAGGTATTAATTGATTCGGATCGCCGTTACTTCTCGGATATGAAGACTTGGTCACTGCCCTACACGTAACAATCCAGTAAAGAAAAAGCGTGATAAAATACGGCTAGTGTAGGCCAAGTGCTTGAACTAGGATAGAGAGAACTCTAGCTACAGGTAATGACTTAACCTGCTAATAAAATTGGATTTTTAAGGATCCACTATTAGTAAGCATTTCGACAAACAGAGTCTTTGATTTTTGAATAGCCTTACCATGACTCCCTCAAGCCACCATATCCTTGAGAGTCTTTTATTTTGTTGGGTAAGACTTGCGAAAGTACACTCCGTACTCAGGGTTTTCGAACCCATGTTGTTGTAGCTGATGAAGCAGTAGACTTTTGCTGTTTTTGTTTAAAGGTGGTACCAAAGGAAGAGCCCCAGCAGTGAAGTCAGTCGCGGGAGGATGTTGGCCTCCCACTTTGAAAACAATATACTTTTGTGCGGGAGGGTGTTTTACCTCCCGGGTCTGTAATAATAATACTTTATGCACTCATAATACCCTGGTATTGTAATAATAATAATACTCTCTCTATATTGGATGAATGTAAATTAAGTTATTATAATTTGCTTCTGCTTATTCTTTCCTCCGATGTGATGTAATATCTGCGTGACGGGTGAAGCGCTCTTGGACGGAATGATGAAGATACAGTACCGAACTTGTCGAGCGATTATGTGCATCTACAGGGTTGTCCAAGGTCCTTAGAATAAGAACAGCTGTAGGTGGACCTAATAACTTGGGAGATTCCGTCACATTACGCATGATCCCATCTAATCGTGGACCATCCACGTCTAAAAGCGTACCGTCTAGCCGTGTCGAGTGCCACATATTATGATTTTTGGTCTATAATGATTAAACAGATTCCTGTAGATCTAAATTATAAGGCGCACTTGCTTTTCTAGATACATAACATTTACTATAAAAAGTATATCCGACTGAGAGACTGACAGTTCAAAGTATGAGCTAATAACCACAAACATGCAGTGGCGTGTCGGGCAACGCTGCCTGGCCGGTCTATCTCTGGGTGGAGTGTGTATATATGTGGAGCACGTACGCCAAGCAGCGGCGTGAGGCAGCCTGCTAGCTGAGAGGATCGGATCGCATGGAACTTGCCGGGACATGGAGGAAGGTGATGCCTTACATGGCCATGGTGTTTCTTCAGTTCGGCTTCGCCGGAATGTTCCTCATCTCCGTCGCGTCCCTGCGGCAGGGAATGAGCCACTATGTCCTTGTTGTCTACCGGAACGTAGTGGCAGCCATTGTCATGGCTCCATTCGCGCTATGGTTTGAGAGGTGACTGATCTATCCAATCCATTAATTACTCCTACTTGATATATATGTAGCATGCCGTGGTATACGTATGTTGAACGCACGACTATGGATGTGTTTCCCATGGCGTACGAGGAGGGATAGAAGGGCGGCTATATTTTCTACAGTGTTTTGATGAGAGTTTCACTGGTCTAGGTAAACACCGAAGCAATTTTTGGTGGTGGCGTGGTCCTAAAAAATTGAGGGGACGGTGTCGTTATCATCTCATTCTATTTTGATCTCAAACCAAACATATACTTACACATCATATTTACATGAGCTATTTTATTTTTTCACTTGACAAAAGAATGTACAGTTAAGAAAAACCATGATTTATGGTCTCCGGCCTCCGGCTCTGGCACTAGCTTCTTCGAGAGCAAACTCTCTACCATACGGAACCTAATTATTTATTTTAATATGCTGAGCCTAATTATATATTATATGCTCATATATTCGTTATGTCATACTTGCCTGTGTTAAACCTTAAAACGTACCAAAGTGGCTAGTTGGCTTTCAAAGTTATAAGATGTCTATCGTATTCTCTTGTTATTTTGTTGTTGATGATCAGGAGACGAGTCATCAAGTTGATTGATCAACAATTATTATTTAACACTTCTTACCTCACATAATATATGGATAACGCACTTCATGTATTCTGGCATATCATGATTCATGATGTACACATTTTCGTCGGGTCCTGAGCTGCTCGATATACCCTTTGTCCTAGGATCTGGATTTGGAAACAACAAAAAATGTTAACGATATTAGATAGAATATGTTATATGTTTGCCAAGCTCAACACTTCTTTTAATTTCCACAAGGAGGCCAATAGGCTGGGAGAGGCACCAGCACTACTACATGACTTGTCTTAGTTGGCTTCCAGTAAAAGCAGAGTCTTTTCAAAGTAAAGGAAAAAAAAGACAACTAGCATCTCTTTATTGAATTATGCAGCAGGATTTGTGTAGTGTCAGATTAGTATGAGGTAGAAACAAAAGTAGCTTTCCGTGTGTCGATGTTGCTAAAAAGTCCACCCTATCATAGGGTTACCGACCATATCGTCGTTCAAAGAAGAAAAAGAAATAATAGCACTTGTGCATGGTCGATAAGGTTGAACAGTAAAAGGATGGGAAAGCAAGAAAGCGACGTCGTGTTCATTATTAACAGTCTCGTAATTTTTCGTGACAGGAAAACAAGGCCTAAAATGAGCCTACCGGTGTTCATCAAGATCCTTGCTTTGGGATTACTCGAGTAAGGATTAACGCAATTATCCTTTTTTTTCTCTTTTATGTTTTATGTTTGAGTACACAATTGTCTAACAAGTATACATCCCTTTGAATTACTCAGACCCGTGCTTGACCAAAACTTCATCTACATGGGAGTGAATAGCACATCAGCAAGCTTCTCCTCTGCGTTAACCAACATATTGCCAGCTCTAACTTTTGTAAATGCCATCATACTCAGGTGAAGCTACACTACAACACACACCCATTTTACAAAATGGTCCTACTGAACATGCAGTTGTTTCTTGCTTTGCTTCATATCTATGATAAATAAGGATGGAGAGGATAGTGATTAAGGAGCGACGAAGCCAGGCTAAGATTGCAGGCACAGCCATAACAGTCTGTGGTGCCTTGCTTATGATACTTTTCAAGGGCCCCATCATCAACTTCCCATGGAGCAAGCACGCCAGCCACGCCGTATCTGACAGCGGCGTCCACAACAGCGGACACTGGCTCATGGGCACGTTCATGATCCTGTTAAGCTGCTTCTGCTGGTCTGCCTTCTTCATACTCCAGGTGATATATAATTACCGTATCTAGTAGCTACTTAATTACTGTTTGTTCTTCGTTCAAAGCTTTTAATGGGATGGATGTAAAATTTTCAGTCATATACGTTGAGGAGTTACCCATCTGAGCTCTCTTTAACCACTCTGATATGCGCAATGGGCGCCACGGAGAGTGGCGCGGTCGCCCTAGTCATGGAGCGTGACACCAAGGCTTGGTCCATCGGGTTTGACATGAGACTCTTCACGGCCATATACTCGGTAAGCTGGTTTGATTTCCATGTGACTTACTGTGTTTGTTTGCTCTTAGATTACATAAGTTGGATTATGGTAAAATGATATGAGGGTAAAATAATACTTTAAAATCATAAATAAGCTGAAATAAACTAGTATGGATAGTTTATTTGTGATGCAAAAGTGATATTTTTCTCTCCTACTATTCCACTATAATTCAATTTATATAATATAGGAGGAAACAAACAGGCCCTTACTTTTAGAGGTGCTGCATGTATGCACGATTATGATGGGGACTAAGGATGGTTCTGTCTCTGTTGCTGCAGGGAATAATGTGCTCTGGAGTAGCTTACTACGTGCAAGGGATAGTGATTAAGGACAGGGGCCCAGTGTTCGTGACTGCGTTTAGCCCGCTCTGCATGATTTTAGTGACTGTGCTAGGCTCCTTCATTCTTTCTGAGGTCGTCACTTTAGGAAGGTATGTATACGTGTCTGACCCAAGATCAACTACTTTCATACATCATTGACTGCGCGTAATTTACAAAGACATGTGTGTAGGCTCATTGGTGCGACAGTCATTGTTGTTGGACTCTATGCGCTCATCTGGGGCAAGAACAAGGACCATGTGAAGTCGCAAAACAGTTTTGACAAGCACGACACATTTGAGCTGCCGTTCTCTACTTCTGCCGTTAACAATACAACCGGTCCCGTCCTGGCAACATCTATTTAAGGCTCGTGTCCATGTGACTTCCTGTATCCCGCACCCATCGATTTAAGGCTAGCTAGCGGCCTAGCATGTAATCGCCAAATTTCCATTAAAAAAGAATTCTAGGATTTGCATAACACAGTTTTTCTCTGACATGGTTGATTCTTTCACTGGTGTTTCGTTTAGTATCTATACTTCTATACTACTGTACACTAAGAAGGTAAGGACGTCCACACCTTCATATGCCCCCGTGAGTCAAGCGTCGTCCTGGCACTCTCCGTTCTCGTGCCCATCCCGCCTTATACATGTCAAAATGGGCCGGCCCGGTAGTGGGCCCGTGACCCGACACGGTCGTGGCCCGGCACGAGCACGGCATGGCCCGACTAGAGGCGTGCCCGGATCGGCCCGGTTCAATAGCCGTGCCGGGCTTGGGCTGGCCGTCGGCCCCGCGGTGCAGGCACGAGCCCGGCACGGTTAATTGGTAGGCACGGTAACGGCCCGTTTGAGGGACTGATTTTATAACGGTCAGTCTATTTTTAGCTATAATACTTATGATATGTTATTATATGAGAGCATTCTGACTTGTGATATGTGTTTACATGTGTATTTGAAATTTTTTGTTTAAATATGTATCTAAAATTATAAATATAATTAATTAAATCTAAAATAAATTTGAATATTACATTTAAATTCTAAATTTTGGAGTGTTTTTTTTGTTTATGGGACCAGGTCCGACCCGGCACGACAGGCCCGACGTGCCTCCAGCCCGGCACGGCCTATGTAAGAATAACCGTGCCGGGCTTAGGCCGCGTTAGTCAGCCCGCGGACCGACCCGGCCCGGCACGATACCAAACCGTGTCGGGCTTAGACCGGTGCCTCTCATGCCGGGCCAAGTCGTGCCCGGGCCGGGCCGGCCCGGCACGGCCCATTGGACATGTATATCTCGCCCTGGCGCCACTCCCCGCGCTTGCCATGCCCGCCCTCGAGCCCCGAGACAGCTGCCCCGCAGGCCGCAGCGTAAGTCCCCTGAGACACCGACGTCCTCCCCACCGCCCTCGCCCGCGTCCTCTCGACCTCGCCGTGTGGCCTGTTCCACCAGCTGGCATCACCCTCGGCCTCCGACCCCCGCGCCGACTCCCATCTCGCCGGCCCTGCATGCCAGTCATGCCATTCCCTTCCTCCTCTTCCTGACCTCGCCTTCAAGTGTGTGTCCCCGTTGTTGCCCGTGGGCCCGCCCTCAGCCACGGCCTCCGACCGCCGGCCCCGTTTCGCAACCGACCCTAGCGCCTTCCCTCACGTCAGCTCCCGTTCGGTCGCTGCCCTCCCCGACTTGGTCGGCTCCAACTTTTGAATTTCCAGGTGACTAGTTCATCGATTCGACAGGGCATGGCGCGACAGCTGGGGGTCATTCGCCTGCAATCCGCTAGCTGTGAGCGAGCTCAACGCCCTCCAACGCCCACACGCCATGAGATGGATCTCCACCTCCGTACCAGCAGCGCGCTGCTTCCTCGACGCTGCTGTCGTTGACGGTTAGCCACAATGCATGGGGCGGAAGCAAGAGGAAGTGTATCGGGGATGGGCCTAGGCTGTTGCGATGAGTTCGACCAGTGGACAACCAGAGGAAGGTCTTCTGTGACTCCGGTGGAAGTCAAGCCGAGAGAATCAATTTGAGTTTGCGAGCAACTCCAGCGGCCTGTGAAAAAACTCAGCACCAAAATCAGCTTTTAGGGGAACCACGCACGTTTTCATAGGCTAAAATCATCTTGACGCACAACTAGGTCTGGGAATGGGTCACAATCCGGCCCTAACCCCACTTCAATCCTAGAATACTAAGGAGTAGATCCAGCCCTACTTGAATCCAAACTAATTTGGTGCAGCTCAATCCAAACTGATTTTAAAGCCTTTGCCACCCAAACCTGCCCCGATCCTTTCAAAATCCACGGCAATATTACATTAGCAATCCAAGGGCCCCCAAAAACATGCAAGCACCGCCACTAGTTAATTGAACTAGTATAATCCATGGGCTCATACATACATGGCCACACAACTAATTAGTATAAACTTAGATTCTGTCAGCATCTCATTCCCTTACAGATACTGCTCTACATCAAAGACTGATCCACGGAAGACAATAAAGTTAAGGATAATATTAGGCCATGTGTTGCAGTCTTGTTGCTCCAACAATGAAAATGTTTCTAAAGAGATGAAACTTTTGTGATTAAGAAAACGAAAAATTATTGTTTTACCTACATCAAATTTCCCAATCATCTTCTTCATCATCCGAATCAAACATTCGCTTTCCTGTCATTGGTTCACCTACATGAATTAATGTAGATAATTCAAGTCATTGTCATGTAGTTCATGGTTGTCGATGTAAAGACAAGATAGAAGCAAAATCTACTTTTATATGATAATTTACCTTCTTCTTCATCATTGAATCCAATCAACCAGTCTTTGGCACAGACTAAAGCTTCAAGTGTTTCAGGAGATAGTGATGTCCTATTTTTTCCAAGAATTCTACCAGCTGCACTAAAGGCAGATTCTGAGGATACCGTACTCATAGGAATAGCCAAAAAAATTCTAGCCATCAAAGACAATATTGGATAGGCATCTATGTTTTTCTTCCACCATCCTAAAACATTGAAGTTTTCATCTGGCTTGACAAGGATCCTAGGGTCCTCCAAGTAAGTATCCATTTATGTTCGCTCTGGACGGGCATCCATATTTTGAGATGCAAATTGAGCAAATGCATGTTTCACCCTTCTTTTACCGCAGAGAGGTGAAGAGGTAAAAGTCTCACTTCTCATCTGATTCTCATGAGGAATAAAGACAGGCAAACTATGACTCCTCATGATTTTCTCATACTCTAGGTAATATTTTTTCAAGTACCTTTTGAGCTCCCTCATCTTCACATCAACATTATCACCAATTGTGTAGAAATAGAACTTGACAAATTCGGTCTTCATTGATGGATCTAGAACAGCAGCTATGAGCAACACAATATTAGGATTTTCCCAATATTTTTGGAACTTAGCATACATAACATTTGCCATCTCATTAATGAGTTCATTTGAGTTCCAAGTCACATCAAGTAGCACACCTCGGATAACCAGCAACATCTTGAGAAAAAGATGAGCTGTGGGATGTCTATCCGCTGAGAATGCTTTGGTTGCATCACTAAACTCTTGTAGAAAACCATGAAGAGCTTCTGTCTTTGACCAATCTTCTTCAGTGGGACATTCATGATGTTGCTCTGTTACATACCTATTAAGAGCATCCTTATATTTTAGTGCTTCATTTAACATATCATAGGTTGCATTCCAACGATGTGGAACATCAAAAATCAGCCCTGATTTACTTTCAAGACCCAATGCTTGAACAATAGAATTGAAGATCTGTTTACACTAGCATTATCCAATGTCAGAGTAAACAAATCCCCAACCAATCCCCACTCTAGAAAACAAGAGGTAATACCATCTTGCACAACATAAGATGTATGAGGGAAGGAAATTTTCTTGAATGCACAACATAAGATGTATGAGGTAATACCATCTTGCACAACTATGTAGATTCTCATCAATGAAACAATTATGACAAGCAACCCTGGAAAGTTGCAAGAAAAAGCATCTAATCATAGCTGTCCAGGAAAAAAAACAGTAACCATAAACTAAAGTAACTAATATAATGGACTAGCAGTTCTCTCGCATATCTTGTTTTTTGCAGATCCGATGAGATCCCTGCCCTTTACACATGCAGCCATACTATAGTTCAAGCATAAAAAACTTTAATTAAGAACAAACTACTGCGAGTAGAGAGACACATGAATTGCTCCTGAAAGATAGACAAGCACCCTGTTGACTAACCGCATAAATACCAAAAGAACAGTGGCAAGTGAAGTTCATAACTGAACTCCGGCCCCTGAACTGTGAAAGAAGCCATCCAAGTGGAGTTCATAACCCAAACGTGGAAACTTTACCACGAAATGCGGAAACAGCAACTAGGCAATACCTTTCTTCGGGCACAGATCCTACAGGTGCAGTCCCGACTCTAATTCCTGTGCTGGTCGGCGAGGGCCGCGGTCGCCGCCTAGTCGATGAAGCGACAGGGCGTGCTGCAGGCGCCGGCGGGGGTCCCTCACTACTCTTTGGATGACCAAACTGTGGAGGAAGACGCTACAGGAACCACGGGTTGTGCCCTACACATGATCCATGGGTTGTGCCCTTCACATGATCCGGGCACACGATTGGGCCAGGTTTGATGATCGATCCGTGCTGCTCCTTTTAATGAAATGGCTTGATCCAACTCTACCCTAATCAACAGTGAACCAAAAAAGATCCAAAATTATCAGCACATGAATTTGGAGGCCCTTTATACCCATGAGTTTTTATGGCCCATTCCCAGGCCTACGCACAACAGCTCGCTCAAATTGAACTTTGGCCCAATATTTAAAACAAGTCTCATGGTCAGTGAAAAGCCCATAGCCCAAAGCAGCTCCATGTACACCGTGCTACGGAGTACACCCCAAAGGAAAAGTAGGAAAGGAAAAGTAGGAAACAGATTCAATCTGTTTTGCCTATGACACTTCTCTGTGCGCCATTGCTGATGAATAGCAACGACATTAGACTGTTTTCTGTAGAGCAAGCAGTCCAGGCACCAACCTGCATTATGTAGAGCAAGCCGTCCAGTAATGAGATGATTTCCAACAAAAATTTGTGAACAACTAGTACTTATGAATGTAAAATGATACATGTTGTGTGAATTATATATGACAAGCTAACTGTGCAGATCGAGTTACATAATGCAAAAGAATGATACCTAACTGCAGTTATAAAAAAACAAATAGTTTGGCTAAAGACAAATCAACACCTAATATGTCCTATAACATTATGCATTTTCAGACAATATATTAGATCGTAGCCTCATGTAATATTGCTTCTTATGAGCATAAATCACCATAATCGTGTGGATTTGTGCCTTCACTTAGCATACATACTGTATAATATCTTGATAATGGTACACACAAGCTAATACATTAGCAGCATGTTCAGTTTCACTCCCACTGCCTAAATACAAAAGTAATTTTCTTGGGGCAAACAAAAATGTTATAGTCTAATGAACCTTCTAAAGTAGTATAGTAAGCATCATAAGCATTTCGCTCTGAACATCAGGTTGTGTCAAACATCAAACGCAGTTCACTCTGAACATCAGGTTATCCTCCACATAAGAGGAAACCAGGCACAAGAGACTACTTGGATTAACATAACATTAATCAAACTTCTTTTAACTTCTTTTTAGCATGGCATGAATCTGGCATTACAACACCAGATCAAAACAAAAAGGAGCTATATTGTGTCCCATAAAAAAAACAAATCTACCATTTCATGAGATGGGAACATTCTAATGATGCCAAATATCTTAAGCATTCAATCTGACTAAAAACAAAGCAATTAAATAGCACTTAGCAAGAACCCCTCCCCATTGACTAGATTCTGACGCTGGAGCACCACCAGGAAGAACTTCTAACGCTCGAGCACCACCGTGGCCATACGCGCGATGGTGGCGGCGGCGGGCTAGGCCTCGCAGATCGACTCCACCACGGGGAATGTGGTCTCCAACCCCGTCCATACTTGTGTCGCCGGACACCATCTCACGCTTCCTCTGGGTATCACCGCAAGCTGTTGCCTGCAGATCCGAAGCAGTCGGCCTTAACGGATGCATTGCCTCGACTCTGCCGCTGCAACCTCCAGCACCGACGAAGATGGCTCTCTCGCTGTCGCGTCCCGTCAATCCGTCATGGCTCCACGAAGAAGAGCGCGAGACGGTGGAAAGCAACGCGGCAAACCACTAGGCTACACGTGTGTGGATTGGGGAAACCTTGGTTCGCTAAATATGCGGGGGTGGGGCTGTGGATGCGGCGTGGCAAAAAAAAATTGGGAAATGAATGGCGCTCTGTTGGAGACCAAAAATTCACCGGTTGAGTGCTGAAAAAGTTTTTGGGAGCTTTCACCAACTCTCTTGTAGTTGCTCTAAGACGAGCGATCCATCCATCCAGCGAACCAACAAAGATAGGGATTGGATTGACTAGGACCAGCTCAGATGAAATCAATCGATGTGGTCATGTATGGATTACGTACCTGCAAAGCACACCCCTGTTCCGAGCGTCCACAGAGAGCAACTCCAAGAGAGTTGTGTCAGGGTCTAAAATCTAGGCGTGAAATAATCACTAAATGTGCTGAGAACTATTCTCACATCTATGATGACTTATGGTACAGAACGAATGTTATATTTTTATTATATAATAGGAGTTCTGTACAAAATAAAAAAAATAATTACATCATATAGAGGCAACAATCCAATAACCCAAAGTTGACTGGAAGACGACGGCCTAGACCACTCACGAACTCATCACAACATCCTCCATGCGCCTCATCCTGTGGTACCTGTTTTTAACCTGTAGGGGTGTGAGACAGCAAGAGTGAGCTCACATACGTTCATCGTTCAACAAGTTGTGGAAAATAATGTGCATGAACTTGCCAAAGTTGGGAGCTCATGTGAAGTGTAAGGCTTATCAAAGAGGATAGTTAAAGATGAGCATTGCTTTTCAAGTTGGTCAAAATTTTATTAGCAGTTGCTAAGTGTAAGTATATACCAACCCAAATAAGTAGTAAAACAAAAGTGATAACAACACCCGCAATGCAATGCATATGACAAATTTGTCGGCGTTTCGAGACCGTGGGGTCCCTGGGCCGACGAGTAAACTGTCGCCGCGTGCCCCAGCCCAGATGGGTCGGCGCGAGACGGAGCGCGAAGGGGGGAAGACGGGCGTGAGAGGTGGAAAAATCCCGCGGCCTTCGTGTTTGTCCCGCGCCCAGGTCGGGTGCGCTTGTAGTAGGGGGTTACAAGCGTCCACGCGGGAGGGAGCGAGCGGCCTCACGCGAGCGCCCGTCCCGTCCTCTTCCCCGCGCGGCCAACCCTCTGTAAGAGGGCCCTGGTCCTTCCTTTTATAGGCGCAAGGAGAGGATCCAGGTGTACAATAGGGGGTGTAGCAGTGTGCTAACGTGTCTAGCGGAGAAGAGCTAGCGCCCTAAGTACATGCCATTGTGGCAGCCGGAGAGGTCTTGGCACCCGGTTCGTGTGGTGTCGTGGTCGTCGGAGGAGCGCTGGAGCCTGGCAGAAGGACAGCTGTCGGGGCTGTCGAGTCCTTGCTGTCGAGTCCTTGCTGACGTCCCTGGGTTGGGCGATGTGGAGGCTCCTCCGAGGTCGAGTCTGTCTTCCGAGGCCGAGGTCGAGTCCGAGCCCCTAGGTCGGGCGAGACGGAGACCGTCGGCTGAGGCCAGGGCTGAGTCCGAGCCATGGGGTCGGGCGAAGCGGAGTTCGTCGTCTTCCGGGGCTGAGCCCGAGTCCGAGCCCTGGGGTCGGGCGAAGCGGAGTTCGTCGTCTTCTGGGGCTGAGCCCGAGTCCGAGCCCTGGGGTCAGGCGGAGCGGAGTTCGTCGTCTTTCGGGGCTGAGCCCGAGTCCGAGCCCTGGGGTCGGGCGGAGCGGAGTTCGTCGTCTTCCGGGGCTAATCCCGAGTCCGAGCCCTGGGTCGGGCGGAGCGGAGTTTCCCATGGCGCCTAGGGCCGGACTTGGCTGCTGTCAGCCTCACTCTGTCGAGTGGCACAGCAGTCGGTGTGGCGCAGGCGGCGCTGTCCTCTTGTCAGACCGGTCAGTGGAGCGGCGAAGTGACTGCGGTCACTTCGGCTCTGTCGTCTGGAGGGCGCGCGTCAGGATAAAGGTATCAGGCCACCTTTGCATTAAATGCTCCTGCGATTTGGTCGGTTGGCGTGGCGGTTTGGCCAAGGTTGCTTCTTGGTGAAGACTGGGCCTCGGGCGAGCCGAAGGTGTGTCCGTTGCTGGAGGGGGGCCTCGGGCGAGACGTAGATCCTCTGGGGTCGGCTGCCCTTGCCCGAGGCTGGGCTCGGGCGAGGCGTGATCGGGTCCCTCGAATGGACCGATCCTGGACTTAGTCGCACCCATCAGGCCTTTGCAGCTTTGTGCTGATGGGGGTTACCAACTGAGAATTAGGAGCCTTGAGGGTACCCCTAATTATGGTCCCCGATAGTAGCCCCTGAGCCTCAAAGGGAGTGTTAATACTCGCTTGGAGGCTTTTCTCGCACTTTTTTGCAAGGGGACCAGCCTTTCTCGGTTGTGTTTTGTTCCGGCGGGTGCGCGCGAGCGCACCCGCCGGGGGTAGCCCCCGAGGCCTCGGAGGAGTGGTTTGACTCCTCCGAGGTCTTAATGCCTTGTGCAATGCTTCGGCTGGTCTGGTCGTTGCCTCATGCGAGCTGGTCGTAGCCCGGGTGCACGGTCAGGTCCCAAGTTCTCGGGCTGGTATGTTGACGCTGTCAACGGTTTGGCCGGAGCCGGGTTTGCGAGAGCAGCCCCCGAGCCTCTGCACAGGGCGAGAGGACGGTCAAGGACAGACTCGACTTTTTTGCATACGCCCCTGCGTCGCCTGTCCGCAAGGAGGAGGGCGCCGAACATGGTGTCTCCGGTGAGCTGCTGGCGGGTAATCCGTGTGGACGCCCGTGCCCCATTTGTTAGGGATCGGCTAGAGGCCCGGAGGTGCGCTCAAAAGTACCTACGGGTGATCTGCCGGACCCAGTCCCCTGTCGACGGGGTCCGAGGGATCGATGCCTCCCTCTGATGGGATTCCGTTACAAGATCGTTCCCGCTGGTCTCGGAAATGTCCTAGGGTACCTCGAGAGCGTAGCCCGAGCCTTGGTTATGTATCAAACGTACCCAGGGTCATCCCTCGCTTTGTGTCTGAGGCGGTTGTGAACCCTTCGAGGGCCAGCCTACGAACCCCTGATCAGTAGTGGGTGCGGAGCCCGAGTGGCCTGAGGCGGCCGTTGAACCCTTCCGAGGGGCCGGCCTTCGAACCTCTGACCAGTAGTGGGCGCAGAACCCAAGCGCTCTGAGGCGGCTGTTGAACCCCTCCGAGGGGCCAGCCTTCGAACATCTGATCAGTAGTGAGGCTCGGGGCCTGTTTCCTTCACGGAGAAGGATCCTTTTCGGGGTATCCCCCTTTCCCGGTCCCTGTTGTAAGAGAGAGAAAGAGGAGAAGGAAAAGGATACGAAATCGAATGACGTGGCGTACCTTTTTTGACGCGGTCATTATGGCGAAGGCGAAGCGTCGCTCGCTTCTCCCGCCAGAGGCACCGCCTGTCCCGCCGCGAAGTTAATGCGACGGGGCGAGTGGTTCGCGAGGCGGCTGTTGCGCGTGCGCGAGCCATTCGAGGAACGGAACACGGGCGCGCCTTCTTCACGCCGTGAGAGAGGTTTCTCTCGCTGTCCCTGGATGGGACGTGAGCTTAGCTGACGACGTGACCGCTGCTCCCGCCCGCCTGCCACCGCCATTACTGCCGGCCCACTTTTGGCCGTATTGACCGTTGCGTCTGGCTGGCACTGCTGGGTCGTACGCAGGGTTGCCTCGAGTCGCGGTACTGGTTCCGCAGTCGAGGAGGCGTAGCAGTGGTGCGAGCGGCGGTGCAGTCGCTCGCACGCAGCAACCAGCGCACCGGTTGCATGACGCGTGGGCCTGGGCCTCCATGCTGGGTGCGTTGGAAGTCGGAGGGGCGCGCCCACTTGGCGCGGTTGCATGGCTGCCCGCATGGCTGCCCGCCCTTTCACCCGCTGGTCTGGGCGAAAGTGGAGGGACGCTTGTAACCGCTGGGACGGAACCGGAGTTCCATTTGTAATGGCATCTTGAATGCCGGTGTTTTGTTCATTGCGGCTGTCGGGGCTTGAACGTGTATGTATTTTTGGCGCGGAGCCGTGTTTTTTCCTCATTTTCGAGCACTAAGACTCGCCTGTTGGTTGTCTGAACCGCTTCACCAAGCGTGAGTCGCCCCGTGCAAAGGTGACGAGTGAGGTATCCGTATCCCGGAGGCGTAGGAGTCCCTCGGCTCGGTCGGCTTTGCTGTCCGAGGCTTCTCTTGCTTAGTTAAAGGAACCCCTCGGCCGCTCTTCGATGAGCCGAAGCCAGGGGTAGCGGTGTCAGCACGGACAGAGGCAGAGTTGGCTCAAAAAGAAGGGTTGGTCGGCCAGAGCCTGGTCGGGTCGTCCACTGGCGGGATCGACGCTGGAATTGAGTTGCCGAGGCCTCGGGCCGGGCTGATGTCTTCGGGGGACACCTGGCCGAGGCCTCTGGGTGACCGGCCGAGCCGTCTGCTCGAGCCGGATTCCTGGAGAAGACCCTGGCGGCGATGGCCCGGGCGTGGTGATGATGTCGTCCTTCAGAGTGGAGATCCTCGGACCGCGTCGCCGTCCGAGGCTAGGTCGGACCTCGCCGAAGGTGTAGTTGACGCCGAGGGTGCTACTGCTCCCTTCAACTGTCAAGATCCGAGCCTGCAGGATCGGATTATCTTGTAGTGTGTGTTTTCTGCGGCCGCCGAGGCCCAAACACACCATCGTCGTGTTGTAAAGCTGCGCTTCTTTTCCTCTTGTTTCGAGTATCTGGACCTTTTCGTCGGTAACAGAATTGTCTGTGCGAGCGATAGTTGCTTTTCACGGAAGGTGATGAGTGAGGTATCCGTATCCCGGAGGCGTAGGAATCCCTCGGCTCGGTCGGCCTTGCCGCTTACGCGCACTCTTGCCCGTCGATAGGGTTCTATCACCGACGCAGTCGAGAAGGCCCGAAGAATCGCTTCGGCAGAGGAGCTTTCGAGCGTGAAGACTTGTTCGATCCGCCGAATCACTTATCCGAACGTGAGTTACTTATTGCAGAAGGTGATGAGTGAGGTATCCGTATCCCAGAGGCGTAGGAGTCCCTCGGCTCGGTTAGCCTTGGCTGCTTACGTGTACTCCGTCGTTTTCAGGATCCACTTTCGAAGTAGTCGAAAAGCACGAAAGACATTCTGGCAGAAAGGATTTTTTTCGAGGAAAATTTCGACGCAGAGGGGGTTCCCCCCTTTTAGCCCCCGAGGGAGGGTCGGGCTTTGCCGAGGCAAGGCTGACCCTTCCTTGATGACTAAACTTTGCGTGGGAACGAGGTATGCGAACAACTTGAAAGCATCTTAAGGGTAGAAGCGACGTAGCTGTTGGATGTTCCAAGCGTTGCTGTAGACCTCGCCTTGACTGTTGGCCAGCTTGTACGTTTCGGGCTTCAGAACTATGGAGATGACGAACGGCCCTTCCCAGGGAGGCGTGAGCTTGTGCCGCCCTCGGGCGTCTTGTCGTAGCCGAAGCACCAGGTCGCCCACCTGGAGGTCTCGGGACCGGACCCCTCGGGCGTGGTAGCGTCGTAGGGACTGCTGGTACCGCGCCGAGTGTAGTAAGGCCATGTCCCGAGCCTCTTCCAACTGGTCCAGCGAGTCTTCTCGATTAGCTTGGTTGCTTTGGTCGGCGTAGGCCCTCGTCCTCGGGGAACCGTATTCTAAGTCTGTGGGCAAAATGGCCTCGGCCCCATAGACTAGAAAGAACGGCGTGAAGCCCGTGGCACGGCTCGGCGTTGTCCTGAGACTCCAGACCACCGAGGGGAGTTCCTTCATCCATCGCTTGCCGAACTTGTTGAGGTCATTGTAGATCCGAGGCTTGAGTCCTTGTAGAATCATGTCGTTGGCACGCTCTACTTGCCCATTCGTCATGGGGTGAGCCACGGCGGCCCAGTCCACCCGGATGTGGTGATCCTCGCAGAAGTCCAGGAACTTTCTGCCGGTGAACTGGGTGCCGTTGTCGGTGATGATGGAGTTCGGGACCCCAAAGCGATGGATGATGTTGGTGAAGAACGCCACCGCCTGTTCGGACCTAATGCTGTTTAGGGGTCGGACCTCGATCCACTTGGAGAATTTGTCGATGGCGACCAACAGGTGCGTGTAGCCCCCGGGTGCCTTCTGCAAGGGGCCGACGAGGTCCAGACCCCACACAGCAAAAGGCCAGGTGATGGGTATCGTCTGCAGGGCCTGAGCGGGCAGGTGGGTCTGCCTTGCGTAGAACTGACACCCTTCGCAAGTGCGGACAATTCTAGTGGCGTCGGCCACCGCCGTCGGCCAGTAGAAACCTTGTCGGAAGGCGTTTCCAACAAGGGCTCGAGGTGTTGCGTGATGGCCGCAAGCCCCCGAGTGTATCTCTTGTAGGAGTTTCTGGCCTTCGGCGATGAAAATGCATCGCTGGAGGATGCCTGAGGGGCTGCGGTGGTAGAGTTCCTTCCCGTCCCCCAGCAAGACAAATGACTTGGCGCGCCGCGCCAACCACCGAGCTTCGGCTCGGTCGAGGGGTAGCTCTCCTCGGTGGAGATATTGCAGGTACAGGGTCTGCCAGTTTCGATTAGGCGTGACCCCGCTTCTCTCCTCCTCGATGCGTAGTGCCTCACCCTCGGGGGCCGAGGGTACCTCGGGCCGAACCGAGGGTGCCTCGGGCTGGGCCGAGAGTACCTCGGACTGAGCCGAGGGTGCCTCAGGTTGGGCCGAGGGTGCCTCGGGCCGAGCCGAGGGTACCTCGGGCTGAGCCGAGGGTGCCTCAGGCTCGGCCGAGGCTTTCTCGGGCTCGGGCGTGTCGCTGGTCTTGATGGAGGGTTGATGCAGGTCTCGGGAGAAGACGTCCGGGGGAACCGTTGTTCGCCCCGAGGCTATTTTAGCCAGCTCGTCCGCAGTCTCGTTGTAGCGTCGGGCGATGTGGTTGAGCTCGAGCCCGTAGAACTTGTCTTCCAGGCGCCGAACCTCATCGCAGTAGGCTTCTATCTTCGGGTCGCGGCAGTGGGAGTTCTTCATGACTTGGTCGATGACGAGCTGCGAGTCACTGCGAGCGTCGAGGCGTCGGACCCCTAGCTCGATGGCGATGCGCAAACCGTTGACCAGAGCCTCGTACTCAGCCACATTGTTGGACGCCGGGAAGTGGAGGCGTAGCACGTAGCGTAGGTGCTTCCCGAGGGGCGAGATGAAGAGCAGGCCTGCGCCTGCTCCTGTCTTCATCAGCGACCCATTTGGATCGGAACTGTTGGGAGCTGGGTGTCGACCCATTCAGCCACGAAGTCCACCAAGACCTGGGACTTGATGGCCTTCCGAGGGGCGAACGAGATCGTTTTGCCCATGATTTCCACCGCCCACTTTGCAATTCTACCCGAGGCCTCTCGGCCCTCGCTGATGAAGTAGACTGGCCTCTGGACGGGCAATGCATGCCCCTCTTCTCGTCTCTCAACCACAATCGCGGCGCTAACCACCTGAGTGGTCGCGGCGATGTAGATCAAGAGGGCTTCTCCGGCAGCGGGGGGCACCAAGATGGGCACGTTTGTAAGGAGCGCCTTCAGGTTCCCGAGGGCTTCCTCGGCCTCAGGGGTCCAAGTGAAGCACTCGGCCTTCCTTAAGAGGCGGTACAGAGGCAGGCCTCTTTCACCGAGGCGCGAGATGAAGCGGCTCAGAGCCGCAAGGCATCCCATGACTCTCTGTATGCCTTTCAAGTCCTTGATGGGCCCCATGCTGGTGATGGCCGCGATCTTCTCTGGGTTGGCTTCGATGCCCCGCTCGGAGACGATGAACCCCAAGAGCATGCCTCGGGGAACCCCGAAGACACACTTCTCGGGATTAAGCTTCACGGCTTTCGCCTTGAGACATCGGAATGTCACTTCAAGGTCGGAAAGGAGGTCGGAGGCTTTCCTCGTCTTGACTACGATGTCATCAACGTAGGCCTCGACCGTCCGGCCAATGTGTTCGCCGAACACATGGTTCATGCATCGTTGGTACGTCGCACCCGCATTCCTCAAGCCGAACGGCATGGTGACATAGCAGTACATGCCGAAGGGTGTGATGAAAGAAGTCGCGAGCTGGTCGGACTCTTTCATCCTGATTTGGTGATACCCTGAGTAGGCATCGAGGAAAGACAGGGTTTCGCACCCAGCAGTGGAGTCCACAATTTGGTCGATGCGAGGCAGAGGGTAGGGAACCTTCGGACATGCTTTGTTTAGACCAGTGTAGTCTACACACATCCGCCATTTCCCCCCTTTCTTTCTCACAAGCATAGGGTTGGCAAGCCATTCGGGATGGAATACCTCTTTGATGAACCCTGCCGCCATTAGCTTGTGGATCTCCTCGCCTATGGCTCTGCGCTTTTCTTCGTCGAATCGGCGCAGAGGCTGCTTCACGGGTCGGGCTCTAGCTCGGATATCCAGCGAGTGCTCGGCGACATCCCTCGGTATGCCGGGCATGTCCGAGGGACTCCACGTGAAAACGTCGGCGTTTGCGCGGAGAAAGTCGACGAGCACTGCTTCCTATTTGGGATTGAGCTCGGAGCCAATCCGGATCTGCTTGGAGGCGTCGCTGCTGGGGTCGAGGGGGACGGACTTAACCGTCTCCGCTGGCTCGAAGTTACTGGCGTGGCGCTTCACGTCTGGCACCTCCTTAGAGAGGCTCTCCAGGTCGGCGATGAGGGCCTCGGATTCGGCGAGGGCCTCGGCGTACTCCACGCACTCCACGTCGCATTCGAACGCGTGTCGGTACGTGGGGCCGACGGTGATGACCCCGTTGGGGCCCGGCATCTTGAGCTTGAGGTAGGTATAGTTGGGGACGACCATGAACTTCGCATAGCATGGCCTCCCCAGTACTGCGTGGTAGGTTCCTCGGAACCCGACCACCTCGAACGTGAGGGTCTCCCTTCGGAAGTTGGAGGGTGTCCCAAAGCAGACGGGAAGATCGAGTTGTCCGAGGAGCTAGACGCGTTTCCCGGGGATGATCCCGTGGAAAGGCGCAGCGCCTGCTCGGACCGAGGACAGATCAACACGCAGGAGCCCGAGGGTCTCGGCGTAGATGATGTTGAGGCTGCTGCCTCCGTCCATGAGGACCTTGGTGAGCCTGACGTCGCCGATGACGGGGTCAACAACGAGCGGGTATTTCCCCGGGCTCGGCACGCGGTCGGGGTGGTCGGCTTGGTCGAAGGTGATGGGCTTGTCGAACCAGTCTAGGTAGACTGGCGCCGCCACCTTTACCGAACAGACCTCCCGACGCTCTTGCTTGCGATGCCGAGCCGAGGCGTTCGTCGCTTGCCCACCATAGATCATGAAGCAGTCGCGGACCTCGGGGAACTCTCCTGCCTGGTGATCTTCCTTCTTGTCATCGTCGCGAGCCCTGCCACCCTCCGCGGGTGGCCCGGCCCTGTGGAAGTGGCGCCGAAGCATGGCGCACTCCTCAAGGGCGTGCTTAACGGGCCCCTGATGATAGGGGCACGGTTCCTTGAGCATCTTGTCAAAGAGGTTGGCACCTCCGGGGGGTTTCCGAGGGTTCTTGTACTCGGCGGCGGCGACAAGGTCCGCGTCGGCGGCGTCGCGTTTCGCTTGCGACTTCTTCTTGCCTTTCTTCTTGGCGCCGCGCTGAGTTGACGCCTCGGGGGCATCCTCCGGCGGGCGGCCCTGGGGCTGCTTGTCCTTCCAGAAGATAGCCTCAACCGCCTCCTGGCCAGAGGCGAACTTGGTGGCGATGTCCATCAGCTCGCTCGCCCTGGTGGGGGTCTTGCGACCCAGCTTGCTCACCAGGTTGCGGCAGGTGGTGCCGGCGAGGAACGCGCCGATGACATCTGAATCGGTGATGTTGGGCAGCTCGGTGCGCTGCTTCGAGAATCGCCGGATGTAGTCCCGGAGAGACTCTCCCGGCTGCTGTCGGCAGCTCCGGAGATCCCAGGAGTTTCCAGGGCGCACATATGTACCCTGGAAATTGCCGGCGAAGGCTTGGACCAGGTCGTCCCAGTTGGAGATCTGCCCCGGAGGCAGGTGCTCCAACCAGGCGCGAGCGGTGTCAGAGAGGAACAAGGGGAGGTTGCGGATGATGAGGTTGTCATCGTCCGTTCCACCCAGTTGGCAAGCCAGCCGATAGTCCGCGAGCCACAGCTCCGGTCTCGTCTCCCCCGAGTACTTTGTGATAGTAGTCAGGGTTCGGAACCGGGTCGGGAACAGCGCCCGTCGTATGGCACGGCTGAAAGCCTGCGGACCGGGTGGTTCGGGCGAGGGACTCCGATCCTCCCCACTGTCGTAGCGTCCCCCACGCCTGGGGTGGTAGCCTCGGCGCACCCTCTCGTCGAGGTGGGCCCGACGGTTGCGGTGATGGTGCTCGTTGCCGAGGCGACCCGGGGCCGCAGGCGCCGTGTTGCGCGTGCGCCCGGTGTGGACCGAGGCTTCCCGTATGAATCGGGAAGTCGTGGCACGATGTTCCGAGGGGTACCTCTGCCTTCGGGAGGTGGAGCTTTCGGCCCGTCGGACCGCGGCGTCCTCCAGGAGATTCTTGAGCTCTCCCTGAATTCGCCGCCCCTTGGTGGTTGATGGCTCCGGCATCGCGCGGAGAAGCATTGCCGCTGCAGCCAGGTTCTGGCCGACTCCACTGGAAGTCGGTGGCGGCCTCATCCTGACATCTTCGGCGATGCGGTGCTGGATACCCTGGGGTAGATGACGCATTTCTCCGGCCGGAGGTTGGCCCGCCCATTCCTGCCCGACGTCCCGGCGGATCGGCTCAAGTGTTCCTGCCTCGTCGAGCCTGGCCTGCACCCCACGGATTTGCTCGAGCTGTGGGTCATGAACCCCCGCCGGAACGGGGACCACAGCTAGCTCCCGTAGGATGTCAACGCGAGGCACAGGCCTAGGGAGATCACCGTTCTCCGGCATACCAAGATGGTTGCCTTCGTTGGGACCCCCTAGATCGATGTGGAAACATTCACGACTTGGGCCGCAGTCCTCGTCGCCGAGGCTGCGGCTACCGTCAGAACAGTCGGAAAGGTAGTAGTCGCATGCGGTCATGTAGTCCCGCATGGCACCGGGGCTACGAAGTCCGGAGAAATCCCAACAGAAGTCGGGCTCGTCATCTTCCTCGGATCCCGAGGGCCCGTAGGTCGAGACGTCCATCAGCCGGTCCCAGGGTGACCGCATACGATACCCCAGAGGGTTGGGACTCGCCTCTACGAGAGCGTCCACCAAAGCGAAGTCGCTTGGCGGGTCGAGGCTGAATCCAAAAGGCGTGAGATGGGAATCGGTCGGTACCTCTTGGTCGACGGGCGGTGATGAGGTCACGTCAGGGACTGACTGCACCGTCGTCTCAGGTACCAGGGTGACGCCCAGCAAGTCCTTCGCGAGCGTGCTGGCGTCGTCCGTTTGCTTGGGATTGGCGCGTTGCGGGGAGACGGCGCTCGTCTTCGTCTCAGACGCGAGGTCGATGCTCGACGTGCCCACCGTTGGGGCGCCGGCGCCGTCGACTCGCTCGACAGCCGACGAGGTGCCGCCTCCTGCTTGGCCTTGGTTGCCCCGCCTCCTCCTCCGTCGGCGGGGAAGGGGACGGGGTGAGCTCGAATGTTGTTCTTCCACCACGAGGGGAAGACGTCGTCGATTCCGCCACCGGCGGGCGGAATGTCGGCCGCTATTGTCGTTGTCGCACGGCGGGGGAAGGAGTATCATGTCATAGCTGCCGTCGAGGGACATGAACTCAAGACTCCCGAAACGGAGCACCGTCCCGGGCTGGAAAGGTTGCTGGAGACTGCCCATCTGGAGCTTGACAGGAAGCTGTTCGTCAACATGCAGCAGGCCCCTACCTGGCGCGCCAACTGTCGGCGTTTCGAGACCGGGGGGGTCCCTGGGCCGACGAGTAAACTGTCGCCGCGTGCCCCAGCCCAGATGGGTCGGCGCGAGACGGAGCGCGAAGGGGGGAAGACGGGCGTGGGAGGTGGAAAAATCCCGCGACCTTCGTGTTTGTCCCGCGCCCAGGTCGGGTGCGCTTGTAGTAGGGGGTTACAAGCGTCCACGCGGGAGGGAGCGAGCGGCCTCACGCGAGCGCCCGTCCCGTCCTCTTCCCCGCGCGACCAACCCTCTGTAAGAGGGCCCTGGTCCTTCCTTTTATAGGCGCAAGGAGAGGATCCAGGTGTACAATGGGGGGTGTAGCAGTGTGCTAACGTGTCTAGCGGAGAAGAGCTAGCGCCCTAAGTACATGCCATTGTGGCAGCCGGAGAGGTCTTGGCACCCGGTTCGTGTGGTGTTGTGGCCGTCGGAGGAGCGCTGGAGCCTGGCGGAAGGACAGCTGTCGGGGCTGTCGAGTCCTTGCTGACGTCCTCTTGCTTCCGTAAGGGGGCTTTCAGCCGCCTTCGTCATAGAGCGTGTGGGGCGCCATCATTACTTGTCTGGCGGAGCGAGCCAGATGGGACGCCGGTCTTGTTCCCCGTAGCCTGAGTCAGCTTAGGGTAGGGTAATGATGGCACCTCCTGTTGACGCGGTCGGTCCGTGCCCTGGGTTGGGCGATGTGGAGGCTCCTCCGAGGTCGAGGTCGAGTCTGTCTTCCGAGGCCGAGGTCGAGTCCGAGCCCCTGGGTCGGGCGAGGCGGAGACCGTCGGCTGAGGCCAGGGCTGAGTCCGAGCCCTGGGGTCGGGCGAAGCGGAGTTCGTCGTCTTCCGGGGCTGAGCCCGAGTCCGAGCCCTAGGGTCGGGTGGAGCGGAGTTCGTCGTCTTCCGGGGCTGAGCCCGAGTCCGAGCCCTGGGGTCGGGCGGAGCGGAGTTCGTCGTCTTCCGGGGCTGAGCCCGAGTCCGAGCCCTAGGTCGGGCGGAGCGGAGTTTCCCATGGCGCCTAGGGCCGGACTTGGCTGCTGTCAGCCTCACTCTGTCGAGTGGCACATCAGTCGGTGTGGCGCAGGCTGCGCTGTTCTCTTGTCAGACCGGTCAGTGGAGCGGCGAAGTGACTGCGGTCACTTCGGCTCTGTCGTCTGGAGGGCGCGCGTCAGGATAAAGGTGTCATGCCACCTTTGCATTAAATGCTCCTGCGATTTGGTCGGTTGGCGTGGCGGTTTGGCCAAGGTTGCTTCTTGGTGAAGATTGGGCCTCGGGCGAGCCGAAGGTGTGTCCGTTGCTGGAGGGGGGCCTCGGGCGAGAAGTAGATCCTCTGGGGTCGGCTGCCCTTGCCCGAGGCTGGGCTCGGGCGAGGTGTGATCGGGTCCCTCGAATGGACCGATCCTGGACTTAGTCGCACCCATCAGGCCTTTGCAGCTTTGTGCTGATGGGGGTTACCAGCTGAGAATTAGGAGCCTTGAGGGTACCCCTAATTATGGTCCCCGACAAAATTAAATTTAGTTCCATAAATTAGTCATGTGAGTGTCCGAGCTGCTCATGACTGTGAGCACAACTGATATACCGGTTTTGCACTCTGCAGAGATTGCACATCTTTACCCAGTCATGTTACCCATCTGCCAAGGGATCGTGACTTCCCATACACCTGTACCATGGAAGAGAGGCAGTGTAACACTATGAGGCCTTTACAAAATTTCACAAGCTTCAGAAAACCCGTTACAGTTTCTAGGAAGCTCCAATGCAGGGACCCCTCGTCTGACCTCCATCGCAGCAAAATCAACCTAATGGCCTCGCCACACTGACCACTCCCCTACTACCCTTGTCCCTTTCAGGTAAGGTAGTCCTCCACTAGTTACCCGAAAGGGGCAAGGGCAGTAGGGGAGTGGTAAGTGTAGGGAGGTCCTTGGGTTGATTTTGCTGCGATGGCGGTAAGGCGAGGGATTACTGCACTGGAGCTTCCTATAAACTGTAGCGGGATTTCTGAAGCTAGTGGAACTTTGTAAAGGCCTCGTAGTGTTACCCTGCCTCGCCTCCTCGGTGGAGGTGTATGGGATTGGCCATCTCTTCGCAGATGGGTAACATGACTTGTAGGTAAAGATGTGCAACCTCTGCAGAGTGTAAAACTGGTATACTAGCCGTGCTCACGATCATGAGCAGCTCAGACCCTCAAATGATTAATCTATGGAATTAAAACTTAATTTGTCATTTGTATTGCATTGGGATTATTTATTACTTTTCTTTATTTATTACTAAGGTTTGGTATTTACTTACACTTAGTAACTGCTAATAAAATTTTGACCAACTTATAAAAGCAATGCTCAGCTTCAGGCCTTATTTTGTTGATCAGCCTTACACTTCACATGAACTTCCACCTTTGGTGAGTTCATGCACATTATTCCCCACGACTTGTTGAGCTATGAACGTATGTGAGCTCACTCTTGCTGTCTCACACCCCCCCTCACAGGAGAAGAACAGGTCGTTCAAGAGGAGCCACATCGAGGAGTTCGATTCGATCTAGGTGGCGTCTCCCAGTTGACTTTCTGGCGCCAAGGATGGATTTTAGATCCTGTTATATTTATATTTTATTTTTGTAAGTCTTCCGCTATGTAATAAGTACTCTGATTATAATGTGACATTTATCTCTATACACTCTGTTATTATATATGTTGTCTTCTTTGGCGCATGTATGAGAAGCGCCCAGCTTGTTCCTTAAAGCCCGGGTGTGACAACATAACTCAGAGATTAGAGCATCGCATTTGGATATGACTCGATTAGGCTAGTTTAAATTAGATAGATCTACTAGGGTAGGATAAATGTTATTAGGATATGTTAGAATCTTTTGAGATAGGATGGATATTATGTTGTAGGTAGGTCAGAGTCTCTGTCATGGTTAAAACAGAGGGTTTATGCAATCATCCAATGGGTAAGATGGTTGTATATAGTTGAGTTGGTCTGTCGTTCTTAATTTAGTGCAGAGTGAATTGAGTTAAAACATGTGTATAGGGTCTAATCTATTTCACAAGTATTAACTTATCCGTTAAGTAATCACTTTGGATTGGATCATATTAGATTAGATGGGATCTAGATTAGATCGGTATAACTAGGTTAGACTAGATAATATATAATTACTTTGGATTAGATCATGGTTGTTACACTAGTGTGAGATAAATATGCTTATTAGGGCAAGATGAATCCATAAGGATAAGGTAGAATCTTTTGAGGTAAGTTAGGTCTATTAGGATAAGATGAAAATCTTTTTGAGATGAGATGAATCTATTAAGGTAAAAGAGTATCTTTTCAGACAAGATGGATCTATTAAGCTTAATATATTTTAGTTGGGGATAATCTAAGTTGTTTAGTTACCTTATAGACATAATAATTATTATTATTATTATTATTATTTTGCCTATGTGTATATGCAGATGTAATTGTGGACATTACTCCACAACTCATCACACTCAATCAAAGATTCAAATGAGGCAAGTATCATAAGAACAAACATTCAAGGGCATAGATACTTATAAAAAATAGTTTTGTTTTTGTTCCTAAGATTAGGTCTCCTATTCCTAAAAGTCACTTTAGGTACATGATTTTAAAGTGTGAAATCCACTTTTTGTCTTTAGAGTGAAAAGGTAAGAGTAATCAGAGTAAAGCAGCAGTGGATGAGAAAAGATTAAGGAAAGTTTTAGAAAGAATCAGAGTAGCAAAGGTAAGTAGGTAAGGGTTCTCCAATTCTATCTAGGTTTCATCCTATAGTCAACATCGCTTTGATACCACTTCTATCAAACCCGGGTTTTAGGGGTGCAAAATTCGGGCGTGAAATAATCACCAAGTGTGCTGGGACCCAGTCTCACACATATGATGACTCATGGTACAGAAACGAATGTCATATTTTTACTATATAATAGGAGTTTGTACAAAATAAATAAATAATTACATCATATAGAGACAACGATCTAGCAACCCAAAGTTGATTGGGAGACGACGGCCTAGACCACTCACGGACTCATCACAGCATCCTCTATGCGCCTCATCATGCGGTACGTGTTCTTGATCTGTGGGGGGGGGGGGGTGAGACAGCAAGAGTGAGCTCACATACGTTCATCGCTCAACAAGTTGTGAGGAATAATGTGCATGAACTCACCAAAGGTGTGAGCTCATGTGAAGTGTAAGGCTTACCAAAGAGGATGGTTAAAGCTGAGCATTGCTTTTAAAGTTGGTCAAAATTTTATTAGTAGTTGCTAAGTGTAAGTATATACCAACCCAAATAAGTAGTAGAACAAAAGTGATAACAACACCCGCAATGCAATGCATATGACAAAATGAATTTAGTTCCATAAATTACTCATGTGAGTGTCCGAGCTGCTCATGATCGTGAGCACGGCTGATATACCAGTTTTACACTCTGCAGACGTTGCACATCTTTACCCACAAGTCATGTTACCCATCTGCCAAGGGATCACAACTTCCCATACACCTCTACCAAGGAAGCGAGGTAGGGTAAGACGACGAGGCCTTTACAAAGTTCCACTAGCTTCAGAAAACCCGCTATAGTTTATAGGAAGCTCCAATGCAGGGACCCCTCGCAGCAAAATCAACCCAAGGGCCTCCCCACACTGACCACTCCACTACTGCCCTTGCCCCTTTTGGGTAAGGTAGTCCTCCACTAGCTGTCCTAATTAGTCAACCAAGGGCATCCCATACCACCCTTGTGGTTCTCCATGTTCCAATTAACATAATGATCTTATCATGAATAGTAAATAACAAACTGATAATAAAAGTGTGATCATGAATAATGTATATCTCTATACCCAAAACCACATAAAGCAATAGCAGGTACTACACAAAAATTCAGTGGTAAACAAGGTATAAAGATAGTCAAACTAGGGTAACCTATTGGGTCCCATCAAAATTAACATGTGCAGATCATTATGATTAATAAGAACATGATTGGGTAAAAAGAAGTGATCAAGGGCACAACTTGCCTGGGACTCGATATTCCAGGTACCAACTTGCTGTTCAGGTGACTCGTAACCTTGCGCTGGTCGTAGCAGTACAAACAACACATAGTATAGGCAAAATTATCATCACACCAAACATAAGAACAAACTGCATAAGAATATTCTACGCATCGTAACAAGATCGTAGGATCAAATCAGTGCTAAAATGTGAGAATTATGAATTAAACAAGTTTGAGTTGCATTTATTATTAATATTAATGCCAAAATAGATGTCAGGGACTTCTCTGAAAATTCAGAGGACCGATCTGCAATTCCAGAATTTAATTTTGAGGTCACCGCTGTGAAAGGTAGGACGACGGGTTGATTTGCTAAAGGGTGATGGTCTCTTTAGCAAGAATACCCGACCGAAGAGGTATGGGCTAATTTCGGCCGTTGGATTCGAAATCTACGCCCCGGATTAGATTTTTCTGCTACCCAAAACGGTATGCGCTATGAGCCACTGGATCGGGAACTGATGGCCCAGATTTTATGAAAACCCAAACCATCCACAACCACCCGATTCGCAATCTACGGTCTCAATCGGATCTGGCCGAACCAGATGCCCAATACGATCCCAGTCGTGCGTGGGCGGATCCTGTTGGGTCCATGCTTCGTCGCCGAAGGTCTTATAGGGAGAAGCTATCCTCGGATGAAGCTGTTTGTATAAGATAGCCGAAGGTCCCTCTTCGTAAAGCTTCGGCATTGCAAACCGACTTAAAGATAGAATGACCTTTTAGTCCATAAATGTCTGAGTCAATGTTGTAAGTTTTTATAAGGGGCATACTTGTAATTCCTCACATGCTGTGACCTGTGCCTATAAATAGTGAACAGTATTCCGTTACTGTTCACGCATTCTGATTTTTGCAATCGCATCTCTCGGAATACAACCTTTGTCAAGGCATAGGTATTATTGTATTTAATGATTCAATGTATTAAGTGAATATGATATAATGTATCTATGAAACATTTATCCGTTTTATACATTTTATTTTGTATTATCTTACAATGTTTCTTGAAAGTTCATTACGAAGGTTCAACTTCGTAATAAGACTTTTATCAACCTTCGTCCTAGACCCATTATCCTCAAAGGAATAATGCTTCACGGACGAAGGACAGTATCATTTAACATTTTATGTTGCCTTGTTCTTAATTCATAGCATTTGAGAACAAGTCCCCAACATTGGCGCCCACCTCCGGTGAACTCACTTCCACTTTTTAAGCTGATGGCTTCATTCAACGACCAAGCTGGAGCTGCTTCGGGCCCGAAGCTGGTACTCCCGATCACAGGTGGCTCGTCCTCAGAGCCAGCTAACAAGAAACAAAAGAAGGAAGCACAGAGAAGGGTACAGCATGTTGGGGTGCAAGGACCCTTCATCAAGTCAAGCTGGTCTCACATTCCTATTACCTTCTCCCAAGAGGACCTTCAGCTCAAAGATTACCCACACAACGATGCCATGGTTATCTCTTGTGTTATCAAAGGATTTCTGGTCCATAATGTCTTGGTTGACACAGGCAGTGCAGCTGACATCATATTTGCTAAAGCCTTCAGACAAATGCAAGAGCCAGAAGATAAGATTCATGATGCTACACATCCTCTCTGTGGCTTCGGAGGAAGACAGATAATAGCATTGGGCAAGATCACCATGTCAGTGACCTTCGGATTCATCAACAACACTAGAACTGAACAAGTTGTGTTTGACATTGTTGACATGGAATATCCTTACAATGCAATTATTGGTCGTGGTACTCTCAATGCCTTTGAACCAATCCTTCATCCTGCCTATCTTTGCATGAAGATACCTTCGGATCAGGGACCCATTGCTATCCATGGAAGTCAGGAAGCTGCAAGAAGGGCCGAAGGCAATTGGACTGACTCAAAAGCAATCCATAACATAGATGGAGCTGAAGCTTGTGAACAGTACAAATTCAGAAGGGAGAAAGCAGCTTCAGCAGATCAGCCGAAGCCTATGCTCTTATGTGAGGACATAGCAGAGCAGAAGGTGCTGTTAGGCTCTCAGTTATCCGAAGAGCAGGAAAAAACCTTGATAAGGTTTTTGTTCAATAACAAAGATGTTTTTGCATGGTCAGCCAATGATCTATGCGGAGTTAATAGGGATGTTATTGAGCACTCGCTCAATGTCGATCCATCCTTCAGACCCAGAAAGCAAAGGCTTCGGAAAATGTCAGATGATAAGGCCGAAGGTGCTCGGAACAAAGTCAAAAGACTCCTCAGTGCAGGAGTTATTAGAGAAGTGAAGTACCCAGAATGGCTGGCTAACACTGTTATGGTAAAAAAGGCCAATGGCAAGTGGCGAATGTGCATCGATTTTACAGATCTTAACAAGGCTTGTCCGAAGGATGAATTCCCACTACCAAGGATAGACTCTTTAGTTGATGCAGCAGCTTCGTCAGAGCTCATGAGTCTGTTAGACTGCTATTCCGGCTATCACCAAATTTGGATGAAGAAGGAAGATGAGCCGAAGACTAGCTTCATTACTCCAAGTGGCACATATTGCTATCTTCGGATGCCTGAGGGGCTCAAAAATGCTGGAGGAAGTTTCAGCCGAATGACTGCGAAGGTTCTTCAATCTCAAATAGGCAGAAATGTGTTAACTTATGTTGATGACATCATTGTCAAAAGCACGAAGCAGGAGAATCATATTGCTGATCTGCAGGAGACCTTCGCCAGTTTCAGGCAAGCTGGCTTAAAGTTAAATCCAGAAAAGTGTGTCTTCGGAGTGAAGAAGGGGAAATTTCTTGGATGCTTGGTTTCAACAAAGGGAATTGAAGCCAATCCAAGTAAAATTGAAGCTATACTTCGGATGGAACCACCAACTACAAAGAAGGGGGCTCAAAGATTGACAGGAAGGTTGGCATCTCTCAATAGATTCATATCCAGATCGGCAGAGAGAAATTTACCATTCTTCGAAGTGCTGAAGTCGGCCGAAGTCTTTCAATGGGGACCAATCCAGCAGAAGGCTTTCGAAGAACTGAAACAGTATTTGATAGATCTAACAACATTGACTCCACCAATGCCAGGGGCTCCTTTATTGTTATATGTGGCAGCTTCGCACTCAGCGGTAAGTGCAGCGCTTGTTCAGGAGAAGCTTGATGGTCAAGTCAAAAGGCAGGCCCCAATATATTTTGTTTCCGAGGTCCTTAATTTATCAAAGAAAAATTATACAGAGTTGGAGAAGATACTGTATGCTGTCTTGATGGCCTCCAGGAAGCTTCGGCACTATTTTCAAGCTTACAACATAATTGTTCCTTCATCACAACCTCTGAAGGATATTATGAGGAACAGAGAAGCTACTGGAAGGATTGGAAAATGGGCTGCAGAGCTCAATGAATTTTGTATTGAATATGTTCATAGATCTTCGATTCAGTTGCAGGCACTGGCAGACTTTATTGCTGATTGGACACCAGGGGCTCAGGAGGAGGAAACAAATAAAGACAACGAAGCCTGGATAGTGTTTTGTGATGGATCTTGGGGAACCTTCGGAGCAGGAGCGGCTGCTGTGTTGGTTTCACCTTCCAAAGTCAAAACCTGTTATGCGGCAAAACTTGATTTTAATTGCACAAATAACATTGCTGTGTACGAAGCATTGATTTTAGGTCTTCGGAAGTTAAAAGCAATGGGAATCAGAAGGGCCATACTTAAAACTGATTCCCAGGTTGTTTCGGGTCATATTGACAAAAGTTGTAAGGCTAAGGATCCGAAGCTTGAAAAATATCTGGATATGGTTCGAAGAGTCGAAGCTTCCTTCGAAGGGTTTTCTGTCAAGAATATCCCTCGAGGACAAAATGAGCATGCTGATCTGCTAGCTAAGTCAGCAGCACAGGGGCTGCCTTTACCTTCGGATGTGTTCTTTGAAACAATAAAAGCACCTTCGGTGGAACTCCTTGAAAGAGCAGTTCTTAATATATCTCCTGTTTTTAGCGAAGATTGGAGAACTGAGATCATCTCTTACCTTCAGGGCAAATTTCTTTCAGATGACGAAGCTTATAACAAGAGAATAGAGGCAAGAGCTCGTCCATATGTCATGATAGAAGGGGAGTTGTACAAACATGGAGTTTGTGCTCCGTTGCTCAAATGCTTATCCAGAACCGAAGGTATAGAGTTAATGAAAGAAATACATGCAGGCCTGTGTGGATCTCACATCGGATCTAGGCCGTTACTTGGAAAAATTTTCCGTCAAGGATTTTATTGGCCGAAGGCAGCTTCGGATGCAGCAGAATTGGTTCAAAAGTGCGAAGGTTGTCAGAAATGTGCAAGAGATCAAAAACAACCTTCGTCCTTGACACAGCTCATACAACCCACTTGGCCATTGCAAAGGTGGGGCCTTGACTTGTTAGGTCCGTTACCACCGGCCCAAGGGAACCTGAGATATGTTGTGGTAGCCGTGGAATATTTTTCTAAATGGATTGAGGCGAAGCCTTTAGCCACAATAACTTCGGCTACCGTCCAAAAGTTTTTCTAGCAGAATATTGTTTGTCGTTTCGGGGTGCCAAAGGCTATCACTGTGGACAACGGAACACAGTTTGACTCCGAAGCTTTCAGGGATTTCTGTGACCAAATTGGTACGAAGATCCATTTTGCATCAGTCAGGCACCCGGAGTCAAATGGACTCGTTGAAAGAGCCAACGGCATTATAATGACAGGAATAATGAAGCTGATCTTCAATCAACCTAGAGGAAAATGGCCAGATCAGCTAACCAAAGTGGTGTGGAGCCACAATACGACAGCATCAAGGTCTACAGGCTTCACTCCATTTAAGTTGTTATTCGGTGACGAAGCAATAACTCCAGAGGAAGCTAAAGCCGGATCAATAAGGATAGTAGCTTCGGCAGAATCAGATTCCGAAGCTGCTTATTCTATAGAAAAAGATGCTTTAGAAGGGATCAGACTGCAAGCCGTGGAGAATATTAATAAATATCAAGCTGAAACAGTCAAATGGCGGGATAGAAAGGTTCGGCTAAAAAATATTGAGCCGGGGCACTTGGTGCTTCGGAGGGTGGCCAACCCGGAAACAGTGGGCAAATTGCAGTTGAAATGGGACGGGCCTTTCTTAGTAGCATCTTCGTCAAGGCCCGGTTCATACAGATTGAAAGATATGGACGGCAATGACATTCCTAGATCTTGGAATGCGGATGAGCTTCGACGGTATTATGTATAATTCGATGTAATTTTTCATATTTTTTATTTTTTCTTTCATGGCACCCTTTTCCTTTCCAAAGGGGGAGAAAGGTTTTTAATGGGGCCAGCATATGTAATTTTCTTTTCTAGTCTTATAAGAGTAAAACCCCCCAAAGAATGTAAATGTAAAAGCTGAGAGCGCACCATCGAGTGCCAAAAAGTAAAAACGAAGAAGCTCCAAAGACGTTCCTAAGGGAATGCAGAGCTTATACCGCCTAAGTAAAAGGCGAAGAAGCTCCAAAGACGTTCCTAAGGGAATGCAGAGCTTATACCGTCTAAGTAAAAGGCGAAGAAGCTCCAAAGACGTTCCTAAGGGAATGCAGAGCTTACAGCGAAAAGTCAACGCTGATTCCGCCAAAAGTAAAGGCGAAGAAGCTCCAAAGTCGTTCCTAAGGGAATGCAGAGCTGAGGTGTGAATGTTTTTAAGAAAATAATGGCTATGAATATGGCTTCGGATACGTGTTTGGCCATTCATTTGCATATCACATTACATCATAACATTTGCATTCATAAACATTCATCTAGGCATATGTAGGATAATCATCTTCATCGCATAAAATGGTTGCTTCGGCAAGAAAAGAAAAAAGAAAGGGAAAAAATTTCTATGAAGGAGAGCTTCGGAGAAAAGGAAAATGTTGTTTTCTACGAAGGAGAGCTTCGAAGAAAAGGAAAATATTGTTTTCTATGCTTCGTTGCGTACGAAAAGAAGGGAAGGTGTTTTTTCGCCTTCGGCTCAAAAAAGGAAATTTCGTCCACATCGAAGCATTTATCATACATCAGTGAAAGGTTAAGGATATATTACAAGGTATGAACAGCATACATTAAAAACAAGTTTTTGTTTACATTTATAAAAGTTATCTCAAAAGTTTTTCAAGTATTGTCTGCAGTCTACTATCTAAATCTCCAAGGAGCTTCGGCTTCGGCGTTATTTTTGAGCATCAGCTTCGGCTTCGTCATTCTACATGAATAAGGTCGTTGGAAGTCAGAATCAAGTTTACAAGAAAAGGTAAGCACAAGGTATGATTTCTTACTGAATCAAGGTGGCTACGAGCTTCGTCTCCAGCTTTCTCTCGACCACCTTTTGTCCATATCATTTTTACAAATCGATTCGAGATGCTTCGGGCGAGATCAGGGATGTCATCCAAGATTGATGGTGACAAAGTAAAATTTGGCCTATTAACAATTTTCCCATGATCACAGCCAGCCTTCATGAAGGCTGCAGCAGTCCCTCGAGAAGCCACCCAGGCACAGAAGTCACCATGCCCAGCTATGACTTCGTCGAGCTCGTCAATCTCCCCCTCAATGTGTTCGAAGGTTTTTGGTAGATCTTCAGCTGATGGGGTAAATTTTTCGCTGCTAGCTCCAACCGAGTAAAAAATCTTTCTTAGTCGTTGAATGCACTTGTTGCTAAATTCCAGGCATTTTTCTTGAAGATTTGTCAGTAGTTTTCTCAAATCCGAATTGTGCCGAGCTTCGGTTTCAAGTTTTGCATTGAGATCTTGTTTTTCCCGTTCGAACTGCTCAGACTGGCGGAGAAGCTTTGTGTTCAGTTCTGATATTTTTGCTTCAGCTTCCGCCAGTAAACCTTCGGCTGCCTGGAGCTCAAAATTCTTTTTCTCAAAAGCATCTGATTGCTCCTTTATTTTGTTTTCCAAATTTCCAATTATAACTTCATGCTTTTTATCTTCAAGGTCCTGCTGCATTTGCAAGGCTTTGCTCAATAGCATGCTCTACATAAACACAACCTTCGTCAGATGTGTTTTTATTAAGAAGCAATAAAAGTTAAGGGATAAGTTATTTACCTTGAAGTTGGAGTAAAATAAACTACCAACGACATGTTGTCGTCGGTAGCGGCTGATATCTGTTTCTAGCTTCGGGAATCCTATACTCTTGGACAGGGTGCTGATAACTTTGGCCCCTGTTTGGTCTCGAATACACTCTAATTTCTCATCATCAACGCCTCCGAAGAGGAGTGCCCCAGGTTTGTACCCACAGGATTGGGCGTATTCTTTAAGTTCTTCTATTTCAGCTTTTGATAGGTGTCCTCCAACTAAGTTTTGGAACACGAAGGCTTCGTCTTCCGAAGCTTCTTCAGCAACTTCTTTTCCTTTCTTTGACGTTGTAGTCATGGCCTCTTCGGCAGCAGTGTTGGCTTCTTCTGCAGCCATGTCTAGCAGTATTTGGTCAATATGTTCAATCGTGCTCTCCAAATTCACATCCTCAGCTGAGGCAGCTTCGGCAGCTGCGGCCTCCGAAGGTACAATTTCAGTATCTGCTCCCTCTGCAGCTGTTTGTGTTTTTTGGGCCGAAGCTCTCGGCGGCGTCTTGTCGATTACCTCTGTCACGGTAATGATTCTTTGTTTCTTTGCCTTGATTGTTTTCCTTGATTTCTCGGGCTCCTTGTCCTTCTGAAAAAACTTTGTCAGTTGATGACCCAGTGGACTTAGCTTCGCAGGTAAGGATTCAGTCATTACCTTCAGAATTTCCTCAACAACAGCAGCAGAAGGCGATGCGGGGGTTTCTTCTACTTCGGATATTTGTTGCTTCGGAGAAGAAGCTTTCCTTTTCTTTTGAATTTTCTTCTTTATTGGCTCTTTTTCACCTTCATCTAAGGCTTCAGTTGCCCTTTTCCTTTTTTGGCCCCCGGCACCTTTGTTCAGATCTTCGTAGTCTGGGTATTCGAAGCCCAAGGCGTCCAACACTCGATTCAACCTTCGTTTTGGACGGGTGCCGAAGGCTGCAGTCATCAATTGATCTTCTTTCTTGGAATAATTGCCAAGTATCTCATTGCACATCACTTCAATCGTATCCAGCCACTCTTGGCAAGGAGTTTTAAAGTATTTCTTAAATTTGAAGTAGTAAGGCAAACATACAAGTTCACCTTTTTTCTTCTCCCCCTCCAGCTTCGGCATTTCCCACTCTTTTACACTAGGAAAAACTTTGAAAGCCAAGAATTCCTGGACCAAGTCCCTTGTACTGATATTCTCTGCAATTATTTTGAATTCATACATTGCTTTTTGAGTCGGACCCTCTGGTAACATGTGGCACTGGGGGCGAGTTTCCCCGAAGGTCAGTTCCAGTGGACTTTGCACAAGCTTTTCTTTATCATCATCAACCTTAACATAGACCATTCTGATTTCCACCCTGCTGCCCATTTGCTTCGATAGCTGATCACAGGATACTTCGTAGTTTTCCGGTAAGCAAAATTATAGCAACCAAAATTCTCATGTAATCCATCCTTTCTAGCCTTTGTCTGATAGTGCAGTTCGTGAACTCGGCAAAAGCTGTCAGCAAACGGTTCCACCGCCTGGCTTCGGAGTGCCCAAATATAAACACTAAGCCTAACGATAGCGTTAGGGGTTAGCTGGTGAAAATAGATTCCAAAATTCTTCAATATCTCTGCAACAATCCCATGAAGGGGGAATCTCAACCCAGCCTTTAAGAAGCTTTTAAAAATAACAATTTCATCTTTCTCCGGCTTTGGGGTAGTCTCTTCTCCCCCGAAGCGTAGCAGCTTCTTTTGATTTTCAGTGAAATAGCCTGACTTTACCATCTTGGACAAATCAGCCTTCGAAACAGTAGATTTCCCGAAGTCCAAATGGCTGGGTTTGCTTGGCGTAGCAAGGTGATAATCATCTTCGGGGTCAGTTTCCTCAGCATCTTCTCCTTCTGCTTCAGCAATTGTTTGTTCTGCATCATCAATAGGAGCCCTTTCCGAAGTCACTAACCCGGATCGTTGCATGGCTTCGGAGATAGGGACAGTCTCCGAAGCTTCCGTTTCGTCCCCCTCACGTTCAACTCTGGCGGTAGAGCGGACTCTGGCCATTTAGCTATGAACTTGTGAAACTTTAATACTTTTTTCCTCCGAAGCAGGCTTCAAGATGGAGCTTCGTTCGATTATGACAAACAAGCTTCGGCGACGGTTAAAAATTTTGGCAGCAAAACAGTGCAAATAGCAGTAAATGCTGTGGTAACTTCACACCTACTCGTCTGTTTATATAGTGCCGCAGGTAAGAAGGCGAAGCGCCAGAAGTTTTACACCAGGCGGACACCCGCTCGCACTCGCTGTACGGTGGGCCGCAAAGACTGAACAGTAATTCTGCACGGTGGGGCCGCCACGCGTAGGGAAATTGAATCGTTTCTCGACAACGAGCTCAGGGAAGGTGTTTTTGAGACCTTCGGCGCTCCGAAGCTTAAGAAACTTTTTTCACGGATCAAGCTCGTTACGAAAAACGATCTAGCACCGCGAAAGGGGCTACTGTTGGGTCCATGCTTCGTCGCCGAAGGTCTTATAGGGAGAAGCTATCCTCGGATGAAGCTGTTTGTATAAGATAGCCGAAGGTCCCTCTTCGTAAAGCTTCGGCATTGCAAACCGACTTAAAGATAGAATGACCTTTTAGTCCATAAATGTCTGAGTCAATGTTGTAAGTTTTTATAAGGGGCATACTTGTAATTCCTCACATGCTGTGACCTGTGCCTATAAATAGTGAACAGTATTCCGTTACTGTTCACGCATTCTGATTTTTGCAATCGCATCTCTCGGAATACAACCTTTGTCAAGGCATAGGTATTATTGTATTTAATGATTCAATGTATTAAGTGAATATGATATAATGTATCTATGAAACATTTATCCGTTTTATACATTTTATTTTGTATTATCTTACAATGTTTCTTGAAAGTTCATTACGAAGGTTCAACTTCGTAATAAGACTTTTATCAACCTTCGTCCTAGACCCATTATCCTCAAAGGAATAATGCTTCACGGACGAAGGACAGTATCATTTAACATTTTATGTTGCCTTGTTCTTAATTCATAGCATTTGAGAACAAGTCCCCAACAGATCCACGACATGGATCATAAGATTCAACCAGTACACGTTGTTTCAATCCTAACCCTTCATCAACAAACAGATGGCCAACATCTTTTCTTCCTCGCACCAACCCCCAGGTGGTGGCGCCACATCCCACCACGACGACGGCCACCCACTGAAGAGCCTTGTGCAGCCCCTAGAGCTCCCCAAACCTTCACTACTACGCGCTACGCAATACGGTGAATAGAACAAATCGATCCCGAAGCTTCTTACCTCCAATGGTGTCCTGACACGTTGTGCTCATGGAGTAGTTGCGTATTGGCCTAGTGCCCTGAACGCCGACAAGGAATTGGCGGACCCTCAGTGATCCATCGTGCTCAGAAAGACTATGTGCACCACCAGTGTGACTCCCCGAAGCGCCCAGGCCCAGATCCGAGGCCATCCCTCCCTACTTCTCGCGCTCGAGAAAGTTCCGCACCGGGCATTCTTAATCTAGCTCTCGGTTTCCGTTTATGGCGCTAGGATGGCTATCCTCCCCGGGCACATACATACACCGAAAGGGAGAGCAGGGGTCCCACCAAATCCCAATGGATTTCATCACCGGATCGAGCTTATCCCCAACAACTCGCGGAGATCTCACCAGGAAGAGAAACAGTGCCCTGACAACTAGGTCCCACGTGTAAGCGATTCTGGATGAGAAACCACGGGCGAGACATGTGGGAGTGCTGACAAGAAGGCCCCACTAGTCAGCGACTACATGCATGCGCGCGAGAGGTGAGGCTGAGCAAATGTCCCCACCTGTCGGCGCAGATTGTCTGGTTGGGCACGTGAAAGGGGTGAGGTAGGCCGGCGCACGAGGGAAAGTAAAGGTGGGCCGAATTCCAGATCTGCAGCCCAATTCAGGTAGTTTTCTATTTTCTTTTTCCTTTTACATTTTCTTTCCATTTTATTTCCTATTGTACTTTCTCCTATTTTCAAATTCCAAACTAAATTCATGTTTGAGTTTTGAATTCGCAGTTCTTACCTGAATAATACTTTTACATCCTATAGTTTATTTATTTATTTATTTATTTATTTATTCTGCTTTCCACTATTTAACTTTAGCAATAGTACGCGACTTTAATACAATTTCCTTTCTCTTTTCCTTATTTCCCTTTGTATTTTCAAATCCTACTTTTCAAACTTAACTTGTCTCAAAAATTTGAGTGCAAATGCAAACATACAAGAATTCCAACATGATATGCATTTCTTTATTTGTTGTTTTACCAATATAATTCCATTAATTGAATATGCACAAATAAAAGAAAATCAAATGATCTCCTAAGGCTCCATAATTCTAAAACCCACTTATAAATATTTCTATTTATTTATTTTATTATTTTTTTCTTACACAAATTTTTGGGCTTTACAAGTTGGTAAAAGCTCCCAAAAAACTTTTTTAGCACTCAACCAGTTTATTTGATATGTTACTAACTGATTTATTTTTCGGTCAGGTTGTAACAGGAGCAGAGGATGGGACTGCTCGGATCTAGGGTCCACAATGGTTTCAAACCATCATTTTTCTTGTTTTCTGCATCACATGTAGCTTGATTTTGTTCTTTTATCTGAACTCTATAACAGATATTTCCAAGTTCAAGTGGAAAATAGTAAGAAGTTTATATGTTTAGAAGAAAAACATTAACATGCTCTAGCAGCATGTTCTACTGATTATTTTTTGATTTCTTTTTTTAATTTCCTGCACATAAGATCTTGTTTACTCATTTTTGTTTAAGATCTAGACTATTTATTGCCATTTAAAGGCTACAAGTGCCTATATTTTTGTGGCCATGTCTGCTTGCTGTTTTTGGACATTGCAGATTGTAGAAGTGGAAAGTGCGCTCAGGTTATACATCCAGTAGAGAGCTAGAGATTTGAAAGTTCATGGGTCAGCTGTGTTGCTATTGATGCAAGTGAAAGTTGGCTGGTATAACTTTCACTTCAGACTCCTTAGGGCAAGTTCGTTTCAGTCGATTCGGCCTGTTCCTGGCCTCGTTTCCTTGTTTGTTGCGTCAGAACACAAATTGACGAGCCTCCATTTGGCTTAGGCTTCAGGACCCTAGCAATGGAACACAATTTTCTTATGACTGTTTTTCCATGATATATTAAGCTGCTCATTTATAATAGAGCAGACAAAGCTTATTTTTTTAAATCACATATATGACTGGTTAGTTCAGTTAATGATCTGTCATTGTTTGTCCCATCCAACTGTCTCCAGTGTGTAACTCATTATAACATGTTGAAAGCCTCTTACAAGTTACAGTACTGAAATAATGGCTTGCACAAGTGTTCAGTAACTAAGTTTTACTGCATCATCATTTATTTGGCATAATTTTACTCAGACATGTGTAGGTTACAACGTGAAAAATGCTACGGCTTTGTGAGTGATGATTACTGCATAATGTTGTTTTGTGATTGCTGCAGAATGCTACTACTTTATGAGTGATGAGTTTTTGGGATAGGCTGAGTGATCAGAATGCTACTACTTTATGAGTGATGAGCTTTTGGGATAGGCTGAGTGATCTACTTTGTGATGATTTCAAGATATTGTATGCTACAATAGATTTTCTTTCTTATGAGTTTCTTATGAGTGATCTACATAAAGGAATAGGCTGAGTAAACACTAAAAATAAATCTGCTTTGTGTTACTCAGTGTGGTCTATAAAACTAGATAGGCTGAGTGTTCTGCTTTCTTATGAGTTTCTTATGAAAGATAGGCTGAGTGATCTGCTTTCAGTGTGACGTATTTATTTTGGTTGCAGTGAGTCTATATCAAAAAATTTAGTTTGTTTGCAGTGAGTGTACATCTAAAACATACATTTTTTGTTTGTGGTGACTCACCATGGCTAGCACTCTAATGACCATGGCTACCATATGTAAATTGCTCATATGTAATGTATCGTGTGGAGTTTGAAACTATGAGAAAATAAGTTTTTTTTGTAGTTATATGATATATATCAGCTGATTGGTTAATTTGTTCTTTCAAAAGAGAGTATTGATCCATGAAAGTGCAATACCATACTTTGCTAATTTGCTTTCTTTGTCTAAATTTAGTGCCACATCAAATTTTGAGATATCTTAATCTCATAGAAGTCAAATGAATGCATTGATCTAACTGCTTCTCTGAAATACTGGATGTTGAATCTAATTCCTGATGGATTGTTTAGTGTAGCCGAAGTGGCACCCGCTTCATAGCTACACGTTGGCACTGGAGATACCGCTCTTGACAGGCTTATGGACAACGGTGTTATCATCAACTATAACACACCAAAACTCTATTTTTATGATTCAGTAAAATTCTCTAAAGATTTAAAATTTAAAGAGTATTTATAATAAAGTTGTAAATTAAAAGTTTTTTTCTTAAAACTTAAATAAATGTTAAATATTAAAATTTGGCTATGTATTTGAATTATTTTCTTAAATAATTATTATGGTAAAACATATTACATGAATTATTCCTACTGAGTTATATGTATTACTAGCTAGTTGCCCGTGCTTTGCTATGGTTTTTATATATCATATAAATAGGTATTGAGATATTTATTTAAATATAATTATTGTCTATTTCTAAATACTAAAGTATGTGTGGTTTGGTGGTTAGCCCCAAATTTTTGGAGCAGGGGGCATGGGTTCTAGTGGTCGCTGAAAGGGAAATAGGCTCAAACCTTTTCCTAAATGATTTTGGTGGTTGAATTGCCCAACACAAATAATTGGACTAACTAGTTTGCTCTAGATTATAAGTTCTACAGGTGCCAAAGGTTCAACACAAACCAATAAAAAGTCCAAGAAAGGGTTCAAATAAAAAGGAGCAAAACCAACCGAAGGCTGCTCTGGTCTGGCGCACCGGACTGTCCGGTGTGCCACCGGACAGTATCCGGTGCACCAGGGAGATCAACTCCGAACTTGCCACCTTCGGGTTTCTGAGAATATCACTCCGCTATAATTCACCAGACTGTCCGGTGTGCCATGCGGAGAAACGGCTAACAGCGCCAACAGTCGTCTACAAAAGTGAACAGTGAAGCTACAGTGCGCATACAGCGCGCAGAGTCAGAGCTGGCGCCAGAAGGCGCACCGGACAGTGAACAGTGATTGTCCGGTGGCCCCACTTGTCAGAGCTCCAACGGTCGAACGCTAACGGTTGGGGTGACGTGGCTGGCGCACCGAATCGTGTCCGGTGGCGCACCGGACTGTCCGGTGCGCCCATCAACAGCAGCCTTCCCCAACGGCCACTTTGGTGGTTGGGTCTATAAATACCTTCCAACCACCACACTTCAAGGCATCCAAGTTTTCAGCCAACACATTCAATACAAGAGCTAGTGCATTCAATACAAGACACAATTAGATTGAAACAAAATCTCTCCAAGTCCCAATTCCACTCAAAGCAATTAGTGACTAGAAGAGAGAGTTTTGCCCATGTTCTTTTGAGCTCTTGCGCTTGTATCACTTTTCTTCTTCTCTATTTCTTGTTCCCAAGTCATTTGTAATCAAAGCAAGAGACACCAATTGTGTGGTGGTCCTTGTGGGGACTAAGTGTCCCAATTGATTGAGAAGAGAAGCTCACTCGGTCTAAGTGCCCGTTTGAGAGAGGGAAAGGGTTGAAACAGACCCGGTCTTTGTGACCACCTCAATGGGGAGTAGGTTTGCAAGAACCGAACCTCGGTAAAACAAATCACCGTGTCATCCGCTTTCATTTGCTTGTGATTTGTTTTCGCCCTCTCTTCCGGACTCGGTTATATTTCTAACGCTAACCCCGACTTGTAGTTGTGCTTTAAGTTTGTAAAATTCAGATTTGCCTATTCACCCCCCCTCTAGGCGACTTTCAATTGGTATCAGAGCCCAGTACTTCATTAGAGCCTAACCGCTCGAAGTGATGTCGAGAGCATCCGCCATGAGGGAGATCGGGACCCGCGGCGACAAGTCCGCAAGCTCGGGGAGAACCCATTAAAGAGAGTCCGCCCACAAGCACAAGGAGGAATCCTCTTCCTCCATCAAGTCCTAACGGAGAGGTGACAAGAAGAAGATGAAGAAGAAGGTCGTCTACTACGAGACCAACTCTTCGTCACCCTCCACCTCCGGTTCTGAATCGACGTCCGTCACTTCTAAGCACCATGAGCGCAAGAAGTATAGTAAGATGCCCCTTCGCTATCCTCGTATTTCAAAACGCACTCCATTACTTTCGATCCCATTAGGCAAACCACCGGTTTTTGAAGGTGAAGATTATTCTATGTGGAGTGATAAAATGAGACATCACCTAACCTCACTCCACAAAAGCATATGGGATATTGTTGAGTATGGAGCGCAGGTACCAAAGAAAGGGGACAATGATTATGATTCGGAGGAGGTCGAACAAATCCGACACTTCAACTCTCAAGCCACTACTATACTCCTCGCCTCTCTAAGTCGAGAGAAGTATAATAAGGTGCAAGGGTTGAAGAGTGCCAAAGAGATTTGGGATGTGCTCAAGACCGCGCACGGAGATGAGGTGACCAAGATCACCAAGTGGGAAACGATCGAGGGGGAGCTCGGTCGATTTATGCTCAACCAAGGAGAGGAGCCACAAGCCATGTACAACCGGCTCAAGACCTTGGTGAACCAAGTGCACAACCACGGGAGCACCAAATGGGATGACCATGAAATGGTCAAGGTTATTCTAAGATCACTCGTTTTTCTTAACCCTACACAAGTACAATTAATTCGTGGTGATCCTAGATACAAGCTAATGTCTCCCAAGGAAGTGATAGGAAAGTTTGTGAGCTTTGAATTGATGATCAAAGGTTGCAAACAAATTATCGAGCGAGGCGCTACCTCCACACCCGAGGTGCAACCCGTCGCCTTCAAAGCGATGGAAGAGAAGAAAGAAGAGTCTACATCAAGTAGGCTTCCCATCGACGCCTCCAAGCTCGACAACGAGGAGATGGCGCTCATCATCAAGAGCTTTCGCCAAATCCTCAAGCAAAGGAATGGGAGAGACTACAAACCCCATTCCAAGAAGGTTTGCTACAAGTGTGGTATGCCCGGTAACTTTATTGCTAAATGTCCATTATCAAGTGATAGTGACAGGGGCGACGACACGAGAGGAAAGAAGAGAAGATATACTACAAGAAGGGCAGCGATGCCCATGTTTGTCATGAGTGGGACTCCAATGAGAGCTCCACTGACTCCTCCGACGACGAGGACGCCGCAAACATCGCCATCAACAAGGGTCTCCTCTTCCCCAATGTCGGCCACAAATGCCTCATGGCAAAGGACGGCAAAAAGAAGAAGGTAAAATCTAGAGCTTCCACTAAATATGCAACATCTAGTGATGAGGCTAGCTCTAGTAAAGATGAGGATGATTTGCTCACCCTTTTTGCCAACCTAAACATGCAACAAAAGGAAAATTTGAATGAATTGATTGGTGCTATTCATGAGAAGGATGAACTCTTGGATAGCCAAGAGGACTTCCTTATTAAAGAAAATAAGAAACATGTTAAAGTTAAAAATGCTTATGCTCAGGAAGTAGAAAAATGTGAAAAATTGACTAGTGAGCTAAGCACTTGCCATGGCACTATTTCCAACCTTAGATTTGAGAATGCTAAATTGATTGCTAAGGCTGAGAAATTAAATGATAGTGATGACTCTCTTGTCAACCTTAAAAATGATAATGCTAGTTTAATTGTTAAGATTGACAAGTTGAATGAATCTCTTTCTAGCCTTAAGATTGAGAATGACAAATTAATGTCTAAAGCTAAAGATTTAAATGTTTGCAATGTTTCTATTTCCAACCTTAGAAATGAGAATGCTATTTTACATGCTAAGATTGATGAATTAAATGTTTGCAAACCCTCTACATCTAGCGTTGATCATGTTACTATTTGTACTAGATGTAGAGACATTAATGTTGATGCTATTCATGATCACCTAGCTTTAATTAAACAACAAAATGATCACATAGCTCAACTTAGTGCTAAAATTAATGAGCATCACTTAGAAAAAGAGAAGTTTAAATTTGCTAGAAGCATGCTCTATAGTGGGAGACGCCCTGGCATTAAGGATGACATTGGCTTCCAAAAGGGAGACAATGTCAAGCTTAATGCCCCTAAAAAATTGTCTAACTTTGTTAAGGGCAAGGCTCCCATGGTTCAGGATAACGAGGGTTACATTTTATATCCTGCCGGTTATCCCGAACACAAAATTAGGAGAATTAATTCTAGGAAGTCTCACTCTGGCTCTCATCATGCTTTTATGTATAAGAGTGAGGCATCTAGTTCTGGGCAATCCACTCATGTTAAATTGCCTAAAAAGAAATCTCCTATTGCATCAAATGAGCCTATTGTTTCATTTAAGACTTTTGATGCTTCATATGTCTTAACTAACAAATCAGGCAAAGTAGTTGCCAAATATGTTGGGGCCAAACACAAGGGCTCAAAGACTTGTGTTTGGGTACCCAAGGTGCTTGTTTCTAATGTCAAAAGACCCAAGACCGTTTGGGTACCTAAGAACAAGGTCTAAACTTGTTTTGTAGGTTTATGCATCCGGGGGCTCAAGTTGGATAATTGATAGCGGGTGCACAAACAACATGACTGAGGAGAAAAGGATGTTCTCCTCCTATGAGAAAAACCATGATCCCCAAAGAGCTATCACATTCGGGGATGGAAATCAAAGTTTGGTCAAATGACTTGGTAAAATTGCTATATCTCCTGACCATTCTATTTCCAATGTTTTTCTTGTAGATTCTTTAGATTATAACTTGCTTTCAGTTTCTCAATTATGTAAAATGGGTTACAACTGTCTTTTTACGGATATAGGTGTTACTGTCTT